>NC_057391.1:76764654-77383776 GCF_019320065.1 Cervus canadensis
AGCAGCAGTGAAGAGATACCCCACGTCCAAGGTAAGAGAAACCCAAGTAAGATGGTAGGTGTTGCGAAAGGGCATCAAAGGGCAGACACACTGAAACCATAATCACAGAAAACTAGCCAATCTGATCACAGGACCACAGTCTTGTCTAACTCAATGAAACTAAGCCATGCTGTGTGGGGCCACCCAAGACGGACGGGTCATGGTGGAGTGGTCTGACAGAATGTGGTCCACTGGAGAAGGGAATGGCAAACCACTTCAGTATTCTTGCCTTGAGAACCCCATGAACAGTATGAAAAGGCAAAATGATAGGATACTGAAAGAGGAACTCCCCAGGTCGGTAGGTGCCCAATATGCTACTGGAGATCAATGGAGAAATAACTCCAGAAAGAATGAAGGGATGGAGTCAAAGCAAAAACAATACCCAGTTGTGGATGGGACTGGTGATAGAAGCAAGGTCCGATGCTGTAAAGAGCAATATTGCATAGGAACCTGAATGTTAGGTCCATGAATCAAGGCAAATTGGAAATGGTCAAACAGGACATGGCAAGAGTGAATGTCGACATTCTAAGAATCAGTGAACTAAAATGGACTGGAATGGGTTAATTTAACTCAGATGACCATTATATCTACTACTGTGGGCTGGAATCCCTTAGAAGAAATGGAGTAGCCATCATGGTCAAGAAAAGAGTCCAAAATGCAGTACTTGGATGCCATCTCAAAAACGACAGAATGATCTCTGTTCGTTTCCAAGGCAAACCATTCAATATCACAGTAATCCAAGCCTATGCCCCAACCAGTGACACTGAAGAAGCTGAAGTTGAATGGTTCTATGAAGACCTACAAGACCTTATAGAACCAACACCCAAAAAAGACATCCTTTTCATTATAGGGCATTGGAATGCAAAAGTAAGAAGTCAAGAAACACCTGGAGTAACAGGCAAATTTGGCCTTGGAGTACGGAATGAAGCAGGGCAAAGGCTAATAAGAGTTTTGCCAAGAGAACGTCCTGGTCATAGCAAACACCCTCTTCCAACAACACAAGAGAAGACTCTACACATGGACATCACCAGATGGTCAACACCGAAACCAGATTGATTATATTCTTTGCAGCCAAAGATGGAAAAGCTCTATATTGTCAGCAAAAACAAGACCAGGAGCTGACTGTGGCTCAGATCATGAACTCCTTATTGCCAAATTCAGACTTAAATTGAAGAAAAGTAAGGAAAACCACTAGACCATTCAGGTATGACCTAAATCAAATCCCTTATGACTATAGAGTGGAAATGAGAAATAGATTTAAGGGACTAGACATGATAGTGCCTGATGAACTATGGACGAAGGTTCATGACATTATACAGGAGACAGGGATCAAGACCATCCCCATGGAAAACAAATGTAAAAAGGCAAAATGGTTGTCTGAGGAGGCCTTAAAAATAGCTGTGAAAAGAAGAGAAGCGAAAAGCAAAGGAGAAAGGGAAAGATATTCCCATTTGAATGCAGAGTTCCAAAGAATAGCAAGGAGAGATAAGAAAGCCTTCCTCAGTGATCAAAGCAAAGAAATAAAGGAAAACAATAGAATGGGAAAGACTAGAGATCTCTTCAAGAAAATTAGAGATACCAAGGGAACATTTCATGCAAAGATGGGCCTAATAAAGGACAGAAATGGTAGGGACCTAACAGAAGAAGAAGATATTAAGAAGAGGTGGCAAGAATACACAACTTCTTTAAAGGGTAGATTATAAAAATTTTAAGTTACTAAATGGTTTCTCTCAGAAAACTCTTATTAATTTTTATCATAGTGGGTAGAAGGTAATGGAAGAGGGATGGGAAGCAGTTCAGATCAGATAGAAAGGTAGGTGGAGCTTGATTATAAAAGGCTTTGAAATACCTTTAAGACCATGACAGGTTTCAGCAAGGTGCGCTGAGGCCAATCAGCCTCTCTCAGTACTGGGAGAAACAATTTGGAGAAAATTTTTCAATGAAATCCAATATCCTCACCAAACAGAGTTGCCTCTCGGAATCTTGGGAATAGGAAGTATATGTTATGTAGCTGAATGCAACATAGTAATTAGAAAGAAAAAGGACTCTGCTACTGGGTATTTAAAACTACAGAACAGTGATTAAAAAAAAAGAGTGGGAAAAAAATCTTCCCAAAATTTCCTATACACAAACAAGTATAGTCTACTCCTTCCCCCACCACAATATATAAGCATATTTATAATGCCACGCTGATTGCTACATCAATTGTAAATGAACCACACCACTTAATATGAGAACTTCTAGACTAACAAGAAGTCTCTTTCTTCAGCTACAACATTTACAAACTGAACTTACCTTTAACTTGAAGTGTCGCTGCAATAAACAGGAATCTCTGAAGCACTGAGGAGCAATATTACCAATTCAAGCCTACATGAATACCTACATAATCCTCAATCAACTTATTCATTATTGATCATTTACTACATGTTAGGTATCGCATTATATTCCATGGAAGACATAAAGCTAAACTGGACAGTCTCTGTTTGAACAACAAATAGAAATATATCCTTTTTCCTGTCCCTCTTAGAGTCTGCAAAAGTAAATTAAAGTCAGAAGACCTAGCTACAAATTCAACTCCATAACTTACCCAATATGTGGACTAAAACAAGTCAGTGTATCTTTGATCCTCAGCTGCTTCTTCTGTAACCTAAGGATTATAAATTCTGTCCTCTCTAACTGAAAAAGTAGGGTCCAATAACATAAAGTCTGAAAAAGTCCTTTATAAACTATATATAGTGGTCGCTACATGGAGTAGCTCCTTTAAGAGAAGTTGCCAATAAAACAGTAGTGCCTGCTACACCCCCAAACTAGACAGTCTGATGGAGAAAGGATGAATAGACATAAAGTACAAATGTGAAAAATCCTGAAATAAAGGAAGACAGATTAAAATGTCTATCCATCTATTAATAGGATAAGACTGGGCTGTGGAACTCAATAAACTTTCATCCTTATGGAAATTAAGGCTGTCTATTACCTATGACCCAGACATCTCCCTCATTGAGTAATTTCTAGCAATGGCAGTATTGAAAATATTCAATAATTAGGCCAGTACATGTACCAACCAGATGTCAGCTGGAAACAATCAGAATGGGAAGGTCTACCCTAGTATACAACCAATGATTATTGGCCCATCTCAGGAAAATCTTCCTAAATAGGGTGGACCACATATCTTGGTTTGCCAGGGAATCTTGATAGACACATACTGTCCCAGTGCAATTAAAATAGTCCCTTTCAATTTCAAAAGCATCTCAGTTTGGACCAATGTGATCATTTTGTCAAGGGTAATGTAAGAATATATTAATTGCTACATGTTTTGTGGTAGTGAGGAACTGATGGCAATTTAGGTGTTCACCCTTTGGGAAACAGGTAACTAAGAAAAAATTAAAACATAGATGCACTGAATAATCATACACTAAGTAACAGTTTTAAAATGTAATGTTGATATTAATAGTATGTGTGTATGCATGCTCAGTCATGTCCAACTCTTTTGCGACCCCATGGACTGCAGCCCGCCAGGCTCCTCCATCCACAAGATTTCCCAGGCAAGAATACTGGAATAGGTTGCCATTTCCCTCTCCAATTAATAGTATAAAATCTTCTTAAAAACATGTCTATGCAGAACAGTGTTATCTATTTACAAAAATGTATACATATTTAAGACACATTATCTGTGAGGGAGGGATAGAAGATAAAGCTTAGGAATGAAAACCAAAAGGAACTCTGAACCTACTGATGAGGACAATGTATTATGGAGCTGAAGCTGCAGTCATTCAGTCGCTTAGTCCGCTTAGTCGTGTCTGACTCTTTGCAACCCCAGGGAAGCACGCCAGGCTTCCCTGTCCTTTACCATCTCATGGAGCTTGCTCAAACTCATGTCCATTGAGTCAGTGATGCCATCCAAACATCATGTTCTCTGTCATCTCCTTCTCCTCCTGCCTTCAACCTTTCCCAGCATCAGGGTCTTTTCTAACCACTCATCTCTTCACATCAGGTAGCCAAAATACTGGAGCTTCAGCTCAGCATCAGTCCTTCCAATGAATATTCAGGACTGATTTCCTTTAAGATTGACTGGCTTCTCATTAGGACTGGTTCAAATGAATTCTTTTTGACGGCTGAGTAAAATTCCATGGTGTATATGTACCACAGCTTCCTTATCCATTCATCTGCTGATGGGCATCTAGGTTGCTTCCATGTCCTGGCTATTATAAACAGTGCTGCGATGAACATTGGGGTGCATGTGACTGGAGCCCCTTATACAGAGTGAAGTAAGCCAGAAAGATAAAGAACATTACAGCATACTAACACATATATATGGAATTTAGAAAGATGGTAACGATAACCCTATATGCAAAACAGAAAAAGAGACACAGAAATACAGAACAGACTTTTGAACTCTGTGGGAGAAGGTGAGGGTGGGATGTTTCAAAAGAACAGCATGTATACTATCTATGGTGAAACAGATCACCAGCCCAGGTGGGATGCATGAGACAAGTGCTCCGGCCTGGTGCACTGGGAAGACCCAGAGGAATCGGGTGGAGAGGGAGATGGGAGGGGGGATCGGGATGGGGAATAAGTGTAAATCTATGGCTGATTCATATCAATGTATGACAAAACCCACTGAAATGTTGTGAAGTAATTAGCCTCCAACTAATAAAAAAATTAAAAAAAAAAAAAAAAGATTGACTGGCTTTATCTCCCTGCAGTCCAAGGGACTCTCAAGAGTCTTCTCCAACACCACATTTCAAAACATCAATTCTTGGGTGCTCAGCCTTCTTTATGGTCCAACTCTCACATCCATACATGACTACTGGAAAACCCACAGCTTTGACTATATAGACCTTTGTCAGCAAATGTCTCTGGTTTTTAATATGCTCTCTAGGTTTGTCAAGCTTTTCTTCCAAGGAGCAAGCGTCTTAATTTCATGGCTGCAGTCACCATCTGCAGTGATTTGGGAGCCCAAGAAAATTAAAATAAAATAAAATTAATAAAAACAACAAATAGATTGTTTTCCCATCTATTTGCCATGAAGTGCTGGGACCAGATGCCATGATCTTAGTTTTCTGAATGTTGAGATTTAAGCCAGCTTTTTCACTCTCCTCTTTCAATCTAGAGGCTCCTCAGTTCCTCTTTGCTTTCTGCCATAAGGGTGGGGTCATTTGCGTATCTGAGTTTACTGAAATTTCTGCCCTGCAGTCTTAATTCCAGCTTGTGCTTTATCCAGTCTGGCATTTCACATGATATACTCTGCATATAAGTTAAATAAGCAGGGTGACAATATATATAGCCCTGACATACTCCCTTCCCAATTTGGAACCAGTCTGTTGTTCCATGTCTTGTTCTGTTGCTCTTTGACCGGCATACAGATTTCTCAGGAGGCAGGTAAGGTGGGCCTGGTATTTCCATCTCTTTAAGAATTTTCCACAGTTTGTTGTGATCCACACAGTCAAAGGCTTTGGCGTAGTCAATGAAGCAGAAGTAGATGTTTTTCTGGAATTCTCTTGCTTTTTCGATGATCCGACGGATGTTGACAATTTGATCTCTGGTTCCCCTGCTTTTTCTAAAACCAGCTTGAATATCTGGAAGTTCACGGGTCATGTATTGCTGAAGCCTGGCTTGGAGAATTTTGAGCATTACTTTACTAGTGTGTGAGATGAGCCTAACTGTGCGATAGCTTGAGCATTCTCTGGGATTGCCTTTCTTTAGGATTGGAATGAAAACTGACCTTTTCCAGTCCTGTTGCCACTGCTGAGTTTTCCAAATTGCTGGCATATTGAGTGCAGCACTTTCACAGCATCATCTTTTAGGATTTGAAATAGCTCAACTGGAATTCCATCACCTCCACTAGCTTTGTTTCTAATGATCCTTCCTAAGGCCCACTTGACTTCACACTCCAGGATGTCTGGCTCTAGGTGAGTGATCACACCATCATGGTACCTGGGTTTTTAAGATCTTTTTTGTATAGTTCTTCTGTGTATTCTTGCCACCTCCCGTTAATATCTTCTGCTTCTGTTAGGTCCATACCATTTCTGTCCTTTATTGTGCCCATCTCTGCATGAAATGTTCCCTTGGTATTTCTAATTTTCTTGAAGAGATCTTGAGTCTTTCCCATGGAGCTGAAGGGTATTAATCAATTCAGTACTTGGCATCTACTGTCCAAAAGCAGTTGAGGGGAGAGGGAGAAAGAAAAAGACAGGGACTCAATAGACTTTTTAAAAAGTGAATAAATGAAGACATACTTCATAGTGAATCCTGGTTATAATGCGTCAATAAATTTTTAAAATGTCATCAAGATTAAAATGGATTGCTTGGTCTCTAATTTGGAGAAGTCTAAGCACAAAAATGTACGGATGGCATAAGAATGACACCATCATATGACTGAGAGTGAAAGAAAGTATGTCTAGTTTAAGAGCTTTGTAAAATGAAATAAGAAATGCCTTCCTGAGACCTCTTCCTGTCTCCAGGTCTGGATCGTGAGCTTGTTTACAAATAAGAGCAGCAGCAACTAATAGTTATTAAGTGTTTACCAGGTATAATGCCATGCACTCTACATACATTATCCCATTTAATCTCCCCAGTAAACACATGAAGAGGTTATCACTCACACTTTATAGATGAACTTAAAAGGGTAAGGCATGAAGAGATTAAGTAATTTTTTAAAAGGTAACACAGCTAATTCTTTGTAAAGCTCAGACACTAAATTAGGATGTTTGATTGCTAAGTATAAGTTGTAAACCATTTTGCTATGCTGTATCTTTGTAGAAAATATGAACAACTGCGTTAGAAAAAAAGTTTGCATAAATCAACTTGTTTTGGGGGCTGGCTTGAATAAGCAATGTTGGGATAATGACTGTAGAACAGTCCTCAAGTATAATATATTCCAAAGGAAGAATTGGTTGTTCTTGAGTTGTTACCTCAGTCAGGATCCCTATTGCTTACTATCATGACAGAGAAGGGAAAATCTTTCATTTCATTCAGATTCTTCTCTTTAAAATCTAAACATTATAAAGTAAAAGAGCAATATTTCACAATCTGTTATTCTGGAAAAAATAATTCATTAAAATGAAACAAAATAGTCCATTAACACCAATGATGGTGGCCACACGTTGAGTTATGAACACTAGATGAACAAATACTCTACCTTCCCCCTATCTACCCAAGGGTCTTTCTATCCCAAGATAATCTCTGTAATTTTCCCTAGACACCAGTCAAGCTCTATTGGTCAAACAACCCACTATTCATTTAATCATTTCATGGCAAAATATATGTAGCATAAAATCAAGCTCTAATGGACAAACAGCTTAGTTTGTTTAAAGGTAAAATATATGCAACACAATATTTAACATTTTAACCATTTTAAAGAGTACGATTCAGTGACATTAAGTACATTCACAATGTTATGC
The DNA here is from genome assembly GCF_019320065.1 of Cervus canadensis. NCBI lineage: Eukaryota > Metazoa > Chordata > Mammalia > Artiodactyla > Cervidae > Cervus > Cervus canadensis. The sequence continues at coordinate 76,772,094 of NC_057391.1, forward strand.
AACCATCACCATTGTCCATATCTGCAACTTTTTCATCATATCAAAGAGAAGTCTCCATCCATTAAAAATAATGTCTCACTCTCCCCTCCCCCTGGTAACCACTATTATACATTCTGTCACTCTGAGTTTGCCTATTCTATATACCCCATGTAAGTGGAACTATACAAATTTGTTCATTGTGTCTTGCTTATTCCACAAAATATGTCTTCCAAATTCATTCTTGTTGTACAATGTATCAGAATTTCATTCCTTTTAAAGGATGAATAATGTTCCACTGCATGTACATACCACGTTTTCTTTAGTCAACTGTCAATGGACATTTGGTTGTTTCCATATTTTTGCTGTTGTGAATAATGCTACTATGAACACTGGTATACAAGTGTCTGAGTTTCTGCTTTCAATTCTTTTGGGTATATATCTGGAACTGAAATGCGGATCACATGGTAATTCTATATTCAAGAATTTGAGGAACTGCCCAACTGTTTTCTATCACAGATGTACCACATTTTACATTCCAAAGAGCATTGCCCATGGGTTCCAATTTATCCACATCCTCATCAATGCTTATCATCTTCATTTTTGGGGGGGTTTAGGATAATAGTCCTAAACTATTGATTAATGGAATAATAGAGAAGGAAATGGCAACCCACTCCAGTGTTCTTGCCTGGAGAATCCCGGGGACGGGGGAGCCTGGTGGGCTGCCGTCTCTAGGGTCGCACAGAGTCGGACACGACTGAAGCGACTTAGCAGCAGCAGCAGCAGGATAATAATCATTCTGATTAATGTGAAGTGGTTTTTCCTAAAGGCTAGTGATGTTAAACATCTTTTCACGAGTTTATTGCCCATTTATGTATCTTCGTTAAAGAACTGTCTCAAGGCCTAATTTTTGAATGAGGTTGTTTTAAGCATTCTTTATGTATACTGGTATTAATTCAGTATCAGATACATGATTTGCAAATATCTTCTCCCATTCTGTGGGTTATCTACTCTCTTTATAGTCTCTTTTGAGTCATAAAATTATTAATTTTGGTAAAACTCAATTAATTTCTTTCTTCTGTGTCTGTGCATCTGGTGTCACATTAACAATATCAGTGAATCAAATGTCATAAAAAAAATTTCCCTATCTTTTCTTCTAAGACTTTAGTCTTACCTCTCATATTCAAGTAGTTGATGCATTTTTAGCTAATTTTTGTATAAAATGTAAGGCGAGGATCCAAATTCATTCTTTTGCATGTGGAGATCTGGTTTTCCCAACATAATTTGTTGAAAAAACTGTCTTTCCCCTCACTGAATAGTGGTGGTATCCTTTCAAAAATCATTTGACTATATATGAGGAGGCTTATTTCTGGGTTCTCTATTCTACCCCACAGCTCTATACATCTGCTCTTACGTTAGCACCACAATGTTCTGAATACTGTAATTTTCAGTAAGTTTTGAAATCAGGAAGTTGTGAGTCCCTTAACACTGTTCTTTGTTTTCAAGATTGCTTTGGCTATTAGGGAGTCCTCTGAGATTTTATATGAGTATTAGGATGGGATTTTTGTATTTCTGTAAAAAGGCAGATGAGATTTTGATAAATACTGAGTTTGCAGATCACTTTGGATAGCACTGTCACTTTAACAATATTAACACTTCTCATTCATGAACATGGAATATCTTTCCACTTATTTATGCCTTTAATTTCTTTCAGTCAAATTTTGTAGTTTTCAATATACAAGTTATTGTCTCATTAGTTATTTCTAAGTATTTTATTATTTTTAATGCTATTATAAATGGGAATGTTTACTTAATATCCCTTTCAACTTGCTCATGTATGGAAACTCAACTAATTTTGTGTTGATTTTGTATCTTGCAACTTTGCCAAGTTTGCTATTAATTCTGGGGTTTTTTTGGTGGAAACTTTAGAATTTTTTACACATAAGACTGTGCCATTTGTGAACAGAGACAATTTACTTCTTCCTTTCCAATTTGTATGCCTTTCTTTTTCTTGCCTAACTGTTCTGGATAGAATTTCCAACACCATCTTGAACAGAGGTGGTGAACCCAAGCATATCGTCTTGTTCCGGATCATAGAAGAAAAGTTTCTTATACCAAGTATGACGTATCCATATGTGGATTCTTCATATATGACCTTTATCATGTTGAGGAAGTTTCCTTCTATTCCTACTTTGCTGAGTGTTTTTAACATGGAAAGGTGTTTAACATGGAGAGGAAATTTTCTCAAATACTTTTTCTATATGGTGGGGTGATAATGTGGGCTCTTTTTCATTCATTTTATTAATATGTTGTATCATATCAACCGATTTTCTTATATTGAACCATCTTTGCATTCTTGGAATAAACAGCACTTCATTACAGTATATAATCCTCTTATAAGGCTACTGAATTAAAACCTTGTAGCTCTGTAATCACCATAGCTTTCTGAAGAAAATTTTTGAGTTACTACCACAAGGTGTACGGCCCAAACAGAATCTAGCAGCTTCATTGGTTGGATGAAATGGGGATCAGAGTTTGGGGAGGGTGAGCCTGCTGGAAGTTAGTTCTGGAAGGGCAAAGTTCTGGAAAGGAGGAAGCTAGACCAAAAAAAAGAGAGTACAAGAGAGAGTGCCAGGTATTCGCATGAGTCTACTAAGAGGCCATGTATACATTAAGTGAAACTCCACAAGGCTAGACAAATAAAAACTAGTACAGGCTAAGCAATTCTCAAAAGTCAACACATGGTAGAGAGACCTTTAACCAACCAGAATCAAAATTCTCAGTGATACACTAGGAAATTCAGTGGCAACCCACTTAGAACATTTGGAGGGTTCAACTATCCCTGAAGTGAATGCTACTTTAGATTCACCCTAGAAAAGTTTATAAACGTTCTAAAGAGGTACAACTGACCTGCAAGTTACTTAACTGCCTACCAAAACAAATTCAACAATGTAATACTAGAAATAAATGTTAATGCAACAAAACAAAATGCAGACACTGAGCAACGTAATCAGTCACAACATCCAAAATCTAATTAAAAACTTTTAACATGCTGAGAAGAAAACAAGGGTCCATATAATAAAAGCTATGGTTTTTCCAGTAGTCATATATGGATGTGAGAGTGGGACCATAAAGAATGCTGAGTGCTGAAGAATTGATGCTTTTGAACCATGGTTCTAGAGAAGAGTCTTGACAGTTCTTTGGACAGCAAGGAGATCAAATCAGTCAATACTACAGGAAATCAACCCTGACTACTCACAGGAAGTACTGATGCTGAAGCTGAAACTCCAATACTTTGGCCACTTGATGCAAAGAGCTGACTCACTGGAAAAGACCCTGATGCTAGGACAGACTGAGGGCAGGAGGAGAAGTGGGCAACAGAGGATGAGATGATTGAATGGCTTCATCAACTCAACGGACATTAGTTTGAGCAAACTCCGGAAGATAGCGAAGGGCAGGGAGGCCTGGCGTGCTGCAGTCCATGGGGATGCAGAGTCAGACTTGGCTGAGTGACTGAACAAGGAAAGAAGAAAACATGACCTAGAATCAAGGAAAAAAACTCGTCAAGAGAAAGAGAATCAGAAATACAAAACTAGCACACAATGATGTTTAAAAGGCTATTACAACTATGTGAAAATAAAGGAAGTAAACATAATGAGAAAATGGAAGTTTTTTCCTCAAATATTGAAGTTGCCTTCATTTTGAGCTGATTTTTTTGTGTGGCATAAAATAGTAGTCCAGTTCCATTCTTTAGCATTCAGTTTTTCCAACATCATTATTGAAGATATAAATGATACATTTATTATTCCTCCACTGTATATTCTTAGCTCCTCTGTCACAGATTAATCAATCATATGCATATGGGTTTACTCTCTGGACCCCACCCTGTTCTATTGATCTGTGTGTTAAAAATGGAAGCTTTTTTTTAGGAAAACGAAACTAATAAGTTTAAAAACTACATATCTGAAAGGAAAAATACACTAGATGTGAATGACAACAGATTTGATACCACAGAAGAAAAGATAAGTGAAAAGATAAGTGTAGGGAAACCACAGTAACACTTGGGATAATGGTACATGGTTTAATACATACGTAACTACAGTTCCAGAAGAAGAAGAAAAAAGGGAGATAGAAAAAAATGTCTGAAGAAAACAACTGGCTCAAATTTGATGAAAATATAAACAAATCTGAGATGTTCAAACTCCAATCAGGATAAATACAAAAGAAAACACACACACAAACACTAATACATACCATAGTCACATTGCTCAAAACCAGGTATAAAGAGAAAATTTTAAAAGCAGTCAGAGGGAAGAAGGACATAGTAAGTATAAAGACATCACAGACTCAACAGATGAGTTTGAGTATGCTCCAGGAGACGATGAAGGACAGGGAAGCCTGGCGTGCTGCAGTCCATGGGGTCGTAAAGAGTAGGACGTGACTGAGCAACAAACAACAAAGTACAAAGGAGTTAAGCTAAGAAGGACAATAGACTTCTCCTTAGAAACTATGCAAGCCACAAGTCAATGAAGCATCATCTTTAAAATGCTAAAAGAAAAATACAAATTAACTTATAATTCTATGTCTAATGAATACAGCCTTCAAAAGTTAGGCAAAATAAACACTTTTTCAGAAAAACAAAAGCTGTCAGAATGTGACATAAGCAGATTTATACTATGATAAATGTTAAAGAAGTCTGTTAGGCAAAAACAAAATACCGAACAAAAGCTTGGATATGAAGGAATGAACACCACTGGAAATCATAAATGTATGGGTAAATGCACCTTAAAATTAACAGGATGAACGCAGATATACTAAGCAGCTGGACTGGTCCCATGAATGTAATAAAAAGTAAACTTCAGAATAAGGAAAATTACAAGGGATAATAAGGGACATTGACTTCTTAAAAAAAGAAGTGCATATAGATGCACCAATAACAGAACTTGAATATTAATGAAACAAAAACTGAAATGAGAAAAAGGCAAATCAAAAAAGACTTGTAGGATTTTCCTGGTGGCACAGAGGATAAGAAACCGCCTGCCAATGTAGGGGACATGAGTTCAGTCCCTGGTCTGGGAAGATTCCACACGCCATGGAGCAACTAAGCCCAAGCACCACAACTACTAAGCCCACGATCTAGAGCCCAGGAGCCGTTGCTACTGAAGCAACTACTGACCCCATGTGCTGGAAGTACTGAAGCCCAAATGTGTAGTGCCTGTACTCTGCAACAGGAGAAGCCACTGCAACGAGAAACACATGCACCACAACTAAAGAGTAGCCCCTACTCATTGCAACTAGAGAAAGCCCATGCACAGCAATGAAGACCTGGTGCAGTCATAAATAAATAAAACTTTTTTAAAAAGGACTTGTAGATTTCAACATTTCTCCCTCAGTAATTGACAACAAATAAACAGAAAAGTCAGTAAAAATACGGAATCTTTGAACAACACTAAGAACGAACTTAACCTAATTTCCATTTACAGAACAATATACTCAGCAACTGTAAAATAAACATCCTTTTGTAGCGCACAGGAAATGTTCACAAAGACTGATGGTAGGTCAATAAAGTAAGTCCAATAAACTTCGAAAGACAGAACTGAATTAGAAATCAATAAAAATAACTATATTAGTCTTCTTGGGCTGACATAACAAAATACCACAGACCGAGTGACTTAAAAGAATTCTATTCTGGAAGCTTAGGAAGTCTAAGATCAAGGTACCAGCAAGACAGATTTCATTCTAAGGCCTCTTAACTTGTAGGTGGCCACCACCTTGCTTTTGCTCCTATGACTTCTTTGTGTATGCACAAGGACAGAGTGAGCTCTCTGGGTCACTTTCTCTAAGGACACTAATTCTATAAGATCAGGGCCCCATTATTACAACTTCATTTAATCTTAATTACTTCAATAAAAGGGCCTGTCTCCAAATACAGTCACATTAGAGCTTAGGGTTTCAGTACATGAATTCTGGAGGGACACAAACATTGTCCTCAACAATAAAGATATCTTTAAAGAAAAAAATCCCTAAATGTTTGGAAAGCAAATAACCTATGAGTTAAAGATGAAATTATTAGGAAAAATAGAAGACATCTTAGCTGAATGACACATTAAAAAGTTTTTACATTGTGGTACACAAAATTATGCAGATGACAGAAAGTGGCAGAAAGTGAAGATGAACTAAAAAGTCTCTTGATGAAAGTGAAAGAGGAGAGTGGAAAAGTTGGCTTAAAGCTCAACATTCAGAAAACTAAGATCATGGCATCTGGTCCCATCACTTCATGGCAAATAGATGGGGAGACAGTGGAAACAGTGTCAGGCTTTATTTTTTGGGGGCTCCAAAATCACTGCAGATGGTGACTGCAGCCATGAAATTAAAAGATGCTTGCTCCTTGGAAGGAAAGTTATGACCAACCTAGATAGCATATTAAAAAGCAGAGACATTACTTTGCCAACAAAGGTCTGTCTAGTCAAGGCTCTGGTTTTTCCAGTGGTCATGTATGGATGTGAGAGTTGGACTGTGAGGAAAGCTGAGTGCCGAAAAATTGATGCTTCTGAACTATGGTGTTGGAGAAGACTCTTGAGGGTCCCTTGGACTGCAAGGAGATCCAACCAGTCCATCCTAAAGGAGATCAGTCCTGGGTGTTCACTGGAAGGACTGATGCTGAAGCTGAAACTCCAATACTTTGGCCACCTCATGCGAAGAGTTGACTCATTGGAAAAGACCCTGATGCTGGGAGGGATTGGGGGCAGGAGGAGAAGGGGACGACAGAGGATGAGATGGCTGGATGGCATCACCGACTCGATGGGCATGAGTCTGAGTAAACTCCGGGAGTTGGTGATGGACAGGGAGGCCTGGAGCGCCGCAATTCACGGGGTCGCAAAGAGTGGGACACAACTGAGCGACTGACCTGAACACAAAATTATTAATAAAAGCTAAATAAATGAAGCTGTACCATGTCTTGGACCAGAAGTCTTAGTACTTATAAGATGCAATTCTCTTTAAATCAAAATGGATTCTAATTTACTTTTTTATTGATTTACAATATTGTGCTAATTTCTGCTATAAAGTGACTCAGTGATACATATATATATATTTTTTTTTCCTTTTCTTTTCCATTAACGTTTATCACAGGATTTTAATACAGTTCCCTGTGCTACAGAGTAGTACTTTGCTGTTTATCAATTCTGTATTTAATAGTTTGCATCTGCTAATCCCAAACTCACAATCTACCCCTCCCCCACCTGACCTCCCCCTTGGCAACGGTATGTCTTTTCTCTATGTCTGTGAGCTTGTTTCTGTTTCATATAAAACTTTGTTACATTTTAGTTTCCACATATAAAGTGACATCATATGGCATCTGTCAGTCTCCTGATTTCACCTAGTATGAAAATTTCTAGGTCCATCTATGTTGCTGCAAATAACATTATTTCATAAACTAGTAAAATTTTAATGTAATCCCAATGAAAATCCCACCAGACATTTTTATAGAAATTGACAAGCTGGTTCTAAAATTTACATGGAAATTTATACTCTGGGTTTTTTTTTTTAATTTACATGGTTAAACTTCTATTTTACAATAGTCAAAACATTTTTGAAAAGGAACAAACAAAATTGGAAGGCACGCTTTATTTCAAGGCTTACTAAAAAGCTACATTTGTCAACATATTTGTATAGAGAAAAACAGGATAATACAATCAATTTGAGACACACACTGGGCCTACATATAAATGCTCAACTGATCTGATACATTAATGTATTTCAGTGGTGAAAGGACAGTATTTTCAATAAATGTTGGGACAACTGTGTATGAGATAGACATAAAAAGGAACTTGAATGCTTAACCCCAAATACATGCAAAATAAATTAATTTGAAATGAATCACAGAACTAAACATAAAAGCTAATCTATAACATTTTACTAGAAAACATAGAAGAAAATGTTCTTTACTTTAGGGTAGTTAAGATTTCTTAAACATTACACAAATAGTATCAACCATAGAGGAAGAAAGAAAAAAAAACCTGACAAACTGTTCTTAAAACTTAAAGCCTTCCACTCTTCAAAACACAAACTCCACTTCCCAAAAAGAAAACGCAAGTCAAACAAAAGAAAATATCTGTAGCACATAAACATGACAGAGGACTTATGTCCAGAATATATAAAGAACTCTTACAATCTGATGAGAAGAAAACAAGCAATACAATAACAATGGGTAAATGACTCGAATACTTTCCAGAATATATATGAAAGGGCAATAAATATATAAAAATATGCTCCATCATCAATTGCATCCAGGAGATGCAAATAAAAACCATTCCACAACCCTTGTAATGACTAAGATAAAAAGGAAAGATAATATCGAATTTTGGCAAGGCTGTGAGATAACTGGAACTGTTATACATGCCTGGTAGAAGTATAAAATAACACACATATTTTGAAAAACAGTTTGGCAATTTCTTTTAAAGCTAAACACACACCCTTAAAACCAGCAAACCCACTCTCAATTATTAGGTATTTAATCAAGACAAATTAAAATACATGTTTACACAAAGAGCTGCATGTGAATACTCATAGCAGATTTATTTTTAATAACCAAAACCCCAGAAACAACATAAACGTGAATTAGTAAGTGGATGGATAATCATATTATGGTATACAGTGGCACACTCACACACGAAATGTGGTGTGCTTTGCTCAGTTGCGTCCAACTCTGCGATCCCATGGACTTGCAGCCGACCAGGCTCCTCTGTCCATGGAATTATCCTGGCAAGAATACTGGAGTGGGTTGCCATTTCCTCCTCCAGGGAATCCTCCTGACCCAAGGATCAAACCCGCGTCTCTTGTATCTCCTGCATTGGCAGGCAGATTCTTTACCACTAAGCCACCTGGGAAGTGAAATACTGACAGTAATAACAAATAAATGTGTAAATGAGTGAAAGAAGCCTAAATACACACTATATGATCCTATTTCTGTGACATTCTATGTTAGGCAAAACTGATCTACAATGACAGAAATCAGATCAGTGGTTGCCTAGAGCTTGCAGTAAGAGGGCCCACTGCAGGAAGATGCAGAGAATTTTCTCAAGTGATGAGTCATGATTATACATATGTATATTATTTGCCAAACTTCTTAGAACTTTACACTTAAAATGGATGTACTTTACTACATGTCAATGATACTGCAATAAAATTGATTTAAAAATGAATCTGATAATTCTCAAGAGCAAAAATGAAAGTATTCTAAGCATCTAATATTTTAAAAATATATTTAAAATATATAATAAATAAAAATATATTTAAAAATATATTTATATTTATATATTTGTTGGGTCTTAGTTACGGCACGTGGGATTTTTGTTGCATCATGCAGAATCTTTTGTTGGAGCAGAGACTCTTCAGTTGTGGCATGTGGGCTCAATAGTTTTAACACGTGGGCTCAGGAGGTTGCAGTGTGCTAGCTTGGTTGTAGCGTGCTAGCTTAGTCGCTCTGCAGCATGTGGGATCTTGGTTCCCCAGCCAGGAATTGAACCTGTGTCCCCTGAACTGCAAGGGGAATTCTTAACCACTAGACCCCCAGGGAAGTCTTTTGTTGTTGTTCAGTTGCTAAGTTGTGTCCGACTCTTTGCAATCCTCTATTACTGACTCACAATTAATCAATAATAAAAGATAGCCCAAAGTTCCTCAAAGCACCAATTACTTGGTAATAACTGAGCAAAATATGTGATTACATTCCCCTACTTCTCACACTTCTCCACAGAACTGACTATTACTTAGCACTAAAAAGAAATGGACTATCAAGCCATGAAAAAACATGGGGAACCTTAAATGCATGTTACTCAGTGAAAGACGCCAGTCTGGAAAGGCTACATACTGTATGATTTTCACTGTATGAAACTTTGGAAAAGGCAAAACTATGGAGACAGAAAAAAGATGAGTGGTTACTAGGGCTGGGGGAAGAGAGGGCTGTATAGGTATAGCAAAGAGGATTTAACGCAGTGAAAACACTCTGTATGATACTGTAAGGATGGACATAAGTCATTCTACACTTGTCCATTTCTGTAGAAGGTACAATGCAAAGAGTGAACTCTAAAGTGAACCACTGGACTTTGGGTATTTATAAAGTGTCAGTGCAGGTTCACCAATTGTAACAAACACTCTAGGGGGGATGTCAATAACGGGGAGGCTATGCATATGTGGCTTCCCTTGTAGCTCAGTCAGTAAAGAATCTGCCTGCAATGCAGGAGACCTGGGTTCAGTTCCTGGGTGGGGAAGATCCCCTGGTGAAGGAAATGGCCACCCACTCCAGTATTCTTGCCTGGGCAATCCCACGGACAAAGAAGCCTGGCAGGCTATGGGGCCGTAAGAGTTGGACACGACTTAGTGACTAAACCACCATGCATACATATGTGAGAATGGGGGATATGGAAAATCTCTTTACCTTCTTCTCAATTTTGCTATGAAACAAAAATTGCTCTAAATAAATAAAGTCTTAATTTAAAAAAATAATAATTACCACCTCCCTGCTTTTCACCCTTCTATGCATAAGTGTCCCGTGTCTCCAAGATTTTCAATGTCCTCTTCCTTTTGCCTCTGGAGAAGGAAATGGCAACCCATTCCAGTATTCTTGCCTGGAGAATCCCATGGACAGAGGAGCCTGGCAGACTACAATCCACAGGGTTGCAAGAGCTGGACACCACTTAGCGACTAAACCACCACCTTCCTTTTGCCTTAAAACACACTTCACTGAAATGATTGGTTTAGTTAGCTCTTTACTGCAATCATTAGTTCCAGTGATGAATAAAGTTGCTATAAACATCCATGTGCAGGGGACTGGCTTTTGTTTACTTTTCTATATCCTGTCCCACACAGTACCCCGTACACCTATGGCCCTCAGTTGGTTTAAGGGTTTCTGTTAAACCACTGAAAATAACACTCAAGCCAGGAATTCCTAACTTTTCTAATTCTGGGGAAATGCAGCAAGGTTAAAAATGTCTCTGTGAGCCTCTAGGTTTTTCAAAACCCGGGGGGAAAAAAGGCACAAAAGAAGAGAAATACAGGAGTCCCTAATGTCCCTAAAATGCCTGTGAGACAGGTTACCCTGCCTTTCCTAAATGACTCAGCTCTTACCCTAGTAAAGTCTACTTTCTACACAGCAGCAGTAATGACAGGCACCATTAAATTAATTAAATGAGTTATTTTTGGCAAACTGCTTAGACAAGTACCTGATACAGAATCAACATCATTTGTAAAACAAAACAAAATAAAATCCCCATTTGATTCTCACAAAGATTCTGAGTAGGTACTATTAATACCCTCATTTTCAAGAAATCAAGGTACAGAGAAGTGAGGTAACTTGCCCAAACACAGGTAGCTAGCAATGCAGGCAAAAATGCTCTTAATCACTATGCTCGGCTACCCACTGCAATTATATTAAAAGTCAGTTCTCTTCTGTATCCCCAGTGCTGCACAGAAACCTGCCCTATAGTCATTGCTCAATATATGTGTAGACTGAAAGAAAGATTCAAATAAGTGACTCAAGAGGTTAATAATGAGGCATCTTTTCACTCAAAACTATTATCTTCTCTAGAGAAACTCTGGTCCAAAGATGAAATATGTCACTTTTTATTTGTTACTTATCCCAAAAGAGAGTAACAAATGTGCATGACAAGCAAGGAGAATAAGGGAAAATCTTAAATCTCAAAGGAACAGAAAGATGGTATAGCAACAAAAAAATGTACTGTGCTCAACTCAGTCCCTCTCCATCCTGCTGCCCTCTCTGATGGAAGCAACAAAGAATATGGCCTATATGAATGAAAAAAATATTGCCCACAACAACAGTAAACATAGGTTGCTGCAGCCATCAAGCCATCACATTACAGCCGCCCTTGACAGTGAACCTTGAGCAAACTCAGGACTGAAACAAGATGCCTGTCTTCAAGCAGTCAGCCACTGCTTGGCCATCTCCAAGGAGGTACCCTGAAGAGATCCAGGGCAAGATACAGGATGCTGGCCCTACAGAGCTCAGGTACATATCAAAGGAACGACTTCAATGAGCCCAGACTTTTGCATCTTCCCATATACAGAAGAAAAGACCTGGTGGCTCAGACTGGGGGGGCGGGGAGGGTGCGGACCCCACCTGCAAAGAAGACCTGGGTTATGGCCACAAAGAAAAGCTCTAAATTCATTAATTTGATATGTCTGGTTTTCTTTACTTAACAGTAATCTTTTGATTTTCTGACTACCTGGTCTTTGTTGCAAAAACTCGTGTATATCCTGGCTCCTCCCTTACCCCTTTGGAGCAGACTGAGAGCCACCTGAGAGGCTTTGCCCTGGTCTTAAGTCCTCAGTTCCACCTGCCAAATAAAACATAACTTTAAACTTCTAGGTTGTGCTTTCGTTTTTTAAGTCAATACCTACCAAAGATGTTTTAGGCAGTACCTGTCAGGATGTACATCAGGGCCTCTTTTCATTGCTCCTACACTTCCCTTTCAAATATATAGGTAAGCATTTGATCTACCTATTCCTGATCCTTCCATAATTTGGCTTCTCCAGCTGGCTCGCCTGTGGACTTGATGGTTTACTGCAACCAGATTACAGCTAGTTATTATACTAATCATTGGCTTAATTTGTTCTCTTTGTTTCCTGTTTGTGCTTTACGTCTCTCTGCTGCACTTGACTTTGTTAATGTTACTGGTTGTGTTATTTACATCCTGCCTATTTTGTAAGATTGTTGTCTCCTGCATTATTCCAGGCCTCCAACAAAACTAATGCTGTCTTGAGAGTTAAACATATATAACTCTACATAGAATAATTACAATAGTGCAACTCTAGGTATGGGAAGAAGCAACAAGGAAAAACATTTCTTGGATCATAATAAATTAGTAAGACAGGGGATCCAGAGAATTTTAAATTATCAACAGGGCCTAATCCAGAAATTGGCATCTTGAGTGGCATAGCAACACAATCTTTGCCTGATCTAGGAATGAGCCTTCCTAGGGAGGTTCATGGGACAAAAATTAGTCATGAAATGTTTCTCCCAAATGTTGGTCAAATTTATGACCAAGGGGAGAGATTGTGGATGAAAAAGGTCTCCTGCCACTTTGGTAAACAAAGGCTGTTGCAGCCATTAAGCCGACATATTACAGTTGCTCCTGACAGTGAGCCCTGAGGGAACTCAGGTTGGAGACAAACAGGCTGACCCACTGGCAAGCCATCAGCCAGTGCAGCCACCCCCAACGGTGCACCCCAAGAGGACTCAGAATGGGAAAGAATAGGATACTGGCCCTACATACCTAAGGTGTGTATCAAAGGAATGATTTCAATGAACCCAGACTCGCATTTTCCCATCCACAGAAAAGCCTTAAATTCCCTAACTTGAGATACCTAGTTTTCTTTCATTAACGGTAATCTTTTGATGTTCTGACTACCTGGCCTTTGTTGCAAAACCCCTGTAATATCCTGGCTCTTCCTCTACCTCTTTGGAGCACTCCCTCAGAGCTCTTTGAGTAGCTGTCTTGTGGGCCTGAAGTCCCCAGGAAAACTGCCAGATAAAACATAATTCTCAATGTTTAGATTATGCAATTTTTTTCAGTCACCAACATCTTTATTCTCTCATTCCAGGATAAGCCCTTGTGCAAGAACTGAATGCATATGCCTGGTCTCTGCTAGATCATGTCTCTCACTTAAGTGGCAGAGTTAAGAATTGGATGTAGGTCTGTGTGACTGTAAAGAAACCACTTGCGATACAGAAGATGCCATGGGTTCGATCCCTGGGTCGGGAAGGTCCCCTGGAGGAGGGCATGGCAACCCACTCCAGTATTCTTGCCTTGGAGAATCCCATGGACAGAGAAGCCTGGCAGGCTACAGTCCACAGGTTCGCACAGAGTCGGACACAACTGAAGTGACTGCGCATGCTGTGTGACTTAAGAATCCAGGCTCTGAACCACTCTAGAAAGATCACAGAGTCCTGTGAGAGCATAGGGAGAGAAAGAAAATAGTGTTTATTTCTATATTTGCTTCCTTACTTATCTCTCCTCCCTCAACTTCAGTCTGAGCTCTTCTGATTCAAAGGATATATATTTCATTTCCTGTTTTCCTAGTGCCTTCCCTGGCACATGCCACAGAGTAGTCAGCAGATATTCATGAAATGACTAGGCAAATTGATGAATATCAAAAATATAAAAGAATGTTGTTACATAAAAATAACTAGTAACATGGTCTATTTCAGCTTTCAGAAAGTCATAAACAAGGTTCTCCAGTAAACACAATTTAAGAGAGAAGAATGAATTTGGTTATAATACAATGTAGTGGGTAGGAAACTGACGATGATTCCAGAAACAAGGAGATGGACTATGTGGAAAAACACATAGAGTGAGAAAAGTATATGCTATAAAAACTGTATCTTTAAAGATTGCTTCAAGGATCAACCTTATTAATAATTTTTTTAAGACAAGTAGAAAAAAAAAGCTGATAGATGCTCAACTATAGAAACATTTTGTCAAGCCATGTGACTAGGCAGCATAGCAGCCTAGTAAATGCAGCTACTATACTAGGAGTTAGTATACAGAACACTGCGATCAACAGATCTGGGTTAAATTCTGGGCTTTTGAAACTTACCAACTTTAGAACTTGGGCAAATGCTTAACCTCTCTGAGAGACAATTTTCTCATCTAATAATGTGGATTAAAAAAATAATAATAATAATGTGGATTAATCACCACTCATGGTGGTTTTGAAGAAAAAAAATGTATATTCGTGGGTGTGTATATGAAATAACTAGCATACTGCCAGAAAGATAATATGGAATTCCTTATTCATTATTAAAACTGTTCCATCCCATTATCCTCTGCAACTCCTTTAAATAAAGTAGAAAAATAGAAATTCTGCTCCCTTTTTAAAGATGGTAATCAGGAGCAACTTGTTGAAACTTATTGAGAACTCAGTCCTGAACAAGGAATCCTAATATCCAACATGAAGTAAAAAAATCTAGATTAAATCCGTTGTCATACTTCTTAGAGTAACTGAGTCTTTCCAACATTAAGAACTCAATTTGATAAAGGAAAAAGTGAGAGGCTTTGAGACTATAATGAAGCTGGATTTCCACAAAAAGAAAAGAGTGTTCTGTAAAGGATAAAAAGTGAACTCTTCAAATCTTTTAAGGCATTTGAAATTTCAATTGGTTCTTTAGACCACCTACTGTTAGTTAAAAATGGCAGGACTCATGAACAACACATGGAATGGGCCAAAGAATCATGAACTCTTGGAGGAGGACAACACTTCTAGTCATCTAACCTAAGACTCTCCTCACAAGGCTGAGGAAAAGGCAGAGGATAGATGCCAAGCTACATATCAAGCTTCTTTTTGCCTCACCAGATACTCACTTCATTGTCATAATTTTTCCAAGATTTTATTTCCTGTGCAGTAAGCAAGACCAGACAGAACAGGTTCATTTGCCTTGCAAAATGGGCCCCAACACTGGAATTATCCAAGACCCTTGTCCCTGACAGAACACTCACACACAAAAACAAAAGTATATACATTCTTGCAATTACTTGATGAAATTATCAGGTCCCTGCAAAGGAAGCTGTACTGAAACAAAGAGCGACAATATAACCTACAAACAGAAATGCATATTTGGAACTAGAGGCTTTTCCTAGTTTTCTATTTTGGGACTACCCAAATTACTGGAAGCTTCTAGGCGTGATAACTGACTTCTTCCCTATATATCTTAATGATGACACAGTGAGGAAAAGTGGAGCCAGACTGTGAGACGTCTTGGGAACACCACACAGCAGGTAACTAGCTATGGCAGGTGATAAACAGAAACTTGACACCTTGTTAAATGAACCAACCAAACTTCAAAAGTCTGTGGCTCTACTCATCTAAATTTTTGAAAGTTTATCAACTTTTATGGGTAAAACACGAAAATGCTTAGAAAAAATTAAAAGTCACTAGGTGAATAAATTCATTCATTTTGAATAAATGCACATACAAAACAAATTAAGCAACTCTGAGGTGAGATATATTAGCTAAAAAAATTATTATTAATCAGTCCTTTGATGCTCTTCCTAATTCCAATAATTCAGAAAAATGGTTATACTAGGAACTTCAGGTCTGCAAGATTAATAGGATCAGAAAAATTTCAGCAAATGGTCAGCTGAACATCAGCACACTGTTATGTAACTACCAAAAAAGATGAAGTGATATTACACTAAACTTCAAAAATATTTAGTGACTGAAATAAGCAAGAGAATATCAGAGTGCTGCTCTGCTCCAGTCAGGTGATTCTGAAAATATTGCAGATACTACATTGAAGGAACTATGTCAAAACAGGTTAAATTCTTAAGCAGGAAAACAAGAATCAAATCTCAAATCAAAACACAAGAGAACTAATGTAACAACTAGGGATATCTGGACCTAGAAGGAAGAGACAAAACAGGAGTACAACCAACTGCCTTTTAATACTTGCAACTACCATAGTTTCAATTGGCCCTAGGAGAACAAGTAGCAATGGATGAAAAGTACTGAAAAACAGATTTTGCTTTAACAATAATTTTCTATGTTAGTCTCCAAAGTCAATAACCATTAACAGGAAGAGAAGGAGAAACTTAAGTAAGAGAAGTATACCTAAGAGATTTGGGCATACTGAATGAGCCTTTGACAAAAGTGTAGGAGCTCCTATGAAGCATGGCATTTGACCATGCAGATTAGCAATAAATTACACTCTCATTAAGCTGATTTCCAATTTTTTATAACAAGAAAAAAGACAAAGATGATTCTGGGCCATATTTTATGAAAAATTATCTATAAGTTGTAGTCAAGCTACTGCAAGATTTCAGATGAGAAAAGATGGACTGATCTAGGTAGTAGTGATGGCAACAGACAGGTGTGTATGGCTTACAAAAACATCTCAGATAGAGTGCCTGGTACTTGATGAGCTGTTGGAAACTTGAAATAACAGTATTTTGTAAGATTTACTGTGTTAACCTATTCATTTATTTCCTAACAATAAAAACAAGAGTAATGAACACACAGTGCTTTCCACACAATGTTCTCAGTATTTTACAGATTAAGTGATTTCATCCTCATACCCCTTAGGAATGGACTCCATCATGCACACTTTACAAATGACAAATTAAAGCTTATATCAGTAAAGTTAGCTAATGAGTATCAAAGAACTAGTAAAAGGTTAAATAAACCCAAAGCTTAAGCTCTTAAAGCACTAGACAGCTATGAAGGAAAGGCAACAAGTCAACGTGGGCAGCAATGTTAAGAGCCTAGTGGAGTCAAGAGCATCAGGAGATAAGAGCACTGTAGGTGAAAATGAAGATTTGGTAGTATCAGAATCACATGACAGGTTTGTTGGGAGGAAAAGAGGAAAAAGCCCAAACAAAGAAACAACTGCACTGAATCCAAATTCAGAGAGATGAGTTCTAGGAATTAACTTAAAAAAAAAAAAAGAACCAAGCAAAGTTGGATAATTTTGAAGAGAAACCAGCTTTGGGAACATTTGTAGTGGATCTCTAAGGTCTCTTTCTGCTTCAACATTCCAGTTAACCCTCTGAATGAATTTTCCAGAAATGAACGGCGGGAGGGAGGAATACCACCACCGAAAAAACGGATATGCAATTACAGTCCACACCGTTTATGCTCCCATTTTCACTAAACGGTCTCTCAGAAATAGGGACAGAACAGACAAATGGAAGGAGGGGTGTGGTATTCACCAGTGCTGGCTAAAAAGGCAGGCTTCCCTCCCACCCCTCCCCGCCACCCAGGGTTTTCCAGTACCATAAGCAGAAAGAAACCCATCCTGACTATAAAAACAGGTGGTCACGAAAGGGAAGCCTGGCGTGCTGCAGTCCACGGGGTCGCAAAGAGTCGGTCACGACTGAGCGACTGAACCAACAACCGACTGCAAAATTAGGTGGACTCCTCAGATCCTCTCAGGCTAACGCCGGATGCCAAGACAAGTCATCCGTTTGCTCACAAATGCTTCAGGAAACCTCTTGGTTGGGGCCCGTCTTCTCCGGGGCCAAAAGAATCCGGCTCCGCATAAGAGGTGTTTGCTCTGCAATTTACAGCCTCAAGAACTCGACTCTCAAGCGATGATTACTTCTGCACATACCTGACGGTCCTCGGGTGAGATTGATCTCTTCCTCGGTAACCACGTAATCCACTCTTCCGTTCATATTTTACTCTCTGGCTTCCGACCGGGGTCAGCGAGGACCGGCGCAGGTGAAGGTGAGAAGCACTCCCGGCAGCGGCCACAGCACCACACTTTCGGTTTCAGCAGCCCGCGAACCGGAAGAGGAAGCCGGGCGAGGGGCGGGCGCCAGGAATGCCGGGAGTGGTGGTTCTGGCTGCCGCCCCGCACGAACTCTCACCCGGTTCTCAAATCAAACTGTGAGGTGATCAAGGAGCGCGTTTCTGTCGTGATTTTACCATTCCAGACGGATTCGGGGCGGGGCGGGCTGGATAGGAAAGGTAAGAGACATAAAATAGTTGCTCAGTTCAGTTCAGTCACTCAGTCGGGTCCGACTGTTTGCGACCCTAATGACCGCGCAGCCAGGCCTTCCTGTCCATCACCTACTCCGGGGAGTTTACTCAAACTCATGTCCATCAGTTGGTGATGCTATCCAACTATCTCATACTGTGTCGTCCCCTTCTCCCGCCTTCAATTTTTCCCAGCGTCAGCGTCTTTTCAAATGAGTTAGCTCTTCGCATCAGGTGGCCAAAGTATTGGAGTTTTAGCTTCAACATCAGTCCTTCCAATGAATATTCAGAACTGATTTCCTTTAGGATTGACTGGTTGGATCTCCTTGCAGTCCAAGGGACCCTCAAGAGTCTTCTCCAACACCACAGTTCAAAAGCATCAATTCTTTGGCGCTCAGCTTTCTTTATAGTCCAACTCTCACATCCATACATGACTACTGGAAAAACCATAGCTTTGACTAGACGGACCTTTGTTGGCAAAGTAATGTCTCTGCTTTTTAATATGCTGTCTAGTTTGGTCATAGCTTTTCTTCCAAGGAGCAAGTGTCTTAATTTCATGGCTGCAGTCACCATCTACAGTGATTTTGGAGCTCGAGAAAATAAAGTCTGTCCCCGTTTCCATTGTTTCCCCATCTATTTGCATGAAGGGATAGGACCAGACACCATGATCTTGGTTTTTGAATGATGAATTTTAAGCCAGCTTTTTCATTCTCCTCTTTCACTTTCATCAAGAGGCTCTTTAGTTCCTCTTCACTTTTTGCCGTAAAGGTGGTGTCATCTGCATAGCTGATGTTATTGATATTTCTCCTGGCAATCTTGATTCCAGCTTGTGCTTTATCCAGCCTGGCATTTTGCATGATGTACTCTGCATATAAGTTAAATAAGCAGGGTGACAACATACAGCCTTGACATACTCCTTTCCCAATTTGGAACCAGTCTGTTGTTCCAAGTCTGGTTCTAACTGTTGTTTCTTAATCTGCATATAGATTTTTCAGGAGGCAGGTAAGGTGGTCTGGTATTCCCATCTCTTGAATTTTCCACAGTTTGTTGTGATCCACACAATCAAAGGCTTAGGTGTAGTCAATAAAGCAGATGTTTTTCTGGAATTCTGTTGCTTTTTCTATGATTCAATGAATGTTGACAACTTGATCTCTGGTTCTTCTGCCTTTTCTAAATCCAGCTTGAACATCTGGAAGTTCACGATTCACGTACTGTTGAAGGCTGGCTTGGAGAATTTTGAGCATTACTTTGCTACGGTGATATGAGTGCAATTGTGCAGTAGTTTGAACATTCTTTGGCGTTGCCTTTCTTTGGGATTGGAATGAAAACTGACCTTTTCCAGTCCTGTGGCAACTGCTGAGTTTTCCAAATTGCTGGCATATTGAGTGCAGCACTTTCACAGCATCATCTTTTAGGATTTGAAATAGCTCAGCTGGAATTTCATCACCTCCACTAGCTCTGCTTGTAGTGATGCTTCCTAAGGCCCACTTGACCTTGCAGTCCAGGATGTCTGGCTCTAGGTGAGTAATCACACCATGATGGTTATCTGGGTCACTGAGATCTTTTTTTGTATAGTTCTTCTGTGTATTCTTGACACCTCATCTTAATATCTTCTGCTTCCGTTAGGTTCATACCATTTCTGTCCTTTATTATGCCCATCTTTCCATGAAATGTTCCCTTGGTATTTCTAATATTCTTGAAGAGATCTCTAGTCTTTCCCATTCTATCTTATAAGAGGCTTGTTTAGCCTTTTAAAGACTTGCATACATGTAAGAGAGACAGAAGAAGGATTTTAATTACAAGTTTGTCCAAGAAAATTCTCTATGGAAGGGGAGAGGGGTAAAGGTCTCTCCCTGTTGGTAAGAGGGAAAATTCAGTCTTTTTTTTTTTTCTCTTTTAAGTCACTACAATAAGACCAGTAAACAGAGTAGTTTCTGGTTTGATTATTAATCTGAATTGGAATGCCTTAATTGGGATTGCACTTTTCATTCTTCCACCAATCCCTGTGGTTTAATTCCAGGTTGTTTCTCAAAGCAAAAGCTACTGTGTTTATCAAACAAAGCAAGAAAGGGGCAGATTCAGCAGGAGGCCTTTTATTTGCCAATCTTGAGAGAAGTTAATATGGAGTAGTGGAAAGAACACAGGAGGTGATGTTAGAAGACCTGATCTCAAGTTTCAGCTCCATCTTCTTCCAGTTGTCTGACTTTGATCAGATAACCTAGTATCTCCCAGTTATGTTCTCCTTGTCTTAAAAAGGGCAAGATAACAGATCTTTAAAATGTTTTTGAAAAGAATAAATGAGATGAAAAATTTTTAAAATGACTTCTCGACTTAAAACTCAGATTTGTGCCATCCTCAACTTGTGGCCCTGCTTAACACATGTTAGTTGAATGAGTAAAGTGACCATATGAAAAAAAAAGTATGATAAGTGAAAAAAAAAAGGTAAGTAGATGACATTGGAATGCCAAGAGAGAAGAGATCAAATTGAAATTGGAAAAGAAAATCAAGAAAGTCATCAATGAAGAAATTTTGAGGGAAAAAGTTTTTTATAGACTGCATGGTGGTAGGGGGAATCACTATTCTGTACTTGCAAGGATTGCTCTTTTCACCTGAGCACTCAGCTTCAAAAGAAATACAAGGAACCATACAAGAAAAAGGGTAAACAAATAAATTGAATAAGTACTGACAGTAAAGAATCTGCCTGCAATGCAGAAGACCCGGGTTTGATCCCTGGGTTGGGAAGATCCCCTGGAGAAGGGAATGGCAACCCATTCCAGTGTTCTTGCTTGAGAATTCCACGGAAAGAGAAGCCTGGCGGACTATGGTCCTTGGGGTCCCAAAGAGTTGGACACAACTGAGAGACTGTCACTTCATTTCATTGTCAATAAGTGGAGGGACAGATAAAGCATTTAAATTGCTGTTATACATTAATGTAAATATAGTTTTTAAAGAATGAGGAAACTTTATAATTCAGCTACAGAGTGAACAACACAAGAACATATGCTAGTTCCTCATAGGGGTTGGACTGGCTAAGGACGACCAGCTGAAGATTCGTGGATTTTAAGTGCTTTTGGCTCACTGAAGCTAAAGTGAGAATTTCCTTGCAATGAGTAGAATTTCCTTTCTATCCTTTATCACATGTTTAAAAACCTCACAACTTGTATGAATATAATCATTTGGGGTCTGCTTTTAACTTGGACTAGTTTAATTTTGGAGTGGGAAATGGCAACCCACTCCAGTATTCTTGCCTGGAAAATTCCATGGACAGAGGAGCCTGACAGGCTACAGTCCATGGGGTTGCAAAGAGTTGGGCACAACTGAAGTGACTTAGCACACGCACATGCATAGCCTTCAAAGAGCTCACTGTGGTACTTCCCTGGTTGTCCCATGGTTGGGAATCCACTTTTCAAATCAGGGGACATCAGTGTATGATCCCTGGTTGGGGAACTAGGATCCCACAGGCCGAGAAACAACTCGGCCCATGCCCTGAAACTACTGAGCACATGTGCTCTAGAGCCCATGCACCGCAACTAGAGAAAGCCTGAGTGCCGAAATGAAGACCCAGTTCAGTTGGGGGAAAGAAAAAAACACAACTCACAGTGAGATGGGGAGAAATAACAGGAGTTCTCATGGACTGTGTAATTGTGCTGGGGCTTCACATGTGTTCAGAGGTATGTCAGTGTAATTCCTTCACGCAATAAACTGAAAAGAGCCATGCTGTCTTAAAAAAAAAAAAAGAATGAGGAAACAATATGTAGGAAGGCAGAAAACAGGAAATGGGAGTTTCCACTAAGAGAAAACAACTAAGAAAATCTGTGGAATCAGGGGAGTCATGTTGTTACCAAATGCAAGTCCTTGTGCCTAATGCACAGTGAGGCCAAACAATATGTCCCACCTAAGAATTATTTTTCTGCTCTGAATTAACTTTTTATCTAAAGCTAAAAAATTTTACATGTAGATGTACAGCTAATGGAATATTGATTTTACATGTGTAGGATAGCAGTCAAGATTTTACTTTTTTGCTAGGTTAGTATTGCTTTGTCCCAGCACTACATATTTATAAGATATTCCTTTACTTGGTGTGCTATGCCTTTTTAAAAAATTTATTTACTCATTTATTTATTGGGCAAATTTGGTGTTGACCTCTATATGTTTTTTTCCTGGACTATTATTTAAAATTTTGTCTGTTATCCACACACATGTGTATGTGCATGCTAAGTCGCTTCGGTTGTGTCCGACTCTTTTCGACCCTATGGACTGTAGCCCAACAGGCTCCTCTGTCCATTGGATTCTCCAGGCAAGAATAGGAGATCTTCCCAACCCAGGGATCAAACCTACATCTCTTCTGTGTCCTCCATTGGCAGACAGGTTCTTTACGGCTCACGCCACCTGGGAAGCCCTGTCCTTGTACACATACCTTAATTAGGATCTTGGGTAAATCTTGGCCCTTTAAACTTCCAACATAAACTTGAGAATCATCTCAGGTTTTACAAAATGGCTGTTGAAACTTTGATTGGATTGCATTACAGCAAGCTGGAGCAAGATTATATCTTTATGATTCTGAATCCTGTAACCCATGACTATCACTACATTTATTTTCAGTCACTTTAACCTCAGAAAAAAAATTTTTTTCTGTGAAATAGTCTTGAATGCCTTTATTCAATGTAAAATTTGGATACTTTTAAGCTATTATAAATTGTTTCTGAAACTTTCAATTTTTTTACCCTGGTATATAGAAATACAATTGATTTTTGTTGACCTTATATCTTACAAACTTGTTAAACTAATTTATCAATTCTAATAACTCATTTGTGAAGGCTTTTGGATTTTTCATACAAATAATCACATTCAAATAATGACATTTAAAATTTTCTTTCCAATCTTTCACCAATTGTTTTCATTTTCTTGCCTTACTGGATTGGCTAGGACTTCCGGTACATTGTTGAATAGAAGTGGTAAGAGTAAGAATTCTGTGGAAATCCTTGATCTGATCTTAAAGGGAATGATTTCAACATTTCACCATTAAGCCTGACATTTTCTGGGTAGGATTTCTATAATCTTGAATCAAAATAAAAAATTTCCCCTCCATTTTTAGTGCTATTAGTATGTGAGGTGACCTAAAAAATTTCCCCCGATTGCTTTCATGGTTATTTTCCATTTCACTGCTTTTGGCAAACTTTCTATGATGTGTATTTATTGTTATTATTATTATTATTATCATTACTGCTACTACCACAGCTATGTCTATTCTGTGTATAGCTTGTAACATTTTTTGTTTGCAGCATATCTTTCATGAGATTTGGCAAATTCTCACCATTGTTTTGTTCAAATGTTGCTTTTGTTCCATTCATTTTTTATTTGTGTTCTAGAACTTCAGTTATATGTAAGTTAGATTGTCTCACAGCATCCTCTTTTTATTTGGGCTTCCCTCATAGCTCAGTGGGTAAAGAATCTGCCTGCAATACAGGTTCGATTCCTGGGTCAGGAAGATCCTCTGGAGAAGGAAATGGCAACCCACTCCAGTATTCTTGCCTGGAGAATCCCATGGACAGAGGAGCCTGGCAGGCTACAGTCCATGGGATCTCAAGAGTCAGACACGACTTAGCAACTAAACCACCACCTCTTTATATTTAACCCTCTCATCACTGTCTCTTTATTTAACCCTTTCATCACTGTCTTAATCCTTTCATGTCTCCATGTTTTATTCTGGATTTTTTTTCTTTCAGAACTTTCAGTTTAGTAATTCTCTATTCAGTTGTGTTTCATTTCTTACTGTTTTTATCTACTGAATCTTAAACACTGGACATTATATTTTTCATATTAGAATTCTGTTTGGTTCTTTTTCAAACTTACTATGTCTTTTATAGCTTCCAGTTCTTTGCCAAAACTTAAAATCTTGTCTTTTATCTTAAATCTATTAAGCATAGTTTTCTAAGTCTGTGCCTAATATAATAATTAGCTAGCTTTAATAGCTGGAGTCCCCACAGATCTAATATTTGTTCTTTCTGCTGGTTCTTGTTGATGTTGCCTTATCTCTTTGTGTTCCTAGCTATTTAAAAATTTTTATTGAATACTGTATTTGCAGAATCAGAATTAATTTCTGGCCCAAGATGACATTTTCATTATCCAGAGAGCATTTCACTTTTTTACCTTCTGCCAGTGCCTAGAGGCAATAGCAATCCAAAATACTTTGATCCAAATTCAGGGATTGAAATAATTAGATGTTTTAAAAACAGTGAGATATAATTACATGCCATAAAATTCACCTGTTTATGTAAAGTAATTAGCCTCCAACTAATAAAAATAAATGGAAAAAAATAATAAAAACAACTGGACTATAAAAAAAAATTCACCTGTTTAAAGCACACTTAAGTTCAAGAGTTTTAGTATACTTGTAGAGTTCTGCAACTTTAACCATAATCTAATTATAGAACAATTTTATCCAAACAACTTTATGCCATAAAGAAATCCTGTTCTGAGTAGTACTCATTCCTCACTCCCTTCCCAACTCTAGGGAACTGCTAATCTACTTTTGGTTTCCAGGCTTTGCTTTTTTTAGACATTTCATAAAAAGAATAGCACAGTATGTGGTCTTTTGTGACTAGATTCCTTCAATTAGCGTGTTTTCAAGCTTCACTGTGTGGTAGCATGTGTCAATACTTTATTCTTTCTCATTGTTAATAGTATTCCATCAAATGGATATACCACTTTTGTTTATTTATCAGTTAATGGCATTTGGATTATTTCCATGTTGGTTATTATAAATATTGCTGCTGTGCATATGTATGTACTAGGTTTTGTGTGGATGTTTTAATTTCTCTTGGGTATATGAATTGCTGAGTCATATGGCAACTCTATGGTTAATATTTTAAGGAATTTGCAACTGGCTTATGAAGTGAATGGATTCTGGGCTGAAGTTCCTATAAGTGTCAGTCAGCTGCACTTCTAAAAGCGGAAATTGATTTAGTCCATTCTGGCTGCTATAACTAAATACCATACATTGGGTGGCTTATTTACAACAGTAATTTATTTCTTACAGTTCTGAGCTGAGAAGTTCAAGACCATAGTGCCGACAGATTCAGTGTCTGGTAAGAACCCAGTTCCTGGCTCACAGAGTTTTCTAGCTGTAACCTTACGTGGCAAGAAGGAGCAAGAGGGCTCTCTTGAGCGTCACATACAAAGGCAGTAATTCCATTCATGAGGGCTCTACTTTCATGACTAATCAACTCCCAAAACCACCTCCAAAATCCATCTCAATAGAGATTAGGTTTCAAGATGAATTTGGAGGAGTTACAAACATTGAGCTCATGACAGAAATACTCTCAAAGAAAAACAACACTAAATGCCATGCTCAACTCTGAATTCCTTTCTTCCCTCTGTTCTCAGCCTGATAATTATTCTCTATCTTGTTACATATTTTATGCCTTAAAGTAGATTTCTTACTATACATTCTATCTAGATGGTCTAGTTTTCTCAGAGTTTGATCTGAATTACCTAGTCTATCACTATTGGTAGTAGAAGTCCTTTAGTTATTTCTTTAGTTGTCAGTTCTTCCCAACTCTACTGTGAATTCTTTGACAAAAAGGGCTGTATGTCTTGTTCATGTCTGTAGTACCAGATCCTATCACCTAGTACATATTTTATAAATGTTATACAAGTCTTAAGTTCTTGCTTTCAAGTATGGAATGGATGCTGAGTAATTAAAACTGCTCACAAAATCTGGGAAAGCCAGAGAGCCAACCACAGTAACAATGAAGCTAGAGCAAACTTAGGTCCACAAATGGTCTAAGGCAGACCAGGCCATTGTTGCTGATGGGCCCATGAACTGCACTTGTATTACTGATACCAATAAAGCTACATTCTGGAGCCGCTCCTGGGGAAGTAGGGCTATTGCTACTGCTAAACAGGAAGACCAACAGGAAAAGGGATGGCAGTAGAGAAGAGCAGGGAAAGCTGAGGAAGAGAGTGCAGGAATGGACATGGTAAATTTTGGAGAAACCTGATCTTGTGAAAGAATTGATAAGGGAATTTAGTCTGTTTTCACTCTTTCAAAAATGTCATCACCCTCCAAGCCATTTAAATTCCACTGCTGTTCAAAAGGATTTCTTCAGTAGCTGCTATGTGGTCTACATGTCCCAACAGTTTCTATGAAAATGACTTTCAAGTAGAACAAGAAACTTGTTAATAAAAAGGATTATATTTCTCATCCACTTACATAGATAGAATTTTTATAGTAAGAATGCTTCTTCAGAAGCATGGTACTCCTCCAGGAATATCATCTGGTTCTCAGTCATCCTGTCCGCAAGTATGTCAAATCCAAAACCAAGGAGTAACTCTGTAGAGGACTGGGATAATCTGTCTGTGCCACAAAAGACTTTGTTTTTAAATACACTTTGCTATTAATATATACCAAAAGATTTCTATGCAACAGGAAATGAAGGACTATCCAGAATCCAAGTGACTGTTTAATCTCATTTCTTATATGTAGGGTCCCTAAGCAGTCTGTCATCTTTCCACTTTAGAGTCTTCCTCTCTTTGATAAGAATAAGTACTTGGATGGGATGAAGGTACTCCGTATTGGCCAGAACTAGGAGTCCTCTACCCATACATTTTTGAAGGGATGGGTATTAGCCTAATATGTAGATGTATCATAAGTTATAAACATCAGTGCTTTTTTTTAATGTACAGGTTATCTATTTTTCTTTTCTTCAAAATTACAGATAATATCATAAAGAACATCTATTACTTTGCAGAGGTCCAAATGTTAGGTCAAAAGGGATATTCATTTAAATTTTGATAAATTTATTGAATTCAGATTAAGTTAATTCATAACAGTGAATGAGCATCTGTTTCTGTACATTTTCACTAACTTTGTTCTCTTCAGTTCAGTTGCTCAGTTTTTTCCAGCTCTTTGAGACCACATGAACTGCAGCATGACAGACTTCCCTGACCAACACCAACTCCTGGAGCTTGCTCAAACTTATGTCCGTTGAGTCAGTGATGCCATCCAACCATCTCATCCTCTGTCGTGCCCTTCTTCTCCTGCCTTCAATCTTTCCCAGCATCAGGGTCTTTTCCAGTGAGTCAGCTCTTTGCATCAGGTGACCAAAGTACTGAAGCTTCAGTTTCATCATCAGTCCTTACAATGATTACTCAGGATTGATTTCCTTTAGGATGGACTCATTTTGATCTCCTTGCAGTCCAGGGTACTCTCAAGAGTTTTCTCCAACACCACAGTTCAAAAGCTTTAGTGCTTCGGTGCTCAGCTTTCTTTATGGTCCAACTCTCATATTCATACATGACTACTGGAAAAACTACAGCTTTGACTATACCAACCTTTGCTGGCAAAGTAATGTCTCTGCTTTTCAATAGGCTGTCTAGGTCAGTCATAGCATTTCTTCCAAGGGGCAAGCATCTTTTAATTTCACAGCTGCAGTCACAATCTGCAGTGATTTTGGAGCCCAAGAAAACACAGTTTGTCACTGTTTCCATTCTTTCCCCATCTATTTGCCATGAAGTGATGGGACCAGATGCCATGATCTTAGTTTTCTGAATGTTGAGTTTTAAGCCAGCTTTTCACTCTCCTCTTTCACTTTCATCTAGAGGCTCCTGAGTTCCTCTTCACTTTCTGCCCTAAGGGTGGTGTCATCTGCATATCTGAGGCTGTTGATATTTCTCCTAGCAATCTTGATTCCAGCTTGTGCTTCATCCAGCCCAGTATTTCACATGATGTACTCTGCATATAAGTTAAATAAGCAGGGTGATAATATACAGCCTTGATGTACTTCTTTCTCAATTTGGAAAGAGTCTGTTGTTCCATGTCCAGTTCTACCTGTTGCCTCTTGACCTGCATTTCTCAGGAGGCAGGCATGGTGGTGTGATATTCCCATCTCTTTCAGAATTTTCCACAGTTTGTTGTGATCTACACAGTCAAAAGGCTTTAGCATAGTCAACGAAGCAGAAGTAGATGTTTTTCTGGAATTCTCTTGCTTTTTTTATGATCCAACTGATGTTGGCAGAGATCTGGTTCCTCTGCCTTTTCTAAATCCAGCTTGAACATCTGGACATTCTCGGTTCGTGTTCTTTTGAAGCCTAGCTTGGAGAATTTTGAGCATTAGTTTGGTAGCATGTGAGATGACTGCAATTGTGTGATAGTTTGAACATTCTTTGGCATTGCCTTTCTTTGGAATTGGAATGAAAACTGATCTTTTCCAGTCCTGTGGCCACTGCTGAGCTTTCCAAATTTGCTGGCATGTTGAGTGCAGCACTTTCACAGCATCATCTTTTAGGATTTGAAATAACTCAGCTGAAATTCTATCACCTCCACTAGCTTTGTTTGTAGTGATCCTTCCTAAGGCCCACTTGACTTTGCATTCCAGGATGTCTGATTCTAGGTGAGAGATCACACCATCATGGTTATCTGGGTTATTAAGATCTTTTTTTGTATAGTTCTTCTGTGTACTCTTGCCACCTCTTCATAATATCTTCTGCTTCTGTAGTTAGGTCCATACCATTTCTGTCCTTTATTGTGCCTATCTTTGCATGAAATGTTCCCTTGGTATCTCTAGTTTCTTGAAGAGATCTCTAGTTTTTCCCATTGTATTGTTTTCTTCTATTTCTTTGCATTGATCACTGAGGAAGGCTTTCTTATCTCTCCTTGATATTCTTTGGAACTCTGCATTCAGATGGGTATATCTTTCCTGTTCTCCTTTGCCTTTGCCTTTCACGTCTCTTCTTTTCTCAGCTATTTGTAAGGCCTCCTCAGACAACCATTTTGCATTTCTTTTTCTGGAGGATGGTTTTGATCACTGCCTCCTGTACAGTGTTACAAACCTCCATCCATAGTTCTTCAGGCACTCTGTCTGCCAGATCTAATCCCTTGAATCTATTTGTCAATTCCACTATATAATCATAGGGATTTGATTTAGACCATACCTTAATGGTCCAGTGGTTTTCCCTACTCTCTTCAATTTAAGCCTGAATTTGGCAATAAGGAGTTCATGATATGAGCCACAGTTAGCTCCCAGTCTTTTTTGCTGACTGTATAGAGCTTCTCCACCTTTGGCTGCAAAGAATATAATCCGTCTGATTTTGGTTGACCATCTGGTGATGTCCAGGTGTAGAGTCATCTCTTGTGTTGTTGGAAGAGGGTGTTTGCTATGACCAGTGTGTTCTCTTGGCAAAACTCTACTAGTGTTTGCCCTGCTTCATTCTGTACTCCAAAGCCAAACTTGCCTGTTACTCCATGTGTTTCTTGACTTCCTACTTTTGCATTCCAGTCCCCTATGATGAGGAGAAGGCAATGGCACCCCACTCCAGTACTCTTGCCTGAAAAATCCCATGGATGGAGGAGCCTGGTAGGCTGCAGTCCATGGGGTCGCTGGGAGTCGGACACGACTGAACGACTTCACTTTCACTTTTCACTTTCATGCATTGGAGAAGGAAATGGCAACCCACTCCAGTGTTCTTGCCTGGAGAATCCCAGGGATGGGGGAGCCTGGTGGGCTGCCATCTATGGGGTCGCACAGAGTCAGACACGACTGAAGTGACTTAGCAGCCCCTATGATGAAAAGACTCAACTTCAGCTTCTTCGACTTTACTGATTGGGGCATAGACTTGGATTACTGTGATATTGAATGGTTTACCTTGGAAATGAATAGATATCATTCTGTCATTTTTGAGATTGCTTCCAAGTACTGCATTTCAGGCTCTTTTGCTGACTATGAGGGCTACTCCATTTCTTCTAAGGGATTCTTGCCCACAGTAGTAGATATAATGGTCATCTGAGTTAAATTCACCCATTCCAGTCCATTTTAGTTCACTGATTCCTAAGATGTCAATGTTTACTCTTGTCATCTCCTATTTGACCACTTCTAATTTACCTTGATTCATGGACCTAATATTCCAGGTTCCTGTGCAGTATTGTTCTTTATAGCATTGGAATTTACTTCCATCACCAGTGACATCTACAACTCGGCTTTGTATTTGCTTTGGCTCAGCCTCTTCATTCTTTCTGGATCTATATCTCCACTCTTCCCCAGTAGCTTGTTGGGCACCTATTGACGTGGGGAGTTCATCTTTCAGTGTTATATCTTTTTGCGTTTCCATACTGCCCACTAACTTTGTGGGTGATCATAATGTTTTAATCTTTATAGCTGGCTACAGAATACTATTTAAGATCTCATTGAGGGACTTCCCTGTTGATCCAGTGGCTAAGACTCCACACTCCCAATGCAGGGAGCTGGGGTTTGATCCCTGGTCAGGTAACTAGATCCCACATGCCACAACGAAGAGTTTGCATGCCACAACTAAAGACCTGGCACAGCAAAAAAAAAAAAAGGAGAGATCTCACTGATTCATGTTTCTTTGGATGCTATTCGGTTGAAAAAAATTTAAATGTTAAGTGGTAACTTGTAGACGTCAGCAAATTTGGAAAACTCAGCAGTGGCCACAGGACTGGAAAAGGTCAGTTTTCATTCCAATCCCAAAGAAAGGCAATGCCAAAGAATGCTCAAAGTACTGCACAATTGCACTTATCTCACATGCTAGTAAAGTAATGCTCAAAATTCTCCAAGCCAGGCTTCAGCAATACGTGAACCATGAACTTCCAGATGTTCAAGCTGGTTTTAGAAAAGGCAGAGGAACCAGAGATCAAATTGCCAATATCTACTGGATCATTGAAAAAGCAAGAGAGTTTCAGAAAAACATCTAGTTTTGCTTTATTGACTATGCCAAAGCCTTTGACTGTGTGGATCACAATAAACTCTGGAAAGTTCTAAAAGATGGGAATACAATACCACCATACCTGCCTCTTGAGAAACCTGTATGCAGGTCAGGAAGAAACAGTTAGAACTGG
The DNA here is from genome assembly GCF_019320065.1 of Cervus canadensis. Lineage (NCBI taxonomy): Eukaryota > Metazoa > Chordata > Mammalia > Artiodactyla > Cervidae > Cervus > Cervus canadensis. Next base: position 76,803,415 of record NC_057391.1, read on the forward strand.
ACATGGACCAACAGACTGGTTCCAAATGAGAAAAGGAGTACGTCAAGGCTGTATATTGTCACCCTGTTTATTTAACTTATATGCAGAGTACCTCATGAGAAACGCTGGGCTGGAGGAAGGACAAGGTGGAATCAAGATTGCCAGGAGAAATATCAATAACCTCTGATATGCAGATGACACCACCCTTATGGCAGAAAGTGAGGAAGAACTAAAGAGCCTCTTGATGAAAGTGAAAGAGGAAAGTGAAAAAGTTGGCTTAAAGCTCAACATTCAGAAAACTAAGATCATGGCATCTGGTCCCATCACTTCATTGCAAATAGATGGGGAAACAGTGTCTGACTTTATTTTTCTGGGCTCCAGAATCGCTGCAGATGGTGATTGAAGCCATGAAATTAAAAGACACTTACTCCTTGGAAGGAAAGTTATGACCAACCTAGATAGCATTTTAAAAAGCAGCGACATTACTTTGATAACAAAGGTCTGTCTAGTCAAGGCTATGGTGTTTCCAGTGGTCATGTATGGATGTGAGAGTTGGACTATAAAGAAAGCTGAGCATCAAAGAATTGATGCTTTTGAACTGTGGTGCTGGAGCAGACTCTTGAGAGTCCCTTGGACTGCAAGGAGATCCAGCCAGTCCACCCTAAAGGAGATCAGTCCTGGGTGTTCATTGGAAAGACTGATGCTGAAGCTGAAGCTTCAACACTTTGGCCACCTGATGTGGAGAGCTGACTCATTTGAAAAGACCCTGATGCTAGGAAAGATTGAGGGCAGGAGGAAAAGGGGATGATAGAGGATGAGTTGGTTGGATGGCATCACCAACGCAATGACATAGGTTTTGGTGGACTCCAGGAATTGGTGATAGACAGGGAGGCCTGGCATGCTGCGGTTCATGAGGTCACAAAGAGTCAGACATGACTGAGCGACTGAACTGAACTATAGATGGTTCTACATGTATGATATTAAATACTTAACATCAGTAAGTATTTCAGTGAATTGATACATATCAATTGTGTGTCATTTACTGTTCAAACATATTTAAGAGGCCTTTTTGTTGTTTTTGTTACAGAAATTAACCCATTTATTATAGGCTAGCGACATTATCAACTGGTGGTGCTTCAGCTGGTCCTTCAATCCCTTCAGTCTTCTGATGGCAGACTTTACTGTGACAGCAGAAGTGGTGTGGTAGGTCCAGGCACCACCAGCTACAGTTTTCATGCAGGAACCACAGTGCCAAATGCCCACAGCTCATCTCTTCATCTTGGTTTTGCCACAGAAGGAGCACGTATACTTGGCGTGCTGGCTGATTTCAATTTTCTTCACCATTTTCCTGAGGGAGGCACCTTAACGGGCCCTGTATTTGCCCATAATTCCAGTCTTCTTCGTGCGTTTCACCGTGATAATGCAACCTAGATCCGAGCCCACGAGCTAAGAGGCCTTACTTCTTAATGCAAGATTACAATGATGATGATCATTATTTGTGAGATATTTCTACCTTTTCCCTATCCTATTGGTGGTGTGCTCAGAATTGGTGGTATGCTTAGACTTCTCCAAAATAATAAAAATATTCTTGTGGAAAAATAATTCCTCTTCTCACCCCCTACCCCCCTGCCCAGAGATGTCCACATTCTAGTCACTGGAAACTGTGAATATGTTTTCTTATGCAGCAAAAAGGAATCAAGAGATGGAATTTAGATAGTAAACAGCTGTTCTTCAAATAGGAAAATTATCCTTGGTGATCTAGTGGCCCCAGTGTGCCGGGAGCCAGCTCACAGGATCCCACCCATGATAAGGTCATGAGGACAAAACCCGACAGGCAAGGGGGATCAGGTTTTCAGGGATTCCGAAAAGCTGCCCCCTGGCGCTCACCTTAATGATGATATCTGTCTTTCTGATGCTTGCTGCAATAGACTACTCCCTAATTTCTGTGACACAGGCAGAAGGCCTTCCCTGATCTCTTTCCAAATAAGAATCAATTTAGAACTTTAATCAATAAGTTTCCCAGGTGGTGGTATTTTATGAGATTATCCAGGGTGAAAGGAGTGTTTTAATTTAAACTCCTTTGCTGGTATTTTAGTTTGTTTGGTAAATGCGTCTATGCCCTTGGTACTAATATGCATGACTGCTCGTAATATCCTAATCATAAAACAGCATAAAGATCCTGATCATATAAAGGCCCTAATAGACATAGAGCCCTTCGGGGAGTGAGGAAGCCCTATTAAAAAATGCAAGAAAAATTATTCTAAAAGTGGCTACTGGGTTAACATTTGCTTGCTGTGTTTTTGCTCTTAATGTGCTAAGGTTGTGTTATGGAAACCATTGTTAATATAGTTAAAGATCTAGAAAAATAAGAGCTTAGCCCTAGTGTGGTAACAATGAGATGGTTGTTAATTGTCAGCCAGGAGTGCTAGGCAGAGGCTGCCTCACTGAAGCCGCAGAGTCTGTGTGGGGTAAACCTCTTAGATAAATTCAACTGACAACTTCTGCAGAAGAATTGACTTTTATGTTAACAAGGTTATATTTCTACTATGTTGTGACATGCTGTACTATTGCCCTATAAGACTATAACTTTTCTGTTAAGATTACCCGCAAAAACATAAAATAGGTTTACATTCACCTGACTTGCATAAAATGTTAATAGGCCCCAAGGCCAGAAGATAATGTGCAAAGATTTATTATAGAAATAGAATGCAGAAAACATCCTGTTCTTCCTAAAGGACAAGCTGATGTAATGTTAAACTATCTTCCCCTCAGAAATGTATTAACTTAGGGTATAAAAGCTACAGTAAAAAATAAAGCATTGCCAGACTCTGCTGCACACCCCCAGCCTGGTCTCTCCCTCTCTCCCTCTCCCTCTCTCCCTCCTTCCCTCCCTCCCTCTCTCCCTCTCCCTCTCTCCCTCCCTCCCTCCCTCCCTCCCTCGCTGACTCCGTTCATCCTGAGGGTACCCCTGGATCCTGCCGAGGCTGGACCCCAGCACTAGTTTAATCACTCAGGTCTTTAAAAGTGGAAAGCAGTGGCAGAAGAAAAGGTCAGAGTGATGCAACAAGATGTGAGAGGGGCTTAACTTCCATGGTTGGCTTTGCAGGTAGAGGAAGTGGCCAAAAGCCTATGAAAGTGAGTGGCCTCCAGAAGCCAGAGAAGGCAAGGAGAGACAGTCTCTCTTTGGGCCTGCAGAAAGGAATACAGCCCTGACAACACCCTGATTTTAGCCCAGTGAGACCCACATCAGACTCAGACCTCCAGAACTGTGAAATTTAAAAAAAAAAAGCCACTAAGTTTGTGGTAATTTGTTACCCCAACAATAGAAAACCAATGTCGATGGTAAAGTAGTGCACAGATATTACCAAAAGGTATAGAAATGGGACACAGGGTTTGGGAAGCACTGTATGCTGCAAGAATGCTGAGGGATACATGTGAGTCTAGAGTTATATGTAATTACCTGTGGAAAGCAGGGTTACCTTGGAGGTAGACAGAATTAGGAGTGGCACTCTTTGTCTGAAACCATCTAGTAATCCAACTACATTATAGCAAACTGGAGTTAACTAGAGTATGAGGCACCTTCTTTCTCTGGCCCTGGGCTACATTAAGAGAACACCCACCCCAGTAATTCCAAAGTCTTTGGGTTATATTCAAAATTGCATTTGGTTACCTACTAATATAAACTCAAGCATGCAGTACGAATGTTCCTTCAATAGCAAAAGGCAGCATGAAGACAGCAATAAAAAATAAACAATAAAAGTTATTAGTTGACGTTCAGGAAAAAGGGCACTAGAGTACTGACAACTCTGCTTAAGAATTCTAGCAAAAACCCAGTAAACCAAGATCCATGTAGCATCTAAATTTTAGGGACGATACCTCATTCTCTATTTTTTGATTAGCAATAAAACCTGAGAAGCCAAACCATTCTCTTCTTTATAAAAGTCCACCTACTAAGGTGAGGAACTGCATAGACCTGCCATTTTGCATGCAGCAGTTACCTGATCTAAGAGTATGTTTTTGTGTAAAGTAGTCATGTGTGCTATTACGAAATACTGAGGAGAGGAGAAGGAAGAGACACTCGGGGGAAAACCTTGAAAAAGAACAGAAAAAAAGTTGAAACTAATATTGTTGTTCTTTGGGGGAAAAAACTATTTCTCTTTGTGTATATACATATACACACACCAATATATACATATATCTGACAGATAATATTTTCCAACGATATCTCCCAACCCACATTTTCTTATGGTAGGTGATCTTGCCATTCTGCCTTTAAGAGACAGAGTCTTGTGACAACAGCAGCAGGCAGAATGACACAGTTTCTTCCCTTCATTATGCAACCAGTAGAACGTCCACAACTCGACAGAGGTGCTTCTACCAAACATACGAGGATGCCAAAGAATTCCACGTACCTGTACACCTAAAGGTGGGTGGACTGGAACAGACGAGAGGAGGTGGGACCAGGGGAATAGTGGAGGTGGTACCTACAACCCAGGCTCTCCAGAGAGTGCAGCAATAGCAGGGGAGGTGGTGCATACAACTCTAGCCTCCAGGCGCAGGTGCATGTGCACCTGTGGCCACAGGTAACTGGGCAGCATTGGCAGTGGGGCCTGAGACACTGACCATCCAGCCACTGAGGTGCACATGATACCAGAGCCTTTCCTCCAACCCCACAGCAGCAGAGCCCATGAAGCTTAAAACACGGAACACAGCAGAGGCTCCCATGCAGCTGGCTCTCATCTCTCCAGGCCTCCAGCCTCCCTCTCTCCCTGCAGCAGCAGAACCCAACACTCAGAAGATCCTACACACGGCAGAAGAGTCCACCATCCTGTGGGCTGCCCCAGGCAGAAACTCCAGTAATACTGGCAATACCAAGGCACCACTGACCCTAGAGGCACAAGAAGCCGTAACAAGGCCTCAGGGTGACACCTCTGACAGAGGAAGTGAAGGGTGTAAATTGGCAACACTCAATTCTAGCCAGAGGCAGCTCAAGCAAGAGAAACCAAAACCTTGTGCTATATATAGTGCCACCTACTGGAAAACAGACTTTATTTTCTTGGGCTCCAAAATCAATGCAGATGGTGACTGCAGCCATGAAATTAAAAGACGTTTGCTCCTTGGAAGAAAAGCTATGACCAACCTAGACAGCATGTTAAAAAGCAGAGACATTACTTGGCCAACAAAGGTCCATATAGTCAAAGCTATGGTTTTTTCCAGTAGTGATGTATGGATGTGAGAGTTGGACTATAAAGAAAGGTGAGCACCGAAGAATTGATGCTTTTGAACTGTGGTATTGGAGAAGACTCTTCAGAGTCGCTTACACTGCAAAGAGATCAAACCAGTCAATCCTAAATGAAATCAGTCCTGAATATTCACTGGATGGACTGATGCTGAAACTCCAATACTTTGGCCACCTGATGTGAAGAACTGACTCATTGGAAAAGACCCTGATGCTGGGAAAGATTGAAGGCAGGAGGAGAAGGGGACGACAGAGGATGAGATGGTTGGATGGCATCACCAACTTGATGGACATGAGTTTGAGCAAGCTCTGAGAGATGGTGAAGGACAGGGAAGTCTGGAGTGTTGTAGTCCATGGGGTTGCAAAGAGTCAGATATGACTGAGCAACTGAACTGATACTAGAGGAAATCTTGCCCTAAAAATTGAGGGGGCTCTTGTTGCATATGTGTGTGTGTGTGCTAAGTCGCTTCAGTCATATCCAACTCTTTGCGACCCTATGGTCTGTGGCCTGCCATGCTTCTCTGTCCATGGGATTCTCCAGGCAGGAATACTGGAGTGTTTTGCCATTTCTTCTTCCAGGGGATCTTCCCAAGTCCATGGGGTTGCAAAGAGTCGTCAGGACTGAGTGACTGAACAAGAACAGCAGCAATGGGAAAACAGAATAAAAGCCTTTACTTTCTAATGAATTGAATCATTAGAATCAAGTAGAAGGGTATTTGTTACTTGAAATGCATCAGTGGATGAACAACTTATCAAGCACTACAAATACCCACAGTAACACTGTTCCACAGAAAGAAAATGATAGTGCTCCAGAAACCAAACTTAAAATCATGAAATACTGCAATCTAACTGATTGTTGTTGTTTTTAGTTGCTTAGTCATGGCCAACTCTTTTGTGATGCTATGGACTGTAGCCCAACAGGCTCCTTTCTGCATGGGATTTCCCAAGTAAGAATACTGGAGCGTGTTACTATTTCCTTCTCCAGGGGATCTTCACAATCCAGGGATTAAACCTGTCTCCTGCATTGGAAGGCAGATTCTTTAATAATGAACCACCAATCTAATTGATGAAGAATTCAAAATAGCTGTCATGAAGAAACTCAATGAGGTACAAGAAGACTCAGAAACCCAGTTCAATCAGCTCAGCAATAAAATTAATGAACAGAATACTTTAACAAGGATAGTGAAACTCTAAAAAAGAACCAAATATAAATTTGGCAGGTGAAGAACTCAGTATATAAGATGAAGAATGCATTAGTAATCACTGGAAACAGAGCAAATCATATGGAAGAGCATCTATTTGTCACTTCCACTGTATAATCACAAGGGATTTGATTTAGGTCATACCTGAATGGCCAACTGGTTTTATGTATTTCTTCAATTTAAGCCTGAGTTTTTCAATAAAGAGTTCATGATCTGAGCCACAGTCAGCTCTTTGTCTTGTTTTTGCTAGCTGACTAGAGCTTCTCCATCTTTGGCTGCAGAGAATATAATTAATCTGATTTCGGTGTTGACCATCTGGTGATGTCCATGTATAGAGTCACCTCTTGTGTTTTTGGAAAAGGGTGTTTGCTATGACCAGTGTGTTCTCTTGGCAAAACTCTGTTAGCCTTTTCCCTGCTTCATTTTGTACTCCAAGGCCAAACTTTCCTGTTACTCCAGGTAACTGTTGATTTCCTACTTTTGCATTCCAATTCCCCCATGATGAAAAGGACACCTTCTTTGGTGTTAGCTCTAGAAGGTCATGTAGGTCTTCATAGAACTTGTCAATTTAAGCTTTCTTCAGCATTATTGCTTGGGGCATAGACTTGGGTTAGAGTGATCTTGAGTGGTAATCAGCCGACACCATTCTGTCCTTTCTGAGACTGCACTCAAGTACTGCGTTTCAGACTCTTCTGTTGACTCTGAGGGCTACTACATTTCTTCTCAGGGATTCTTTCTCATGGTAGTAGATATAATGGTCATCTGAATTAAATTTGCCCATTTCCGTTCATTTTAGTTCACTGATTCCTAAGATGTCAATGTTCACTCTTGCCATCTCCTGTTTGACCACTTCCAATTTACCCTGATTCATGGACCTGACATTCCAGATTCCTATGCAGTATTATTCTTTACAATCACTCAATGAATCGGCACATGAATTAATCCTTTCCATCTCCTTTTCTGCTGGAATTTGTCCAAAGAAGAAACCCCCTTGTCTGCCTGACTGGTGACTTCCTAACATTTTATCAATCCAGAATCTCTAATGTTTCTGCTGTCAATAAAGTGCATTTTGTACCTTTCCTTACCTCATAGGTGATACACACAAAAACTGATCAGTGAGTGCTTTGCAAAGTTCCCAAAGGTGGGGACCGTATTTCAGTCCACCTCATCCTGACCAGCCTCAGACTGAATGTTTCGATTGCTAGCACCTTTTTTTTCACAGAATTTACATTCCTGCTGTAACCTTGTACCTATCAGGAGGCTGGTCCCTAGCACCGGGTGCGATTCTGTGCCCTGCAATGCACCACAGAACCAAGCTGAGCAGAAGGGCTGGAACCTGAATTTAACTCTCGCGTTCATTAGTTGGGAGCATCCCTGGTGGCTCAGTGGTAAAGAATCCACCTATCAACGCAGGAGATGGTTTTGATCCCTGGATTGGGAAGACCCGCCAGAGAAGGAAATGGCAACCCACTCCAGTATTTTTGCCTGGAGAATCCCACAGACAGAGGAGCCTGGCGGGCTACAGTCCATGGGGTCGCAAGCAGTAGGACACGACTGAGCGACCACAACAACAACAATCCATTAGTTGATGAGATCAAGATGAACTTAAATGAGCCCATTCCCTACAAGAATGTCAGTGAAAGCCATGGGGAGTCAGGGTGTATAACCTTTTAATTAATCTGATTTTTATTTTCTACAGATAGGAATTAAGCTCAGGTTAATTCTCATTTCTAGGGAAAGAAATTATAATTTGGCTCAGCACCAAGGATGCCCTCCAGTCATGGTGTTGTAGTTCCTTGTGCTAGGGATCACAGACCCAGCTAGAGCAGCTAAGCCTACTCTCAGGCAGATGGCAGAAAACCTTTAGAGACTTACTCTCCTTTAACTGACTTGTCAAATGCCAGAAACTAGTTTCCAAAAGAGATGAACTGTTCTCCACTGGTATTCTTTTTCCACCCCCCTCCCCTGTGCCGCATTCTCTACCTGACGAAGCAGCACGGAAGCTTTGGTGCAGATCGAGTCCTGAGTAGTGGCAGGTGGCCTCAGAATGACAGTGTGAAATGTAACCAAAGAAATCAGCTCCGTCTGGGGGAGGGGGACACTTTTCATGACAGTTGAGAGAATAAATAGTCACAGGACTTTGATTTCCCTAGATATGGATTGGGATATGAAATGAAATAAAAGGCCAGCAAGGTGCTAAAAATTGAAACAGCCCACAGCTGTTTCATCTGCTACAGGCAGTTCAAAATCAAACTCTTTAGCTCTTTTCCAAGTTCTCATTTCTCATGAACAGAGGAGAGAAATGGGGCTTGGGATTTGGGAGTGGAGCCAGATGCATTAGATGTTAAGAGGTAGGAATGCTCCTTTTCTACCCAATACAATTTTCAGCAAGCGACCCTCCCCCTGCCCCCCCCATACACACACAAAAGGGTACAGTGTCACAAGACCACGAGACATGTCAGTGAAATGAAATCCATTCCCTCCTTGAGGTCTTTGATCTGAGATAGATCTGAGATAATCCTTAGAGATCTAATCTAGTCATTTAATGTTCAGGAAGATAATGAAATAGAGCCCCAGGAGGGTAAGGCTAATCCTGGGATCACAGACTGGACTCCCCACACACCTGGTGCTTACAGACGTCACTTACCCACAGATACGCTCTCCCTCACCCAGGCTTTGTACTCAGGGGACAAACATTAATGTGTCCCTGGCTTGTCTGTTTTCGTTGAGTCATAGGTAATATTGTATATATGGCCACTCCCCTTCTCCTTGTTCATACACATCCATCTATTCATTCGATAAGCATTCTTAGTAGGTATTCACCTTGCAATGTTAAAAATGCTGCAAACACTGTTTTTAAGATTTGTTACAAATGTGAACTCTCAGAGGTTTGTTTCCTCACCCACACTCACAGAGACATGCAGAGTTTATCACCCTTGGGAAGAAATGATGGTTCCCATTCACCCTTAAAACTGAAAGTTAACAGAAGGACTGTCTTTAGCTGGTGGTCAGAGTAACTGGATTTCAGTCCAGAATCTTCCACTAGCCAGCTGTGTGACCTTGGGCTTGTTGCCCTTCTTCTCTGGCCTCATCTATCCTTTTCGTAAAAGGAGGACCTCAGTCAAAGATGGGTGATCTTAAGCTTTTTTCTCAGTTTTACATTCTCTAACTTTGCGTGGCCTCGTGCCTAGTTGCTTCAGTCATGTCCGACTCTTTGGGACCCGCCAGGATCCTCTGTCCATGGGATTCTCCAGGCAAGAATACTGGAGTGGGTTGCCATGCCCTCCTCCAGGGGATCTTCCTGACCTAGGGATAGAACCCCGGTCTCCCACATTGCAGGCAGATTCTTTACTGTCTGAGCCACCAGGGAACCAAGTCCCTGCTGACCTCTATAGGTCACCTAGAAAAGTCTCACCTGTCAGGTGCAGTTTGAGGTGATAATAGGTGAGACTTTCTCTGACTCATCTATGCAGATAGCACACGTGAGGGGTTGTTTCCCAAGCTAGATGGTTCATCTGTGTGCCTATTAGTTTGCCAGCCTCTTTAAGGCAGGGATCATATCTTTTCATCTCTGTGTTTTTCAAGCCTTCTAATGACTCCCCAAATGGTGTACTGGATGGTTGTAGAGTGAGTGGAACTAGACATTCATAAACAACTGATGGTTGCATGATATCTGGCAGTAAAAGCACGAGCATTAAAGATTCACAGATAGTAAGACACAACACCACTTACCATTCAACCTGAACTTTCATGGCACTTTTTATCGCCATTTTTATTAAGCTACACATCACTGCAGCCATGAAATTAAAAGACACTTGCTCCTTGGAAGAAAAGCTATGACAAACCTAGGCAGTGGATTAAAAAGCAGAGACATTACTCTGCTGACAAAAGTCCATATAGTCAAAGCAATGGTCTTTCCAATAGTCATGTACAGATGTGAGAGTTGGACTATAAAGAAAGTTGAGTGCCAAAGTACTGATGCTTTCAACTACAGTGTTGGAGAAGACTCCTGAGAGTCCCTTGGACAGCAAGGAGATCAAACCAGTCAATCCTAAAGGAAATCAGTCCTGAATGTTCATCGGAAGGACTGATGCTGAAGCTAAAACTCCCAATACTTTGGCCACCTGATGTGAAGAACTGACTCACTGGAAAAAGACCCTGATGCTGGGAAAGATTGAAGGCAGGAGAAGGGGATGACAGAGGATGAGATGGTTGGATGGCATCACCGACTCAATGGACGTGACTTTGAGCAAGCTCCAGGAGATGGTGAAGGACAGGGAAGCCTGGCGTGCTGCAGTTCATGGGGTTGCAAAGATCGGGACATGACTGAGCAAGTGAACAAGAACTCTGCAAATTACTGCAGAGGTTAGAGTACTGGCTTCAAAGTAGCTTTTTTAAACCTAATTTTATTGAGCTGATTTTATGTGCCAGGAAGTGTTCTAAGAAAAGACCCAGAACACGGGAGATAAATACAGGTTTCACATCCTTTGACAATTGGTACAAACATGACTGGGTTTCCCTGGTGGCTCAGACGGTAAAGAATCCGCCTGCAATGTAGGAGACCTGGGTTCATCCCTGGGTTGGGAAGATCCCCTGGAGAAAGGCATGGCAACCCACTCCAGTATTCTTGCATGAAGAATCCCCATGGACAGAGGAACCTGGTTGGCTACAGTCCACGGCGTCCAAAGAGCCGGACACGACTGAGCGACAAAGCACGCACAAACAACCAATCTCAAGTCCCAAGAGGACACCAGCTTGCCGGAACTAAATGGCTCGCCCTCGAATTTCCGGAGGGAAGCTTGAGTGTGTTACTACGGATCGATTGCTTTTGCCTGCCGGAGATCGATCTTAAAAAGACCCAGCACTGGGAGGCCAAGGAAAAGAGGTGCGTCAAGGACGTCTTCGTAGCGGAGCTACTGAGATTCGGAAGGCCACGCTGGGCCTGTTTGGCGTCCAAACGACTCAGACGGTTCAGTCATGTTCGCCTACGCAGTGAGGCGCGCCCTGCGCAAGAGTAAGACCCTTCGCTACGGAGTTCCCATGTTGGTGAGCGCAGGGAGGGTAAAGTGTGTGTTGGAAGCGGGTGGGGAGGAGGGATTCCGAAAGGGTGGGACCTCAAGATTGGCTGGGACGAGAGTGCGGTGAACCTGTAATGTGTGAGGCGAGGAACCTTAACCTGCCGTAGAATGTGGCTGGCCTTTAGGCAGTCCTAGTTTCCTAGTCACTCCCCGCGCTGCTAGTGCGATCTCCGGTCCTTGTCTGACCTGTGGTAGTTAACCTGGATGTGCTTCTGAACCAGATTTTAACCCGAACCAGGCTTTAGCTCGAGTCTGGATGATTACTAAACTCCCATTCCCCGACCCCAACCTCCCGCCTGCCATGCTACAGGTTGAAGATAACTCTGATCATTGAAACTAGTTATATTCACTTAATTTAACTACAGTTTGGGGCATCCTCAGGTTTCAGTTTACTAGTTTGTGAATTGGCTTAATTCTTCCAGGGTTGCTATGAGTTAAATCCTTGTGAGTTAAATGTACCACAGTGTAGCAGCCCTGCAAAGATAGCCGCTTCATTATAGTTGATATTTTTAAAGCACGTTGCAAGTAGTTTTGGCGTTTCTTTGTATCCACTCCTACATGGAGTTCTCAGAAGATCCTGTTCGTCTTGAAGATTCAAGTTAATGCTTAATACTTAACACCAACCGGAGTTGGAATCCAGTGAAACCACACTCTTTCTTTTCTGTTTGATCTTGGCAAGGTATTTTGTTTCAACAAGCCTTGATGTCGTAGTAAATGAAATAATTTAAATAAAGCAGGTGAACAGTTTTTAAATAGTTTATTACTTTGATAAGAATTTGGTACAGGAGAAGTTACCAGATTTTACATTTAACCAGGACTAAAGGAAAGTAGTGACCTTAGAAAAGTAATTGTTTTTTTTAGTTCATCTTTGATGAATGTGGATTTCTTTTTAATCTTTAAAAACTCCTTTTTATTTTTTTAAAATTTTAAACAAAATCATTTATGAAACAATGCAGAATTATATTTGTGTAGCCAACACGGACTGTAAAACCTATCCTCTCTGTGGATTCCCTTGCCACAAAATAGAGGTCCATTCAGAAACAGAAGTCCATTCAGAAACATGTGATTGTCAGTGCAAGTTGAGGTCACCTGCAGGTCCCACTGGAAGATAGTTTAGTTTTGTTTGTTATCTTTCAAAATCATCAAAGCTAAGCTCTTAAAACCACTAGTATTAAAGAACCTTCTAGGGATTCCCTCATTTGTTTTATTTCTTGGACAAGACTACCACAGTAGACTTCCTAAGTGTATTTCTCTGTACTGGTCTCTCTGTCTATACTGAATCTGTACTACACTGGACCTAGGTCTATACTGTTTCAAAATGTGGGTCCTCCATTAACTATGTGGACCTTTGTCCACAGAGTGATCTCTGCTTTTTAGTACACTGTCTAGGTTTGTCATAGCTTTTCTCCCAAGGAGCAAGCATTTTTTAATTTTATGGCTGCAGTTACCATCCACAGTGATTTTTGGAGCCCAAGAAAAGTCTGTCACTGTTTCCATTGTTTCCCCATCTATTTCCATTGTTTCCCTAAAGGATGGGACCAGATACCATGATCTTTGTTTTTTGAATGTTGTGTTTTGAGCAAGCTTATTCACTCTGCTTTTTCACCTTCATCAAGAGGCTCTTTAGTTCTTCTTTGCTTTCTGCTATAAGGGTGGTGTCAACTGCATATCTGAGGTTATTGATATTGGAATAACCTTGATGGAAAAGATTCATTGGAATATCTTGATTCCAGCTTGTGCTTCTTCCAGCCCGGCATTTTGCATGATGTACTCTGCATATAAGTTGAATAAGCAGGGTGGCAATATACAGTCTTGACGTACTCATTTCCCAGTTTGGAACCAGTCTATCATTCCATGTCCAGTTCTAACTGTTGCTTCTTGATCTGCATACAGATTTCTCATGGAGTAGGTAAGGTGGTCGGAGAAGGCAACGGCACCCCACTCCAGTACTCTTGCCTTGAAAATCCCATGGATGGAGGAGCCTGGTAGGCTGCCATCTATGGGGTAGCACAGAGTCGGACACGACTGAAGCGACTTAGCAGCAGCAGCAGGTAAGGTGGTCTGGTATTCCCATCTCTTGAAGAATTTTCCACAGTTTGTTGTGATCCACATAGTCAAAGGGTCCTAGACAAGTAACTAATTCTGTAGGGGAAAATGTTGAACTCAGTTCTCTAAAACCCAACAGTACTAGAAAGAGCTCAGATGATGCATGGTCTTCATCATATATCAGTTGGATATTCCATATTTACTATATTACTATGCCATAATTACTATAGTGTACTACTATACTTAAAGTTGAAATTATTTTCTCTCTTTGTTGTCGTCGTTCATTTGTTCAGTCGTGTCTTGACTCTTTGTGACCCCATGGACTGCAGCACACCAGGCTTCCCTGTCCTTCACCATCTCCTGGAAGTGAAGTAAAGTGAAGTCGCTCAGTCGTGTCCGACCCTTTGCGACCTCATGGACTGTAGCCTACCAGGATCCTCAGTCCATGGGATCTTCCAGGCAAGAATACTGGAGTGGGTTGCCATTTCCTTCTCCAAGGGATCTTCCCGACCCAGGGATCGAACCCGGGTCTCCCGCATTGTAGGCAGAAGCTTTACCATCTGAGCTAGACCATCTCCTGGAGCTTGCTCAAATTCATGTCCCTTGAGTCACTGATGCCATCCAACTATCTTATCTTCTGTCACTCTCTTCTTCTGCCTTCAGTCTTTCCCAGCAGCAGGGTCTTTTCCAATGAGTCGGCTCTTTATGTCTGGTGGCCACAGCATTGGAGATTCAGCTTCAGCATCAGTCTTTCCAACGAATATTTTAGGGTTTATTTCTTTTAGGATTGACTGGTTTGATCTCCTTGCTGTCCAAGGGACCCTCAGGAGTCTTCTCCAGTCTTCTCCAGCACAGTTTGAAAGTATTAATTCTTTAATGCTCAGTCTTCTTTATGGTCCAGCTCTCACATCCATACATGACTGCTGGAAAAACCATAGCTTTGACTAGGTGGACCTTTGTTGGCGAAGTGATTTCTTTGCTGCTTAATATGCTATCTAGGTTTGTCATAGCTTTTCTCCCAGGGAGCAACTGTCTTTTAATTTCACGACTGTAGTCACCGCCCACAGTGATTTTGGAGCCCAAGAAAATAAAGTCTGTCACTGTTTCCATTTTCTTCCCATCTATTGCCATGAAGTGATGGGACTAGATGCCATTATCTTAGTTTTTTGAATGTTGAATTTTAAGCCAGCTCTTTTACTCTTTTTTTTTTAAATCTCTTACATAAATGTTAGTGCTTGCTTCACAAGAATATTTATTCAACAACAAACAGAAGAGGACTTGGAGTACCAGGTATAGGCTAACAGTACTCTCCTTCCTTTCTTTCCCAAACCACTTGGAAAAGAGAGTATATTTGTTGTTTCAATTTGTGCACTGTCCATTTAGTCCCCAGAATTTACCTTTCTAATCTGACCAGTCATTACTGGTTTCTGCATACTAAAATTCAGACCATTTAATGTCTGAAGATGGTTTTAGTATATTCATTGTTTGGAAACTCATCACAATCTAATTTTAAAACATTTTCATCACCCTAAATGAATCACCAAACTCACTTGTAGCCACTTCCTGTTCCCCTCTACTCTTCTGTCTTAGGTAACCACTAATCATCTCTCCATAGATGTAATAGAATAATACAATTTGTGGTCTTTTGTGAGTGACTTTGTTCACTTAGCATAATGTTTTCAAGGTTCATTCATCTAACGTGTATCAAAGTGTCATACCCTTTTAGTGACAAGATAGTATTCCATCAGTTGGAATATTTATTGTCCATTGATAAGCATTCGTTTTTTTTTGTTTTTTTTTTCATTTATTGGCTATTATGAATAATGGTGCTGTGAATATTCATGTACAGATTTTTGTATGGATGTGTTTTCATTTCTCTTGGATAAATGCCTACTAGTTGAATTGCTGCATCATATGATAGCTCCATGTTTAACATTTTGAGGAACTGTCAAACTGTTTCTCAAAAAGTACATCTTTTTACATTCCCCCCAGCAATATATGAGGCTTCTGATTTTTCCACGTTCTTAACAACAGTTGTCATTGTCCACTTTTTAAAAAGAATTAAACCCTTACAAGGAGATGTGAAGTGGTTTTGATTTGCATTTTTCTCCTGGTAGCTTAGCTGGTAAAGAATCTGCCTGCAATGCAGGAGACCCTGGTTCGATTCCTGGATTGGGAAGATCCCCTGAAGAAGGGATAGGCTACCGTCTCCAATATTCTTGGGTTTCCCTGGTGGTTCAGACAGTAGAGAATCCACCTGCAATGTGGGAGACCTGGGTTCGATCCCTGGTTTGGGAAGATCCCCTGGAGGAGGGCATGGCAACCCACTCCAGTATTCTTGCCTGGAGAATCCCCATGGACAGAGGAGCCTGGCAGGCTGCAGTCCATGGAGTTGCAGAGTCAGACACGACTGGGCAACTCAGCACAGCACAATGACTAATGATGCAGGACACCCTTTCTTACGACTGATTATTGGTTGTCTGTTTATCTTCTTTGAGGAACTGTCTATTCAAGGTTTTTGCCCATTTTTAAGAGAATGTGTTTTTCTTTATATTGGGCAGAGGTTTCCTTAAACACCTGGATTCAGTAAGTTTCCCAGTCTTTGTCAAGGGGCTCTGTGCGCTAGATTGGGCATTCCTTCAATACTCAGGCAGGTTACAACTCTGCCTTAAAGTTTTACTTATTTGCTCAGAGCCTCAAAGTTAGCCATTGTTGAGTGTTTAGGGTCTTCTAAGAAATCTCCTGAACTTACACACAGCTATGGGCACATGGACCATTCTGTTCATATGTATGTGTAACCAAAAGTAAGATCTGGCTGCTTGCAGCTCAAAAGTCAATAAAAAAGTAAAGTTAGTGGGAAGGAAAGGTTGCTTTATTTTGGATGCCAGCAACATGGGTGAACTATTTCAAGCCCTGAAAGATGATACTGTTATAGTGCTGCACTCAATATGCCAGCAAATTTGGAAAACTCAGCAGTGGCCTCAGGACTGGAAAAGGTCAGTTTTCATTCCAGTCCCAAAGAAAGGCAATGCCAAAGAATGTTCAAACTGTCGCACAATTGCACTCATCTCACAGGCTAGCAAAGTAATGCTCAAAATTCTCTAAGTGAGACTTCAACAGTATGTGAACCAAGAACTTCCAGATGTTCAAGCTGGTTTTAGAAAAGGCAGAGGAACCAGAGATCAAATTGCCAACATTTGTAGGAATATTGATAAAGCAGAAGAGTTAAAAAGTATTTACTTCTGCTTTATTGACTACACCAAAGCCTTGACTGTGTGGATCACAACAAACTGTGGAAAATTCTTTAACATGTGGGAATACCAGATCACCTTACCTGCCCCCTGAGAAATCTGTATGGAGGTCAAGAAGGAACAGTTATAACCAGACATGGAACAGCAGACTGGTTCCAAATTGGGAAAGGAGTACATCAACGCTGTATATTGTCACCCTGCTTATTTAACTTATATGCAGAGTACATTATGCGAAATGCTGGGTTGGATGAAGCACAGTCTGGAATCAAGATTTCCGGGAGAAATATCAATAACCTCAGATATGCAGGTGACACCACCCTTATGGTAGAAAGCAAAGAGGAACTCAGGACCCTCTTGATGAAAGTGAAAGAGGAGAGTGAAAAAGCTGGCTTAAAACTCAACTTTTAAAAAACTAAGACCATGGCATCCGGTCCCATCAGTTCATGGCAAATAAATGGGGAAACAGTGGAAACAGTGACAGACTTTATTTTCTTGGGCTCCAAAATCACATGATGGTGACTGCAGCCATGAAATTAAAAGACACTTGCTCCTTGGAAGAAAAGCTATGACCGACCTAGATAGCACATTAAAAAGCAGAGACATTACTTTGGCAACAAAGGTCCTTATAGTCAAAGCTGTGCTTTTTCCAGTAGTCATGTGTGGATGTGACAGTTGGACCACAGAGAAAGCTGAGCACTGAAGAACTGATGCTTTTGAACTGTGGTGTTGGAGAAGACTCTTGAGAGTCCCTTGGACTGCATGGAGATCCAGCCAGTCAATCCTAAAGGAGATCAGTCCTGAATATTCATTGGAAGGACAGATGCTAAAGCTGAAGCTCCAATACTTTGGCCATCTGACGTGAAGAACTGACTCATTGGAGAAGACCCTGATGCTGGGAAAGATTGAAGGCAGGAGGAGAAGGGGAAGACACAGGTGAGATGGGTGGATGGCATCACCAACTCGAAGGACATGAGATTGAGCAGGCTCTGCAAATTGGCAATGGACAAGGAGGCCTGGCGTGCTGCAGTCCACGGAGTCGCAAATGGTTGGAGAAGACAGAGCGACTAAACTGAACTGAACAGAACATGGGTGGGTGGGGGCAGTAGCCTATGCCTGTCCAAAGGCCCCCACAACATTCAGTGGGCTAGAGCTTTTATAGACTGAGAGAGGGGGTGAGATACAGAAACAGCACAGTCAGCTCTGACAGTCATCTTGAAGTTGGTCATCGGTGGTATGGCCAGCATCATCTTGATTGTTTTGAGTACTGTTAATCTTCAGTTCCATCATCATTTTTTTTCCCATTTCCTTGAGGCCAGTTCTTAGAATTGTGGCAGCTTATGTCATGACCAGTCTGGTCATCATGTAGTTAACTTGATTCCAGCTTGTGTGGATTTCATATCTATAAGACAGCTCACAGCATATGGCTCAGAATATTATCCATAGCCCTGAGAAGGAACTAAAGGTCCTGAACTATGCTTAATGATATTATTCAGTCTCCTTTAACTAGTTTTTTTCTTTGTTTCTTCATTTTCTCACTTCTCTGATTAAACTTGTTATTTCACCTAAAGTGTTTTCACAGACAAAACGCAGATAGAGGACATGGAGGACAAACACCTGCTATATTTCACATGTCCTTCCAGAGTGTCAGGAATATGTTTGAGTTTTTTAGAGTCTTCTGTGAACACCTTATTCCTCATATATTCTTTTTGAGTTTTTTGGTTAGATTGTTCTTTATCCAGTTGCCTTATTACCTCAGGCAGTATGCCTCTGAATTTTTTTTTAACAAATATTTCCAGGGAAAAGTCTTTTTGCACTAGTTTCAGTCCAAGTCAGGAAGGCTAAAGACTGCGTTGTAAGTGGGGTCTTCAGGGAACCACTGGACTGGTCAAATAATGATAAAAGATTTTAAGGAGTTCCACCTCATTATGCCCCTTCCAGTCATTACTTCTTTATATCATGATTTTAGGCTGTTGGTTTTCATGGTTACCATGGAGTGGGGATCAAGATGTGGGAATTAGGTAGGTTAAAAATGCCACCAAGCTTTCTGCTTTAACTGAGATTTAGTAATTCTTCTTTAGTAAATGTTTGATGGAGAAAGTTTTAGGAGCTCTTACTCTTCCATTTTATTGATTTCACCTGTTGGTTCCTTTTTTTTTTTTTTTCCCCCGTCTTTGGTAAGATTTTCTAATTTTCATTTGTTTTAAAAACATCAGATACTGCTCTTTGAAGCACTTTTGTGATGATTCCTTTACAGTCTTTGTTAATGTAAGGCGATTGCCTCTGCTAATTCAAGTTGCTATTTCCTGTTTCTTCTTATGATAACTGAATTTTTAGTTTATCTTGGAGATTCTGAATAGTATGTTAGGAAACTATGTTCTCTTTAGGTCTTCTACTTCAGCAGCAGTTACCATGCTTGGATTAAGCTGTGGATAGTAGCCGCAAAAAGTCAGACACGACTGAGCTACTAAGCACACAGTAGCCTTGTATTTGAAGCTTTCCTTCTCATAATAATTTAGGTTCTGGAGCCCTTGTAGTGCTAGTTTGCTGTGTCTTTGTTGTTGTTGTTGTTGAGTCACTAACTCTTTTGCGAACCTGTGCACTGTAGCCAGGCTCCTCTGTCCATGGGATTTCCCAGGCAAGAATACTGGAGTGGGTTACCATTTCCTGCTCCAGGGGATCTCACCGACCCAGGGACTGAACCCATGTCTCCTGTATCTCCTGCATTGGCGGGTGGATTCTTTATCACTGAGCCACCAGGGAACCCTTGTGCCTTGTTTACCTGGTACCTAATTGCGCGCTTAAAACTTCTAGGTGTGGAAAGTTAATAATCAACATGTAATTGTTTTTAAAGTCTAAAACTGATGGAGATCACAAAAGAAATTAATGTAGGCAGGAAAGACCAAACTCTTTGCCCTGGGGGATATTCCAACCTTAGAGAGTTGGGATCTATAGGAGGGACCAATACAGGAAACTAAGAATTCTCAGTGAGGTAAAAGAAAAACCAAGCTTAAGGGAAAAGAAGGGCAATGTGATGAACTGTCAGATTTTGCTCATGACATAAGATGAGAACAGAGAGTTAAACATTGCATTTAGTAAAATAGATGTGAGTGATGATTGGAGTGAGTCTGAGAGAAAGTGGGAAGAGCAGCAAGCATAGATAAATTGTTTGTGATATTTTACTGCAGCTAAGAACAAAGCAATGGGGAGGGAAAGTCTAGAGAAATTTGTTAGTAAGATGGGAGAAATAATAGCATTTTTTATGATGAATTGTGCCCTGTGGTAAGCAAGATTTTTGATGAATTACTGCCTTTCAGTACGTAAGATGACTGGGATCTAGTGAACAAATGAATATATTTACTTAGGAGTATAGGTACTATGGTAATGAGTGCATGGTCACTCAGTTGAGTTCAACTCTTTGTGACCCCGTGGACTATGGCCCCACCAGGCTCCTCTGTCCATGGGATCTCCCAGACAAGAATACTAGAGTAGGTGTCATTTCCTTCTTCAGGTTATCTTCCCAACCCAGGGATTGAACCTACATCTCCTGCATTGGTAGGTGGATTCTTTACTGCTGAGCCACTTGGGAAGCCTCTGAGTGGTTGGTATGTATAATGCAATTTTGACAGTAACTACCCAGCATTCAGATGGAGAAGCTCTATATAGTCAGCAAAAACAAGACCAGGAGCTGACTGTGGCTCAGATCATGAACTCCTTATTGCCAAACTCAGACTTACTGAAGAAAGTAGGGAAAACCACTAGGCCATTCAGGTATGACCTAAATAAAATCCCTTATGACTATACAGTGGAAGTGAGAAATAGATTTAAGGGACTAGATCTGATAGACAGAATGCCTGATGAACTATGGACGGAGGTTCGTGACATTATACAGGAGACAGAGATCAACACCATCTTCATGGAGAAGAAATGCAAAGAGGCAAAATGGTTGTCTGAGGAGTGCTTACAAATAGCTGTGAAAAGAAGAGAAGCAAAAAGCAAAGGAGAAAAGGAAAGATATTCCCATTTGAATGCAGGGTTCCAAAGAATAGCCAGGAGAGATAAAGCTTTCCTCAGCGATCAATGCAAAGAAATAGAGGAAAACAATAGAATGGGAAAGACTAGAGATCTCTTCAAGAAAATTAGAGATACCAAGGGAACATTTCATGCAAAGATGGGCCTAATAAAGGACAGAAATGGTAGGGACCTAACAGAAGCAGAAGATATTAACGGGAGGTGGCAAGAATACGCAGAAGAACTGTACAAAACAGATCTTCACGACCCAGATAATCACAATGGTGTGATCACTAACCTAGAGCCAGACATCCTGGAATGTGAAGTCCAGTGGGCCTTAGAAAGCATCACTACAAACAAAGCTAGTGGAGGTGATGGAATTCCAGTTGAGCTATTTCAAATCCTGAAAGATGATGCTGTGAAAGTGCTGCACTCAATATGCCAGCAAATTTGGAAAACTCAGCAGTTGCCACAGGACTGGAAAAGGTCAGTTTTCATTCCAGTCCCAAAGAAAGGCAATGCCAAAGAATGTTCAAACTGTCGCACAATTGCACTCATCTCACAGGCTAGCAAAGTAATGCTCAAAATTCTCTAAGCGAGACTTCAACAGTACATGAACCAAGAACTTCCAGATGTTCAAGCTGGTTTTAGAAAAGGCAGAGGAACCAGAGATCAAATTGCCAATATCCGCTGGATCATCAAAAAAGCAAGAGAGTTCCAGAAAAACATCTATTTCTGCTTTATTGACTATGCCAAAGCCTTCGACTCTGTGGATCACAATAAACTGCAGAAAATTCTAAAAGAGATGGGAATACCAGAACACCTGACCTGCCTCTTGAGAAACCTGTATGCAGGTCAGGAAGCAACAGTTAGAACTGGACATGGACCCAACAGACTGGTTCCAAATAGGAAAAGGAGTACGTCAAGGCTGTATATTGTCACCCTGCTTATTTAACTTATATGCAGAGTACATCATGAGAAATGCTGGGCTGGAAGAAGCACAAGATGGAATCAAGATTGCCAGGAGAAATATCAATAACCTCAGATATGCAGATGACACCACCCTTATGGCAGAAAGTGAAGAGGGACTAAAAAGCCTCTTAATGAAAGTGAAAGAGGAAAAGTGAAAAAGTTGGCTTAAAGCTTAACATTCAGAAAACTAAGATCATGGCATCTGGTCCCATCACCTCATGGGAAATAGATGGGGAGACAGTGGGAACAGTGTCAGACTTTATTTTGGGGGGCTCCAAAATCACTGCAGGATGGTTCCTGCAGCCATGAAATTAAAAGATGCTTACTCCTTGGAAGGAAAGTTATGACCAACCTAGATAGCATATTAAAAAGCAGAGACATTACTTTGCCAACAAAGGTCCGTCTGGTCAAGGCTCTGGTTTTTCCAGTGGTCATGTATGGATGTGAGAGTTGGACTGTGAAGAAAGCTGAGCGCCGAAAAATTGATGCTTTTGAACTGTGGTGTTGGAGAAGACTCTTGAGGGTCCCTTGGACTGCAAGGAGATCCAACCAGTCCATCCTAAAGGAGATCAGTCCTGGGTGTTCATTGTAAGGACTGATGCTGAAGCTGAAACTCCAGTATTTTGGCCACCTCATGCGAAGAGTTGACTTATTGGGAAAGACCCTGATGCTGGGAGGGATTAGGAGCAGGAGGAGAAGGGAATGACAGAGGATGAGATGGCTGGATGGCATCACCAACTCGATGGGCATGAGTTTCAGTAAACTCCGGGATTTGTGACGGACAGGGAGGCCTGGCGTGCTGCGATTCATGGGGTCGCAAAGAGTCAGACACGACTGAGCGACTGAACTGAACTGAACCCAGCATTAGTGCAGACTTCATAGATTAAGGGCACGGTTCTCCATAGAACTCTCCTTATCAGACACCAGCTGAAAGTTCTCTGGGGCCTGGGGCCACCTATGCTCTGATTAACTGGTTATAAATTCAGTTGTTCCTAATAGCCCCTTGGGTTCAGTAATTTGGTAGAATGACTCACAGAACTCAGGAAAACACTATACTTAGGATTAGTGTTTTATTATAAAGTTTAAGGATTAAAAACAGCCCAAAGAAGAGACCCTTAGGGCAAGGTCCATGGAGGGTCCCAAACAGAATTTCCATGTTTTCTTCCTGTGGAATCAGAGCATGCCACCATCCCAGCACATTGATGTGTTCATCAACCAGGAAGCTCATCCAGAGTTTTTAACTGGGATTTTCATCATCTGTGGTTGATTTGATTATTGACTGTGTGACTGAACTCAGTCTCCAGCCACCCTTTCCTCCTTGGAGGTTGGGAGGTCAGGTTGCTATCACATGGCTCAAAGCCTCAACCCTGTAGTCACATGGTTGACCATTCCAGCACTGCCAGCCTCTATCGTGTGCCTCTCTAGGGACTCCAATGAGTCACTTCATTAACATAAACTCAGGTGTAGTCCCAGTAACAGAGATGCTCCTGTCACTTAAGAAATTGCAAGTGAGTAGCTTCCTCTCAAGAACCCCAGGACCAAGACCAGACAGATTCTTTATTATGTAGCATGTGGGTAATGTGATAGCAATAGTCCAGAAAAGAGATGATGGTGGCCAGGACTAGAATATTAGAAGATGATATAGTCAGAAATTGTGATGTTCAAAAAATAGTTTGAAAGTAGAGTGACAGAACTCAGGGAAGCATTAGATGTGAGATATGAATGAGAGGACAATCCCCTGGTGGAGGGCATGGCAACTCCAGTATTCTTGCCAGGAAAACCCCATGGTCAGAGGAGCCTGGTCCATGGGGTCATAAAGAGTCAGACACGACTGAGGCAACTGAGCACGCATGCATGAATGAGAGGAGCTAAAGATGACTCCAGAGAAGCTAGCTTGAGTAATTGGATGAAAGTATTTGGACTGAACTGGCTTGTGAAAGATTGATTGGCAGCAGATTGGGGCAGAAAGAGTGTTGGGAGGAAAAATGAATTTTTTTCATGTTAATTTATATATTCCTGGTAAACTTTCAAGTGAATATGTCAAGTAAGAGGGCAGGTCTTCAGTTCAGCAGGATGTTTCCCATTGAAAATGTACATTTGAAAGTTGTTATGCTACAGTACGAGTACACGCTCAATTGAGTCTGACTCTTTGCAACCCTGTGAACTGTAGTCCACCAGGCATCTCTGTCCATGGGATTTCCCAGGCAAGAATACTAGAGTGGGTGGTCATTTCCTTCTGCAGGGAATCTTCCTGACTCAGGGATTGAACCCATGTCTCTTGTGGCTTCTGCATTAGAAGGTAGATTCTTTACCACCGAGCCACCTGGGAAGCCCCACTGTTAGGTTATAGAGGCTATTTAAAATCCATGGAACTGGATAACATTGCCTAGAGACTGTGTTGGTTGTAAATAAGTAGAAGAGGTGTGAGACACTGCAACATTTTGAGATGGGGAAGGTGAAAAAGAATGAATAAAGGGAGGCTAAGAAGGAATTAGGAAAATCAGGGATGTGTCTTTTTGTTACCAACCAGGGTTCTTGGCCTTCCTTAATCAACAGAAATTGATAAGAGGCCCGACAAGAAGGCAAGCCTTCATTGGGGCCCCTACTGCAGCAAGGAGGAGCGAAAACAGGTAACAGGTTCCCTTGCTCATTCCCCAAGGGGGTTGAGCTGGTTCCTTAATGGTTCCTTAAATGGGGTGAGGGTAGGAGTGTGTCCAGGGGTTGGGCCAAAAGGGTGGCTTAGGTGGTTTGCCCACCCCTTTGGTGGCAGGGGGCACGCACAGCACTGTACATTTGCTCCTGGCACCATGTTTTTGCTCCCGGTTCTTCAGAAGTGACTTCAGAAGGGCTTCCCTGATAGCTCAGTTGGTAAAGAATCGGCCTGCAATGCAGGAGACCCTGGTTCGATTGCTAGGTCGGGAAGATATGCTGGAGAAGGGATAGGCTACCTACTCCAGTATTCTTGGGCTTCCCTTGTGGCTCAGCTGATAAAGAATCTGCCTGCAATGTGGGAGACCTGGGTTCGATCCCTGGGTTGGGAAAATCCCCTGGAAAAGGGAAAGGCTACCCACTCCATTATTCTGGCCTGGAGAATTCCATGGACTGTATAGTCCATGGGGTCACAAAGAGTCAGACACGACTGAGCGACTTTCACTTACTCTGTTATGTCTATACCATTTCTGTCCTTTATTGTGCCCATCTGTGCATGAAGTGTTCCCTTGGTATCTCTGATTTTCTTGAAGAGATCTCTAGTCTTTCCCATTCTACTGTTTTCCTCTATTTCTTCGCATTGATCACTGAGGAAGGCTTTCTTATCTCTGCTTGATATTCTTTGGAACTCTGCATTCAGATGGGTATATCTTTGCTGTTTTCCTTTGCCTTTCACTTCTCTTCTTTTCTCAGCTATTTGTAAGACCTCCTCAGACAACCATTTTGCCCTTTTGCATTTCTTTATCTTGGGGATGGTCTTGATCACTTCCTCTTGTACAATGTCACGAACCTCCGTCCATAGTTCTTCAGGCACACTGTCTGCCAGATCTAATCCCTTGAATCTATTGGTCACTTCCACTGTATAATTGTAAGGGATTTGATTTAGGTCATACCTGAATGGTCTAGTGGTTTTCCCTACTTTCTTTAAGTTTGAATTTGGCAATAAGGAGTTCATGATTGAGCCACAGTCAGTTCCCTGTCTTGTTTTTGCTGACTGTGTAAAGCTTCTCCATCTTTGGCTGCAAAGAATATCATCAATCTGATTTCGATATTTACCATCTGGTGATGCTCATGTGTAGTATCTTCTCTTGTGTTGCTGGAAGAGGGTGTTTGCTATGACCAGTGCATTCTCTTGGCAAAACTCTGTTGGCCTTTGCCTTGCTTCATTTTGTACTCCAAGGCCAAATTTGCCTGTTACTCCAGGTATCTCTTGGCTTCCTACTTTTGCATTCTAGTCCCCTATAATGAAAAGGACATCTTTTTTGGGTGTTAGTTCTGGAAGGTCTTGTAGGTCTTCATAGAACCGTTCTTTGGCCAGTTCAAGGTTTTTTCTAAGGTTTACCACATACTGAGAAATGTGGCTTCTTCTTATTTTATCACTTGGTAAGTAAATGGAGAAATGCTCTCTAATTGGCTTATTTTGCAAAATCATAAAAATTGAAAACATTCTGGTCTTGAGGAGGCAAGGCCAGATTTTTTCATGGATTTATCTATTGTAGTCACATGCAGGCCATTTAGTTGGTTGTGCTTTTCTTTCTCATATACTAAGTGTATAGTCTTTCCTTAGTTCATAGGTCTTTTATAAGAATTAACTGACACAATGATTGTGATCTGGTATTTAAATCCTAGGATCAAGTACAGGTATAAATTAGTGATTTTGGTATTTGCTAATATGCTAAAATGTTTCCCAGTGATAGTATATACTATATTTGCTCTGAAAAGATGAATGGTTACTCAGCAGGAGGAATAATCTATAGGATTTTGTATAGTCTGCCACCCTTGGCATTTAGATAAGTGATATGTAGATATGCTGAAGTCTGCCCTTCTATTTTAATTGTTTCTCTGTTTGTTTCAGTTGCTGATTGTTGGAGGTTCTTTTGGTCTTCGTGAGTTTTCTCAAATTCGTTATGATGCTGTGAAGATTAAAGTAAGAACTCTCATTGGAGTTTGACATGTATATATGTATATTTTGGTTTATGAGACATGGATACTTAAAATACTAAGCTGTCTGAATTTTATCTCGCTTTTTAAAAAAATATTTATTTATTTATTTGGCTGCACCGAGTCTTAGTTGCAATATGTGGGATCTATTTTCCTGAGCAGGGATTGAACCCAGGGCCCCTGCATTGGGAGTGTGGAGTCTTAGCCACTGGACCACCAGAGATGTCCTTATCTTGCTTTTTAAGCCTGATGAATGATCTTTGAGCTCTTTTATAAAACATTTGTTTAAAATTTTTTTTTTTTCCCCTTTGTAATCAACACTCCCACACTTTCCTAACCCTTGGCAACCATAATCTGGCAGTCATAACCCCCACAATTTTGTCATTTTGAGAATTTATGTAAATAATATTGTACAGAATTGTGACCTTTGAGGTTGGTTTCTTTTACTCAGCAAATACCCTAGAGAATCATCCAGGTCATTACATGTTATCAGTAGTTTGATCTTTTTTAATGGCAAGTAGCATTTCATTGTGTGGATGAACAGCTGTTTGTTGGAGGACATTTAAGTTGTTTCCAGCTTTTGGCTATTACAAATAAAGCTGCTCTGAATATTCATAAGCACAAGCTTTCATTTCTTCAGGGTAAAGACCTAGGATTAAGATTATTGGATTATATGGTAGATGTAAGTTTATAAGAAACTGTCAAACTCTTTTCCAAACCATTTTGCATTCCCACCAGTAACCTGTGAGATTTCTGATTACTCTGCATCCTTGTTAACACTTGATTTTGTCAGTGTTTTATTTTAGCCATTCTGATAGGTGTGTAATGGCATTTCATCATGACTTTAATTTGCATTTACCTAATGACTAACGATGTTGTACTTCTTCTCATTTCCTTCTTTGTGGATTGTCTTTGGTGACACGTACAGGTGTTCAAGTCTTTGTCCTTTCTCTAATAATTATTATTTAAAAAGTTTTTGGAAGGTAAAAATGAATGCAAAATGAAAGTCCTTCATTCCTTTTACATTCTGGACCACTATACAGCATAATTCATCCTGTATTTTCAGGAATTCTTGCAAATGGAGCACTCCTAACCCACTTTCCAACTTAGTGACATTTTGTAGGAATGTTAAGAATGTGAAGCTGCTCAGTTGTGTCTGACTCTTTGCGACCCCATTAACTGTAGCCTGCCAGGCTCCTCTGTCCATGGGATTTTCCAGGCAAGAATACTGGAGTGGGTTGCCATTTCCTTCTCCATGGGTTGCCATTTCCTTCTCCAAAAACATTTGTTTAAAATTTTTATATAATGTGTTTAAATTTTTTATTATTGATTTTTGATTGTGCTGTGTCTTCACTGCTGTGTGAGGACTTTGATGAGCTGCAGTGAGCAGGCGCTGCTCTCCAGTTGTGGCGCACGGCTTCTGTTGTCGTGGAGCATAGGTTCTAGAGCACGTGTGGCGCATGGCCTTAGTTGCTCTGCAGCATGTGGGATCTTCCTGGACCAGGGATTGAACCTGTGTCCTCTGCTTTGGCAGGCAGATTCTTAACCACTGGACCACCGGGGAAGTCATACAATTTTTTTTTTCCTATACAGTTTTTAAAGATTACTTTCCATTTAGAGTTATTACAGAATATTAGCTATATTCCCCGTGATGTATCCTTGAGCCTATCGTACACCCAGTAGTTTATACTTTCCACCACTTTACCCCTGTATTCCCTGTCCCCTCCCCCCACTGGTAACCACTAGTTTGTTTTCTGTATTTGTGTGAGTCTGCTTCTTTTTTGTTGGGCTTCCCTGGTGGCTCAGATGGTAAAGCGTCTGCCTGTAATGCGGGAGACCCAGGTTTGATCCCCGGGTCGGGAAGATCCCCTGGAGAAGGAAACGGCAACCCACTCCAGTACTCTTGCCTGAAAAATTCCGTGGACGGAGGAGCCTGGTGGGCTACAGTCCATAGGGTCGCAAAGAGTTGGACACGACTGAGTGACTTCACTTTCTTTCACTTTTCCTTCTTGTTATATTTACTAGTTTGTTGTATTTTTTAGATTCCACGAATACATGGTATGTGTATGAATATGTGGAGAAAGAGACATAGATAATGAATTTATAGGGGTCTTTTCTATAGTTTGCTTTTATGGTAGGACTAGTTTGTTTTCTGTATTTGTGAGTCTGCTTCTTTTTTGTTACATTTACTAGTTTGTGTAATTACTACCAAAGTCAGGTTTGTTGTTACAGAAGAATTCTGGTTAATTCGTTCAAAAGTATGTAGCTTTTGTTTGTGGCACACATCTGATACTTGTTTTTTCCCAAGTATAGTTAACTCTGGAACAGCAGAGGTTTAGACTATGCTGCCCCACTGGTACAGTGGACTTTTTTCAATAAATACTGCAGTACTTTACAATCTGCAGCTGGATGAATCCATGCATGTGGAACCCACAGATATGGCAGGCCAAGTGTATATTTATTGAGGAAAATCCTTGTATAAGTGGACTCTCAAAGAACAAACTTGTGTTGTTCAAGAGTCAGCTGTATTTCATTAGCAGACCTCAGTAATGTTGGTGGGAAAGTAGAGTATTGAAAGCTTATTCAGTTTTTTCAGTTAATCTTATGGTTTAAGAGAAATACCAACTCTAGCTAGTGTTAAAGACAGTAGGTATTAGAATAAATATTAAATTAAAAAGGAATATATGGTTTCTGTGAGGGAATAGACCGGTTATCAACTGAGTTTTAAAGTTTCTGTTAGCATCCCAATTATTTTATTAAGGACTTTTTGCCCTTTTGCTCTAAGATGAAAGTTATAGTAATCTGACTTTTGGAAATGGGATGTCATATACATATTTGAAAAATAATTGAGTATTTGTTGAGTCTATCATGTCTTAGATCCTACAGATAAAGATCCAAGAAACTGGTTCTTATAAAGCTTATAGCATAATCAAGGCTGTGCTGTGCTATACTTAGTCACCCAGTCATGTCCGACTCTTTGCAACCCTATGGGCTGCAGCCCACCAGGCTCCTCTGTCCATGGGGATTCTCTTAGCAAGAATACTGGAGTGGGTCACCATACCCTCCTTGAGGCATATTCCCAACTGGATCAAACCCAGGTTTTCGTGCATTGCAGACAGATTCTGTACTGTCTGAGCCACCAGGGAAGCCCAAGAATACTGGAGTGGGTAGGCTATCCTTTCTCCGGGGAACTTTTGACCCAGCGATCAAACTGGGGTCTTCTGCATTGCAGGTGGATTCTTTACCAGCTGAGCTACCCAGAAAGCCCCATAATCAAGGTTGGGAGACTTCTAATATAAAAATGTATCCAAACATACAGTATGACAATGCCTAGTGAAATGGTACATTAGAATTTTGCATAACACATTGCTAGAACTTCAAGGAGAGATACATAGTTTAGATTTGGGAAAGGGATGCCAGAGAAGGTCTGCTAGAGGTATCAACCTTTGAATTAAAGCTTTAAGAATGATAAGAGTTAAATGATAGCTAAATGATGAAAATGATTAGTATTATATAACATAGAGGGACTATTGGGCATATAGTCAGATTTTCAGTTTAGAACTCTGGTAAGAGTACAGGATGGATGGAGATTAGGGGAGCAAGATAGGAGGGAAGAGAGTGTTTCAGTTGGAGATAGAGACTTGTTAAGATACTTTGGCAGTAATATAGATGAACAATACTGGAATCTGAAGTAAAACATAGGCAGTGACAATAGGAATGAATGGATTCTAAAAGAATTTGTAGCAGCAAATTGATAGTGATATATGCAATATTAAAATCTAAATAAATATGGGATGACTTAAGGCTTTGGTTTTAAGGACTGGGTAAATTTTCACAGCAAGGGAGAATGAGGGAGATTGCAGTAACAGAAGAGGTCTAGAGGATGAGGTCAGAGTAAAGAGAACAAAGTTGAGAGAAATGAGGTTGATTGAAGTTGAGAGGATGAGATTGGTCGAAGTCTGTGGAAGGAGGTTTAGAGGACAGAGTTTAGCTGAGAAGGATCAGAGGACAAAGACCTACTGAGAGTGAGAGGTCCAGGTTGGTTGATACTGAGAAGTCAGACTCTGGTGAAGTCAAGAGTCAGTGTTTAGGTGAGGTTGAGTTCAAACAAGGTTGAGAGGGTAAGGTGGACTAACATTGAGAGGAACTGAGAAGATTGGTTGAGGTTGACAGGAATTATAAGGGTTGAGAGGCTGAGATTAAGGGAGAGTCAAGAGGGAAAATTCTTAAAGAGATGGGAATACCAGACCATGTTACCTGCCTCCTGAAAAACCTGCATGCAGCTCAAGAAGCATCAGTTAGAACTGACATGAAACAATGGACTGGTTCAAAATTGGGAAAGGAGTACATTAAAACTGTATGTTGTCACCCTGCTTATTTAACTTAAATGCAGAGTATATCATGTGAAATCCTAGGCTGGATGAAGCACAAGCTGGAATCAAGATTGCCGGGAGAAATATCGATAACCTCAGATATGCAGATGATACCACCCTAATAGCAGAAAGTGAAGAGGAACTAAAGACCTTCTTGGTGAAGGTGAAAGAGGTGAAAGTGAAAAAGTGAAAGTGAAAAAGCTGGCTTAAAACTCAACATTCAAAAAACTTATGATCACGGTATCTGGTCCTGTCACTTCATGGCAAATAGATGGGGAAAAAATGGAAGCAGTGGCAGATTTTATTTTCTTGGGCTCCAAAATCACTGCAGATGGTGACTAAGGCAATGAAATTAAAAGATGCTTGCTCCTTGGAAGAAAAACTATGACAAACCTGGATAGCATATTAAAAAGTAGAGACATTACTTTGTCAACAAAGGTCCATATAGTCAAAGCTGTGGTTCATCTAGTAGTCATGTACAGATGTGAGAGTTGGATCATAGAAAAGGCTGAGCTGTTAAGAAGAGATGCTTTTGAACTGTGGTGCTGGGGAAGACTCTTGAGAGTCCCTTGGACTGCAAGGAGATCAAACCAGTCAGTCCTAAAGGAAATTAACTTTGAATATTCATGGAAGGACTGATGCTGATACCAAAGCTCCAGCAGTTTGGCCACCTTATATGAAGTGCTGACTCATTGGAAGTTGAGTCAGAAAATGGTGGGAAAGATTGAGGGTAGGAGGAGAAGAGGGCAACAGTGGATGAGGTGGTTGGATGGCATCACTGAATCAATGGACATCAGTTTGAGCAAACTCCAGGAGATAGTGAAGGACAAGGAAACCTGGCGTGCTGAAGTCCATGGGGTTGCAAAGAGTCAGATATGACTTAGTGACTGAACAACGGCAACTGGAGGCAGAGGGCCAAGCTTCAAAGCCAAGTTGTGCCTCTTTGATAAGTCATTCAAACTCCCTATGTTCCATTATCCTTGCTTTGATCAAATAATACTACTTATGTCATACACTTTTTTGTGGGTTATAGGAAATAATAAATGTCAAAATACGTGGCATATAGCAGGTGCTTGGTAAATTTTTAGCTGCTATTAGTTGTAGTAGTGGTCATAGTACTATTGAGATATTAGTTGTCATACAATTTGATAGATTGTAGAGATTTTCCCACATTTTTGTAATCTGCCATGCCATCTCATTCATGCTTATATTAACTTTTTAAATTGCAAATGGAATCTAACAGACTTAAGTAACTTATGGCTGCTTTTATTTTTCTACAGATTGATCCTGAGTTAGAAAAAAGGCTGAAAATGAATAAAGTGTCATTGGAATCAGAATATGAGGTACGGTATGCTAGTGTAGCAATATTCCTAGTCTCTGACTGGTTCTATCTACCTTAAGGTAAATTCAAATTATTACCAGTACAGAAAAAAAATTACCTTAAATATACGTTATTGGAACAACTATGTGGTTGTTTGAGAAGACAATCAACATGGATCTGGTTTTCATATACTATGAGTAAATTCTGGATGGATCAAGAATTTAAAAATAAAAAAACTCAAAAGGCTAAAAGTACTAGGAGTGAAAAATGAAGTTTCTTTTTTGTGTTCTTGAGTCAGAAAAGCCTATTTAAATGTGATGAGAAATAGAGATGCTTTAAAAGTAAATATTCAGAGGTACCATCTAAAAAAAATTGTGTAATGTAAAGTCAGTGGTTAGATGAGAAATCCTAAAAATATTGTTTATCCTTATCATGATGAATTAGTTAATTTTAAATATAAAGAGCAAATCAGTATACAATTTCAACAGCTCAGTTGGAAGTGGAAACATGGGCAAAACATGTAATGAGTTCAGAGACAAGGAAGTAAATAGCATTTTTTAAACATAAAGAGATGTTCAACTTATAATAGGAATGCTAATTAACATTATAACGAAGTGTCATTTTTCCAGCTATCTGATTAACAAAATCAAGGAGTTAATCGTACGTTTCATTATAGGATGTAGGGAAGGAGGACATTCTCCATCTCTTATCTCTTATTTTCCCTTTTCTTTTTATGTGTGGTCCTTTTTTATTGAAATGTAGGAATTGTGAATAGTAAATATTGAAGAGACTTGTGAAGAGTGGTTGATTCTCATTTTAGCGGTTCAGTTATTGGCTGGTCATTTTGAGCTTGATTTTATACTCTGTAAGGGAGGATCTGTGGAAAGCCTTTGAGGTTTCCTAAATCCCCTGAACTTTGTGGGACTCTGAATTGTTTTCCCGAGAGGATCTTGTCAGAGCTAAAGACTGGATCACTATGTTGTTTGCTGTTTTTGTTTTAGTTTAGTTTGAAACTGGACCACTTTTGCATGAAGTAATTCAGTCAGCCTTGCATCCCATCTAACAGTTATTCTTAAATTCTTTTGAGCACGTATGTCTTATGTTATCTGAGTGAAAGCCATTGTTCTTTCTTAAAACTTTTTTTTAACTTTGGAGCATTTCATAACTATACTTGAAAATAATTTACTCTGTTCTTGAATTAGTAGGATTTTGTTCACCTTTGTAGACTTAAACTCTTGGTAAAGCTCTAAGAGAAATTTAGAGAATCATTATTCACTATTCCCTCATTATTTTCTCTTAAACTTCTAACTTGGTACTTCTCAGTATATAAGCAGTATATGAGCTATGAAGGATTTGTCTGGAAGTAGATGTTCCTTACAGTTCTTTTAGAAACCATAGAATATGAGAGCTGAAGAAATCATGCAGACCATTTGGTCTTGTCTTTTCATTATTACTTATGAGAAAATTAGTGCCCAGATAACTCAAATCACTTGCACAGGGTTATATAGCTTATTGGTAAAAGAGTAATGCTTAATATCCATGTGTCAAGGTCAATTTATATCATTTCTTCTGTCACTGGATGTAAACTATCCTGTGTTCTCTGTGTTTTTCTATTTTGTTCAGTTAATTATTCCAGAATAACCAAAGCACATATATGAAAGTTAACTGTCAGAGTGGTGTGAGAGGATAAAGAAATGTTTATGTTCTTCCCTTTTTTCCTGTTTTCATTCCTGTGCTTCAGAGGTACAGCTAACTAAAGATAACACCGATCCAAACTGTATGTAAAACTAGTTTTTATTGCCCCAAAAGGGCTTTGCTTACAGCCGCTATAGGTCATTGCTTTTCATTCTTCAGGCCAGGCTCATTTCTCAGGTGTGGAACAAATCACTGTGATCTCTCTTCCTTCTAGCAGACTCTATACAGTCTCCACCTTTGTTCTCTTCCTTTCATTTACTGCCAGCACCTATGCTAATTATTACTCTGCTGTATCAGTGTTGAGGTGGAATTTCATTTTCTCAGCTTCTTCCCTTTCTTTGTGCTCTCAGAAATAAAACATGTAAATTATTCAAGAAATACAAGTCAGAATGACTTGGAACAAAGAGGAACCACCTCACATAAATCAGAATGGCAATCATTAAAAAAAAACCCTACAGATAAATGCTGAATCTGGTTTAGAGAAAAGGTAACCCTCCCGCACTGTTGGTGAGATTGTAAATTGGTGCAGCTACTATGGAAAACAATATGGGGTTCCTCAAAAAACTAAAAATAGAGTTGCCATATGATCCAGCAATCCCACTTCTGAACATATATCTGGAGAAAACTATAATTCAGAAAAATAGATGTACCCCTATGTTTACAGTTGCACTATTCACAATAGGCAAGACATGGAAATAAATGATTATTGACAAATGAATGGGTAAAGAGGATGTGGTACGTATGTACAATGAAATACTACTCAGCCATAAAAAAAGAATGACACCATTTGCAGCAACATGGATGGATCGAGACGTCATTATACTACAGGAAGTAAGTCAGAAAGAGAAAGACAAATGCCATATGATATCACTTATATGTGGACTCTAACATATGACACAAATGAACATATCACAAAACAGAACCAGACTCTGATACAGACTTGTGGTTGCCAAGTCTTGATAGAGAGAACAGACTTATGGCTTGCCAAGGTGGGGGCAGGTGGGGGAGGGAAGGATTGAGAGTTTGAGATTAGTAGATACAAAGTATTATATACAGAATGTGTAAACAACAAGATCCTACTGTATAGCACAGGGGAGTATATTCCATATTTTGTGATAATCCATCATGGAAAAGAATATGAAAAAGAATGCATGTGTGTGTATGTATACATATATATGTATAACTGAAGAACTTTTGCCATAGCAAAAACTAACACTACATTGTAAATCAACTGTAATTCAACAAAATAAATTTTTTAAAAAACATGTAGACTTTGTTCCTTTTTTAATAGTTTTAGTCTGATGAGGGGAAAGATAGGCAGTAATATCAAGAGCAAGAAAAATTCCAGATCCTATAAAGAAATATAATATTTCTTCAATTTTTAAGCTTGACATGCAGTTGATTTATTTACTAAAATTATAAGTGAGGGCCTATTGAATTCTTTCTGCTCATTTATTCAGTTAGGTCCTAGCCAAACTCACAGGGCTCCTATACTAATATTTATGCTCTAATTTTTGTGGCTCTGTAGAAAATAAAGGATTCCACCTTTGATGACTGGAAAAATATTCGAGGACCCAGGCCTTGGGAAGATCCTGATCTCCTCCAAGGACGAAATCCAGAAATCCTTAAGACTAATAAGACAACTTGACCATGCTGATGCTGTTTTTACTTTTTTGATTTTTAATAAAAATGTTATCAACTGGAATTCCAACCATATACTCCTATCCAATGGAGAGAAAATTCCAGACCTGCAGAAGCCTAGATAAGAGTAATTTGATGACAAGTGCTCTTGATAAAAAGTCAAGTACAGGTTTGTATAAGGCCCAACTCTTGTATTTGCAAATGAAAGTAACAATGTTGACCATATATATTTTTTACTGTTCAATAAACATGTGAATACTGCTACTTAAAGAGTGTCCTTTATTCTACTCCCCACGTGCATGCATGCTAAGTCACTTCAGTCATGTCTGACTCTTTGCAAGCATATAGAGCATAGCCCACCAGGGTCCTCTGCCCATGGGATTCTCCTGTTCTAATTGAAATCTCTAGAATACTTCTTCCAACAACAGTGGAATACACTCTTCTCAAACTCACACATGACGTTTATCAAGACAACATTCTTGGTCATAAACCACATGTTAAAAAATTTAAAAGAAAGGAAATTATACAAAGCATGCTCTTAAACCACAATGAAATTAAATTAGAAATCAGTAACAGAAAGCTACTTGGAAAATCACCAAATACTTGGAGATGAATTAATACACTTCTGAGAGAGTCAATTCCTAGGTAGATTGATAAGAAGTCCAGGGTTCCCAAGGAGGAGAAAGCGGTCCAGAGCCCTCAAGAAGGAAGAAGGGATCTGGGGCTCTCAAAAAGAAAAGGACATTCTTTTCTACATTGCTTTGTCTTAGTCAGTATAACAATGTATCTTGAAACATGTCCATGTTTCTCCTTAACAAGAACTTTCTGACTAATCCTGTCATCTTAAAATGTATATTAGGGGAGTGGGTCTGGTAAGATCTTTCTATTGTTCATTCTAATCTTGCTAATTTAAGATGTATGTTGTGGGAGTATGTCTGAAAAAAGTATACAAGGGGGGCATTAGCGGGGGGGCATTCTCTGTCCCTCTTCCGATGTCTCTATCAGAAGGTTTCTCTGTCCCTTTTCTTACTTTAATAAAACTCTGCTACACAGAAGTTCTTGAGTGATCAAGCCTGATCCCTGGACCCAAAGCTAAATCTTCTTCAGAGATCACGAAACCGACATCGTTCACCATGAGCTATCACTTCTAAATAACACATGTCACAGAAGTCTAAAGAGAAACTTAAAATATTTTGAAGTAAATGAAGCTGAAATACAACTTACCAAAATTCGTTGGGTATAGTAAAAGCGGAGTTTTGAGGCAAATTAGTATCATTGAATGTGTGTGTTAAAAAATCTATTAATCTAATGAAAAAGAAGAGCAAATTAAATTCAAAGCAAGCAGAAGAAACGAAATAATAAATTAGAGCAGAAATCTATTGAGAAAATCAACAAAACCAATAGCTGGTTCTTTTGAAAGAGCAATACAATTGATAAACCTCTAGCCAAACAGAAAAAAAAAAAAAAGAACACAAATTACTAATACTAGAAATGAAAAAAGGCCATCAGTATTGGCCCTATAGATGAAGAATAATAAAGGAATATTATGAACAACTTTATGCCCACAAATTTGATAATCTAGATGAATCAATTACATATCCTTTCAATTCCTTGACATTTCATTTCCTTGAAAGATGCAGTCTGCTAAAACACAAGAAGAAATAGGTATTCTGAATAAGCCCATATCTTTTAAAGAAATTGAATCAATCATTAATGTTCTAACACAGAAGGCACCAAACACAGATAAGTTCAGTCATGAATGCTACCAAATAGTTAAGGGAGAACTTAACACCAGTTCTCTGCAACTTCTTGGAAACAAGCAGAGGAAATACTTCTTAACTCATTCTTTGAGGTCTACATTATCATAATACCAAAGGCAAAGAAAGACACAAGAAAGAAAAACCATAGACCAACATCCCTCATGAAGACAGATGCAAAAGTCCTCAAGAAAATATTAGTAAGACAAATCCAACAATGTATAAAAACAATTATATACCACAACCAAGTGAGATTTATCCCAGGTATATCTGGACTGGTATACAAGGCTCTGTACAAGGCTCAACATTGCTCATTATTAGAGAAATACAAATCAAAACTACAATGAGATGTCACTTCACATCAGTCAGAATGGCCATCATCAAAAAGTCTACAAACAATAAATGCTGGAGAGGGTGTGGAGAAAAGGGAACCCTCTTGCACTGTTGATGGGAATGTAAATTGATACAGCCACTATGGAAGACAGTGTGGAGATTCCTTAAAAAACTAGGAATGAAACTACCATGCGACCTAACAATCCCACTACTGGGCATATACCCTGCGAGAATCATAATTGAAAATGCCATATGTACCCCCAATGTTCACTGCAGCACTATTTATAACAGCTAGGATGTGGAAGCAACCTAGATGTCCTTCAAGAGATGAATGGGAAAAGAAGCTATGATACTTATATACAATGGAATATTACTCAGCCATAAAAAGAAATGCATTTGAGTCAGTGCTAATGAGATGGATGAAACTAGAACCTATTATAGAGTGAAGTAAGTCAAAAACAGAAAAATATTGTATATCAACACACATATGTGGAATCTAAAAAGATGGTACTGATCAACCTGTTTGCAGGGCAGCAGTGGAGAAACATTAAGAACATACTTAATGTGTCAGGAAGCATTTAACAAGAGGCTTCCTGTGTGCTGTTTTGGGTCTGTCAGGAACCCTCTGGCCCTGATTAATTTCTGAATATTCAGGAATTAAGAGGAGAGGCATGCCTTTCCCGGGGCTGGGGAATCCAGGCATTTCTCATTATGGTGATAAGTACCCTCTTCCTTTTTATGAACCATACAATAAAAAGTGATTGCAACTCTCTCTTTGATAGGGATCATCTTATGTTTTGTATATCTGGAATTTTAATCTTCATATTTGCTGAGATTAACTACCTTGTAAGACAGTATATATGCCCACACCATGTTGATTAAAACACCTTTGCTCCATCAGAGCTTGGGTCCCTGTGTCTTTCTTTCTCTCTTCCTCTCTTCCTCTCGTTATCTCTCTATTTCTGGCTGATTCCCTGGAACATGAAAGCCGGCTGCATAACCCAGGGAATATTAGCCTCTTTAGTTCTTTCACTCTCTCATCGTCGACTCCGGACCACCAGGTTCTGGTCCATTAAAGGACCAACAAGTGGCGCCCGAACAGGGACTTGGTACACGTGACAAGATTCAGACGGAGTGACCCCTAGGGCCTATTGAGGCTGATAAGTATTAAGACACGGGTCAATCGGCTGAAAAGCCCCCTCACTTTTCTACTTTACTTCAGCAGTTATTTAAAGTTCAGAGATTTTCGGTTTCACGCCAGAGAATAGAGGCTTGCCTCCAGACAGTGGCTGAATATAACCCTTGGTTCCCTAATGAAGGTAGTTCAGATAGATTTCTGGTCCCTATGGGCTCTCATTAAAGCTGTGATTCTGCCATTTCAAGGTAATTCTAGCCCTCATAATATTCGGCAACAGGCAAAACACTTATTACATATATATAAATTAGACAATGATACCTTACAAAAGGCCCAATTAAAACAACAAAAGATATTTCAAAATTTTCCTACCAAGCCTGCCCCGGTTGCTCCAAGCGCTCCTTCCTTGCTGGAGGGCACATATACCAAAGTCTCTCCCTCTATAAAAACCTAATGATTCTGACAACGACTCCCTTAAGACACCTTTTAACATTAAAACTGACAACACCTTTCTAAATAACAATAATCTACCCCCTTCACGACAGAGGCTCTCTGAATTGCTGGCTTTGCAATCACAAGTCTCTAAAGCCAATGGTTTTTCTGCCTTTCCAGTTTTAAGAAATGCTGATGCTCAAGGGCAGATAATACCTCAATATAAAGGTATTAATCTTTTTCACATGCAACAAATAAAAAAGGCTGTAACTATGTATGGCCCACATTCGCCTTTTTCTAGAGAGACTCTGAATGCTATGGCGTCTTCTATTGAAACCTTTATTCTCTATGATTGGAAAATTTTTATAAAAGCTCTCCTTAAACCAAGAGAGTATCTTCAGTGGACAATGTGGTTTCAAGATATAGCCAGAGATCATGCTAACAAAAATGCTTGAGCTGGCACTCCCCAAAATCAAATTACTTTTGAGATGCTAACTGGCACCAGACAATTTGATGCTATAAAAGCTCAAATATGTTGCCCTCCTTTGTTGCATGATCAATTAAAAACAGTGGCCCTTAAAGCTTGAGATCAAATTACTCCTCAAAGAGAGCCAACAGGTAGCTGCATTAAAATATTGCAGAGACCTAATGAAACATGTGCTGATTTCTTAGCTAGATTGAAAACTGCTATTTCCCATACAGTAATTGGGAAAAAAACTAAAAGACAACTAAAAAAAAAATTACTTGCTTATAAAGCTGCAAATCAAAAATGTCAAAGGGTTATAGCCCCAATTTGTGAAACAGAGACTATTTTTGATTATTTGAAGGCTTGTCACAATATAAGATCAGAAACTCAAAAGATGCAAATGCTAGCTAAAACAAAAAAGGAAAATACCCTAAGAAAGAAAAATGAAAGATGCTTTACATATAGAGATAAAAATTTTAAAAAAGACTGCCCTGTTCTGTATTTCTGTGTCTCTTTTTCTGTTTTGCATATAGGGTTATCGTTATCACCTTTCTAAATTCCATATATATGTGTTAGTATGCTGTAATGTTCTTTATCTTTCTGCTTACCCTAAAAAAGTTAAAAAAAAAAAAAAAAAAAAACCTCCAAAAATCTGCCCTTGCTGCCATAGAAAAATACATTGGGCCAAAGAGTGTAAATCTAAATTTGATATTAAAGAAAAACCTATTCCAAAAAACTCCAAGCAAGATACCCCCCAGGTCTCCTTCAACAAAAACCAGGGACAAATTCCATCTTTTCCCTCAAACCCTTAATATCCGGCAGTGCTGCCATGGATATACCAGCCCTAAACTCCTTTACCCTCAAACAGTCCTCTCTAAAATACCTACTGGACTTTTTGGGCCCCACAAACCTTCAGTCTTTTACTTGGCCGATCTAGTTTGAATTAACAGGCAAAAAGGCCAGGGGTCTCCAAATGGAAAAAATAGGCTGCAAGTGTCAGACATTTTTATCTCTCTTA
Source organism: Cervus canadensis (assembly GCF_019320065.1). NCBI lineage: Eukaryota > Metazoa > Chordata > Mammalia > Artiodactyla > Cervidae > Cervus > Cervus canadensis. The sequence goes on from NC_057391.1 coordinate 76,844,011, forward strand.
AGCAGCAGGAGGAAACAAACTAGTGATTTTTTTTTCTTCTTCTCTATACAAATTTAAAAGGAGGTTTCTCTTAAAATACTGTGCTGCCATAATGACACCTGGTTTCACTTGAAGCTAACTATTCTAAATCCTGAGTTAACCAATGCATTTTTCTTATGGAAATGTTTGTCTTAAGCTATGTTAATGAACTATGTATTTACCCTAGATTCTTTCTTCAAGTTAGTTCTGCCTAAGACTCAGAACCGACTTGACACACCAATATGTTTTATTCATGCAAATGTTCTCTTAAGCTATGTTAACGAAACTGTATTTGCTTGAAAACCTGCCTTTCTTCAAGATTCATGTCATCATTTTGTGGCCCGGGACAACTCACGTGGTGCTAAGGTTATCTCAAAAGCTGTGAAATTTCTTCAAAAACACTAAATTTATCATTTCTCACATTTCTTTTATATAGATGGGACTAAAAATGCCAAGGCTTCATTCTGGTCTCTTAAAAAATATAAAGTCTTTTATACTAAATTTCATTCTGCTCAACAGAATAAATTATATGCTCTTATTCAAGTTATTTGCCTGTATCCTTACCCCATTAATATAGTCTCTGATTCTATATATTCAGTTTTTGTATTAAAAAATATAGAAACCTCTACCATAAACTCCTAGTTCTATTAAAACAGACAATAGCCCTGCCTATATTTCTAGACACTTCAAACAATTTTTACAATCTTTTTCTATTAAACATATTACAAATATTCCTTATAATCCACAGACAGAAGACATAGTCAAATGAACACATCACACACTAAAGTTATAAATAAAAAAATTTTAAAAGGGGGAATACACAGGAACACTACTGTCTTCCTTATCTAAAGCAGACTTTACTGGATTCCAACATAAGATATTTTCTAAACATTCACAACTATTGTTAATACAGCTTTTGACCCAAGGGGGCCCCCGACATTCAAAATGGAGACAAAACAACAAAAACCCCGAGAGGAAGAAATTCCAGTACGGGCCATCACGGCTCTAAAGATCTCCAAATTGCACCACCCTCGGCAACATCAACCCTATGATCTCCCCACTTGGGGACAAATAAAAACCCTTATTAATCAAGTTAAAAATTTGGTTTCTCAACAGGGAATGCTTCAGAGTCCTGACAACCTTCTTATCGCTATGCTCTTGTTGGCCTGCGCGACCCCTGCTTGAGCCGGATTAACTAACTTACTTACCCAACCCCTCTTTATTACAGGTCGTGAAATGGACAGAAAAAAGACTGAGAGTATCAACCAATGACTCCACCCATATGCCCCATCCCTGGAATCCTCACACCCTGGAGAAGAGGAAAAACTAATTAACATTTCTGTAGGCTATGAAGACCTTCCATTGCCTGGGCCCAAAAAAATTTATGCATAAACGTCAGCTGACAAACTTGGGCTTTCATCCTGCCTCCAAAAAAAGACTTTCGGACATAGCTGCCCTTTTTCTGTCTGTGAAACATGTTTATACTACTGAAACTTTAGAAAAAGAGTTAAGAAAAAAAACAAAAAACATTATATATTATGCTGCTTAAGTGACTTAAAAGGTTACTAACACTACGTTAAAACATTACCATGACAAAGGACTTCTTGGCTGGCCTCCTCCTCGAATCGTCCTCGATAAACAAATTGGGCCTGAACTATGAGACATATATAAAACATAAAAAACTTGCTGCCAACACCAGAAAACTTGAGACTAGAACCAGACATTTCACAGAGACCAGTTGTGGTCATAGTAACTATTTCTTTTGCTATAGTCAGTCAAATTTTATATAGGCCTGTGTCCCACTTCCTTTTGTTATGGCCATAGAAAATTTACAATTTAATAAGACTTTACGTTCTGTAACTTGTATTAATTGCCAATTTTGTGTTACTCCTGTTCATTTCAATCATAGTACCTACAACTAGGAACAAATCAAATTTCATTTACATGATAATGCCTCTCTGAATGTACAATTACTGCAAAAGAAAATCTTTAAAACTTCTTCTAAACATCTGCTCTCTTCCACTAATTTAGAAACTTTAGCTGAACAAATTATCCAGGCTAGACCCACAAGGATGGTTTCAAAGTATTACCCACAGCATTGGGTCTAAAACTGTAACTTTGGTGATTATCTTGATAATTGTATTTGTTGTTTATTGTCGCCTTTCTATAAGGTTGGTTAATACCAAACTCATTTGGTCAGGACCTTTTTTTTTTTTTTTTTAAATATAATAAAATAGGGGAAATTGTCAGGAAGCATTTAACAAGAGGCTTCCTGTGTGCTGTTTTGGATCTGTCAGGAACCCTCTGGCCCTTACTAATTCCTGAATATTCATGAATTAATCAATCTGATTTCAATGTTGGCCATCTGGTGATGTCCATGTGTAGAGTCTTCTCTTGTGTTGTTGGAAGAGTGTGTTTGCTATGACCAGTGCGTTCTCTTGGCAAAACTCTATTAGCCTTTGCCCTGCTTCATTCCGTACTCCAAGGCCAAATTTGCCTGTTACTCCAGGTGTTTCTTGAATTCCTACTTTTGCATTCCAGTCCCCTATAATGAAAAGGATGTCTTTTGGGGGGTGTTAGTTCTAAAAGGTCATGTAGGTCTTCATAGAACTGTTCAACTTTGGTTTCTTCAGCATTACTGGTTGGGACACAGGCTTGGATTACCGTAATATTGAATGGTTTGCCTTGGAAATGAACAGAGTGGGATTTTAGGATCATATGATAGCTCTATCTTCAGTTTCTTAATGAGCCTCCATACTGTTCTCCATAGTTGCTATACCAATTTACATCTTCATCAACAGTGTAGGAGGGTACCCTTCCCTCCACAATCGCTCCAGCATTTATTATTTGTGGATTTTTTCTTTTTGTGATAGTCATGATGACTGGTGTGAGCAGATATCTCATTGTAGTTTTGATTTGCATCTCTCTAATAATTAGCAATGTTAAACATTTTTTCATGTGCCTCTTGGCCATCTGTATGTCTTGTTTGGAGAAATGTCAGTTAGCTTTTCTGCCTGTCTTTTCATTGGATTGTTTTTTTTGTTTGTTTGTTTTCTTTTGTTTTGTTTTGTTTTGAAGATACTAAGTTGCATTCAGCTTTGTTTATAAATCTTGGAGACAAATCCCCTTGTCACTCACACAACTGGCAAATATTTTCTCCCAATCTGTGGGTTGTCTTTTTGTTTTATTTATGGTTTCCTTTGTTGTACAAAAACCTCTGAGTTTAATTAGGTTCCACTTGCTTATTTTTGTTTTTATTTCCATTAAACAAAGAGATGGATTGAAAAATACATTGCTGTGATGTAATTTTTTAATTTATTTTTAATTCCAGGATAACTTCTTTACAATGTTGTGTTAGTTTCTGCTGTACAACATGAATCTCCCTTTTGAACCTCCCTCCCTCCCATCACACCCATCTAGGTCATCACAGAGCAATGAGCTGAGTTCCGGATGCTACACAGCTGCTTCCTGCTAGCGGTCTGTTTGACACATGGTAGTGTATATGTGTCAGTGCTACTCTGTCAGTTTGTCCCACCCTCTCCTTCCCTCACTGTGTCCACAAGTCCCTTCTCTATGTATGCGTCTCTATTCTTGCCCTGCAGGTTCATCAATACTATTTTCTAGATTCCATATATGTGTGTTAATAGATGATATTTGATTTTTTCTTTCTGACTTACTTCACTCTGTATAACAGGCTTTAGGTTCATCCACCTCATTACAGGTGACTCAAATCCATTGCAGTTTATGGCTGAGTAATATTTCATTGTATGTATGTACCACAACTTCTTTATCCATTCATCTGTCGATGGATATCTATGCTGCTTCCATGTCCTGGCTATCGTGCTGCTATTAACATTGGGATATATGTATTTTTGAATTATGGTTTTTCCAGGGTATAAGCCCAGAAGTGGGATTGCTGAGTCATATTATAGTTTTATTCCTAGTTTTTAAAGGAATCTCCGTACTGTTCTCCATAGTGGCTATATCAATTTACATTCCCACCAACAATGCAAGAGGGTTCCCTTTTCTCCACATCCTCTGCAGCATTTGTTGTTTGTAGATTTTTTTGATGGTGGCCATTCTGACTGGTGTGATGTGATACCTCATTGTACTTTTGATTTGCATTTCTCTAATAATGAGTGATGTGGAGCATCATGCGTTTCTTAGCCATTTGTATGTCTTTTTTGGAGAAATACCTGTTTAAGTCTTCTGCTCATTTTTTGAATGGCTTGTTGGTTTTTTTGATACTGAGATATATGAACTGCTTGTATACTTTGGAGATTAATCCTTTGTCAGTTGCTTTATTTGCAATTATTTTCTCCCATTCTGAGGATTGTCTTTTCATTTTATTTCACATATTTCACATCTTTGCTGTGCAAAGCTTTTAAGTTTAATTAGGTCCCATTTGTTTATTTTTGTTTCCATACTCTAGGAGGTGGTCAAAGAGGATTTTGCTGTGATTTATGTCAAAGAGAATTCTATGTATGTTTAGAATTTTCTATGAATGGTATCAAGTCATCTGCAAATAGTGACAGTTTAATTTTTTATTTTCAAACTTGGATTCCTTTTATTTATTTTTCTTCCCTGATTATCATAGCTAAGATTTCCAAAATTATGTTGAATAAAAGCAGCAACAGTGGACTCCTTCTGTCTTGTTCCAGATCTTAGAGGAAATGTTTTAAGGTTTTCACCATTGAGTGTGATATTAGCTGTAGGTTTGTTATATATGGACTTTCCTATGCTGAGGTGTGTTCCCTCTGTGCCAACTGTCTGAAGAGTTTTTATCATAAATAGGTATTGATTTATTTCAAGTTTCTTCTCTATCTATTGAGATGATCATATGGTTTCTATTCTTTATTTTGTTGATGTGGTATATCACACTGATTAATTTGTGACTATTGAAAAGCCCTTGCATTCCTGAGATAAGTCTCACTTGACCGTGGGGTCTGATCCTTTTAACCTACTGTCTTGGATCATTGTGCTTTTGTTTTCATTTGTCTCTAGGTATTTTTCAATTCCTTTGTCTTCTTCAGTGATCCATTGGTTGTTTAGAAACATACTGTTTTTTCTTCACATTTTTGTGTTTTTAATAGTTTTTTTTTCCTATAGTTGATTCCTAATCTCATAGCATTTTGGTCAGAAAAGATACCTGATGTAATTTCAGTTTTTTAAAATGTGCTGAAACTTGCTTTGTGGACCAACATGTGATCAATCCTGAAGAATGTTCCATGTATACATGAGAAGAGTGTGTATTCTGCTCCTTTTGGATGGAATGCTCTACAAATATCAATTAAGTCCATCTGGTCTGATGTGTCATTTAAGGCCTGTGTTTCCTTACTGATTTTCTGTCTGGATGATCTGTCCATTGATGTAAGTGCAGTGTTAAAGTCCCCTACTCTTACTGTTTTACTGTTGGTTTTTCCCTTTATGGCTATTAGTATTTGCCTTGTATATTGTTGTGCTCCAGCGTTGGGTACATATATATTTACAATTGTTTTACCTTCTTCTTTGATAGATCCCTTGACCATTATGTAATGTCCTTTTTTTTTGCCTTGTCTCTTGTGAAAGACTTTATTTTAAATTCTATTTTGCCTGATATGAGTATTGTTACTTTAGCTTTCATTTGTTTCCCATTTTCATGGAATATCATTTTCCATCCCCTCTCTTTCAGTCTGTATGTGTCTCTAGGTCTGAAGTAGGTCTCTTGTAGACAGCATATATACAGGTGGTCTTATTTTTGTATCTATTCATTCAGTCTGTGTCTTTTGCTTGGAGTGTTTAATCCATTCGCATTTAGAGTAATAATTGGTATATGTTCCTAGTGGCATTTTCTTAATTGTTTTGGGTTTGTTTTATAGGTCTTTTCCTTCTCCTGTGTTCTCTGTGTAGAGAAGTCCTTTTAGCATTTGTTCTAAAGCTGATTTGGTGGTGCTGAATTCTCTTACATTTTGCTTGTTTGGAAAGCTTTTGATTTCTCCATTAAATATGAATGAGAGCATTGCTGAGAAGAGTATTTTTGGTTGAAGATTCTTCCCTTTCATCACTTTAAATATATCATGCCACTTCCTTCTGATGTGCAGAGTTTCTGGGGAAAAATCAGCTGATAACCGTATGGGAGGTCCCTTGTATGTTCTTTGTTATTTTTCCCTTGTTGCTTTTAATATTTTTTCTTTGCCTTTAATTTTTGTTAATTTGATTTCTATTTGTCTCAGCATGGATTTATCCTACCTGGGACTCTGTATTTCCTGGAATTGGGTGATTGTTTCCTGTCCCATGTTATGGAAGTTTTCAGCAATTATCTCTCCAAATATTTTCTCAGGTCCTTTCTCTCTTTCTTCTCCTTCTGGAACCCTTAAAATGGAAATGTTGGTGCATATAATGTTGTACCAACGGTCTCTTAGACATCTTCTCATCTTTTCACTCTTTTTCTTCATTCTGTTCTGTGGCAATGATTTCTACCATTCTGTCTTCCTGGTTACTCATCAGACTTTCTGTCTCAGTTATTGACCTATTGATTCCTTTCAGTGTATTTTTTCATTTCAGTTTTTGTCTTGCTCATCTCTTTTTGTTCTTTAGTTATTCTAGGCCTTTGTTAAACATTTCTTGCATCTTCTCAGTCCTTGCATCCATTCTTTTTCCAAGATCCTGGATCATCTTCACTGTCATTATTCTGAAATCTTTTTCCAGAAGATTGCCTATCTCTACTTAACATGGTGTTTTGTTTTGTTTTCTGGGGTTTTATCTTGTTCCTTCATCTGGGACATATGCTCTTGCCATTTCATTCTGTCTGACTTTCTTTGATTGTGGATTCCATTCTGCAGGCCTCAGGATTGTAGTTTTTCTTGCTTCTGCTGTCTGCATTCTCGTGGAATGAGGCTATCTAAGAGGCTTGTGAAGGCTTTCTAATGGGAGGGACTAGTGTTGAGTGGAGATGGGTCTTGTCCCTCTAGTGGACAGGGCTGTGCTCAGTAAAACTTTAATCCGCTTGTCTGCTAATGGGTGGGGCTGTGTTCCCACCCTGTTAGTTGGCTGACCTGAAGCAATTCAGCACTGGAGCCAAAGGCTGTTTGGTGGGGTTAATGGCAGGCTCTTGGGAGGGCTCATGCCAGTAGAAACTTCCCAGAACTGCTGCTGCCAGCAAGTGTCCCTGACCACACATCGAGCCCTAGTCATCCCCACGTCTACAGGATATCCTTCAATACTAGCAAGTAGGTCTGGCCCAGTCTCTTATGGGGGTCACCCCTTTTTCCCCCTGGGATCTGACGCATATGAGAGTTGTCCTCTCTCTCCAAGAATGGAGTCTCTATTTACCCCAGTCCTGGGAGTGTCCTGTGATCAAAACCCACTGGGCTTCAAAAGTAGACTCTCTGGGGACTCCTCCTCCTGCTGCTAGCCTGGGAAACCAGATGTGGGGCTTAGAAATTTCACTCCAGTGGGAAAACTTCTGTGGTATAATTGTTTTCCAGTTTGTGGATCCTGGAATTTAAGTTTATCACAATTGAGCCCTTCTTACCATCTCTCTTTGTCTTTGGATATAGGGTATCCTTTATTAGTATGTTCCAGTGTTTTTTTGTTGATGGTTGTTCAGCTATTAGTTGTGATTTGGTGCTTTCATAAGAAGAGTTTTATCCTGCATCCTTCTACCCTAGCATCTTGAGCTAATCTCCTACCACATCTTCTCAGCCAATCATCTGTTGATGAGCACATGGGTTGTTTCCATGTCTTGGCTACTGAAAATAGTACTGCTATGAACATTGGGGTGCGTGAATCTTTTCAAATTAGTGTTTGTTTTCTTTTCCAAATATATATACCCAGTAGTGGAATTACTGAATCATGTGGTAGTTCTAATTTCAGTTTTTAAAGGAACCTTCATAGTATACTCCATGGTGGGTGCAGCCACTTACAGTGTACAGGGGCTCCCTTTCCCCTGCCTCTTCTCTAGCATTTATCATTTGTATACAATCTGATGATAGCCATTCTGACAGTTGTGAAGTGAAACCTCTTTGCAGTTTTGATTTCCATTACCCCAATACTTAGTGACATTGAGCGTCTCTTCATGGTCCTGTTGGCCATATGTATGTCTTATTTGAATAAATGTTCATATAGGTATTCTGCCCATTTTTTTAAATCGGATTTTTGCAGCAGAGGTTCATGCTTGTCAAGAAGCATCCATCCTGCAAAAGGTGCAAACAACAAAGTAGGCCAAATGATTTGGCCAGGCAGCGTTAGGCAAACTTAACCAGTAACCATCATGGAACTGGCAAGGTGGGTACAAGAACAGAGTGGCCATGTTGGCAGAAGTAGTGGCTACACTGGGCTCAATAGCATGGACTCTCATTTGCCAAGAAAGTCCAGTCTCTAAATGTCCAACTTGCCAGCAACAGAGATCATTGCTGAGATCCTGAGAAGTCACTGTTTCTCAAGAAGACCTGGCAACTGCTCGGTGGGAAGTCAACTACTATGGGGCCCCTTAATCTGGAAGGGCCAGCATTTGGTCCTCGCAAGAATAGATATCTATTCTAGTTGTGATAAGTGGCCTTTTGTGCCTACAGAGTCACAGCCAACATGTGTACTGAGGGCTTGCTTAGAAATGTATGATCTTTAACCATGGAATCCCACGTGGCTTAGCATGTGAACAGATATTTCAGCCTTCCATGACTGAGGCACAGAAATAGGTCCATCCTAATAGTATCCATTGTTTGCATCACTTATCAAATATTCACTAGCAACCACATGCACAGTGTGGTGCAACAAACTATAGAAGACACAGCAGAAAAAGCAGCTCAGAAACAATATCCTGGAAGGATGAGTACCATCCTTCAGGGTACAGTGTCTATACTAAATCAAAGACAGCCATGTGGTACTGTATATCCATTATAAGGAATATATGGGATCAGAAAGCAAGGAGTAGAAGTTGGGTGGCCCTCCTTAACATGACTCTTAGTGAGCCACTGGTTGTTTTTCCACTTGCCCTCCCAGCAACTGGGTGTTCTCCAAGGCTGTAGGAAGGCCGTGGGCCACAGAAAATGTACTTTTGCCAGAGACACAGCATGAGTGCCATGGAACTGCAAGGTACAGCTGCCATAAAAGCCCCCCAAGTATTAACATGTCCAAAGACTAGTCTGTGAGAGGAGCAGTCACCATTTTGGATGGAGTCATTGACCCGGAGTAGCAGGGGAGTTAAGGCTACTAATCCTCAGTAGAGGCTTGGAAGATTACCTGTGGAACCCAGTTGATACACTTGTCAGACTCCTGGAGCTCCCTTGCTTGGGCAGTGGTGTGACTGGACTTGTGCAGCAATCTTCACCTGAGGGGTCTCAGAATCCTGAGGATAAAGATGCAAAATTTTTAAACAAACAATATTGAGAGTCCTGTGTTTTCCCCATATATTCTACTCTGCTCCCTCTACTTTCTCCTTTCTTATACTCATACCCCATGGGTATCTAAAACTACTATAAGGCTGGGAGAAACAGTTCTCAGCAGTAGTGTTCTGTTTCTTATCAGGACTCCTCCAAGGTATGGGATAGTAGGAAACAGCCTCCTGCGTTAGTTTTCGTTAAAAGAGAAACTGTGGCTAAAGTTTAAACATAGAACTGTTATTCTAATTCTTCCTCTTCCAAAAACCCTGACCCTGTTTCATCTGGAAAGTGACCTGGTCTGCAGATGTTCTCTGATACACCTCTACACAATGAAGTCTTTACCATCTATTGGAGTCACAGAAATCTTTAAAAAGTTTTGATTCCATTGTTTTGGAGAAGTGGAAAAGTTTCCAACACTGCCTAGTGGGGTCAAAAACAGAACCAGTACAAAAGACCTGTATATGGAAAATTATAAGACACTGATGAATGGAATCAAAGATGACACAAACAGATTGAGAGATAGTCCATGTTCCTGGGTAGGAAGAATCAATATTGTGAAACAACTATACTATCAAATGCAATCGACAGATTCAATGCAATCCCCATGAAACTACCATTTTTCACAGAATTAAAACAAAAAAATTTCACAATTCATATGGAAACACAAAAGACCCTGAATAGACAAAGCCTTCTTGAGAAAGAAGAATGAAACTGGAGGAATCAGTCTTCCTGACTTCAGATTATACTACAAAGCTACAGTCATCAAGACAGTATGGTATTGGCACAAAAACAGAAACACAGACCAATGGGACAATATAGAGAACCCTGAGATAAGCCCACGCACCTGTGGGTACCTTACTTTTGACAAAGGAGGCAAGAATATACAATGGGGCATAGAGAGCCTTTTCAATAAGTGGTGCTGGTAAAACTGGACAGCTACATGCAAAAGAATGAAATTAGAACACTTCTTAATGCCATACACAAAGATAAACTCAAAATGTATTATAGACCTAAATGTAAGACCAGAAACTATAAAACTCTTAGAGGAAAGCATAGGCAGAACACTCAATGATGTAAAGCAAAGCAAGATCTTCTATAACCCACCTCATAAAGTAATGGTAATAAAAACAAAAATAAAGAAGTGGGACCTAATTAAACTTAAAAGCTTTTGCACAGCAAAGGAAACTACAAATAAGATGAAAAGACAACCCTCAGAATGGGAGAAAATAATAGCAAATGAAACAACTGACAAAAGAATTAATTTCCAAAATATAGAAGCAGATCATACAACTCAACACCAGAAAAACAAACAGCCTAATCAAAAGTGGGAAAAAGACCTAAAAAGACATTTCTCCAAAGAAGACATACAGATGGCTAACAAACACATGAAAAGATACTCAACATCATTCATTATTCAGTTCAGCTCAGTTCAGTTCAGTCGCTCAGTCGTGTCCGACTCTTTGTGACCCTATGAATCGCAGCACGCCAGGCCATTATTAGAGAAATGCAAATCAAAACTACAGTGAGAAACCACCTCACACCAGTCAGGATGATCATCATCAAAAGTCTATTAAAAAAAAAAGAAGTCTACAAACAATAAATGCTGGAGAGGGTGTGGAGGAAAGGGAATTCTCTTGCATTGCTGGTGGGAATGTAAACTGATACAGCTACTGTGGAGATTCCTTTAAAAGCTAGGAATAAAACCACCATATGACCCAGCAATCCCACTCCTAGGCATATACCCTGAGGAAACCAAAATTTAAAAAGACCCATGTACTCCAATGTTAGTTGCAGCACTATTTACTATAGCTAGAACATGGAAGCAACCTAAATGTCCATTGACAGATAATGGATAATGAAGCTGTGATAAATATATACAATAGAATACTACTTAGCCATAAAAAGGAAGGCATTTGAGTCAGTTCAAATGAGGTGGACGAAACTAGAGCCTTTATACAGAGTGAAGTAAGTCAGAAACAGAAATGTAAATATCCTATACTGGCACACACATATATATAGAATCTAAAAAGATGGTACTGATGAATTTATTTTCAGGACAGCAATGGGGAAATAGACAGAGAACAGACCAATGCACACGGGAGGAGGGGAAGAGGGAGAGAATGAGATGTATGGAGAGACTAACACAGAAATTTACAATACCATATGTAAAATAGAGAGCCAGTGGGAATTCACTGTATGACTCATGGACCTCAAACAGGGACTCTGTGACAATCTAGAAGGGTGGGATGGGGAGGGAGCTGGGAGGGAGGTTCAGGAGGTAGGGGACATTGGTGTATCTATGGCTGGTTCTTGTTGATGTATGACAGAAAACCACAAAATTCTGTAAAGCAATTATCCTTCAATTTAAAAGTTAAATTAAAAAAACAGAACTGGTCAAACCCCACCCCCCTTTTTTTTTTTGGTGCGGAGGTAAATCCTCCTCCTGTTCTCATTTTTTTCCTTGTTTCTTTTTTGGTGTGTTTGTTTGTTTATAATTTGGAGTTCAGTTCAGTTCAGTTGCTCAGTCATGTCTGGCTCTTTGCGACCCCATGAACCGCAGCATGTCAGGCCTCCCTGTCCATCACCAACTCCTGGAGTCCACCCAAACCCATGTCCATCGAGTTGGTAATGCCATCCAACCATCTCATCCTCTGTTGTTCCCTTCTCCTCCTGCCCTCAATCTTTCCCAGCATCAGGGTCTTTTCAAGTGAATCAGCTCTTCGCATCAGGTGGCCAAAGTATTGGAGTTTCAGCTTCAACATCAGTCCTTCCAATGAACACCCAGTCCTGATGGACCGGTTGGATCTCCTTGCAGTCCAAGGGACTCTCTAGAGTCTTCTCCAACACCACAGTTCAAAAGCATCAATTCTTTGGTGCTCAGCCTTCTTTATAGACCAACTCTCACATCCATACATGACCACTGGAAAAACCATAGCCTTGACTAGACAGACCTTTGTTGGCAAAATAATGTCTCTGCTTTTTAATATGCTGTCTAGGATGGTCATAACTTTCCTTCCAAGGAGCAAGCATCTTTTAATTTCATGGCTGCAATCACCATCTGCAGTGATTTTGGAGCCCAGAAAAATAAAGTCAGCCACTGTGTCCACTGTTTCCCCACCCATTTACCATGAAGTGATGGGACCAGATGCCATGATCTTAGTTTTCTGAATGTTGAGCTTTAAGCCAACATTTTCACTCTCCTCTTTCACTTTCATCAAGAGGCTCTTTAGTTATTCCTCACTTTCTGCCATAAGGGTGGTGTCATCTGCATATCTGAGGTTATTGATATTTCTCCCAGCAATCTTGATTCCAGCTTGTGCTTCTTCCAGCCCAACGTTTCTCATGATGTACTCTGCATAGAAGTTAAATAAGCACAGTGACAATATACAGCCTTGACATACTCCTTTTCCTATTTGGAACTAGTCTGTTGTTCCATGTCCAGTTCTAACTGTTGCTTCCTGACCTGCAAACAGGTTTCTCAAGAAGCAGGTCAGGTGGTCTGGTATTCCCATCTCGTTCAGAATTTTCCACAGTTTTTTGTGATCCACACAGTCAAAGGCTTTGGCGTAGTCAATGTAGCAGAAATAGATGTTTTTCAGGGACTCTCTTGCTTTTTCGATGATCCAGTGGATGTTGGCAATTTGATCTCTGGTTCCTCTGCCTTTTCTAAAACCAGCTTGAACATCTGGAAGTTCACGGTTCACGTATTGCTGAAGCCTGGCTTGGAGAATTTTGAGCATTACTTTACTAGTGTGTGAGATGAGTGCAATTGTGCGGTAGTTTGAGCATTCTTTGGCATTGCCTTTCTTTGGGACTGGAATGAAAACTGACCTTTTCCAGTCCTGTGGCCACTGCTGAGTTTTCCAAATTTGCTGGCATATTGAGTGCAGCACTTTCACAGCATCATCTTTCAGGATTTGAAATAGTGATGCTTTGAAATAGTTCGTAGTGATGCTTTCTAAGGCCCACTTGACTTCACATTCCAGGATGTCTGGCTCTAGGTGAGTGATCATACCATGGTGATTATCTGGGTCATGAAGATCTTTTTTGTACAGTTTTCCTGTGTATTCTTGCCACCTCTTCTTAATATCTTCTGCTTCTGTTAGGTCCCTACCATTTCTGTCCTTTATTAGGCCCATCTTTGCATGAAATGTTCCCTTGGTATCTCTAATTTTCTTGAAGAGATCTCTAGTCTTTCCCATTCTATGGGGGCTGTAAATCTCTTGAAGGTCAACCTTTTGTCACAATGAGGTCAGTATTTTTCTTTTGCTTTCTTAAGATTTTTGGACAAGCAGAAAATTAGGCATCTTTCCTAAGGTAGATCATGTGCCTCCTTTTACTTCAGAGTTCTTTTACCAGAGAAACTCCTATTTTATGCAAACCGTTGGTCAGATTTACTCTAGATATATGATCTGCCAGAAAGACCCTTAGTCTGTTAATTTCTTCTCAAAGTAGTATAGTCTCATTGAGTAAGATCTGGAATTGTAGTGGCCCTCTCTGGCTTCTTGGGGATGTCAGAGTTGTGAGTGTGGCCCCTGAAGAAGAAAGGTCATTAGAATAGCCATCTCATCATGGGGAATCTACCTCAGTTTGAGGTAGGAGATCGATGGGCCCCTGGTATGGACAGCTGGTATTTGTCAAATGGAGTAAAACCAAAGCTTTGTTTTCCCCCAGCCAACCCAAGGACAAAGCCAGTGGCAGAAGCTGAACTCTTCTGAAGTAAAGAGAAAAGGGGACCACTCCTAAAATCAAGGAAAACCTCCCTGTCTGCACATGTGCAGGAAGGTTGCTTGGGGTCAAAAAGGGTGGAGGTACCACCCTGTAAGAAGTGTGGACATACCCCCACAGGCCTCAGGAGTGGGATCCATCTTTGCAAAAACTTGCAAAGGCATGCTGGGGAGGGTCCTAGGGCAGGTCAGGTGTGAAAAAAGATAACTGGCCAAAGGTAAACAAGGACCCAGAAGGACTGTCCCACTTAAGTGATTTAAATCACCTCTGACTGCCGACTTCCTCCTTAGAGAGGACAACCTCTCGCTTTCTCTCTTGTCTCTCCCAGTGTGTATTTATGCTTTGTTTCTGCCTTAAATAAACAAACTGTTTCTCTGTGTGCTCTCCCACTTATGCTGTGTCTCTAAGAATAAACTTTGTTCCTGCTTTTGTGTTCTTGAAACATTCTTGCTTTCAAATGGGAGCTAGAGCCAGGGGGTCATTGCTCCCAGCTTCTAGTCACTGGTGGTCCAGTGGTGAGGATTTCTGGTTTTTCACTCAAGTTACCCAGGTTCAGTTCCTGGGCAGGGAACGAAGATCTCTTAAGACCACTCCCTGCTATCTCTTCAAAATCAAGCTGGTGAAAAGAAGCCAAGAAATGAAAGATTTTAAGTAGATTCTAATATTCTGTGGCCTATATTATGTAACTTTCACCTTGCTTCTTCTTCTGCTTTTTCCGTAGAAAAAGACCTTGTCTTTCTATGTCTTCGTATGTTTGTGTGTCTCACAATCCCACTCTTTTCTCAGCTTTCTCCTATCCTTACCTCTGTTTTCCTTTCTGCCCCCTTGATTCTCTTCTTTATTTTGTGGCGCTCCCTCTTATTTTCTTCTGGAACTCCACCCTTTCTTGATATGCCACAGCCCTAGCAATAGGAAAAAGAAAATCTTCTAGGGCTCTTTCCAAGTGTGTCTGCCCTTGTTTGCCTGGGAATAATCAAACTGTTAACTTGGCTGCAATGATTTGATCTGACGTGTCTGACACCAATTAGAAACTGCTTTTAAGGAATACTCATGTTGGGCCTTAACACAGGACAGACACCATTTAAAAGTATGGCCTATACCTAAAATATCTAATGCTGTTCAGAAACATAAAATAGATGGGAGATCACACCTGTCCTCAATGTAAAACACTTTTGGTCAACATTTTTGGAGATAGCATGGTAACCAACGAGAAAACCATACACGATCGAGTGTATAGTACTACAAATTGAACACCTTGAGAGAAGCAAAAGGTCTTCCACCAGTATAAAAAATCACTAAGGTTATGAGTAGATATCAGAAAAATAGAAATAAAGAGAGGGAAAATGTGACAAGGACCACAGCTATCATGTTTTGGCAAATGGCCTGCTCTTTAGGCCTGCAAATGGCCTGTCCACACCCCCACCCCCAGCCCACCTGTTTTCATCAAGTGTCTTTGGGTCAACAAGAAATTACCGTGTTAGTAAATCGTTATCCAACTCAATTTTAATAGACATTTGTGCAAAGAGCAAATGCAAACACATGTTTGACAAGGGTATAGTTAATTGATTCTCAGATCTGTCATGGATTAAAATCCAGATTTCTCTACCAGATGAACCTCATGGATGAGAAGGGCTGCCTAAGAGAACTCTGTAAAAGTTGGGCAAATTATGATTAAACAACAATGTCCTATGTATAGCATAGAGAGCTATATTCAGTATCCTATGACAAGTCCTAATGGAAAAAATATTTTAAAAGAATGTGTATATATATGTTGTATATATATACAACATATATATATATATTACTGAATCACTTTGCTGTATGTCAGTAATTAACACAGCATTGTAAATCAGCTATACTTCAATTAAATGGAAAAAAGTGGATAAATGAAAGTGTCACAGGGTGGCTATTCCATTGATTCTCTACTGCTACATCCATCCTTCCTCTTCCCTTAGGTAGCTACATCATCTGGATGCCAGATATTTTCAGAAAGGAATTTGACACAAGATCTGAGATATACAAATAGCATGAATGTAACACATCTCACTTATGAGACCTCCTTCTAACAGTCTCTTATGAAGCAATTGCATCCTATTTCCTTTTATGTAAATGTTTGTTTCTGTATATACATCAGGCACTCAGTTCTACCTGTACTTTTTAGACAGGTCATGCTTAGCCAAGTCCTATGATTTAATGTGAGATGCTATGACATTAATAACTAGGGGCTGCAAGAAGTAACACAGCAGTGATCAATGGCTTCTTGGTTGATGGTTTTACAATAAGAGATATCAAATGCCAAAGTCATTATACTTGAAACACCTCTGTTTTAGCACAACCCAAGAGAACAATGAGAATGATAGTGTCAGCATTTTTTAAGTGCCTAACATATTCCAGGCCCCACTTAGGTCCTTTCTTTGGACCATCACAAAACTCCAGGAAAGTACATTTCATCTCTCAGTCTAAAATGTCAGATATAACGTTGATCCTCTGAAAGCCCATGACTTTTGGCAAGATCACATACTTAGGGCTTCCATGGTGGCTCAGTGGTAAAGAATATGCATGTCAATGCAGGAGACCCGGGTTCCATCCCTAATCTAGGAGGATCCCACATGACATGGAGCAACTAAGCCCTTGCACTAAAACTATTGAGCCTGTGCCCTAATAGAGCCCTGAAGCTGCTGCTGCTGCCCCCATTTGCTCTGTGCTCCACAACAAGAGAAGCCACTGCAGTGAGAAGCCTGTGCACCACAACTCGAGCGTAGCCCCTACTCTCGGCACCTAGAGAAAAGCCCGTGAAGCAACGAAGACCCAGCACAGACAAATATAAATAAATAAAATTATCTACTTAGCAGGCTGTTGAACTGCTGTTGATATTCATATGCCAATGACACGGAATTTTTGGTCTTCCTACTGCATCAGTCAGTGTGTCTCTTATTGCTATCTTTTACGTCTGGCTTGTTTAACACTATCAAAAACACGAACCAGTAACAAAAATTTGTACATAATCAACCAAGGAAAAGTCTAATAAACTACTAAACAAGGGCATGCCAGTTCAAACAAGATGTGCTACAGGCACATCCATGAAACATCAGTAACCACAACATAAATAAGTACAGGTCCTCTTGTTGGTGGGAATCTAACAGTTCCCATGATCATTGAGAGGAGTAGTAAGACTAAGACCAGATATAAAATATTAAATGCATTTAACCACACAGATCCCTTTTAATTGTCAAGTCATTTTATTTGAAGATAACAACTTGGGAATTATCAGTGTGATTATTGATCATTTCTCCCAGTAAGTGCCAATGTGATTTTCTCCATTTTGTGAACTCCAGTTTTATTTACTTGGGCTCATGGATTTTTCTCCAACAGTTTATGTATCATCCTCTTCAAGTATATCTTTTATGTAGTAAGTGGCACCCATAAATGCTGCAAAGAAAAGAAGGCAAAGGCGAAGAAGCAGTAGAGATAATGATTTGTTTAGACTCAACCTTAGACTGGCTTGAATACCTACTTCTTTGTCAGGTGGAATACCACTATCTACACTGCCACCTGGTCCTCTCTCAGTACAATTTGGTGGTTTCCAACCTTGCTGACAGTGACAATGTTTCCTGCTGTTGCACACCCCTCTGTAATTGCATTTCTTGACATCACAGTCAAAACCCAGGTCTTGAAAAAAAGTACAGTTTTGGTCCTTACAGTATGCTCCTGGGCCACAGTTTGCACCATCCACTACAAGCCCCATTTCTGGCACGTCTGTCCCGAAGTGGGCGTCATACCCAAAGCAGGATCGTGGTGTAACATCATGTACTATTATATGATGAAAAGTAGTGTGCTCCCCACCACCAGGAAGCTTCTTCACATCCCCACAGTGCAGCATTCCACACAGAACATCGTCTTGCTCACATGGCACAGGTTTCCCTCCTCCTCGACCCACCTTCACACCACAGTTTCCAAATCGGTCGCCCCTCATATTCAGCACGTTATAGCATGCTGGCGCAGCCTCTTTTATGTTATAGCCAAAGAGGGCTTGACACTGTAAATCACGGTCACTGCAGTTTCCCTTCACACAGACAGCTGATGGTGAACACGGGGTTCCATCCTGGATATAAGTGTCAGCTGGACACTCACGTGTCTTCCCGCTACAGTATTCTGGTAGATCACAGACACCAAGAATATCTCTGCACGTATATCCAGGTTGAGCATATTTACAATTTCTGCAGCAATCTCCATAATCACAATCACTGCCAAGGGTGAGGATACAATTGGCGTTGCAACATGCATCCTGAGTACAGTCTTTGAAGGTGCCACAGTCACATTCTTCATTGGGATCTCTCTTCTTGTCACCACATCGTCTTGCTTCATAAGGAAAATTTTGGTATGGTACATTTGGAACACTCAAACAAGGATCCCAATTATGTAAATGTCTGTGAATGGCCTGAAAAGTACAATTACTCATCATATCTAGAAAACCCAGATTAATATTCATGAGACAGTTTTGTCTCCGAAAACATCGACAACCTGGACTATCATGAGGAACACCCAAAACATGACCTATTGCATGTGCTGCAATAGTTGCAGTTAAAAATATGTGGTATCTTGGAGCATATACATATGATGCTCCCCAATTGGGATTGCATACTCCGTTAAAGCTGCTACCATAGAAGGCCCCAGCAATTTTATGTCCTGTTATAAGCAATGAAGTATCATGAGGAATTTGATCAAAAAATCCCCAAAATTTCCATAAACCAAAGTCAGTTACTGCAGCTCCAACACTATTATAGCTATTCAAATCTAACAGATCATAGCCATCCCATATACATATAAGACGTATCAAAACCTGAAGTTGAGCCTGGTAAAAAATACTATGCAATATGTTATTTAAAATCACTATATTCTCTACTATATGTGTCTGATTAGTGTCCTGAACATATAATGAGTTAGAAACTGTGTAGTGAAGTTTTAAGCCTTTTCTATGTGGCCACCACAAATACACAGGGCCTGCTTTAGGCATTTCAGAAATCATTGCCTCCTCATACTCTTGATTAGTATCTGTCTCTTCAGTCTCACATTTCTCATCCTCTGCTGCTGTTTTCTGTGTCACAAGCTGAGAAATCAGATGCTCAAATTTGGAAGAAGCCTCCAATGGTTTGATTTCGTAAGTGAAGTCATCCAGCTGCAGCATGCCATGCAGACCCCCGTAGCAGGTGTCCAGTGTACCCATGGACCCAGGAACCCCTTCCAGGTAGCTAAAGTAGTAACAGTCTCTGGGGATATAAGGGTAGTTCTCTTGCATGGCACCTTGGTCATTATTGGTGATCACAGGAAAATGTGTGGGCAGCAAATTCTTCTTGACTCTCAAGTGAACCACATGTCTTTGGCCGCTGAAGCGAATCTTGTAGGAGAGCTGGCCTTGTCTCTCAATTCCACTCACTCTGTGGGACACCTTCCTGGGAATCACAATTTCAGAAGAAATGAAGCGCCATCCTGGTGGATCATGGGAACAGCAGGCTGGAAACAGGAATAGCCAGAGCAGAGGCAGCCAGAGATCACCTCTCAGGTGGGCCTGGGTCCAGGCACACCCCATGAGTGAGGAAGTCTGTGACCAAAGAAAATGCACTCCGGTGGGAGGCAGGCAAGACTATCCCTGGAGCAGCAACTTGTAGATAGCAGGATAGTCCTGAGGAGAGCAGAGACAGACTGGAGGCTGGGCAACCCCAGAGAGGTGGGGGAGGGAGGGGAAACTCTTACATAACAATGTGTCCTCATGAAGGGGAGGGGCTGTACTAAGTGGTCCTAGGGATCCTAACACAGGGGTGTTAGGGAACACAAAACATGGTAGAAATTAGGAAAAACAGAGTGCATATCTGGGCTGAGTGGTACCATGGTCCTTTGGAAAAGTCACAGGGGAAGAATCAGGGGGTTTGGTGCAGTTTTGAGACAGTGATTGACTTTTTGCCCTCAAACCAAAATGAGACAAGGCTTCAATTTGTAATGAAAATACAAAATGGAGAAGAGAATGGAAGCTTCTTTTAGTCAGACTTTTGAGGAGAGAATCAAATTCTTTCATACTTTACAAACGTGGAATGTGTTGGGGGTGATGAGTGGAACAAAACAATAGTGTCATGAGTAGAAATGTGAGGGTGGATAATAATAGTTCCTTATAAAGTTAAAATTATGCCTGCCCTGTGTCTTGGTGATTCTAGCCATAGAAAGTTACCACAATGATTCTATATACATATTCATAACAGCATTATGCTTGAATTTATTCCATAGACTGGAAACAAGCAAACAGTACTGAACAGATGAATGATGGACAGACTGGCATATTCGTTCAGAGGGAAAATCCTCAGTAAATCTGAACAAGTTTCTGATATGTGTACGATCATGGGTGTATCTCATAGATAATATGATAACAGAAAGAAATCAGATCAAAGAAGCTTTACATAGGACTTCCTTTGTATGATGTTCTGGAATAGTCCAAAGTGATATATGGGGAATAGAATTTTAATCAGTGCTCTCCTGATGTGAGGGAATGGAGGGATGGAGGGAACTTTCTGGAGTGATGGGAAACTTCTGAATCTTGCTTGGGTTGTGTTCAAGATGAACATTTGCCTCCGGAGTCCACATGTTGAAATCCAACCCCCCGCTCCAGGTGATGGTGTTAGCAGTTGGGGTCTTTGGGAGGTGATTGGTGCTTTTACAAAGAGGCCTCAGAGAGATCCTTCAACCCTTCTGCCCTGTGCGGTTACAGTGAGAAGGTGCCATCTATGAACCAGGAATGGTTCTCACCAGACTGAATGTACTGGTGCTTTGTTTTTGACTTACTAGCCTCCAGAGCTGAGAAATAAAGTTCTGTCTTATGTATAAGTCACTTAGTCTAAGGTATTTTCATGACTTGACTGAATATAACATTAAAAAGTCCATCCCTGTTATGAAGTAGCAGAGAACATGGCTGGACTGTGTTTGTGTCCTAATGATTTGTGGAATGTAGCACTTCCAGTCGTAAGTTGGATATTTAGTTGGGGATATACCTCAACAAAGTGCTGGAGAAGTGGCTGGGTTATTTCCTTTTTCCATAAGCTTCTAGTAAAATGTAGGAAGAAAAAGGTGATTTAAAGATTAAACTGTTCATCAAAGAGCAGTGGAACTTAAAAGATTTGGAAAATTCCCAGGCCATTCATATAGAAAATATTGAGAAATCATGGTCTGAAAAGAACACTATGAATGTGGCCAGAATCCACTTGATTAATTAGTCTTCTCCAAAACAGTACAGGAGCTATGTACCAAAAAAAAAAAAAAAAACCACAAAAGAAAACAATAAATCTTTATTCACCAAGAGCTGTTGACTGGTAAAATCACTTAAATTTGATATGTCAGTGGGATTTTACCAATAAAGTAATTCCTAAACTCTACAGTTACAGAATATTAAAAACATACAAAAGTGCTGTTTTTATACACAGCATAACTGAAATATAGTTTAACCAATGATTTACAAGGTAGTCAAATACCACAACAGCAAACCATGGAAGGAGTCATAAATTAAGTATTTTCTACATGTCTGAAAAGCTTTCAGCTGGGACCAATCTTGTGTTTTTGTCTTTGAAGGATGACTGCTGTAAAATGACCATATTCATTAGCCTGCCCTCTAAAAAGCAATAAGCTTAATTTATAGAATGAACAAATGAGCAAATTTTCTGTTGTTCTCAAAGTATAATATAATCCCTTTATTTAAGTGGAGGGTATCAGAAGTGAAAACCCACTGTGTGAATCTCCCTCTCACTTCAGGGATGAGGACATCAAGGCCCAGAGAAACGCAGGAACTTGGCGGAGGTCAGCTCAGCAAGGTCTCTGATTCCCAGTTCAGAGGGACCTGGGGCTCTGGGATGGTCCTTCCCCCTGAGTCATAACATTGTAACAGACTTGCTCTGGGTGAGTATGTAGAAGATTTGGAACTCTTAGATCCTATCTATACCTCAGCTACAGTTTCTCTTCTTTTCCAGGAGATAAGGGTCACTTGTGTTGAATGGTTTCCCAGGGAGTTGATCTCTGTACAGCAACTCTGAGATGCACTCTTTGTACCTTCACCAAAAATCTCCCTGCACTGTTCATCATGGCTATTACAGCTCTTTTGATAGCAAAAAGCACTGTCAGTGCAGGGAATCCCATCCTGCACGTGGACATCTTCTGGGCACTGATGAGATGTCCCATTGCACCACTCTGGGAGGTCACATTCATTGATCTGAGGTCTACAGAGCTCCCCTGATGGCACGAACTTGCAGTCTGCAGCAAAGCCCGAAAGCACAGGCAGCCCCAGGCCTTAGAGTACAGTTCAACAGACAACAGGGGTCGTGTTCACACTGCTTTACAGATCCACAGTCACACTGCTCTCCTCCTTCAGTCACACCATTCCCACAGCGCTTCAGCATGAAGACTGCCCCTGGAATTGGAGGGTTGTGCAGACATGATCCCTGGTTTAAAGTGGTCTTTGTAAATTCTGCATAGCTACAATTCGTGAATCTCTCTGCTGGCAACCTGATAGCATTCATGAGGCAAGCTCTTTGTCCACACCCACAGAATTCATCATGCTGCATACCCAGAGTATGACCTAACTCATGAGCTACGGTGAGGGCAAAAACAGACCAGGGGTCTCCTTTGAAATTATTAACTCCGCAGTCGAGAGGAGGGCGACATATTCCTGCCACATAGGCTATACCGAGGACACTTAAAAGTGAACCTTTAACGAAAATATGTGCAGCATCATACTGTAGCTCAGAAAGACTGATTTGTTTTCTCTGTCTTTATTAGTAATTTGTGTCCTCTCTGTTTTTAGTGTGGAAAGTTTATAAGTTTTACTGACATTTTCAAAGAACCAACTTTGGTTTCATTGATTTTTCTCTTTTGATTTTCAATTTCATTATTTTCTGCTTTATTTAATTTCTTCTCTTCTGCTCACTTTGGTTTAAATTAGGTAGCAGACTAGTACAGATCTTCTTTCTAATATATGCAATCAGTGTTATGAATTTTCATAAATACTAAATACTGCTTTCACTGCACCCCATTAATTTTGAAAAGCTGTGGGATTTCCATCTTTGAAATTTGTTATGTTTCAGAATGTGTTCTACTTGGTAAATGTTACATATGAGTTTCAGAAGAATGTGTTCTCCTGTTGTTGAATGAAATGTTTTATGAATGTCAATTATATCCAGCTGATTGATGGAGTTGAGTTCATCTATATCCTTCCTTACTAATTTTCTGCTTGCTGGGTCTGTTGTTGTTCACTCATCCAGTCCTGTCCGACTCTTTGTGACCCCATGGACTGCAGCACGCCAGGCCTCCCTGTCCCTCACCATCTCCCAAAGTTTGCCCAAGTTCATGTTCATTGCATTGGTGATACCATGCAGCCATCTCATCCTCTGACACCCTCTTCTTCTACCCTTGATCTTTCCCAGCATCAGGGACTTTTTCAATGAATCATCTGTTCACATCAGATGACCAAAATACTGGAGCTTCAGCTTCAGCATCAGTCCTTCCTGGTTTGATTTCTTTGCTGTCCAAGAGACTTTCAGGAGCCTTCTCCAGCATCACAGTTTGAAGGTATCAATTCTTTGGTGTTCTGCCTTCTTTACAGTCCAGCTCTCACAACCATATGTGACCACTAGGAAGACCAGGGCCTTGACTATACAGACCTTTGTCGGAAGAATGATGTCTCTGCTTTTCAACACACTGTCTAGGTTTGTCATCGCTTTTCTGCCAAGAAGCAATTGTCTTCTGATATCACAGATGCAGTCACTGCAGTGATTTTGGAGCCCAAGAAGAGAAAATCTGTCACTACTTTTACCTTTTCCCCTTCGATCTGCCATGCAGTAATGGGGCCAGATGCCATGATCTTAATTTTTTTTAATATTTAGTCTTAAGCTGGCTCTTTCATTCTCCTGCTTCACCCTCATCAAGAGGGTCTTTTGCTGGGTTTACCAATCACTAATAGAGAGTTGTTGACATCTCCAAATATAATAATGCATTTGTCAGTTTCTTCTTGCAGGTTTATCATTTTTTTCTGCTGCCCTGTATTTTGCTGCCCTGTTAATAGGAATATACACATTAAGGATTGTCGTGCCTTTTGGAGAACTGACCACTTTATCATTATTTAGTGCTCCTTTGTATACCTGATCATTTTCCTTGCTCTAAATTCTGCTTTGTTTGAAATTAATATAGCTATTCCAGCATAGTTTTGATTAGTCTTAGCATAGTATCATTCTTCATCCTTTTACTCTTTATCAGTGTCTTAAAGTATGTTTCTTGTAGACAACTTATAGCTTGGTCTTGTATATTATATACTCTGATAACTTCTTTCTTTTAAAATGTATATTCACATTTAAAGTGATTATTGATATATTTGGTTAATATCTACCATATTTATGTTTTCTGTTTATTGCTCTTGTTCCATTTTTTGTCTTCTATTCTTTCTCTCTTTTTGCCTTTTGTGGTTTTAATTCTGAAAATGTTTCTCACTTAAATGAAACCTACAAAACTTAGTTCCCTTGAGCCACTTTCCATCCCCTTTCCAGTATAATTCTGTTAAATATTTCTTCTCTATATATTAAGAACTACATTAGACAATATTATATTTGCTTTAGCTGCTAAATGTAATTTATAAAATTCAAGAGGAAAAAGAAAGTCCATTGGATTTACCCATATTTTAACTCTTCCACTGTCCTTCTTCCTTCCTGATATTAAAAGATTCCTTGTTTTATAATTTCTGTTCTGTTTCAAAAATTTTCTTTAGCCATTATTTCAAGCAGGTCTGCTAGTGACAAATTCTCTTAATTTTCCTTCATCTGAGTATGTCTTGGTTTCCTCAGCATTCCTGATGAGTATTTTCACTGGATATAAAGTTCTGTATTGATATATATTTTTTTTGATATTTTAATTCTTATGAAATACTTTGCTATTTCCTTCTGGCCTATGTGGTGTCTAACAAGAAATCTGCTACTTTTCAAATTGTTTCCCCCTTAGAGGTAAGATTAGGCAATATAAAGTTTCTCTCAAAGTACTTTCAAGATTTTTTCTTTGTCTTTTAGTTTTCACAATATGATTATGATGTGTCCATCATGGATTTCCTTGGGTATATCCTGTTTGTGATTCTGAACTTCTTAAATCTGTAGGCTATGACTTTCACCAACTTTTAGAAATCTTCAGTCATTATTTGAGTACTCGGAATCCCTGCCCTAATCTTCTCTCTTTCTGTAACTGGGATAACATGAATGTTATATCTTTTGTTATAGTCCTAGAGGTTACACATTTTTTTCCACTTTATTTTTTCTCTCTGCTCTTCAGATTTAGTAGTAATTCTTGCTCTGTGTTGTTTCACTACTTATTTCCTCTGTTAACTCTATTTTATTTTCCAGCCCATCCATTGACTTTCTGCCTTTTGTATTTTTCAGTTATAAATTTCCATTATTTTCTTTTAAAAAATATCTTATACTTCTTTGGTAGGACTTTATTTTCCTGAAATGTTCTACTTTTCCCAATTGTTTTGATCATCCTTGTCATTGTTCATTGGAGCATTTTTATGTCGGCTACTTCAAAATTCTTACCAGATAATACCAATATCTACATCATCTCAGAGTTGGCATCTATTAATCATCTTTTCTCCTTCAAGTTGAAACTTCTCTACTTCTTTATGACAGGTGAATTTTCATTGTATTCTGAACATTTTGGCTGTTATATTTTGAGGCTTTAGATCTTATATAAATACCAGGACCCCTCTGACAGTGCACTAGCAGAGGAAGAGAAGTATTTCATTGTTATTGATATGATGATACATGCTCAGGTCTCCACTCTGTTTCTGTTGATGTGCTGAGGAGAAGGGGAACCTCACATTGTTAAAGTATGGAGCACATTAATTTCCCCTCTTGGTCTCTGCTGACAGCGCCCTGACTGGGAAATTTAAGAATTGCTCATTACCACTGCCCAACAGGCCTCCAAAAGCACTGTAGTATGGGAGCCTCATTACTACATGGTGAGAATGAAAGTCCCACAAGTCTATTTGACCTTCCCTGATACCACCCCAATGAGGGGGTGGCTGAGGCACATCATGAGCTGGGTGAGATTGGATGTCTAATCTCCTCACCTGGCCTTTGCTTATGAGGATTCATGTGGGACTACAACTTTTCCCATGACATTTGGCTGGAGTAGTAATTTTCTATTAATGAAAGGTTTCTGTCTTTCCAGGCTGCTCATTTCTTGTTCCTTTGGCTAGAGAGAACAAACTTGCCTTGGGCCTTTTGTTTGTTTGTATCTGTTGCATTTTAGTGTTACAGCCTTTTCCGTAATACAAGGAGGGTAAAAGAAAATAGAAAGAAATCATCACCATGCTGTTGTTCTTGGGTTCCAGTGTCACTAGCTGGCCTATAATTTTTGCTCCACCTTTCTGAATCTTCTTATGTTTGTTTCATATATAAAGTACAGTACTTTAACCAGTACTGAGCATAAGCAATAGGGAGACAAGTGTTTATTCTACCTTTTCTGGAACCAGAAGTCCTTAAATACTATTTTAAAAAGCATTACTCCCTGTTAAAGCAAGCAAGACCAAGTCAAAACTACTTTGGGAGATTTCAATTCTTTCTCACCTCTCAATCTCCTGGGATAGTTTCTATCTGAAGCAGGTGCTCTAGTCTTCTTTCCTGAGTTGAATTTCCTTGCTCTGCTTACAGGTCCTACTTGTCTGTTACTAAAACTTTTCCATGATTCACTGTCTATAGTTTCCTACTTTCTTATCTCTTGGTTATATTTTCTTCATTGTTAATTACCTCATGCATAGGAGCAGACTTAATCCACTGAGTTTAGCTGTAGACAAACTTTTTTAATCTTCCCTTCCCAAGAAAGGGATATCTCCAGTTCTGGGTGGTTGAATGAAACAGTTTATGAAAAGAAACATCTCAAACAGCTTTCTGAGGAAATCAGCATAGATAGAAAGAACTTTTCCTGAGAGTAAACAGAAGGGGACTGTCACTAAAAATGCTTCTAATTGATAATTATTTCACAGAGCTCTGAATCCAGTTAAATTAGGAGGTGATGAGACTCATTTAGCCAATAATCCTCTTAAAATAGGATCTACCCAGTTTTAGTATTTTATTGAATCAGTTTTTTTCTATGCAATAGAGTTGAAATCATTTTAGAGATTACCTATTTTGCCAAATATTATACTCTAAATTATCTACCAAATCATTTTGAGCATTTTTTTTGTCAAAATATTACAGTTTAATAGAAGATGTAACTTTTAAAACTTGTATACAAAGCAAAATAGCAAAGTTATAAATTATATAATACAAAAATGTGTTGAATATGGTAATTATAAGGAGAATTATAGAATATCAATGTTGTTTATATTATTTAGAAAATATGTAATATCTTGACCTACAATGTTAGTATAATTTAAACCCCATAGTGAAAAGCGATTAGACAATCTGGCCAATACAATAGCATGGGTAAAACGATGAAGCAGAAATGAATCTACACAAATTGGAGGTGAAGAGGCTATCTAATTTCAATTATAGTGAAGTCAGACATAAATTTGTATAGAAATGGTGGAGCCAGAGCAAGACATTCTTGACAGCCAGTTGTTTCTGGAGAAGTGAAAGATCTTTGTTGCTAAGCAGCTAAATCTAGAACTTTGTCACCGGAGAGACAAGAGGGGCAAAGCTTATGTTTTCCTTTGTTATGTGAGGTCTCAACTACCTATCTTGGTTCACTGAGAAGAGTGGTACAAATTATCTTGAAGGAAAAAAGCGTGGAAGCTACTGTTACGTCTATTGGTAAGTCATTTATCAAGTTCGTCTCTATGCATAATTTGGTAATCAGAATAGTATGTCAAATAATGTAAAGATTCTTAACTTTGGGTGTTTTTCCTTTTAAAAGATGCGTGAGACTTTAGCATGAGGAGGTGGGGCTATGTTGCAGCTAGGGTTTGCCTAAGACTGAGGGGGTTGCTGTGATGTGGGACTTTCAGTTTATAAACAAGATAGTACTGGGCAAAGCAAGATAAGTTGATTACCCAAACTGCTAGTAAAGAACAGGAAAATAGGAAAAAGTAGAGTTGAGAGTAGGAAAAATTTATAGACTCAGTGCTTTAGTAGATAGGAGATATTATCTGGAATAGAAGATAAGGGCTACTACCTGAATCTCAGGCGGGATCACTCTTCCATTATGACTGGACTATGGAGTAGGGTGGCACCCCACTCCAGCACCCTTGCCTGGAAAATCCCATGGATGGAGGAGCCTGGTAGGCTACAGTCCATGAGGTTGCGAAGAGTCGGACATGACTGCTTGACTTCACTTTCACTTTTCACTTTCATGCATTGGAGAAGGAAATGGCAACTCACTCCCCAGTGTTCTTGCCTGGAGAATCCCAGGGATGGAGGAGCCTGGTGGGCTGCCGTCTCCGGCGTCGTGCAGAGTTGGACACGACTGAAGCGACTTAGCAGCAGCAGCAGCAGAGAAGTGAAAGAAATGGGCATGCATTCATATAGGTTTGTAACAGTGAAAATTCTAAAAATCATTTGTCTTTGAATTTGGCATCAGTATGAATATTTTTTTTTCACTCTGTTCTGGAGTAAGAAATTCATTTTGCATTATGACCCAGTGGCCACACATACACAAATACCCACAAAATTTGTGCCTCATTCGTGTATGAGTTGCTAAGGAACTTCTAGGGATGTCCTCTGATACTTTAATTCAATTTTCTAAAGAATAAAAACTGCATGTCAAGAAACATTTAATTGACTTCATGACTCTAATGAATCAGTAACCAACTGTATTCAAGCATAACAGAGTAAGAGAAGTGATGGGTAGGTAAAGGTTTTCCGAAATTTGAAATAGCTGTGGGAAAAAATGAAAAGTTGATAAAAATATATGGAGGAGGGCTATTGTCTACTCCAAGTTTCCAATAATTATAGAGAATATGGATTTTTAATGGCACCACCTCACAGTCTTAAACATTTAGAGTGATGTTCTTTTAGGAGTTTGGGTCTCTGGGGTCCTAGAAATAATGAGGACAGGGATTATGACAAAGATACTTTGAAGCGTTTTCCTATTCCCTGCTCTCAAGGTGAGAAGAATATGACATAGGTTGTTTGGCATCAGGGCAACTCAATATAAAAAAAAAAGAACAATAAAAAATGAGTGGGGAGGTCCTAAGACGGCAGAGGAACAGGACGGGGAGACCACTTTCTCCCCCACAAATTCATCAACAGAACATTTGAATGCTGAGCAAATTCCATTAAACAATTTCTGAATGCTGGCAGAGGACATCAGGCACCCAGAAAGGCAGCCCATTGTCTTCAAAAGGAGGTAGGACAAAAGATAAAAGATAAAAAGAGAGACAAAAGAGGTAGGGACAGAGATCTGTCCCGGGAAGGCAGTCTTAAAAAAGAGAAGTTTCCAAACACCAGGAAACACTCTCACTGGCGAGTCTGTGGCAAGCCTTGGAACCTCAGAGGGCAACATAACCAGGAGGAAAAAATAAATAAATAATTAAAATAAATAAATAGTTGCGTAACGGCAACTCCCCGCGGAGAAGCAGCCCAGACGCTCACATCCCTCACTAGCAAGTGGGGGCTGGACAGGGAGGCACTGGCTGCATTGCTTAGGGTAAGGACCGGGCCTGAATGCCCTGAGGGCAATCTGAGGGAACTAACTAGAGATAGCAACCCAGACTGTGGGATAGCTATCCCATGAAAAGCCCTAACCTAAGACACTGCCAGGCCTGCTCACAGAACAAAGGACTGAGCAGAGCTAGCTGGCTGTGGACCAGCCCATCCCCCACCAGAGCCAGGCAGGCGGGGCAGCCAGAGCTGGAAGGGGGCAATCACGGCCCCAGAGAGGCATCCTCTACCACACTGCAAGCAGACTTACTTGCTAACCAAGACTTCTTGGGATTCTGGACGGTTGACATCTGCTGGGAGGGTCGCAGCCAGAGATCAGCTCCCCAGAAGAGACACACGGCACACCTGAGAACGTGGCACAGACACACACACCCCCCCCCCAAGAAAATCGAGCGGCAGGGACAGGGGAGTCAATAAATCACAGCCTTCAACTGGGGGGTGACTGCGCTCACCAAGAACCTGGTCACCTGAGCTGCTCGGACCTGGGAAGGGCACAAAACGCAGGCCCAACCAAGTCTGCCCCTTTGTGGAGTAACCGAGAACCTGAACCTAGCGGCTTAGACCTGGGAAGTGCATGCAACCCAGGCCCACCTCAAACAGTTCCCGGCAGAGCAACCTAGAGCCTGAACAGTGTAGATTGGGAAAGCACACACGCTGTGAGCGGGGACAAACCCAGTGTGGCCAAGACACAGCGAGCACTCCCCACACATGCCAGTGATATATGTTTGCAGTGTTCCTCCCTCTCCACAGTACGACTGAACAGGCAAGCCTGAAAAAGTGACCACCACTGCCCCAATGTGTCAGGGTGGAAATTAGACACTGAAGAGGCCAGGAAACAGAAGAGGCTAAAATAAACAGAGGGGACCACTTTGGAACTGACAGGTGCAATAGATAAAACCCTGAAGTTAGCACCAACTACCTAGGAAGGGGATTGTAGATCTTGAGAAATGTAAGTCAGATCAAGGAACTATCTGAAAATGAACTGACCCCACATGGTCCACAACACCACCAGAGAAAGTCCTAGATATTCTTTTACTATTATCATTTTTTTAATTAAAAAAATTTTTTTTTAATTTTAAGTCCTCTATTATTCCTTTAATTTTCATTTTTATAACCTACTATTACTTTGCAAAAAAAGAGACCCTATTTTTAAAGCAACCTTTGTATATATATATTTTATAATTTTTGTGACTTTGTTTTCTCTTTAATATTGTATTTTTGAGAATCTAACCTCTACTCTAGATTTTTAATCTTTGCTTTTTGGTATTTGATATCAAATTTGTACCTTTAAGAACCCAATCTTCAGTACCAATTTTTACTTGGGAGTGAGATTACTGACTTGATTGCTCTCTCCCCCTGTTGACTCTCTTTCTCCACCAGGTCGCCTCTATCTCCTCCCTCCCCCTTCTCTTCTTTACCCAACTCAATAAATCTCTTTGTGGGTTCCAGGCTGTGGAAAACACTTAGGGAATTGATTACTGGCTGGATCTGTCTCTCTCCTTTTGATTCCCCCTTTTATCCTCCTGGCCACTGCTGTCTCCTTCCTCCCTCTTCTCCTCTCTGTGTAACTCCGTGAACATCTCTGAGGGATCCAGACTGTGGAGAGCACATAGGGAAGTGATTAGCTGGCTAGCTTGCTCTCGCCCCTTTTGATTCCCCCTCTTCTCCTCCTGGTCACCTCTATCTCCCTCCTCCCTCTTCTCTCCTCCATGTAACTCTGTGTACCTCTCTGGGTGTCACTCACTATGGAGAAACTTTGCATCATTAACCTAGATGGTTTCTCATCGGTGCTGTACAGATGGAGAAGTCTTGAGGCTACTGTAAGAATAAGACTGAAAACCAGAGGCAGGAGGCTTAAGTCCAAAACCTGAGAACACCAGAGAACTCCTGAATCCAGGGAACATTAATCGATAGTAGCTCATCAAAAGCCTCCATACCTACACTGAAACCAAGCACCACCCAAGGGTCAGCAAGCTCCAGAGCAAGACATACCATGCAAATTCTCCAGCAACACAGGAACATAGCCCTGAGCTCCAATATACAGACTACCCAAAGTCTCACCAAACCCACTGACATCTCAAAACTCATTACTGGACACTTCATTGCACTCCAGAGAGAAGAAGTCCAGCTCCACCCACCAGAACACCAACACAAGCTTCTCTAACCAGGAAACCTTGACAAGCCACACGTCCAACCCCACCCACAGTGAGGAACCTCCACAGCAAAGAGGAACCACAAACTGCCAGAATATGGAAAGGCCACCCCAAACACAGCAACATAAACAAGATGAAAAGGCAGAGAAATACCCAGCAGGTAAAGGAACAGGATAAATGCCCACCAAACCCAACAAAAGAGGAAGAGATAGGGAATCTACCTGATAAAGAATTCTGAATAATAATAGTGAAAATGATCCAAAATCTTGAAAGCAAATTGAAGTTACAGATAAATGGCCTGGAAACAAGGATCAAGAAGATACAAGAAAGGTTTAACAAGGACCTAGGAGAAATAAAAAAAGAGTCAATATACAATGAATAAGGCAATAAATGAGATCAAAAACACTCTGGAGGGAACCAACAGTAGAATAATGGAGGCAGAAGATAGGATAAGTGAGGTACAAGATAGAATGGTAGAAATACATGAAACACAGAGGAAAAAAGAAAAAAGAATTAAAAGAAATGAGGACAACCCCAGAGACCTCTGGGACAAAGTTAAATGCCCCAACATTTGAATCATTGGAGTCCTAGAAGAAGAAGACAAAAAGAAAGACCATGAGAAAATACTTCAGGAGATAATAGTTGAAAACTTCCCTAAAATGGAGAAGGAAGTAATCACCCAAGTCCAAGAAACCCAGAGAGTCTGAAACAGGATAAACCCAAGGCAAAACACCCCAAGACACATATTAATCAAATTAACAAAGATGAAACACAAAGAACAAATATTAAAAACAGCAAGGGAAAAACAACAAATAACACACAAGGGGATTCCCACAAGGATAACAGCATCTTTCAATAGAAACTCTTCAGGCTTGAAGGGAATGGCAAGACATACTTAAAGTGATGAAAGAAAAAAACATACAGCCCAGATTACTGTACCCAACAAGGATATCATCCAAATATGAAGGAGAAATCAAAAGTTTTACAGACAAGCAAAAGCTGAGAGAATTCTGCACCACCAAACCAGCTCTCCAACAAATGCTAAAGGATCTTCTCCAGACAGGAAATACAGAAAGGGTGTATAAACTCGAACCCAAAACAACAAAGTAAATGGCAATGGGATCATACTTATCAATAATTACCTTAAATGTAAATGGGTTGAATGCCCCAACCAAAAGACAAAGACTGGCTGAATGGATACAAAAACAAGACCCCTATGTATGTTGTCTACAAGAGACCCACCTCAAAACAAAGGACACATACGACTGAAAGTGAAGGGCTGGAAAAAGATATTCCACACAAATAGAGACCAAAAGAAAACAGGAGTAGCAATACTAATATCAGATAAAGTAGACTTTAAAACAAAGGCTGTGAAAAGAGACAAAGAGGGACACTACATAATGATCAAAGGATCAATCCAAGAAGAAGATATAACAATTATAAATATATATGCACCCAACATAGGAGCACTGCAATATGTAAGACAAATGCTAACAAGTATGAAAGGGGAAATTAACAGTAACACAATAATAGTGGGAGACTTTAATACCCCACTCGCACCTATGGATAGATCAACTAAACAGAAAATTGACAAGGAAACACAAACTTTAAATGATACAATAGACCAGTTAGACCTAATTGATACCTATAGGACATTTCATCTCAAAACAATAAATTTCACATTTTCCTCAAGTGCACATGGAACGTTCTCCAGGATAGATCACATCTTGGGCCATAAATCTAGCCTTGGTAAATTCAAAAAAATTGAAATCATTCCAAGCATCTTTTCTGATCACACTGCAATAAGATTAGATTTTAATTACAGGAGAAAAACTATTAAAAATTCCAACATATGGAGGCTGGACAACACGCTGCTGAGTAACCAACAAATCACAGAAGAAATTTTTTAAAAAATTCAAAATATGCATAGAAATGAACGAAAATGAAAACACAACAACCCAAAACCTATTGGACACTGTAAAAGCAGTGCTAAGGGGAAGGTTCATAGCAATATAGGCTTACCTCAAGAAACAAGAAAAAAGTCAAATAGATAACCTAACTGTACACCTAAGGCAACTTGTAAAGGAAGAAATGAAGAACCCCAGGATTAGTAGAAGGAAGGAAATCTTAAAACTTAGGGCAGAAATAAATGCAAAAGAAACAAAAGAGACCATAGCAAAACTCAACAAAGCCAAAAGCTCGGTCTTTGAGAAGATAAATAAAACTGACAAACTATTAGCCAGACTCATCAAGAAACAAAGGGAGAAAAATCAAATGAACAAAATTGGAAATGAAAATGGAGAGATCACAACAGACAACACAGAAATACAAAGGATAAGAAACTATTATCAGCAACTATATGCCAATAAAATGGACAACTTGTAACAAATGGACAAATTCTTAGAAAAGTACAATTTTCCAAAACTGAACCAGGAAGAAATGGAAAATCTTAACAGACCCATCACAAGCACAGAAATTGAAACTGTAATTAGAAATCTTCCAGCAAACAAAAGCCCCAGATCAGACGGCTTCACAGCTGAATTCTACCAAAAATTTAGAGAAGACCTAACACCTATCCTACTCAAACTCTTCCAGAAAATTGGAGAGGAAGTTAAACTTCCAAACTTCATCACCATAATACCAAAACCTGACAAAGATGCCACAAAAAAAGAAAACTACAGGCCAATATCACTGATGAATATAGATGCAAAAATCCTTAACAAAATTCTAGCAAACAGAATCCAAAAACATATTAAAAACAAATCATACATCATGACCAAGTGGGCTTTATCCCAGGGATGCAAGGATTCTTCAATATCCACAAATCAATCAATGTAATATACCACATTAACAAGTTGAAAGATAAAAACCATATGATTATCTCAATAGATGCAGAGAATGCCTTTGACAAAATTCAACATCCATTTATGATAAAAAAAAAAAAACCTTCAGAAAGCAGGAATAGAAGGAACATACCTCAACATAATAAAAGCTATGTATGACAAACTCATAGCAAACATTATCCTCAATGGTGGAAAATTGAAAGCATTTCTCCTAAAGTCAGGAACAAGACAAGGGTGCCCACTCTCACCACTACTATTCAACATAGTTTTGGCCACAGCCATCAGAGCAGAAAGAGAAATAAAAGGAATCCAGATTGGAAAAGAAGAAGTAAAACTCTCACTGTTTGCAGATGACACGATCCTCTACATAGAAAACCCTAAAGACTCCACCAGAAAATTACTAGAGCTAATCAATGAATATAGTAAAGTTGCAGGATATTAAATTAACACACAGAAATCCCTTGTATTCCTATACACTAACAATGAGAAAACAGAGAAATCAAGGAAATAATTCCATTCACCATTGCAATGAAAAGAATAAAATACTTAGGAATAAATCTACCTAAAGAAACAAAAGACCTATATATAGAAAACTATAAAACACTGGTGAAAGAAATCAAAGAGGACACAAATAGATGGAGAAATATACCGTGTTCATGGATCAGAAGAATCAACATAGTAAAAATGAGTATACTATCCAAAGCAATCTATAGATTCAATGCAATCCCTACTAAGCTACCAACGGTATTTTTCAGAGAACTAGAAAAAATAATTTCACAATTTGTATGGAAATACAAAAAAACTCAAATAGCCAAAACAATCTTGAGAAAGAAGAATGGAACTGGAGGAATCAAGCTGCTTGACTTCAGGCTCTACTACAAAGCCACGGTCATCAAGACAGTGTGGTACTGGCACAAAGACAGAAATATAGATCAATGGAACAAAATAGAAATCCCAGAGAAAAATCCACACACCTATGGACACCTTATCTTTGACAAAGGAGGCAAGAATATACAATGGAAAAAAGACAACCTCTTTAACATGGTGCTGGGAAAACTGGTCAACCACTTGTAAAAGAATGAAACTAGAACACTTTCTAATGCCATACACAAAAATAAACTCAAAACGGATTAAAGATCTCAATGTAAGACCAGAAACTATAAAACTCCTAGAGGAAAACATAGGCAAAACACTCTCCAACATAAACCATAGCAGGATCCTCTTTGACCCCCCCTCCCAGAATATTGGAAATAAAAGCAAAAATAAACAAATGGGACCTAATGAAACTTAAAAGCTTTTGCACAACAAAGGAAACTATAAGCAAGATGAAAAGACAGACTTCAGAATGGGAGAAAATAGCAAACGAAGCAACTGACAAAGAATTAATCTCAAAAATATACAAGCAACTCCTGCAGCTCAATTCCAGAAAAATAAATGACCCAATCAAAAAATGGGCCAAAGAACTAAACAGACATTTCTCCAAAGAAGACATACAGATGGCTAACAAACACATGAAAAGATGCTCAACATCACTCATTATTAGAGAAATGCAAATCAAAACCACAATGAAGTACCATTTTATGCCAGTCAGAATGACTGCTATCCAAAAGTCTACAAGCAATAAATGCTGGAGAGGGTGTGGAGAAAAGGGAACCCTCTTACACTGTTGGTGTGAATGCAAACCAGTACAGCCACTATGGAGAACAGTGTGGAGATTCCTTTAAAAATTGGAAATAGAACTGCCATATGACCCAGCAATCCCACTTCTGGGCATACACACTGAGGAAACCAGAATTGAAAGAGACACTTGTACCCCAGTGTTCATCGCAGCACTGTTTATAATAGCTAGGACATGGAAGCAACCTAGATGCCCATCAGCAGACGAATGGATAAGACAGCTGTGGTACATATACACAGTGGAATATTACTCAGCCATTAAAAAGAATACATTTGAATCATTTCTAATGAGGTGGATGAAACTGGAGCTTATTATACGGAGTGAAGTAAGCCAGAAAGGAAAACACCAATCCTGTATACTAACACATGTATATGGAATTTAGAAAGATGGTAACGATAACCCTGTATGCGAGACAGCAAAAGAGACACAGATGTATAGAACAGCCTTTTGGACTCTGTGGGAGAGGGCGAGGGTGGGATGGTTTGGGGGAATGGCATTGAAACATGTATATTATCATATGTGAAACGAATCACCAGTCTAGGTTCTATGCATGATACAGGGTGCTCGGGGCTGGTGCACTGGGATGACCCAGAGGGATGGGATGGGGAGTGAGGTGGGAGGGGTTTCAGGATGGGGAACACATGTATACCCATGGCAGATTCATGTCAATGTATGGCAAAACCACTACAACATTGTAAAGTAATTAGTCTCCAATTAAAATAAATAAATTTTTAAAATGAGTGGAAGATCTAAATAGATACTTCTCTAAAGAAGACATAAAAGTGGCTAAAAAGTATATGAAAAGATGCTAAAAGTGAAAGTCACTCAGTCATGTCTGAATCTTTGTGACCCCAAGGACGGAATTCTCCAGGCCAGATTACTGGACTGGGTGGCCTTTCCCTTCTCTGGCAATCTTCCCAACCCAGGGATTGCACCCAGTCTCCCACACTACAGGAAGATTCTTTACCAGCTGAGCCACAAGGGAAGCCCTGAAAAGATGCTAAACATCAATAATTATTAGAGAAATTCAACTCAAAACTACAATGAAGTGTAATTTCACACTGGTCACAATGGTCATCATCAAAATAATCTACAAACCATAAATGCTGGAGACATTGTAGAGAAAAGGGAATCCTCCTACACTCGTGGTAGAAATGTAAATTGGTACAGACACTATGGAGAACAGTACAGAAGTTCCTTTAAAACCTAAAAATAGAGCTACGGTGTGTGATCCAGCAATCCCATTCCTGGGCATATATTTTGGGGGAAAAAAACCTAATTTGAAAAGACACATGTACTTCAATGTTCATTGCAGCACTATTTACAATAGCCAAGGCAAGGAAGTAGCCTAAGTGTTCATCAAGAGAGAAATGGGTAAATAAGATGATGTATATAAAATATACACACACACACAATGGGATATTATTCGGCCATAAAAAAGAATGAAACAATGCCATTTGCAGCAACATAGATGGACCTAGAGACTATCATACTAAGTGAAGTAAGTCAGATAGAGAAAGTCAAAATTCATATAATATCACTTATATGTGGAATTTAAAAAGTGGTTAAAATGAACTTATTTACAAAACAGAAATAGACTCACAGACTTTGAAAACAAACAAATATATATATATATATATATATAGTTATCAAAGAAAAAATTAGGAGTTTGGGATTAACATATATATACACTATTATATATAAGGGCTTCCCTCATAGCTCAGTTGGTAAAGAATCCGTCTGCAATGAAGAAGACCCCAATTTGATTCCTGGGTCAGGAAGATCCACTGGAGAATTCTTGTGGATTCTTGGGCTTCCCTTGTGGCTCAGCTGGTAAAGAATCCGCCTGCAATGTGAGAGACCTGGGATCAATCCCTGGGTTGGGAAGATCCCCTGGAAAAGAGAAAGGATACCCACTCCAGTATTCTGGCCTGGAGAATTCCATGGACTGTATAGTCCATGGAGTCCCAAAGAGTCGGACACAACTGAGCAACCTTCATTTTCACTTACTATATATAAAATAGACAACTAAAAGGACCTACACTATAGTACAGGGAACTCTACTCAGTATTCTATAATAACCTATATGGGAAAAGAATCTGAAAAAGAATGGATACATGTATATATATATATATATATATATATATATATATATATAAATGAATCACTTTACTGTACATGTGTAACTAACACATATATAACTTGTATATAAACTATACCCTGTTATAAAATAAAAATTAAATTAAGCAAAACCAAAAAGACAACCTACTGAATAGGTGGCAATATTTGCAAATAATATGACCAATAAGGGATTAATATCCAAAGTATATAAACAACTCATACAACTCAACATCAAAGAAATAAACAGCCTAATTTAAAAATGGGCAGAGAACTAAACAGACATATTTCCAAAGAGGAAAGGCAGATGGCCACAGGCACATGAAAAGATGCCCAACATTGCTAATGATTAGAGAAATGCAAATCAAAACCACAGTGACATCACTTCACCCTAGTCTGACCGGCTATCATCAACAGAAAGACAAATAACTAATGTTGGTGAGCATGTGGATAAAAGGGAACCCTCATACACTGTTGGTAGGAATGTAAATTGGTGCAACCACTGTGAAAACAGTATGAAGGTTTCTCAAAAACTAAAAAATAGAACTTCCATATGACCCAGGAATGTACTTCTGGGTGTATACCTTAAAAAACCACAAACATTAATTCGAAAAGATACATGCACTCTATTGTTAATAGCAGCACATGGAAACAACAGAAGTGTCCATAGACAGAGGAATGGATAAAGAAGATGTGCTATATACATATAATGTAATACCACTCAAGTATAAAAAAGAATGAAATTTTGCCATTTGCAGCAACATGCATGGACTTTGAGGGCTTTACACTATGTGAAGTCAATCAGAAAGAGAAAGATATATATTGCATGATATCACTTATAAGTGGAATCTAAGAAAACAGCAAACTAGTTACTATAAAATAAACAGACTCACAGACATAGAGAACAAATGGGTGGTTATTACTGTTGGATGGGAAGGAGGGATTTATAGGAATAGGGATGTGTGAAGTACAAACTATTCAGGGTAAGACAGGTTCAAAGATGCCTTGTACAACCCAGGGAATATGGCCAATATTTTGCAATAACATTAAATGAAAAGTAACCTTTTAAAATTATATAAAAATAAAAAATATTAATCCAGTGACCCTTGATTCAAACTGATATTTGCTCAAACTCTTAAAATTTAACAAAACTGATAATTCAATGTCTAAAATAAATAAATAACAGACTAAGTGATAAAAAAAGAACACATAAGTAATCTGAAAGATAGAATAATGGAAATCACCCAATCAGAACAGCAGACAGGAACAAAACAAAACAAAAGCAATCTATGACATCATTATTTGAACCATCACTACAAACAAAGCTAATGGAGATGATGGAATTCCAGCTGATCTATTTTACATCCTAAAAGATGATGCTGTGAAAGTGCTGCACTCAATATGCCAGCAAATTTGGAAAACTCAGCAGTGGCCACAGGACTGGAAAAGTTCAGTTTTCATTCCAATCCCAAAGAAGGTCAATGTCGAAGAATGTTCAAACCACTGCACAATTGCACTCATCCCACACGCGAGCAAATAATGCTCAAAATTCTCCCAGCCAGGCTTCAACAATACATGAACTGAGAACTTGCAGATGTTCAAGTTGGATTTAGAAAAGGCAGAGGTCCCAGAGGTCAAATTGCCCACATCCATTGCATCATCAAAAAAGCAAGAGAGTTCTCAAGAAAACATCTATTTCTGCTACATTGACTGTGCTAAAGCCTTTGACTGTGTGGATCACAACAAACTGGAAAATTCTGAAAGAGATGGGAATACCAGACCACCTGACCTGCCTCCTGCAAAACCTGTATGCAGGTCAAGAAGCAACAGTTAGAACTGGACATGGAACAAAAGACTGGTTCCAAACTGGGAAAAGAATATGTCAAGGCTGTATATTGCCACCTTACTTATTTAACTTAGACGCAGAGTACATCATGCAAAATGCCAGGATGGAGGAAGCACATGCAGGAATTAAGATTGCCAGGAGAAATATCAATAACCTCAGATATGCAGATGACACCACCCTTATGGCAGAAAGCGAAGAAGAACTAAAGAACCTCTTGATGCAAGTGAAAGAGAAGAGTGAAAAAGCTGGCTTCATACTCAACATTCAAAAAACTAAGATCATGGCATCTGGTCCCATCACTTGATGGCAAACAGATGGGACACAATGGAAACAGTGACAGACTTTATTTTTGGGGGCTCCAAGATCACTGGGGATGGTGACTGCAGTCATGAAATTAAAAGATGCTTGCTCCTTGGAAGAAAAGCTATGACCAACCTAGTTCAGTTCAGTTCAGTTCACTCAGTCATGTCCAACTCTTTGAGACCCCATGGACTGCAGCATGCCAGGTCTCCCTGTCCATCAGCAACTCCCAGAGTTTACTCAAACTCATGTCCATTGAGTCGGTGATGCCATCCAACCATCTCATCCTCTGTCATCCCCTTCTCCTCCCACCATCAATCTTTCCCAGCATCAGGATCTTCTCCAATGAGTCAGTTCTTCACATCAGGTGGCCAAAGTATTGGAGTTTCAGCTTCAACATCAGTCCTTCCAATAAATATTCAGGACTTATTTCTTTTAGGATGGACTGGTTGGATCTCCTTGCAGTCCAAGGGACTCTCAAAGGTCTCCTCCAACACCATAGTTCAAAAGCATCAATTCTTCAGTGCTCAGTTTTCTTTATAGTCGAACTCTCACATCCATACATGACTACTGGAAAAACCATAGCCTTGACTAGATGGACCTCATCAACAGTTTCTTTAGTTCCTCTTTGCTTTCTGCCATTATAGTGGTATCATTTGCATATCTGAGGTTGTTGATATTTCTCCTGGCAATCTTGATTCCAGCTTGTGATTCATCCAGCCTGGCATTTTGCATGATGTACTCTGCATCTAAGTTAAACAAGCAGGGTGACAATATACAGCCTTGCAAAGTATAGAGAAATACAAATGAAAACCACAATGAAGTATCACCTCACACCAGTCAGAATGGTTATTATCAAAAAGTCTACAGATAAAAAATGATGGAGAGGCTGTGAAGAAAAGGGAACACTCCTATACTGTTGGTGGGAATGTAAAGTGGTTCAGCCACTATGGAAAACAGTATGGCATTTCTTTTAAAAAACTAAAAATAGAACTACCATGTTATCCTGCAATCCCAGTCCTAATTATATATCCTGAAACACCAATTCAAAAAGATACATGCACCCCAATGTTCATAGCAGCAGTATTTACCATAGATAAGACATGGAAACAACCTGAGGACCCATCAACAGATGACTGGCTTAAGAGGATGTCATATATATATATATATATGTATATGTGTGTGTGCATATGCATGTGTGTGCATGCATGTACACCCACACACAATGGAACACCACTCAAGCACAAAAAGAATGAAATATTGCCATTTGCAGCAACACGGATAAACCTAGAGAATATTATATTTAGTGAAGTAAGGCAAACAGACAAATATTGTATATTACTTGTAAGTGGAATCTAAAAAACAGTATAAACGAATCTATGTACAAAATGGAAACAGACTCAAAGAAATAGTAAATAAACTTATGGTTACCAAAGGGGGATGAAAGTGAAGAAGGATAAATCAGAAATATGGGGTTAATAGATACAAACTACTATACATAAAACAGATAAGCAACAATGATCTAGTGTATAGTACAGGGAACTATATTCAGTATCCACTAGTAAACTACAATGGAAGATAAGAAAATAATCTTAAATATCTATCTAAATAATTTGACTGTACACCTGAAACTAAACACAATGTTGTAAATCAACTCAACTTCAATTTAAAAAGCTTGACTTAAATAACAAATACAAAAACAAAAAACCACATTGAAAAACCCTCCTGGTTTTCAGATGGGTTGTCTATGTGCTTGCTAGCATTAGTTATGATGAAGGTAGGATTTTTGATGGAGAATAATTCTATCAGTCAGGTGTCAAATCTTTGAAGTCTGTGCAAGAATGATAGGGACTGGTTGATGGAAGAGTGAGAAAGAAAGGTTAAAACTTACTGTAGTCAGAAGCAGTTGGATAAATGGTCTGGATTTGACTTGGTGAACTGTGGGCAACAGGAACCCAGCCTATGGACCATAAAGACATATGACTTCTATGATATGTGTTTCTCTAGAGTGAGCTTTAGGGCAGCAGTAAATTGTGAGGAAGCTCAAGTTTAAGAAGGTAAGTATATGTAGGGAGCTTTGTGCAGAGGTGAGGATTGATTTTGGTTGTCTCTCTCTGTCTGCCTGCCTGTCACTTTCAACAAATGAAACTGCAGAAGTAATAGGGCAAGTTGTATGTAGGGATGATAAAGAGGAATTTGAATTAAAGTAAAAGAAGTATTGACTAGGAATGGATTTAGAATCCAGGAGATGATTGGTACTGGGTCAAACATCTTTATTTTCATACCACCTATGAAAGGCTTCTTAGATTAGCTTGGCTTAGTTGCTCTTCAAAGGACATTGAACTTACCTTGGCAGTACATTTATCATAGTCATGGATGAAATCAGATTTTTGAGCCTGAAGCACCTACAAGAGGAGAGGCCACTTTAAGAAAAAGAATAGAAAATTACAATAAGGATGAAAATGTACATTTATTTAGCATGGGAAGAAGTCACAACAAACAATAACTTTCAAAAGTTTGAAAATACCATAAACATCACAAAAAAATTCAAAAACCCAATACTTGCATTAACTTCCTAACACACATCTATGTTTCCCTACAGTTTTATAATCACTTCCTCTCTAGCTGCCTCCCTCATGAGAATTATTTTGTTATATTTTCTCTGGAGGGAACAGAAAGTAATTGCCTGTCCCTAGTGTATTCAACCAAAATTTCTTTTTTATTATTGATATTTAGAAAAATTCAGCTTTACAACTTGTTACTGGTAAAAACAATAAAAATTACCTAAGTTATTGAATTTTAGGAAACACTTATCAAGTCTTTAATATATGAACCATTTTATTTCAGGGCACTTCAAATTTTTTTGTGTAGTAACTAATTTTGAACACTCTTACATGGATGACTCTCATAAACTGCATTACTAAGCACCTCCTAGGGGTTTATGGAGGTCTACACAATGAGGGTCCCTGAATCATTAACTTTATTACTCAGATTAATCTGATTCAGATCCTATTATAATAATCTGATTATTTATCTTTTTCCCACAGGCTCAGTGCTTCTTAGCCTCTTTTTTGTCACTTAACTGAGACTATGATGATATCTATGAACAATCTCCCCAGCCATAGAAAAGGGCACATAATATACAAAGTATTGAATACAACGTTATAGAGCCTTCTAAAACTTATTCTTGCTCTCGCCATATATTTCTGCACTAAATTGATAATCTGCTTAATGCACTGTATTTTAATTTTATTTCCCTAGTATCTAGCACAATGTCCTACATTTTGTATGCTCCAGACATAAATTAAAGAAATTAATGAATGTAGCCAGGCAGATTGTATGCCAGGTAATACAGAAATTCTTCACTTTCAAAAACTGTTGGTAAACACATTTTAGCAGACATTGGGAATTTTCCCCTGCAGTCTTAAAATACCAGGCACTCTGATGCC
Organism: Cervus canadensis; assembly: GCF_019320065.1. Classification (NCBI taxonomy): domain Eukaryota; kingdom Metazoa; phylum Chordata; class Mammalia; order Artiodactyla; family Cervidae; genus Cervus; species Cervus canadensis. The sequence continues at coordinate 76,888,168 of NC_057391.1, forward strand.
TTTGCCCCTAGAAGACAGAATTCCTTTTCTCAAACTTTTAAATTTCATGAATTCTTATTATCCCTTCTGAAGTTATTTCCTCTTGTATTTCATATTCTCCTACAGGTAACTGGGGAGAACAACCTCGTTTTTCTCATTCCTTTAGAAAATGTCAGTATTTATGACTTTTTTTTCTTATAAAAATTATATTCACATATGAATACATTTTAAGTGGCATTCATCTATAACCCAAGTACTTCACCACCCCTCCCTTTCCCCACCCACCTTTTCCATTTTTCGCTATATGGAGGGCTATACTAGGTATTATAGACCCTATAATAGAGGGGATATTAAAATGAGTTAAAATCATAAACCTTGCACTAAATGACTCAATGAATGAAGGAGAATATTGCAAGGAGATAAGCAAATAACTTGAGATAAATAGTCTAAAGTAAATCATAAGACTGATGCAAATTGACATAAGGATTGCGATGGTCTCTGACCTCTCCACTTTTGGCAGGAGAAAGTAACAAGAGTTATGCAAGGGCAACAGGCACAAACCAACACAGTTTTGGACAAATTGAAATACAGTGTCACTGTATTCTGAAGTTTCTTTAGTTTTGCTTTAACTTTATATTAAGGAGATTTTTATACCACCTATCTGTGTTTGAGATAATTGTATAATGAAAACCCAAGTGCCTATCATCCAGTTCCAACAACTATCTGCTATCGATAGGGCCAATATTGTTTTATCTTTGTTCCCTCTAACTTTACATCCCCAGTTATTGAAAACACATCCAAAGCTTTTTGCTGCATTAATCACTCTTGACACATTCAAATTCTATCCCCTATTTTCCTTACCCAATCCCACCACCATCCCCCACCCTTCTTTTTATTTTCACTTTTCAGCACTGCCCGCTCTGATGGTCACACTCTGACAGGACACAGATCCTCAAAGCTGAGCTCAGAGGGAGGAGCCAGGTCAGCAGTGCCTGCTAAGTTCTTCTCTGGACAGATGGCTCCACAGTGGCTGCTCCATCATGGTGACTGGTGAGGCCATAGTGTCCATGCGACTTGTTGGACTGCTCTGGCTTGAGGTGTCTCTGTTCTCTTCTGGTCTCTCCCAGGAAAGGCACTCTCAAAGCCTCAACTCCCCAGATGTGGTGATTCCCTTGAAGGTTACCAACAGGGGCAGAGGTCCAAATGCTCCAGGTTGGCTCTCCTACAGCCTGCAGTTTGGGGGTCAGAGACGTGTTGTCTACATAAGAGCTAAGAAGATCTTAGTTTCCAAACCCCTCCCAGTGTTCACCTACACGGACCAGCACGCCCTTCAGCAGGATCAACCTTTTGTTTCTAATGACTGCTATTATCATGGTTATGTGGAGGGGGTCCCCGAGTCCCTTGTTGCCCTCAGTACTTGTGCTGGGGGCTTTCAAGGAATGCTGCGGATAAATGACTTTACCTATGAAATCAAGCCCATCAGACACTCTACTACATTTGAACACCTGGTTTATAAGATAAACACTAAAGAGACACAGTTCTCGCCTATGAAATGTGGCTTAACAAATAAAGCAGCACACCAGCAGCTGGAATTCGAAGAGGCTGAGAGATTAACTCTGAAACAAAATTCTGCTTATAACCGGTGGGCCCATTTGTGGTTTCTGGAGCTGGTTGTGGTGGTCGATCACAATTTCTTCATTTATTCTCAAAGTAATTTCTCAAAGGTGCAGGAGAATGTATTTGTTGTTGTCAACATAGTGGATTCCATTTATCAGCAGTTGGGAACCTATGTGATTTTGATGGGGATTGAAATTTGGAATCATGGAAATGTTTTTCCACTGATAAGCATAGAACAGGTTCTGGAGGACTTCTCTCAGTGGAAACAAATCAGTCTTTCCGAGCTACAGTATGATGCTGCACATATTTTCATTGAAAATTCACTTATAAGTGTCCTCGGTATAGCCTATGTGGCAGGAATATGTCGCCCTCCTCTCGACTGCGGAGTTAATAATTTCAAAGGAGACCCCTGGTCTGTTTTTGCCCTCACCGTAGCTCATGAGTTAGGTCATACTCTGGGTATGCAGCATGATGAAGAATTCTGTGTGTGTGGACAAAGAGCTTGCCTCATGAATGCTATCAGGTTGCCAGCAGAGAGATTCACGAATTGTAGCTATGCAGAATTTACAAAGACCACTTTAAACCAGGGATCATGTCTGCACAACCCTCCAATTCCAGGGGCAGTCTTCATGCTGAAGCGCTGTGGGAATGGTGTGACTGAAGGAGGAGAGCAGTGTGACTGTGGATCTGTAAAGCAGTGTGAACACGACCCCTGTTGTCTGTTGAACTGTACTCTAAGGCCTGGGGCTGCCTGTGCTTTCGGGCTTTGCTGCAAAGACTGCAAGTTCGTGCCATCAGGGGAGCTCTGTAGACCTCAGATCAATGAATGTGACCTCCCAGAGTGGTGCAATGGGACATCTCATCAGTGCCCAGAAGATGTCCACGTGCAGGACGGGATTCCCTGCACTGACAGTGCTTTTTGCTATCAAAAGAGCTGTAATAGCCATGATGGACAGTGCAGGGAGATTTTTGGTGAAGGTGCAAAGAGTGCATCTCAGAGATGCTATAAAGAAATCAACTCCCAGGGAAACCGTTTTGGCCACTGTGGTATAAATGGCACAACATACCTAAAATGCCCTATTTCAGATAGCTTTTGTGGGAGAGTTCATTGTGAGAATGTGGGAAATATCCCCCACCTGAGAGATCACTCAAATTTTCAATACACTCACATCAATGGTGTCACCTGCTGGAGTATAGACTATCACTTAGAGATGAGTATACCTGATGTTGGTGAAGTGAAAGATGGCACCATGTGTGGTCCAGGAAAGATCTGCATACACAAGAAGTGTGTCAGCCTATCTCTTCTGTCACAGGTCTGCTTGCCTGAGACCTGTAACATGAAGGGGATATGCAATAACAAACATCACTGCCACTGCGGCTATGGGTGGTCCCCGCCCTACTGCCTACACAGAGGCACTGGAGGTAGTGTTGACAGTGGCCCAGCATCTGCCAGAAGAATTTTCTTGCCAATAGTTGTGCCTCTTGGTTTGTTTGTTTTGCTTTTACTTTTAATTGCTGTATTTATGTATCTTCAAAAATGTGTTAGACCCAAGAAGACTAAGACTCACTCTCCCAAATAAGAATATGACTGTAACCTCATAGCCTATACATTAAGTTTTAGTCTATTGGCAGTAGAAATATTCCAACATGCATGAAACTGAACACAGTTCTGATAGCTTGCAGAAAAATGCAGACACCTTGCCTTCTGTCAGTATCAAAAATATTGCCATCAAGCAAAGGTAATTCCTAACATATTCCTATCTACTGTTCATGGTTGTAAGCGGCAAATAAAATTCATTTCCTGCAAGTGAGTCCTCTTTGTGTTTCTTGAGCACAGATATGACTCAGGAAAGGCAGGAGATAGACATCTGGGGACCCAGGGATGAGTTTGCCTCTTTTCATTTCTTCCCAAAGTAACTTATCAAAGGTACACAGGATGTATTTGCTGTTGTCAGCCTAGTGGATTCCATTTATCAGCAGTTGGGTACTGATGTGATTTTGATTGGGACTGAGGTTTGGAATCATGGAAATGTTTTCCCATTGAAATGCACAGAACAAGCAAAGACTGCAATGCAGTTCATGCCATCAGTGGAACTTTGTAGATATAAGGTCAATAAGAGTGATCTTCCAGAGTGCTGCAATGGGACATCTCATCAGTGCCCAGAAGATCTACATGTGCAGGACAGGTTTTCCCTGTAGTGACAGTGCATACTGTTACCAAAAGTGAAATAATAAAGTTATAAAATTACTTAATTAATTTTCTAACACTGTGATCCAAAATCTGAAAAGAAGGGTAACAATAATGCTTTCCCATCCAACCTCTAGGGGTTATTAGGTAAACAAGAGAAAGGAATGGTTTCTCATTAAAGTATAAACAAATTGTTTTTAACAAAAATTCCTGACACTGTTCCTTCTGCTTCCTAGCCAAGCTTATCTGCTCTAACACTTTGCCTTAATTTGGCAGTTTGTGTATCCTCTTAGAGGATTTTCTTTGAATATCAGAATATACTCTTCATGAGGGCAGAGTTGTTTTAACTGTTTTCTGCTCACTGTTGTGTCCCAATACCTAGAACAGTGCCAGATACACAACAAATGTTTAAATGGACTACTAATTGCATAAAATTAATTACAAAATGAAAAAAAATACTTTGGTCCTCTTTTAAAAACTACTATAGCTCTTCTTCAAAATTGAACTTTGAATATTTAAAATGTGTATTTATAATGCTCTTTTTGTACTTGTCCTTCGCTATCTTTTAGCCCCTGGTTTATGATCTCCTCAGTCTATTCTCAGTATAGATGGAAGTCTTGTCTCTTAAAAACACATTTCTGTATCAGATACCTTCTGTATATGGTCCAGACCACTTCTACATGCCTCTCTTTGTCAACTGAATTAAACTTTTTGATATCATTTTCCACTATCCTTTGTACATTTTGCATCCTCCAGCTATTTTCTGTTTTAAATATACTTAGCTGTGTCATACCTCTGCACATCTGTACATCAATTCCCATTCCCCAAATTCTGTTTACCACCCTCTCCAACCCCCTTGCCTTGGAAAACTCCCATTTTCCTCTCAACAGAGGTTAAACAAAACATCTTTGGAAAAGCATTTCCTTGTGAAATGCTTGTTCTGCTTGGGTGCTTCTGTCACTCTGCTCATCGCTTTGAGGCATTCCAGGAACAGATGAGGAATAGACAGCAACAATGGATCCCCCAGAAACAGAAGGAAGAAACCAATGTTAGTGGAGTCACAGAAACAGAGAAGCAAGAACCAAGGAAGCACGCTGATTAAATTTAGTTTTAGAACATAAATCAGAGATATACTCACACGTTTTCAGCATACATGATCATATGGAGACAAAAGGCAGCTGCTCCAATCTATTGTTTCTCTTTTGAAATTATTTTGTGTATGTTGTCGTTGTTCAGTTGCTAGGTCATATCCAGCTCTTACAACCCCAAGAAGTCCGTTAGGCTCCTCTGTCCATGGGATTTTCCAGGCAAAAATACTGGAGTGGGTTGCCATTTCCTTCTCCAGGGGATCTTCCCAACCAGTGATGGAACACATGTCTCCTACATTGGCAAGTGGATTCTTAACCGTTGAACCACAAGGTAAGCTCCTGTTTTTGTATAAAAATATTAAATTTGGTTACAGTAAAATTTATCAGTCTAATATTATTTTACATTCACTGGGTTTACATTTTTCACTTGCAGTAATTTTGAGATAATCCTTTTTATTTTCTAGGATTATGCTGACTTCAGTTTTCAAGCTCAAATTTGGACTTTATTTTGCTATAAGAAATGAAATCTTCAATTATCTACTAAGAAAAAAACCCTCAAATTGTCAGAGAGCAAATATAATCATCAAGAAGTAAAATTCCTTAAATATATTAAAAAATTAAACACATATCCATTGTAGCAATGGACATGCAAAATATAATTTGTATAATTGAGAGTTTCTTTCTATAGATCAGAATTGAAAAGCGGAAACAATGAGAAAAAACAGAATGCTCAAATATTTTTCCTTTAAACTCCCTTATGACTTAGCATGGCTAGATTAGGAAATTAGAAAACAAAACATATCCTTACCTAGGAGTGCCACCAGGGTTAGCAGAATCATAATGTGTTTCATTCCGTTTCTTTTATGGAAATACAGGAGAATGCAGAAAATTAATATTTCTAAAATCTTAAAAGGGAAAAGATAGGAAGAGGAAAGTGTAAATTATTCTACACAAAGTCTTCAGAATGCCACACTTCTCTTTTTGATTTTGCAACGATTATCATATGAGGGTTGAGGGTGACTAGAGTTCCCAAGAACAATTCTAAATATATGAGAACAACATAAGGGGCCGCAGCCATCCAGACTCAGGGTTCTAACGTCACCTGCAGGGCAATGACACCAGGCTCTAGCTCTCCAGTTCTCCCTGCCACTCCACTCTCATTTACCCAGTTGTCTACCAGACATTCCCACAAGCATGTTCAACAGCCATATCATATGAATATGGGCAACACTTACCTCTTTTTGAGGGGGAGGGGCTGTATCATGCGGCATGTGGGATCTTGGTTCCCTGACCAGGGATGGAACCTGTGTACCCTTCACTTGAAGTGTGGAGTCTTAACCACTGGACTGCCAGAGAAGTCCCAACACTTAACTCTTTTTTCTCCCCCTCTCCATCAACAAGGTTTAATTGTTATGGCTCATTCCAGTGATAACAAAAATAAAGAATCAATGGTACAACAACAATGACAAAAAAAGAAATGAAACAGAAACCCAACCATATGTTTTTTTTTCAAATGGCTATCCAGTTGTTCCAATGTTTTACTAACAAATTAAGATTCTGTATTGTACTTTAATTTGTTAGAGTCATATTATTTTCCTTGCAAAATTTTTTCAAGAATTTGTAACGTTTGCAATATTTCTAATTTTAGGAAAAGCTGCATTGTTATTTTATGTTGGCTGAGTTAATTAGGGCTGAATCTGTCAATTATATCAAGATTAGTGGTTAAAATTAACCTCCTCATAATGAACATAGAGTCATAATTGGAGTTCCCTAAAAAGTATGCACTAAGATTAGGGTTTAGGTGGAGTTAATTTATGTGGGAGGCACAAAATTGAGTATATTATGAGCAAATTTCCCCTGTGGGCTACTGGAGCCATTCCCTGTAAACTCTCTAAGTCATGTGAAACACACCTTGGAATATTCCTCCATGGTGTAGGAGAAGGCTATCAGAAAAAGAAGTGAGATACAGCATTTGAAGTAGGAAACTGCCACAGGATGGAAAATTGTCACAGCAGGAAACTGCCTCCTGCACAGTGAACTTAGGTGGAACAGGGAGGTGGAGGGTGGGTCATCATCTACTGTACCCAGGTTCCCTAGAAAATAGATGCTGCATCAAGGATTACATGCATTTGATCTTCTGTGGTATGATGACAATTCCTATACAGACTAGTGGCTTCTGACTTTACAGCAGTGTATTTGGCCCATCCACAGAGCAGGCTAGAAGCAAAAAGGAGTTGATACATCTGGAAGCAACTCTTAATCAATGAGAAAGATTTTGCAAATAAATCTCACCATTTCCCCAGTCCTCATGGAACAATTCTGAGGTGTCTGACAGTGTCTCTCAGAGAGTCCACAGTAGAACTGTGTCCTAGTTGCTCATGTGGCCACTCACTAATATATGCTTGATTTACTTTTATCCCTTCCCTGTCTCAGTTGTAAAGTTTGGCATGGTATGAAAGTCCCAAGACCTCTATAACAATGTTTACAGAGAATCTCAGCCTACAGACTGTGCTGAAAATAATACCCAAGATTTGTCACACAGCTGCAAAATTATAAAGATTTAGATCTCTGGTTTGTTTCCTATGTAAAAATTAAAAGTCCTCTTAGGAGAGAAGTGTTACCTTAAGATTTTGGATGAGAACATTTGAGGGGGTGCACTTGAAACCTTGAATCATGAGATTTTCTTGAACACTCTGGGCCAGCAGAACTCATTCCTTAATGCTTGCTATAAGAGAGCATCCTCTCATTGCCTGGAGACCAGGCTTCACCAAAGATTATGCTTACACTCCTGAAGATCTGTCCTTAATTTTCCCTCATAGCATCTAGACCAATAACTAGGGTCAGTCCTCAAAATGGTCTAAGTGGGGCTGTACAGTTTTTAGTATGAGAGGAACTGGATCATTGCTCAAAAGAACTATGGGAAGTGGCTAATATATGACCTTAGGAGTCAGGTAGAGTGCCTGAAGAACTATGGATGGAGGTTCGTAACGTTGTACAAGAGGTGTTGATCAAAACTATTCCCAAGAAAAAGAAATGCAAAAGGTCAAAATGGTTATCTAAGGAGGCTTTGACAGAGCAAGATGGAGCTCCATCAAATCGATGGAGCAAGATGGCAGAGTAGAAGGACATGTGCTCATCTTCTCCTGTGAGAACTTCAAAATTGCAACTTGCTGATGAAAAACCATTGACAGGAGAATGTTGGATCCCACCAAAAAAAGATACCCCATGTCCAAGGGCAAAGGAGAAGCCCCAGCAAGATAATAGGAGGGGCAAAATCATGTCTAGAATCAAACCCCACACTCAGCAGAGATGCTTGGAGGGCTGAAACAAAACCTTGTGCACACTACACCCAGAGACCCCACAGAGACTGAGCCAGACTGGCCTTGGGGTGTTTGAGTATCTCCCGTGGAGTCACAGGTCAGCAGTGGCCTGCCACAGGGGCAGGGGCTCTTGCTGCAGCAGACCTGGGTCACACAGCATGTAGCATAAGCCCTCTTGGAGGAAGTCACCATTAACCCCACCATAGAGCCACCAAGCAGACAACTCACAAACTGCAGAACAATCATACCAAATAAATTCTCACACTGTTAAGAAAGCTCTAGGAACCACAACAGATTTCCCAACCTGGGGGTCTGGACTGAGAACCCCCAGGGAATTTGACTTTGGAGGCCAGTGGGATTTGATTACAGAACTTACACAGGACTGGAGAAACAGACTCTTGGAGGGCACAAACAAAACCTTGTACACACCAGGACCCAGGAGAAAAAGAGCAGTGACCCCATAAGAGACTGACCCAGACCTGCCCATGAGTCTCCAGAGACTCTAGCGGAGGCACGGGTCAACAGTGGCCTGCTGCAGGGTCAGGGGCACAACAGTGTGTGCATAAGACCTTTTGAAGGAGGTCGCCATTATCTTCATTCAGTTCTGTTGAGTCGCCCAGTCATGTCCAACTCTTTATGACCCCATGGACTGCACCACATCAGGCTTCCCTGTCCATCACCAACTCCCGGAGCTCACTCAAATTCATGTCCATTGAGTTGGTGACGCCATCCAACCATCTCATCCTCTGTCATCCCCTTCTCCTCCTGCCTTCAATCTCTCCCATCATTGGGGTCTTTTCCAATGAGTCAGTTCTTTACATCAGGTGACCAAAGTATTGGAGTTTCAGCTTCAGCATCAGTCCTTCCAATGAATATTTAGGACTGATTTCCTTTAGGATTGACTGGTTGAATCTTCTTGCTGTCCAAGGGACTCTCAAGAGTCTTCTCCAACACCACAGTTCAAAAGCATCAATTCTTTGGCCCTCAGCTTTCTTAATAGTCCAACTCTCACATCCATACATGACTACTGGAAAACCCATAGCTTTGACTAGATGTACCTTTGTCAGCAAAGTAACGTCTCTGTTTTTTAATATGCTGTCTAGGTTGGTCATAGCTTTTCTTCCAAGGAGTAGGTGTCTTTTAATTTCATGGCTGTAGTCACTATCTGCAGTGATTTTGGAGCCCCCAAAAATAAAGTCTCTCACTGTTTCCACTGTTTACCCATCTATTTGCCATCAAGTAATGGGACCAGATGCTATGATCTTAGTTTTTTGAGTGTTGAGTTTTAAGCTAGGTTTTTCACTCTCCTCTTGCACTTGCATTAAGAAGCTCTTTGGTTCTTCTTAGATTTCTGCCATAAGGGTGGTGTCATCTGCATATCTGAGGTTATTGATATTTCTCCCTGCAATCTTGATTTCAGCTTATACTTCATCCAGCCTGACATTTTGCATGATGTACTCTGCACCTAAGTTAAATAAACAGGGTGACCATATACAGCCTTGGTGTACTCCTTTCCTGATTTGGAACCAGTCTTTTGTTCCACTTCCATTCTAACTGTTGCTTCTTGACCTGCATACAGGTTTTGCAGCAGGCAGGTAAGTTGGTTTGGTATTCCCATCTCTTGAAGAATTTTCCACAGTTTGTTGTGATTCACACAGTCTAAGGCTTTAGCATAGTCAATGAAGCAGAAATAGATATTTTCCCAGAATTCTCTTGCCTTTTCCATGGTCCAATGGATGTTGGCAATTTGATCTCTGGTTCCTCCACCTTTTCTAAATCCAGCTTGAACATCTGGAAGTTCTCAGTTTACGTACTGCTGAAGCTTAACTGGAAGGATTTTGAGCATTACCTTGTTAGCTCAAGTGAAATTTCACTTTGCCAAATTTGTGCAATTTGTATAATTGCAATGTGAAATGAGTGCAATTGTATAGTAGTTGGAACATTCTTTGGCATAGCCCTTCTTTGCAATTGGAATGAAAACTGACCTTTTCCAGTCCTGTGAGTTTTCCAGATTTGCTGGCATATTGAGTGCTGCACTTTAACAGCATCATCTTTCAGGATTTGAAATAGCTCAGCTGGAATTCCATCACCTCCACTAGCATTGTTCATAGTGATGGTTCCTAAGGCCCACTTGACTTCACACTTCAGGATGTCTGGCTCTAGGTGAGTGCACACCATTCTGGTTATGTAGGTAGTTAAACTCTTTTTGTACAGTTCTTCTGTGTATTCTTGCCAGCTCTTCTTAATCTCTTCTGCTTCTGTGAGGTCCATACCATTTCTGTCCTTTATTGTGCCCAACTTTGCATGAAATGTTCCCTTTGTATCTCTAATTTTCTTGAAGAGATCTCGTCTCCCCCATTCTATTGTTTTCCTGTATTTCTTTGCATTGTTCACTTAAAAAGGCTTTCTCACTTATCCCTGCTATTCTTTGGAACTCTGCATTCAGATGGGTTTATCTTTCCTTTTCTCTTTTGCCTTTTCACTTCTCTTCTTTACTCAGTTATTTATAAGGCCTCCTCAGACAACCATTTTGCCTTTTTGTGTTTCTTTTTCTTGGGGATGGTTTGATCACTGCCTCCTGGACAATGTTACAAACCTCGGTCCATAGTTCATTGGCACTCTGTCTATCAGATCTAATCCTTTGAATCTATTTCTCACTTCCACTGTATAATCATAAAGGGATTTGATTTAGGTAATACCTGAATGTTCTAGTGGTTTTCCCTATTTTCTTCAATTTAAGTCTGAATGTTGCAATAAGTAGTTCATCACAGTCAGTTCCCTGTTTTGTTTTTGCTGACTGTATAGAGCTTCTCCATCTTTGGATGCAAAGAATATAATCAATCAGATTTCAGTATCGACCATATGGTGATGTCCATATGTAGAGTTGTCTCTTGTGTTGTTGCAAGAAGGTGTTTGCTGTGACCAGTACGTTCTCTTGGCAAAACTATTAACCTTTGCCCGCCTTCATTTTTCAGCCCAAGGCCAAACTTGCTTGTTACTCCAGATATCTCTTGACTTTTAATTTGCATTCCAGTCCCCTGTGATGAAAAGGACCTCCTTTTTCAGTGTTAGTTCTAGAAGGTCTTGTAGGTCTTCATAGAGCCATTTGACTTCAGCTTCTTCAGCTTTAGTGGTTGGGGCATAGACTTGGATTACTGTGATATTTAATGGTGTGCCTTGGAAATGAACTGAGATCATTCTATCATTTTTGAGATTGCACCCAAGAACTGCATTTCAGAGTCTTGTGTTGACTATGAGGGCTACTCCATTTCTTCTAAGGGATTCTTGCCCACAATAGTAGATATAATGGTCATCTGAATTAAATTTGCCCATTCCTTTCCATTTTAGTTCACTGATTCCTAAAATGTCGATGTTCAATCTTGCCATCTCCTGTTTTGACAATATTTCAACATAAATCAACATGCCTTAAAATAACTTTCGGATAACAGGACAAATCATGAGAGATATTAGAAAATATTTCAACTGCATGAAAATAAACTTACTACATGTCAAATTTATATATTTATTCAAATAAAATATGTAATATGCAATTACTATAGAATATTGCCTATTCTAGGATCTCACATAGATTTCAATAGTATGCATTCTTTTGAGAATTGCTTCTTTCACTCAGTATATTTTCGGAGATTCGTCCGTGCTACCTATTCATGAAGTCTTGATAGTATTGGTGTAAGAAGAGATATATAGATCAATGGGACAGAATACGGAGTCCAGAAAGAGTTTTTCTTGCTTTGTTTTCATGATAGTTCATTATTAATGTGTAGAAAAGCAACAGATTTCTGTATATTAATCTTGTATCCTACAACTCTATTGGACAATCATTTTTTGCTGGAAACCTCAAAATTTTCTCCATATATTACAACATCATCTGCAAATAGTAATAGGTTACTCTTTCTTGGATAACATTTATTTCTTTTTCTCATCTGACTGCTATGGCAAGGACTTGCAATGATGTGTTAAATATAAATGGTTAGAGTGGGTATCACTGTCTTGTTCCTGATTTTAGAGAAAAAGTTTCAACATTGAGTATGACGTTAGCGTGGGTCTGTCATAATGGCCTTTATTATGTTGAGATACATTCCTTTTATACCCACTTGGATGAAATTTTTTATCCTGAATGAGGTTGTCAAATTTTGTCAAATGCTTTTTCTGTGTCTATGGTGATGATTATGTGCTTTTTATCCTTCCTTTTGTTAATGTGGTATATGACATTGATTTTTTTCAAATGTTGAATCATCCTCACATCTCTGGAAGAAATCCTACCTGATCATGGTATTTAATCCTTTCTACATATTGTTGAATTTTCTTTTTTTAACTTTATTTACACATTTTCAATTAAAATAGAATAGGCATAAACCCAAGAGAGGGGAAAAAAATCAGGATGATGTACCCCTGTCATTCTGTGAGCAGGGAGGAGGCAGGAAATGGAACAGATGAGCAGAACAATGTTCTGAGACTGTCCCAGGGCAGCTAGGCTACACAACGTGTAAATGCCTCAATCAAGTCTTAGCCCACTTAATCTACATGTGAAAAAAGGAGTCAAGGTTCATCCTATTTAGTTCAAGAATTTTTACACTGAATATATAGTGCTTCATTTCTCAGAAAGTGATACTTTTATAACGAAGAAGTTCCCATTGCACAAGGACTGCTGCTGCTGCTGCTGCTAAGTCACTTCAGTCGTATCCGACTCTGTGCGACCCCATAGACGGCAGCCCACCAGGCTCCCCCATCCCTGGGATTCTCCAGGCAAGAACACTGGAGTGGGTTGCCATTTCCTTCTCCAATGTGTGAAAGTGAAAAGTGAAAGTGAAATCGCTCAGTTGTGTCCGACTCTTAGCAACCCCATAGACTGCAGCCTAGCAGTCTCCTCTGTCCATGGGATTTTCCAGGCAAGAGTACTGGAGTGGGTCGCCAGCGTCTTCTCCGTCACAAGGACTAGAAAACCTCAAATGCAAGTAGATAGCTGTGGTAGCTCAGGATGTACCGCCAGACTGTGCAGCTTGTGTACATCTCATTTGAATGCAGAACTGCATCTGGTTTTAGAAAGGCAGCAGTCACTACATCTTGGCTTTTATTCTAGATGCTTAACTTAGTTAAGGTGACAGTTCAAGTGCATTAAGTAGTTAAAATGTAATGACAATCGATACAATCTCTTACAGCTACACACATTGTCTATTAATGCTTACATGGAATGAAACCAGTATTACTTAATTGGTGCGTGACACACACAGAAATGAAGAAAACTAATTCTAAATGTACTACAGTGACACAGTAAAAATGCAAATACACCGCAGAACTAAAGTGATCCGATAGCACTGCTTGATACCCAGGGTGAAGGTGATGGGTCTAACACAGAGCTGAGCCTGTATCAGTCATCCCACTCACAAAGCTTGTGAAAAAATCAGTTTGGTTCAGTTCAATCGCTCAGTCGTGTCCGACTCTTTGCGACCCCATGGACTGCACCATGCTAGGCTTCCTTGGCCATCACCAACTCCTGGAGCTCACTCAAACTCATGTCCATCCAGTTGGTGATGCCATCCACCCATCTCATCCTCTGTAATCCCCTTCTCCTCATGTCTTGATTCTTTCCCAGCATCACGGTCTTTTCCAGTCAGTCAGTTCTTCACATCAGGTGGCCAAAGTATTGGAGCTTCAGCATCAGTCCTTCCAATTAATATTCAGGACTGAATTCCTTTAGGGTTGACTGGTTTGATCTCCTTGCAGTCGAAGGAACTCACAAGAGTCTTCTCCAATACCACAGTTCAAAAGCATCAGTTTTTCAGCACTCAGCTTTCTTTATAGTCCAACTCTCACATCCATACATGACCACTGGAAAAACCATAGCTTTGACTAGATGGACCTTTGTCGGCAAAATAATGTCTCTGCTTTTTAATATGCTGTCTAGGTTGGTCATAGTTTTCTTCCAAGGAGCAAGCATCTTTTAATTTCATGGCTGCAATCACCATCTACAGTTATTTTGGAGCCTAGTGATTTTGATCCTGCGATCAGGTTCCCAGGAAAGCATCAGGTTCCCAGGAAAGAAACTGGTCTGTGAAAGTCTTTTCAACTGTAAAACCAGGATAAGATTACAACTATCTTGATGTCTGAACAAGATACCTGATCGAACAGTAAGATTCCCAGCCCTACTGTAAGACATGAAGGTCCTCACACACCAAATGCTCACTGGCTCCTGGAAGGCTTCATGTGCATAATATAAAGGTGAGTTGCCGAAGGCTTACAGAACTTCTGGGAAGTTTCCACTGTGCCCTGAATTCTAAACCTCAGGAATGGTGTGATCCATCAAGCTTTTCATTATGCTTGGAGGAATGGTGTGATCCATCAAGTTTGTCACTATGCTTGGCACCATCTGTTTAATAATGTGTCCAAAGATAAAAGCAGACATGATTATTACAGTAACTATATTTAATTATATTTCCAGCTGTGGAGAGTACATCTGCGATTTGAGAGTCCTTCAGTCCAATGATGTTCTGTCCATTGACAGAACATTGTCCATTGTTGTGTTCTGTGAGAAGACCATTTCTAGCTGCAGAACTATCTTTCACAATGGATGTGATTTTTCCATTTTTTAAAGACAAAGTCGACGAGTACTATCCTTATTCAAGGTAATTGTCTGTTGAAAGGGCCTGTCACGAATGGTCATGATGATCTTCTCCCCAAAAGCCTGTTTGAGCACCCTGAGTGCCTGATCTGAGCTCCGGCCTGCACAGTTCTCCTTGATCTGAAGCACCTAGTTCCCAAACCACAGAGCAACAGGGAGGACCAAGACTAGGCCTGGACGAGCTGAACAAATGCACCATTGTCTATGGATTTCAGCCTGAGCCCGATTTTTTTTCTGTCCTAATCCTTACACAAGATGACTTCCCAGATTCCTTACTTAATCTCTGCTCTGCAGATTCCCATGTCACCACCAGTGACTGGAAGTTCATGCCAACCAACTGCCCATCACGTGGTGCTCCAGGAACCATGGCCCTATTTGCACGTATTTCTTCTTCATTTAAACTCAGGCCCATTACTGAGAGAACTCTGGATATAATTTAGGACAGAGATTTCCATCTGGAGAGACAGGAGCAAAGGCTTCGGATAAAATCGCTGGGTTGGCAGGGTTCGCAGAAAAGGCAGCCTGAGCCTGAATCACCTTGTCTACCTTCAGGTCTTCAGGAGACGGGTACAGAGACATTTGTGCAGGATTCTGCGAGCCTGCTGAGACCCGCTCACTGCCGCTGCCACCGCTGCTGCCAACCACTGGCTCAGACTTCTGAGACCCCCAGTTTGCTAGTATTTTCTTGAGGATTTTTGCATCTATATTCACCAGAGATATTGGTCTGTAATATTCTTTTTCTGTAGTGCCTTTGGTGTCACAGTAATGGTGGCCTCATATAATAAATCTGGAACTCTTCAATCTTTAATTTTTTGGAATAGTTTGAGAAAGATAAGTGATAATTCTTTGTTTGGTAGAATTCCCCTGGGAAAGCTTCAAGTGTTGGACTTTTGTTTGCTGGGAGTTTTTGGATTACTAGTTCAATGTTACTACCAGTGATCAGTCTGTTCAGATTATCTTTTTCTTTCTGATTCTTTCTTGGAATAGTGTAGAAATTTAATATCTAGAAATTTATCCATGTCTTCTTAGGTTGTCAATTTGTTGGCATATATCTGTTCATAATATTCTCTTATGATTGAGTTTCTGTGATACTGTCTTAATTTATCAACCTGCATTTTTACTTTTGCTTATTTGGGTCCTTTATCTTTTTTTCTTTTTGTTAAAGGCTTATCAATTTTCTTTTTCTTTTCAAAAATCTAGCTCTTTGAGTCATTGTTCTTTTCTATTAGTGGTTTGTTTGTTTTGGTCTTTGTTTTATTTCCTCTCTGATCTCTATTATTTCCTTCCTTTTGCTGACACTGGACCTTGTTTGTTCTCTTCTAATTCCTTCAGATGGTCAATTAGGATGGTTATTTGTGATTTTTCTTGTTTGTTGTGGTAGGCCTATATCACTACAAACATCCCTGATCAAATGGCTTTCACTGCATCCCATAGACTGTTGAAAGTTCTAGTTTTATTTTCATTTTTCTTGAGGTATTTTCTGAGTTTCTATTTAATTTCTTCATTGATGCATTGTGTTTTTAGTAGTGTGTTTATTTAGTTCTGATGTGTTTGTGTTTTCCCCATTTTTCTTTCTGTAATTAATTTCTAGTTTCATACCATTGTGCTGGGGAAAAGGCCTGATATAATTTCTATCCTCTTAAACTTGTTGAGGTTTGTTGTCTTGTATGTGATCTATCCTGAAGAATCTTCTATATGCACTTGAAAAGAATACATTCTGCTGATTTGGGATGGAATTTCCTCTGTGTGTGTCTGTGTATATATATATATACACACACATACACATATAAATATTAAGTGCAACTGGTCTAATGTGTCATTTAAGGCCACTGTTTCCTTATTAATTTTCTGTATGGATGATCTGTTCCTTGATTTAAAGGGGGCGGTTAAAGTCCCTTACTATTAATGTACTATTGTCAATTTCTCCATTTATGTCTCTGAATGTTTGCTTTATATATTTGTGTGCTCACATTTAGTTGCACATATGTTAACGAATGTTATATCCTCTTCTTGTATTGATTTATCATTATATAATGCTATTCTTTGTCTTTTATTATAGACTTTGTTTTAAAGCCAACTTTGTCTGATATGGATATTATTACCCCAGGTTTCTTTTCATCTCCATTTGCATGAAATATCTTTTTCCATCTCCTCACATTTAGTCTGTGTCTTTAGATCTGAAGTGTTTCTTTTGTAGGCAGCATATAGATGGGTCTTTTTTTTTTAAATCCAAGTAGCCAACCTATGTCCTTTTTTAAAGATTTACTTATTTGGAGCTGTGCTGAGTTTTCACTGCTGTGCATGGGATTCCTCTAGTTTCAGTGAGCAGGAGCTACATTCGAGTTGCGGTGTGTGAACTTCTCATTGTGGTGGCTTCTCTTGTTGTGGAGCTTGGGCTTTAGGCATGTGGGCTTCAGTAGTTCTGGCGTATGGACTCAGCTCATGGGCTCTAGAACACTGGCTTTGTAATTGTGGTGCACAGGATTAGTTGTTCCATGGCAAGTGGGATCTTCCTGAATCAGGGATTGAACCTGTGTCCCCTGCATTGGCAGGTAGCTTCTTAACTACTGGGCTACCAGGGAAGCCCAACCCTATGTCTTTTGATTGAAGCATTTAATCCATTGACATTTAAAGTGATTACTGATAGGTATGTACATGCCATTTTGTTCTTAATGGTTGTTTTTGTAGTTTTTCTTTGTTCTTTTTTTCTTGTCATTTGGTTTTCTTTGGTAATAAACTTGTGTTTCTTTCTCTTTAGTTTTACGTATCTATGGTGTATAGATTTGGGTTTTTTTTTTCCAATGAAGTACAGTTGATTTATAATGCTGTATTAGTTTGTATTATAAAGTGATTTGGATACACACACACACACACATATACACACACAGGGAAGATCCCCTGGAAAAGGGCATGGCAACCCACTCCAGTATTCTTGCTTGGAAAATCCCACAGACAGAAGAGCCTGGCAGGTTACAGTCCATTGGGTCACTGTCAGGGGACATTTAACTTTAAGGAATCCAATATGTTGCATTTTTCTTCCTTTGTGTGCCATTTCTCAAGGATTCTCTGTACATTATCAGTTCCTATTCCAGGAAAGAGTTAAGCTGCACTCAGCTCTCAGAACTGAGATCATGAGAAACAGTATCTGCTTGGATTCCTTTCAGTAACTCCCTTCAGTGACTCTTTTCTCTGTCAGCGACCTTGTATGTATTAGACTATCCATATTGTGACTATTGATAAAATTTCATCCTGTGTAATAGCTGAATAATCATCTTAATAAAGATATATAAGCCTGCATTTCTGCTAATAGGATACCTTTGCTCCATCAGAGCTTGGGTCCCCGTGTCTTTCTCTCTCTCTCTCTCTCTCTCACCCTCCAGCTAATTCTCTGGAGCATAGAAACCTGCCGAGCTCATTCTCCTGCCCCGGCTTTCAAGACCCACCTTGAGAGGGCGCCCTGTGCCTTCGTGAGCAGTGCAAGCCCTGTTCTAGGGTTTTATTGGTTCTCTGCGTAAACCAGAGAATATTAGCTTCTTTCTTTCACTTTCTTATTGTCGACTCTGGACCACCAGGTACCGGTCCATTAAAGGACCGCAACAGGTCGCAAAGACTTGGACATAACTATAGTTACTTAACAACAAAGGGGAAGTACAATGAGTAACCCATGAAGATGTGTACTACACTCCAAAAGAACTATTTGAGTTTTCTAATTTATAGAAGCAGACATCAAGCCAACATGTGTGAGAATGAACACTGAGTACGTAGGATAACGGTAGAGGGATCATAAAGTTGGACTGATCTGAATTTATTGATATGAGCTCACTAAGCTGAGATTCTGCATTTAATGTTGCAGGTTGGGGTGTCAAAAAGGGCTCTAACAATTTGTTAGTTGGTTCTCTGAAACATGGACCAAAAGAAGGCCTACTGTGAGCCAACTGGAAATGCCCAACGTCTTTTGGTTTAACATAGAAGGGATTCAGAGACTTAGGGAGGCTGAAATGTTAGAGTGAAGTCATTTAAGACCTGCTCACCCACACTGGGAGGGTCCAGAGGACATACCTTTCACTTAATATTTTCAGAAATAAATTTGTGAGAGGAGCCCAACATCATGGAAGGGCTCAATGATGGCCCTTCTCTGGAGGACAGACCTTTGAGTGGAAACCACAGCCACTCAGTTGGGAAACTTAATGCAATAGGAATATGTGGATCCTAGGGTGACAGGGGCCAAGTGATGGCACTCAACCACAAAAGCCAAGGGAGGCATGGTTACCATGATGAACAGGAGAGCCAAAGTAGAATCAGAATAGTTAGGCTCATGCAAACCTATGGTCTTGGTGAGTTAATCATGATGTTCCTACAAGTGAAACAGGAATTCTCTCTTGAGTTAAATAAGCAGAAAAGTTCAAAGTCAAGTGAACAAAAGTCACTTGACTCAAATCAGGAAATGAGTCACAGCCACTCAATCAATTCCCAGACTTAAGCCAGTTTATAGACCCAAAAGCCCTTGAATGAATGGGAGGTTAGGTCCCCTTGAGGAAGGGCCCTGGTAGACTAATGAAAATGTATACAGTAAACTTTTCTCCCAGCCTTCCCCAGAGGGACCTGTGGCCTTTTCAAAGGGTAACTGGACATTGAGGGGAAGCAAATAATCATACTTCTGGAGACTACCAGACAGTGGCTCTGAACTGATACTGATTCCAGAAGACTCAAAGCATCACTGTGGCCCTCCAGTTAGAGCAGGTGCTTACAGAGGTCAGGTAGTCAAGGGAGCTTTATCTCAGGCCCATCTCACAGTAGGTCCAGGGCCTCTCTGTACCCACCCTGTGCTTACTTCCCTAGTTGTAGAATGTGTAATTGGAACAGACATATTTAGCGGCTGGAATCCTCACACTGGTTCCCCACTTGTGCAGTGAGGGCTATTATGGGAGAAAAGCCCAAGGGGAAGCCACTCGTACTGTCTCTACCTGGGAAAATAATAAACCAAAAGTAACACCACATCCCTGGAAGAACTGCAGATACTGCTGCCACCATCAAGGACTTGAAGGACACAGTCCTTCACACCACATTCTCATTCAACTCTAGCTGACCTGTGCAGAAGACAGGTGGATCTTGGAGAATGATAGTGGATTACTTCATTGTAAGCTTAAAGAAGTGGTGACTCCAATTGCAGTTGCTGTACCAGATAGGATTTTTTTGCTTGAGCAAATTCACACGTCCCCTGGTACCTGGTATGTAGCTACTGAGGTGGCCAATGCCTTTTTCTCCATTGATGTCCATGAGGCCCACCAGAAGCAGTTTGCTTTCAACTGGCTAGGCCAGCAATACACATACACTGTTCTCCCTCAGAGACCTATCAACCACCCAGCCCTATGTCATACTTTAGTTTGCAGGGATCTTAATCAGCTTTCCCTTCCACGAGATATCATACCGGCCCATTATGTTGATGATACTATGTTGATTACATCTAGTGAGTTAGTTATAGTAACTATCCTAGGCTCATTGGCAAGACATTTGTATACCAGAGGGAGGGAAATAAATCTGACCAACATTCATTCCTACCTCAGTGAAGTTTTTAGGGAACCTGTGGTGTGGATCATGTCAAGATATCACTTCTAAGATAAAAAGTAAGTGGTATCTGGCTCTCGTACAACCAAGAAAGAAGCTCAATCCTCAATGGGACTCTTTGGATTTGGGAGGCAACATATTCCTCATATGGTGTGCTACTCCAAACCATTTACCAAGTGACCTGAAAAGGTGCTACTTTTGAGGAAGCTCAGAAGAAAAGGTTCTTCCCCAGGTCCAGCCTGCTGTGCAAACTGCTCGGCCACTTGGGTCATATGATCCAGCATGTGGAGCGGTGCTTCAAAGTCTCTACAGCAAATAGGGACACCATTTGGAGATGCTGTCAGGCTCCTATAGGTGAATCACACTGTGGTCCTTTAAGATTTTGGAGCAAGGCTATGCCATCACCTTTGGAGAACTACTCTCTTTTTGAGAAACAGCTCTTGGTATATTATAGGGCCATAGTAGATATGAATGCTTGATGATGGGCTTACTAAGTTGCCCATCACGAATTGGGTATTATCTGAGCCAGCACACCATAAAGTGGACCTGCATAGTAAAATTTCATCATCCAATAGAAGTGATATATACAAGTCAGGCCTGAGCAGAGGAGCCTCATGGGGAGTCCCCTGTAATCAGATGACAGGGGAATAGAAGATCCAGGCCTGGTTTACAGATGGTTCTGCATGCTATGCATGGACCACCTGTGTGTGAAGAGCTGCAACACTATGGCCCTTTGCTGGGACATTCCTGAAGCACAGTGAAGAAGGAAAATTCTCCCAGTGCACAGAACTTTGGGGAGTGCACTTCATTGTGCACATTGCTTGCAAGGAGAAATGGCCAGATCTGTGATTACATACCAATTCATGGGCTGTGGCCAATGGTTTAGGGACATGTGAGGAACATGATGTGAAAATTGGTGACAAAGAAATATGGGAAAGAGGAATTGTGGACGGGCTTCTCTGGTCAAAAAACATGAAGGTATTTGTGTCACACATGAATGCTCACCAAAGGGTTACCTCAGCAGAGGATTCTAATAACCAAGTGGATAGGATGACTCATTCTGTGGATACCAGTCAGCCTGTTTCCCTAGCTACCTATCATCACCCAATGGGCTCATTAACAAAGTAGCCCTGGTGGCAGGGCAGAGTTGACAGTTATATGTGGGCTCAGCAACATTGACCACCACTCACCAAGAATGACCAGGCTATAGCCACCACTAACTGCCCCGTCTGCAGTGGCAGAGACCAACACTGAGCCTCCAATATGGCAGTATTTCCTGGGGTGATCAGACAGCTTCCTAGTGTGTGCATCAGAAGGTGGTTCATTATACTGGACTGCTTTCAATATACAAGGTGAAGCGTTTTATTCCTACAGGAGTAGACACCTGGATGTAATCTGCCCCCCACACCCCACCCCACCCCACCCCCAGTACTTCTGTGAAAGATACTATCCATGGACTTAAAGAATGCCTTATCCATCAGCATGGTATTCCACACAGCATTACTTCCGATCAAGAAATGTACTTCATAGAAAAAGAAATGTGGCAGTGGGTCCATGCTTATAGAATTCACTGGTCTTACCATGTTCCCCACCATCCTGAAGCAGCTGTCTTGACAGAACAGCCATTTGAAGACTCCGTTATAGTGCTAGCTAGGTGGCCATACCTTGCAGGATTGAAGCAAGGGTCTTCAGAAGGCTGCTTATGCCCGGAATCAGTGTCGAATATATGGTGCTATTTCTCCATACCCAGGATTCAAGGGTCCAGGAATCAATGTGGGAATGGAATTGACCACACTCAGTATTAACCTTAGTGACCTACTAGCAAAATTTTTGCTTCCTATTATGATTTTACACTTTACTAGCCTAGAAGTCTTAGTCCTAGAGGGGGAAATGCTTCCACCAGGAGACACAACAGTGATTTTATTAACAGAAAGTTAAGACTGCCACCTAGACAATTTGGTTTCCCATGCCTCTGAATCAATGAGTGGAACTATGGTGATGACTGGGGTGATGAGGGGAAATTGGACTACTATTCCACAGAAAAGGTAAAGAAGAGAAGGTCTGGAACACAGGAAATATCTTAGGGTATCTCTCAGTATTACTATGCCCTGTGATTAAGGTCAATGGCAGATTGGATTGGCCCAGACCCTCCAGGAATAAAGGTTTGGATCACCCCCATCAGATAAAGAACTATGATTAGATAAAGTACTTGCTGAAGACAAAGGAACAAAATGGGTAGTAAAAGAAGATGGTCATAAATACCAGCTACAACCATATGAGCAGTTATAGAAACAAGGATTGGAATATGTCATGAGTATGTCATCCTTATCTTGGTATATTTTTATAATCATATTTCTTGTCTTTTCTTGTTATTTCCTCTTATTCTACCATGTAGCATAAGGCATATTGAATTTATATCATAATATCTCATGATTAATTTCTCATTATAGTGTTCAAGTTACCAGATTTCGAGAAGAATAAATACCACCCAAGGACTTTACTTCCTCTTCTGAGGAAAGGGTAAATATAGAAATCTCCATAGCCTCTTGGTTCTGTCTCCCTGGGGAACTCTAACACAGGAACCGTCCCAGGATGGACTGTACACAAAAACCTTTACAAGGGTCTGGGAACCAGGGGCTGGAAGTAGCAGCGGCACCACTTACCATCACTCCCTATGACTCACTGGTGTTTTCTACTTCCTGTCCCCTGCAACCCTGCGCTCCGCAGAGTCACCAAATGGGTCATATTTTTGCCTTGGGACAAAGCTAAAGTCCCAATGGAAATAAAAGCTGCCACCTGGGCATTCGGGGATTCTTGCATCCCTGTCATAGCAAGAAGAGGTCAGTCTTGATGGGCATAGCTGAGCCTAATCATAGGAGGTAGGACAGGGGTGTAGAACCCAGGTGGTCTCAGGTGTCTCTTCTTATCCTCTAGCTCTATTCTGACTGTGACTGGATAGATTCAGCAATCCCAGCCTGAGAAAGGCAACGTGATCAGACATTTGGGGACTTTAAAGATAAGGACCTGGGTAATGACAGAGGGTGAATATCCAACCCAAACCATCAGAACGCTATCTAGAGATGTGGGAAACTAGAATGCATAGTGGAGAGAAGCAGTAAGAATCAACCTCAGCTCCAAAACCAAACACAGTAGTAGGGTCCATGTTTCATCCCATTAACTTCCCTCTTCTGTGGTTCCCCACAGGCAGAGGTGCCTGCCAGAAGCCCAGAGAAGCTGTTTTAAAACATAGAAAGAAAAGCTGATCAGAGCAATGTAAAGGTCAGACTGTGGAATTTCCAAATCAGCCACCTTCATCGTCCTTCCAGGAAGGTCTTGCTGACCAGCTGCCGGAATTATCAGCATAGAGCCTCCAGATATTAACTCTTTGGGGTCAGCCTCAGTTGCTGAGGTGCATGGCTAAGCTCTTACCCTTCTTGAGGCACCCACATCCAGAGAATGGGCAAGGGGAAAGTATGAAGACCAGGCCATTTTAGCCCAATTCAAGACTAGTCTGTCAGGTAATATTCACTCCAGAGCTTGCTGCCAGGTTGGCCAAGGCTAAAATGGTAGTATTATTTCCATCTGTACAGCTAACTTCCTCCGCCCTTTCTCTCTAAACTCTAATTCCATGTCTGCTGCTGGAGAATTCAAACTGCACCATGAAGTAGCTCCTGAAAGCACCTTGCAGCCACAGGGCCAAGGCAGCAAAAGAAAGAAGCTGGCTCCTTCGAGCGCTGGTGGTTTCAGGAGGTCCTCTGAGAGCAGGGCCCAGGACATCTACGGAAGGCAAGTGACCAGCTACTGCTGGTGCTCCAGCAATGCAGAGGAGAACCACACTGCTAACCCCAGAGCTACCACTGTGATCTCTCAAAGCGTCAGTGGTCAGCTGCTGCTTGTACTTCTAATGAAGAATGAGGGTGGTTCTAACAGAGTCAACGAAACTGGAATCCAAAACCACGCTTGGCTACCAACATGACAGACTAACTATTGGCACACTAGAAGGTAAACTCCCTTCTCTCTTCATCCACCATTCCAGGCTACTTTTACTGGCCCCCCTTTGGCGCAGCTCCCCAGAAAAGAGCTGGAAAAACCGGAATAGGGTATATAGCGGCACATCTTGGACATGACATATTAAGAGTACAAAGGTGGGAGGATATTTACAACTGGTAGACATTAGCATACAAATGCGACTTTGCCGTGCCTTTGCTCAGGAAACATGAAGAGATGACTTCCAGAGGGAAAAAATGAACTTTTAATATTGATTAACACACTGAAGAGTAAGTTAAGAATACGATAGGAATCCTTCAGTGAAATATTAATGCCTGTGACCCTGCCATGAGAGATCCTTAAATTTTTCTTAAAGCAGTCAGACATGCCTAATGCTCCTCTACTATTTGAAAGAAAAACTAGGGATTTCTTTATTTTTTGTGAATGAAGCAGGAGCCTTAGTCACTTTCTTCCTCCACCTCCTCTTCTTCCATTTCTTCCTCTGTCATCATTTCTGACTCCTTTTTCCTTATACCCTTCTTACATAGCACAAGGAAGAAACATACAAATAAACAAATCAAAGGAATAAGCCACAGTTGAGTTTTCTCTATTTTTGTCTGTTCTGCCCCTTCTGCCTGTTCTGGCTCATCTGCCTCATCTTCCTCATCATCTTGGGAATTACCAGGTGGGCCACTACTATTACTACCTCCATTGCCTTCATCCTTGCAGTAAGGAGGTGCCCATCCAGGGTTGCAGTGGCACTGTTGCTTATTATTGCAGATCCCCTTCATGTGGCAGGTCTCAGGATGACAGGTTTGTGACAAAGGAACCATATTGACACACCTGCTATCAATACATATCTTTTTTTGACCACACATTGTGCCATCTTTCACCTGACCGATATCAGGTATGGACATTCCTATGTGATAATCGGTGCCCCAGCAAGTGGTGTCATTGACATAAAACTGATACACTGTGGAATGTTCAATCAGATTAGGAATTACTCGCACATTTTCACACTGAACTCTCCCACACAGGATATCAGAGACTGCACATTTTATGTACTCTATGTCGCTGATACCACAGTGACCAAATCGATTTCCTTGGGTGTTGATTTCTTCGTAGCAACTCGGAGATGCACTCCTTGCATCTTTGCCAAAAATCTCCCTGCACTGTTCATCATGGTTAACACAGTTCTTTTTATAGCAGTAGGCGCTGTCACTACAGGGAAGCCCATCCTGCACATATACATCTTCTGGGCACTGATGCGATGTCCCATTGCACCACTCTGGAAGGTCACATTGATTGATCTGTTTTCTGCACAAAGTCCCTGCTGACCTGACCTTGCATTTTTTGCAGCAAGACCCAAAAGCACAAGCCGCTCCAGGCTTCAGAGTGCAATCTGGCAGACAGCAGCGATCACGTGCACACTGGCCTATGGTTCCACAGTCACACTCTTCTCCTTCTTCGACCACTAGGTTCCCACAAGACTTTATCCTAACAATATTTGCTGGATTTGGAGGAGAGTAAAGACAAACCCCATTCCTCATCACATTGTTCCAAAACTCGGCATAACTACAGTTGCTGAATTTATTCGTTACCATTTTGGCAGGATACATTATGCAAAACTGAAGTTCACACACACAAGATTGATTATCATGCAGCATACCTAAATTATGACCAAGTTCATGGGTAACAATAACTGCAAAATCATACAGACTATCATCTTCAAAAGCAGCAACTCCACAATTAAGAGGATACTGGCATACTCCAGCAACATAGGCAAGTCCAAGCTGCCTGCCAAATGATTTCTTTACCAAAAGATGGGCTGCATCATGTGGCAGTCGGTTATCAAGGTTAAAAAACTTCCAAAAAGCAAAATCCTCCAACATTGTATCCATATTATCAGTGGCAATTAGGTTTCCTTCAGTCCAGATTTCAAGCCCAGTTAAAATTACATGAACATCCAAAGGGTGATACAGGCTATTTATTACGTTGACAACATTAGCTATCTCATTTTGTATTACTGACACATTGCTTCCCGAGTGAACGAATCGAAGATTGTCCACAACCACTACCAGCTCAAGAAACCGCAAGTGGGTCCACCAGCCTGTGTAAGAACTTTGCATCAGAGTGAAATTACGCAACTCCTGCAGCTCCAACTGGCGTGCTATTTCCTCTTCTGTTAACCCACATCTCATCCGTGGGAACTGAGTGTCATCGATGTCTATTCTATACACCCGGTGTTCAAATGTGGCAGAAAACCTAACTGGTTCAATTTCATAAGCAAGATCATTTATCTGTAGTATTCCTCGAAAACCTCCAGAACAGGTACTGAGGGCAACCAGGGACTTGGGAACACCCTCCACATAGCCATGATAGTAGCAGTCATCAGGAACAAAAGGCTGATCCTGCTGGAGGGAACGCTGGTCTGTGTAGGTGAACACTGGGAGGGGTCTGGAAACTAAGAACTTCTTGACCTTCATGTGGGCAATGTGTCTTTGGCCCCCAAATCGCAGGCTATAGGACAGCCAGCCTGGAACCTTTGCATTTCTGCCCCAGCCAGTCACCTTCAAGGGGATCACCAACTCTGGGGAAGAGAAGTGCTGGGAGGGCCTGGCCTGAGAGTGACCAGAAATGAACAGACACACCCCAGACCAGAGCAGCAGAGGAGTGACTCTGAAGTGTACCAGGGCCTCAGCCACTGTCATTATGGAGCCACCTGCTCAGGGCAGAAGAGGGCGGGGCATCAGGCACTGCTGGTCTGGCTCCTCCCTCTGAGCTGTTGAGGGTGCAGGGATGACCTTTATGGATCTGTGTCCTGGAAGAACTGGACCATCAAAGCTGCAACGCTGAAGTGAAAATAGAAAGAAGATCTAGGATAGGGTGGTTGGGGCAGAGAGGGTAGGGGAGACAGGGAAAGAGAGGGAGAGAAAGTGATTTCAACTGGGACAAGGCTTGAATCAATAAAATTCCAGAGATTGTCTCATATCTATGTAAAGGCAAGGTATAAGGGAAGAGCAGGTTTACAAGGAAAGAAATGAAGGAAATTCATCATAGATGGATAATTGTTGGATCCTGTTTTAATATAAGGACTCATTAATACTATTCTCTAAGCATGTACACTGGCATGACATTTTTCATGTTAAAAAGATTGACATCTGACTCCCAATTACTCCTCCACCCAAAAGTCTACTAGTACTCTGCTACCTTCAGTAAGCATGTGGACAGCCCATCCAAAAGTCACCATTTTTTGGTTTCTTTATTCAGACAGTTTGCTCCATCTCCCCCTTCTTTTCTACAGACATCTTATCTAGCTCCCATTCTGCTTGAGGTTAGAAGTCAAAGTAAGTCTCACTTAAGGGACTCATGAGTTTTGGGAGTCCCCCCTCAATCCAGACAAACATGTATTTTATAACACACGCTCGTCTGCAGAAAACCCCTGGACATTCCAAGGAAGGCAGCTATATTGACAGAGTAATAGGAATGAGGCTGTTATTTGGGGACAAGTCAACAACCCAGTTGCCTCTAATCACAGCATGGAAGCAGCAGCCTTCTCTGCACCTAGCTCTGTTGCATCATGTTCTCAATCATAAGAGACTCACTTTGGCTGTGTATAGATATATTCCATTCTATATTTTACATGAATGGCGAGTTAGCTGAATTCCCTAGAGAACGTTAGACTGAAGAATTTAAATCTAGAGTCAGTTGACTAAAATATTCAGAGATCACAATTTGAATGGACTTACTTCATACCTGTTGAAAACACAAATTTTAACTCAAGTAAAAGCTAATTTTGTTCATTTTCTGACATTCAGTTAAATGTATCAATAATTTGCTTAACATTTGAAAGCAAAAGATTAAAAAAAATTGGAGACACGTCAGAACATACACTGGTGGCCTGAATATTCTAAACACAGACACAAATGGGGTCAATCGTAGAGAGCAGAAGACTACTCTCGGCATTACGATGTCAAGAACACCTGGATACTCCTAGATACTTTACCAGAACTAATGGATAGCTACTGGAAGCTAAGAATACTAGATGAAACTTCTAGGGGGATAGCATCTCTGATATAGGTCAAATCCTAATGACCAGATTTCCTTTCCATGTCTCCCTTCATGATATCCTTGGTATCTGCTACAGATCTGGGGATACTAAGATGGAAATGTGTGAGGTAAAAGGGGACTATTAAAAACAAAGCATTATAAAGAGGAAAATAACTTATATTAAGTTATTTCATCAGAAATAGGATGTGGTAACAAGAGAAAACTTCATTGCCAAGGATCTTTAAGTCATGCCAGTCTTTGTCACTATTGTACCATTAATTACATTGAACTGGTGTCACTCCAAAGCCCTTCCTCTCTAACATTACCTGCACTTGAAGTAGTGTCAGAATCTTCCTCAGCATCAGTAATTAACTCTTTCTTCTATTCCCAGCAGCTACTTCAAACTCCTCAAGACCTCTATCTTGCCTCGTCTCCACTCACTCTTGCTGCTAAGTCACTTCAGTCGTGTCCGACTCTGTGCAACCCCATAGACGGCAGCCCACCAGGCTCTGCCGTCCCTGGGATTCTCCAGGCAAGAACACTGGAGTGGGTTGCCATTTCCTTCTCCAATGCATGAAAGTGAAAAGAGAAAGTGAAGTCACTCAGTCGTGTCCGACTCAAGGCGAACCCATGGACTGCAGCCTACCAGGCTCCTTCATCCATGGGATTCTCCAGGCAAGAACACTGGAGTGGGTGCCACTGCCTTCTCCACTTACACTTACTTACTTCATTCAAAAGTGTTTGGTAGAGTTGGTTAAAAAAACTTAATAAAAACAAATTGATAGATTCTGCTACCAATCTGCTATATTTTTACTCTGATGAAGACTCATCCTTTGCTGTTGCATATAAAATACCTTAAACATCACACTGTATGTTTTGGGAGAAAAATTAGCAAAGTTACACTCTGTATTCAGTTTCTCCTTGCTCACAATGAGGTTTAATAGCCAAACAAGTGAAATATTACTTCTCTCCTAAAGATTTTAAATCTTCCCAGCTAGTTCTTAAAAACTTATATTTGAGCCTTGAGGGAAGAAAAAAAAAAGGATTATTAAAGTCCTTGGAGAAAGAACAGTTTTATTAATAAAAAAATTTTATGAATGAAAATACTAGAAGATTCAGATTTAAGTTAAAAATTCATTAGATTAATATCTTTAATGAAGTTTTTTTAGGTGCCAAATAGCCATTCAAATACCTTTTAATTATAGACAATCCTTTGCAAATAAGCAAAGGACATCCAAATAAATAGATGATGTACTACATAAAGAAAGAAAGTAAATTATCCAGTCTTGTTTTTAATTAACCACTTTTAGCACTAGGAATTTAATCCAGTAAGTCTGACTCAAAAGCCTATGCAATTCCTATTATTAAATAATTCCATTTAACTAGGGATCACTGGACTACTAATGCACAAACATGAAGTCTGTGTTTTTAGATCTCAAGATTTAGAACTCTACTTTCTTAGAATAAAATATCTTTCCATTATGTTTTCAAAAGAAAATACATTTTCACCAAAGAGAAGGGTCCTGAAAAGCTGTGCAGTTATAATTTCCAGGGCGCTGCACTGAAAAGACACTTTAAAAAATCCAGAGCATTTATTTCTAGCTGTCTTTTCACTTTGCCATGTTGTACATACCCCTCCCAACAATTATGAAGACCCTTCTAAATGTCTTTTTTTTATTCACATGTGCATATGGACCAAAGTATTATAAGTATGACTTCATGTATGAGGGAGTTCTTAAAGGTACATACCATTAGTTACTTTTCCTCCCCCAAGTCTGAGTTCTGAAACTGCTCCTTCATTGACAGATGGGCAGCAGTTACAGTAATCGGCAATTCCAGGAAGCATCAGATGTTGTGATCTACATATCAGCAGGTCAAAGGTGGTGCACTCAAGCATTCTGCTTACTGAAGGAAGGCATTTCAGGGATGCAGAGAGCCATTGTAAATCTTACTCTTAGTCACAGCGAATTCAGGGTTTCTTACACTTAGGTCACAAACCATTCAGGGTCATGAGAAGAATGTAGTGAGCCACAACTAAATAAAACAACAGAAAATATCAGAGAGCGTCACACAAATCATTTATCACCTCCTATATATTACCTGTCACCACAGATGCTATTAGCAGAACTCTGCTGACATAGCTTTTACTGATTATCAACTATTTTCTGAGTCCTAAAGCTAAAGTTTATACTTTGTCTGTGGAGCTAGAGATGGGAATCTGCACATTATATTTCCCCATTTCTAGCTGAATTCCTGAAAAGTGCTGTCAAGAAAAGCCTGAGAGGGAGAATAAAAAGCCAAAGGGAAGGACAAGGGGCTCTTGCTGTTTGCCTGCTGTTACTGTCAGTGACTTTCCTCCTCCGCCCTGAATGGTATCTTGCTCTGGTGATGAGAGTCAGTTACCACATTCCCAGAACCAGCTCCATCAATCCCTACCAAAGGCACCTAGTGGACAGTGCCCCCTCCCCAGAGGGCTCAGAACCAGATGTACAGAGCTATCTTCCAGTAGTGTGGGCAACCCATACCAGCCAGCCAGTATCTCTTTCTCAGATGTTTCAGGCTATACCACAAAGGTCCCTGATACAGGCTTGATAGCTCCATGAGAGGAGTAACCCTCTGTCTCTGAGATCTGTGTCAGAGTTCTAGAGGACCTTCTTCCAAGTCCCTAAGGAACCAGTACCAGCTCAATATTACCTAACAGGAAGTACAGCTATCAACTCCACACAACTTTTCTGAGTTTCTAAATTACCAGCATCACCTGGGCTGGTAATGCTCTATCTTCTATTGTCCAGGTTCAGACCTATGAGGCCGCTGTGAGAGCTTCTAGGTTATGAAAACCCCAATCTCTTCCCTTTGTTCCCACAATCTTAGGGGTGCAACTCTCTCTGGTAATTCATACTCCTGTGTACCTCTGTGTTCCCTTTTTACCTTTTCAGCCCTCTAAAACCTTTTCAAGAATTCCTTATAATAATTACTCTTGGTGGATTTTTCTTTTCTGGACTAGATCTTGACAGATACAGGACTTGGTACCAAGAGTGCTGCCAAGAGAGATAGATAAAATGGGTCTCTGGGATTCGCTTAGGTATGTCCATGGCCTTAACACACTGCTGAACTCCTGTTGAATGGGGGATGGGCTCATAATGACATCACAATCAGTTAAATTTCTACTCAGTGTTGATTGTGATGAAGTGCCCTATTGAAGCAAGTGTGTGGGGGGGACCAAGGGAGGGCTGTGATGATGCCTAGGAGTATCTCAAAGACTGAGGGGTGGAATGGGTGTACTAAATTCTAATGGAGATTTTGCACAATGAGGCTCAAGGCTCTAAGGTTTCAGCTCAGATTGCTGATAACAGTAGACTTAAAAAAAAAAAACAAAAAAAACTCTCCTTTAGCCACAGAGCCAACTTCAAACAAAACCAAAATTTAACTGTGGAGGTTCAGAATCACAGCATAAGTTGAATACCGAGATTTGCCAAGACTGTAGTGGGAAATCTGATTGAGGCAAACAAACAAACAAACAAACAAACAAACTTTGACCTTGATAATGGGAGTTCCAGGTGGACTGGATTGGTTCTGAGTATCTAGATCCTCCCAAGTACCCCTGACGCTCCTTTACCAGGGAAGGTGCCTAGACTCCTCTTCTCTGAGAAGCCTAGCCACCTCTAGCTAGAGACCCTGTAATTATCTCAGCTGGGGAAATTATCCTGCGAGGGCATGTCTAATATCCTCAAGACATACTCCTACTGCCCTTTATTGGCTCTAAATGCAAATCAGAATCTAAATTTCCTCTGAATTGAGAGGAAAGAACTTCTACTCTACTCTAAATTAATGACAAAAGTTTACTAATTTATACTGGCAAAAGAAATGAAATGAACCATATTAATAGCAGAAAAGATGAAGTCATTACAGAGATAAAGATATATTTAATATGATAAAATTCAGCAGGAGTTTGTATCTACTTAACAAATAGCTTTGAAATATATAAAGCGAACACCAACAGAACAAAAAAGGAGTAGAAAAATTCAAAATCTACTTGTAAGTGTTAACATACTTTCTTTCAGCAACAAATACATTAGACCAAAAAAAAAAAAGTATAAGATTTAAGCAAACTTAATCAATTAACTTAATTGAAACAGGCTTCCCAGGTGGCCCTATGGTAAGAACCCAGTTGCCAGTGCAGAAGACATAAGAGACGTGGTTCAATCCCTGGGTTGGGAAGATCTCCTGGAGGAGGGCATGGCAACCCACTCCAGTATTTTTGCCTGGAGAACCCCATGGACAGAGGAGCCTGGCAGGCTACAGTCCATAGGGTTGCAAAGAGTCAGACATGACTCAAGCAACTTAGCACACAAGCACACACATGATATTTACCAAAATAGACATATCTACAGTCATAAAGGAAGTCTTAACAAATGCTAAAAATAACTGCATAACATTCCTTACTTGCAGAATTAAAATTGTATAAAGAAGAAAAAAAAACTAGAAAATAGTTATTTGCTAAAAAGTTAAAGAACAGCCATGATCCAAGCATGGTTTAAATGTATAACTGAAAATATTTTGGTCTGAATGAAAATATAACATATTACATTTGTAGAATGGAGTTAAAGCAAAAGCTTACATGAAAATTTCTGGCTTTGGGGATACATAAAAGGAAAGGAGAAAGACTAAAAATACTTTGTATAAGACATAATGTCATAAAACTTGAAAGATAACAGCTAATCAATCTTTAACAGCAGAATTAAAAAACAGAATACCAAAGACATAAAAAATAAACACTAAAAAGAAAATTAAAGCCAAGTTCCTTGTAAAGAACTGATAAACACCTACCAACGATGATCAAGAACTACACTGGAGAATAGAACTGGGGTCTCCTGCATTGCAGGTAGATTCTTTACCAGCTGAACTACCAGGGAAGCCCATCTTTTCACAAAGACATAAAAAATAATGAACATATAAACAACTTTATATCAATAAATTTGAAAATTTTAGCAATATGTGAAAATTCCTTGAAAAACCACACTAACAAAAGTAACAAGAAAACTAAATGGTTCTATATTAATTAGAGGTTGGATCTATAGTAAAAATATAAATTAAAAATAATATATCTTTTCACAAAACCCCTAGTACAGTGGAGTCTTCCAGCCGTTTTTGGTGGTAATACAAATGACTGAATAGTAATAAATCAGAGATTATCCTTATCAAATTTTATTAATAAAGCTTCAACTGCTTCAACAATAGTAACCTGAGAGCAACTGTTTGAATCTGGAGGAATTACAAATATTTGTGCTATGATAAAACCTTTAATTATACTGGGATAATATACCAATTACACTTATATTTAACTCACCTGTTTCACGTGTACGAGTGGGTTGATCTTTAAGAGTTACTATTGAGTTTCCTAAACTAGGCAGCAGTGATTGTATTTACACTTGCTGTTTCAGTTGTGATTTCTTTGCTAAATAAGCCAAACCTAATATGAAGGTAATTATGCAAGGCTGAAAGCAAAAGATAAAATATGTGGATATTAAAAAGTAAAGAAAGTAGTCAATGCAAACATTATAAAAATAAATCATATTAAAAGATGACAAGGTATTGACAGTAATAAAAAGGTATAAATCAAGTAGAGAAACATCCAATATGATAAAAAAAAAACACTGAAAAAAAAAAAAAAAGAGTCATAGTTGAAAATAATATCCTGAGTTAATTATAAATCAGACATAGAGCCCAAAAAAAAAAAAAAATAGGGACCATTCCACAGTGTTTTATATGCACATAACAGCATAGCTTCAAAACATACAAAGCATATGTTGAGAGATGAGAGATCATGAAGCAAGAGTTGAGATAAAGACAAAAAAGAAAAATCCAGGATCATACTCGAACAAGTTTACCAAGAGTAAGCATGCAAAAAAAGTAAAGACATAGAAGAATTAAACAACATTAATCAAATTGACCTTGATACATATAAAATACCATACTCAAAAACTGTAGAATACACATTATTTTCAAATGCATG
The DNA here is from genome assembly GCF_019320065.1 of Cervus canadensis. NCBI lineage: Eukaryota > Metazoa > Chordata > Mammalia > Artiodactyla > Cervidae > Cervus > Cervus canadensis. Next base: position 76,922,615 of record NC_057391.1, read on the forward strand.
TGGGACATTTACCAAGATTGATGATATCCAAAGCCACAAAGCATTTAAACAAACTTTAAAACATACAAATTGCACAGCGGATGTCCTTTCAATTTCCACTCTGACATGCAAAGATCTTGCACTTTCATTCTCACAAAAAGAAAAAAACTAAACTGAAAAGCAATGAGTTTTCTTCAGTTAAGTCACTCAGTCATGTCCGACTCTTTGCAACCCCAAGAACCGCAGCACGCCAGGCCTCCCTGTCCATCACCAACTCCCAAAGTCCACCCAAACCCATGTCCATTGAGTCGGTGATGCCATCCAACCATCTCATCCTCTGTCGTCCTCTTCTCCTCCTGCCCTCAATCTTTCCCAGCATCAGGGTCTTTTCAAATGAGTCAACTCTTCACATCACGTGGCCAAAGTACTGGAGTTTCAGCGGCAACATTAGTCATTCCAATCAACACCGAGGACTGATCTCCTTTAGGATGGACTGGCTGGATCTCCTTGCAGTCCAAGGGACTCTCAAGAGTCTTCTCCTACACCACAGTTCAAAGCATCAATTCTTTGGCCCTCAGCTTTCTTTATATTCCAAATCTCACATCCATGCATAACTATTGGAAATACCATAGCCTTGACTAGATGGACCTTTGTTGACACAGTAATGCCTCTGCTTTTGAATATGCTGTCTAGGTTGGTCATAACTTTCCTTCCAAGGAGTAAGCATCTTTTAATTTCATGGCTGCAATCACCATCTGCAGTGATTCTGAAGCCCAGAAAAATAAAGTCAGCCACTGTTTCCCCATCTATTTGCCATGAAGTGATGGGACTGGATGCCATGATCTTAGTGTTCTGAATGCTGAGCTTTAAGCCAATTTTTTCACTTTCCTCTTTCACTTTCATCAAGAGGCTCTTTAGTTCTTCACTTTCTGCCATATGGGTGGTGTCATCTGCATATCTGAGGTTATTGATATTTCTCCCGGCAATCTTAATTCCTGCTTGTGCTTCCTCCAGCCCAGAGTTTCTCATGATGTACTCTGCATATAAGTTAAATAAGCAGGGTGACAATATACAGCCTTGACATACTCCTTTTCCTATTTGGAACCAGTCTGTTGGTCCATGTCCAGTTCTAACTGTTGCTTCCTGACCTGCATACAGGTTTCTCAAGAGGCAGGTTAGGTGGTCTGATATTCCCACCTCTTTCAGAATTTTTTCACAGGTTTTTGTGATCCACACAGTCAAAGGCTTTGGCATAGTCAATAAAGCAGAAATAGATGTTTTTCTGGGACTCTCTTGCTTTTTCAATGATCCAGTGGATGTTGGCAATTTGATCTCTGGTTCCTCTGCCTTTCTAAATCCAGCTTGAACATCTTGAAGTTCACAGTTCATATACTGTTGAAGCCTGGCTTGGAGAATTTTGAGCATTACTTTACTAGTGTGTGAGATGAGTGCAATTGTGCGGCAGTTTGAGCATTCTTTGGGATTGCCTTTCTTTGGGATTGGAATGAAAACTGACCTTTTCCAGTCCTGTGGCCACTGCTGAGTTTTCCAAATTTGCTGGCATATTGAGTGCAGCACTTTCACAGCATCATCTTTCAGGATTTGAAATAGCTCAACTGGAATTCCATCACCTCCACTAGCTTTGTTCGTAGTGATGCTTCCTAAAGCCCACTTGACTTCACATTCCAGGATGTCTGACTCTAGGTGAGTGATCACACCATCATCATTATCTGGGTCGTGAAGATCTTTTTTGTACAGTTCTTCTGTGTATTCTTGCCACCTCTTCTTAATATCTTCTGCTTGTTAGGTCCATACCATTCCTGTCCTTTATCGAACCCATCTTTGCCTGAAATGTTCCCTTGGTATCTCTAATTTTCTTGAAGAGATCTCTAGTCTTTCTCATTCTATTGTTTTCCTCTATTTCTTTGCATTGATCATTGAGGAAGGCTTTCTTATCTCTCCTTGCTATTCTTTGGAACTCTGCATTCAAATGGGTCTGTCTTTCCTTTTCTCCTTTGCTTTTGGCTTCTCTTCTTTTCACAGCTATTTGTAAGGCCTCCTCAGACAGCCGATTTGCTTTTTTGCATTTGTTTTCTTGGGGATGGTGTTGATCTCTGTCTCCTGTATAATGTCACGAACCTCCGTCCGTAGTTCATCAGGCACTTTGTCTATCAAATCTAGTCCCTTAAATCTCTCACTTCCACTGTATAATCATTAGGGATTTGATTTAGGTCATACCTGAATGGTCTAGTGGTTTTCCCTACTTTGTTCAATTTAAGTCTGAATTTGGCAATAAGGAGTTCATGATCTGAGCCACAGTCAGCTCCCAGTCTTGTTTTTGCTGACTGTATAGAGCTTCTCCATCTTTGGCTGCAAAGAATATAATCAATCTGATTTCAGTGCCGACCATCTGGTGATGTCCATGTGTAGAGTCTTCTCTTGTGTTGTTGGAAGAAGGTGTTTGCTATGACCAGCGTGTTCTCTTGGCAAAACTCTATCAGCCTTTGCCCTGCTTCATTCCATACTCCAAGGCCAAATCTGCCTGTTACTCCAGGTGTTTCTTGTCTTCCTACTTTTGCATTCCAGTCCCCTATAATGAAAAGGACGTCTTTTTTGGGTGTTCTAAAACTATTAATAATAGACAGATCAATAGACCAGAACAGAAAGACTAGAAATAGACCCACACAAATATGGCAACAGATTTTGACAAAGGTAAATCACTGGAGAAAGGGTAGACTTTTTATATACAGTGCTGGAACAACTGAATGGAAAACAAAACAACTTAATTTCATATCTTGCATCACATACAAAAAATAGTGTAAAATAGACCACAGACCAATATGTAAAGCCAAAAACTATAAAACTTCTGTAAGTAAACACAGGAGAAATCTTTTAAACTGACAGCTGAAGGTTAAGCAATAATTTCTTAGATGTGGCAGTGAATAAAAAATTCATGAAAGAACAAAGTGATAAGTTGAACTTCATCAAACCTACAAGCTTCTTTTTAAAATATTTTATTAAGAGAATTAAGAGACAAGCCACAGAGTGGGGTAAAATATTTTTAAAATGTACATTTGCTAAAGGACTATTCAAAATATATTTTTTAATAAAACCTCAAAACTCAGTAAGAAACAAATCCTCAAGAAATAAGCAAGAGATCTGAACATATACTTTACCAAAGAAGGTACATGGAAGGCTAATAAGCACAGAAAAAGATGCTCCACATCACTAGTAATAGGAAAATGCAAAATTAGCCACAACGCATATCACTATACACTTATTAGAACGGCTAAAATTTAAAAGACTGACCAACCAACTGATGGTAAAGATGCTGGGGGATTAGAATTCTTACATATATACTGCTGATGGAAATGTAGAATGTTACAACCACTTTGGAAAACAGTTCTGCAGTTTCTTAAAAAAGTTAAACATTCAACTACTATATATCCAGACATTCCACTCTCAAGTTTTTACCCAAGAGAAAAGAAAGCCCAGGTTCATACAAAGATATATACATGGAGGTGCATAGCAACTTTATTTATTTAATAGTCAAAGTGGAAACGAAAAAAATGTCCACCTATTGACCGGAAAACAGATAGCAAATCATGGTGGTTTCAGGGATGTACACATATATAAAAATTTAGCTAGCTATATTACAGAAATCACAAGTCTGTGTGCCCAACACACAGTGAGGCCCATCAATACTAAACATTACAGTTTGGAAGAGAGAAAGGTTCATTACAGATTCATACAAAGAGATGGGTGGCTCATGCACTGAGAACCTCAAAGTTACTGAAAGCTTCCAGCAAGTCCATGTAAAAGCCAAGGGTGAGGGATGGGTGTGGTTAGTTATTGCAGACTTCTCGGGGTCAGGTGCTTTGTTCTTGAGGTCCGGTCACGGTCAGGTAATTATGTTCCTGTAAATCTCCACCAGATGAATGTTACTCTCTGTCCTGACCAGAATGGGCAAAGTCCCAAGGCACAACTTTCCCTCCAAGGTCCCAGCCCTGGCTAAGGGGAGGCGGATCTCAGATGGCAGCTCTTTCAGGGCCAGGTACCCACATCCTGCCCACTTGTCATGCCTGAGGGAGCCAGGCATCCAGCTCAACTGGCCCTCAGTCTCCTCAGACCGCCCAAATGGGGAGACCAGGTCTCACAGACTATGACCAGATAGATGGCTACTGCTACTAGGTCACAGAGACAGGGATGGGGGAAGGGGTTCACCGCTGCCTCAAGGCCTGGACCAAGGCTAGTGGAGGGCCTTAGTGAGGGCTCTGGAGCCCTGCAGGACATAGGGCCGTCTGTTCCCTGGGCCCTCCAGCTCACCTGCTGGCCCAAGGCTTGGGTGAGCTGGAGGCCCTCCAGGAGAAGGCCTGGTTCTCCCTCTTACCTCACTCTCCACCCGATGACCACCACACCACCCACCCTTGACTGAATCACTTTCCCCAGTGGTCCCTCACTGAGATACAAGTGGGCAGGGCCCACTGAGAACCCCGAGCAATGGCTGGGCAAGAGCCGCCGCCTTAGTTACAGGGTGCAGAGCAGTGAGGCACGGCAATGGCTGCCTGCCAGGAGCTGTGCTCACTCTGCTCTGCTGCAGTTACAGAGTAGTTCACTATAGAATAAACAAACTGCAATAAAGCTGTTTTATTAAAATAAAATTTAAAGGGGTGAAAAATTATACTGTATTAAACTAGTAGCTCTGTCTCTCTCTCACACACACACATACACACACACATATACACACACACACAATTTACTCTTTACTGAAGGAGTTTAGCAAAAATGCAGTTAATACCCTCTTAGGCTTCCTCACGGAAACAGACTTAGGTTATATCCCTTTTAGGAACAGTCAGCAGCTGGCTTTAGTAAAATTTTATCAGCCCATGGTGGGAACAAGTTACTGAAAATTAGTTTTGCCTATTTGTTCAGGACCAATACCAAGAAGTGAAACAGGCTTGATCTCTCAATTTCCATAGCCTCTTCCAGAATGCTGACCCCCTAAGCTTCTCTTTCAAATTAAATTCCCTTCACCCCAGCGTACCCTTTTGCTGCTCTTTTCCCTACACCTCCTCACTCCCCCCCTCCAAGCCGCTTCAGTTGCCTGCTCAGTTTCCTCTTGTTCTCACTCTACTTTTTTTCCTGTACTTCTCCCTCTGGCCAGCTTTCAGACCCTGGAACCCCAGCTGCAATTCCTTATAACGGACCAGCACTGAGGAACCGCCCCTTCCTCAGGGCCAGGGCGGCTGCCGCCCAACCCAGAAAGCTGGGTTCCCGCCTTGGAAGAGGGTTTGCTTAGGAAGCAAATTTTCGTACTCAAGTCTCCATCACCCACCTTCCCAAGACCGCAAAGAGCTGCGCTGTAATTCTCCGAAAGACCGCCCACGATGGACAGCTTTGGGGCCTGGCGCCTGCGACTGCGCCCTCCGGCGGCTCAAGCTGCAGGTGCTCCTAGCCCGCCCGCAGGCTCCGCGCAAATCCGGCCCAACTGGCACCGGGGCTCACCCAAAGTGGGGCTTCCCCAATGTCCCCAGCGCACGTGGAGCCTTCGCGGGTGGCTCAGGGTCTGGCCTCCAGCTGCACCCGCGTCATTCGTCTACAGCCTAAGAAGCTCTTGGTTTCCAGACACCTACAGGGAGCAGCGTGGGTTCCAAGAGAATTAGCCCTTCATCTGGGATAACTGCTACTATCATGGTTACGTGAAAGGGCTCCCAATTCTCTGGTTGTCCAGCATTGGGGAACCTTTCGAGGGATGCCACAGATAAATGACCTCACTTACAAAATTGAGCCCTGAAGCACTCTACCACATTTGAACACCAGTTGTTAGATAAGATACTAACAAGGGTCAGTTTTCATGAAATGCAGCTTCGAGGAAGAAATAACTATATCAGAAGCTGGAGTTCAAGGCAGAGTTTAAAACTGCCACAATGCCACAAAACTGCCATTCCCTTGGTTGCTGGACTCACTGGCCCTTTGTGGAGTGTGCTTATGGTGGTGGACAATCACAGTTTCAATTATTCAAATGTCTCCAAGGCCACAGAAGATATATTAAATGTGCCTAATGTAACAGATCCAATCTGTCTACAGCTATGTCTTCACGTTTCTGTAATTGGGACTGAGATTTGGAACCACGGGAATCTTATTAATGTCAACCAAGACATGAGTCAACTTCTTGACAGCTTCAATTGAACTGTTCATCTCTACCCCCATTTGCCACGTTTCTGGGCATCTGTTTGTGTGCAAGGACTTTTCTAATGTATTTAAGTTGGCTTGAATCTCAGGGATATGCTACCATCTTTTTGGGCTAGCAGTTTATAAATGCCTCAAAGGTAAATCAAATGCTTTCATTTTGCAGTGGTCATTGTTCAACAAGGGTCATAATCTTGCTATGTCTTACCAAGGACATAGGAATTCTGTTTATGTGAGAAAAAACATTGCATCATGAATGCCTATAATACAAATATCAGTGCTTCTGGCAACTGCTGCTATGGAAGTTACTTTAACCTCATTAATTACAAGGGACTCTGTGTGATGAATACACCAACTTCTCAAAACATCACCCATCAGAATAATGTCATAACAAGGAAGCGGAAGTTGAAAAAGTATGCTGTGACTGTGGATCAGAATGTCAGTGCAGAAAGGATCCTTGTGTACTTCTTGTAAATTGAAACCTTGGGCAGGCTGCTTTTGGATCTTGCAATGTAAAATGTAAGTTTGCTTCTCTTGGAATGCTCTGTAGAGCACAAAAATGTAACTTTCCTGAGTGGTACAATGGAAGTTCAAGGTGACACCCTGACAATTTCTATGTGCAGGATGAGATGTCTTGTGGTGACATTTTGTGTTACAAAATGTGTAACCACCACAATAAACAAGGTCAATACATTTTTGATCAAATGGCAAGGAGTGCCCCCTGAGCTGATACAAAACAATTAACGCACAAGGAGATAGTTGAGGCCAATAAGGTGTGGAAATTCAACATACAAAAGATGTTTTCCTTCAAATGTTTTGTGTGAAAGAGTACAGCCATGAATATATAAACAATTCCCAATCTAAAGTAACACAATGCCATAATTCAGATAACACTGTTAAAGGTATCAAGTATCGGGAAGCCAGCTACCACTTCAGGACGGATACAGTTGATATTGGAGAAGTAAAAGATGGCACCCTGTGTGCTCCAGGCAAAGTGTGCTTAAGAAGGAGACTGTCAGTTATTTGACCCTCAACTCTGTAAATTAGTGACATGTCATTAACAGAGGAGAAGGCAATGATAAAAGACACTGCAACTACTGATTGGAGTATGCTCCTCCCTATTGTGACTTTACAGGCCTTGGAGAATGCAAAATAATGAAGCTTATAATCAGAAGAGTACATTTTCATAACTGCAATGTAGAGAAAAACCTCAAACAAGACACAAAAAAGCATTAATAAAGGAGGAGACTGACAAACTAAGCTATGTTAAAATTAGAAACACTTGATCATTTTTCAGTTCAGTTCAGTTGCTCAGTCATGTCCGACTCTTGGCGACCCCATGAAATGCAGCACGCCAGGCCTCCCTGCCCATCACCAACTCCCAGAGTTCACCCAAACTCATGTCCATTGAGCCGGTGATGCCATCCAACCATCTCATCCTCTGTCGTCCTCTTCTCCTCCTGCCCTCAATCTTTCCCAGCATCAGGATCTTTTCAAATGAGTCAGCTCTTCGCGTCAGGTGGTCAAAGGACTGGAGTTTCGGCTTCAACGTCAGTCCTTCCAATGAACACCCAGGACTGATCTCCTTTAGGGTGGACTGGCTGGATCTCCTTGCAGTCCAAGGGACTCTCAAGAGTCTTCTCCAACACCACAGTTCAAAAGCATCAATTCTTCGGCGCTCAGCTTTCTTTATAGTCCAACTCTCACATCCATACATGATTACTGGAAAAACAATAGCCTTGACTAGATGGACCTTTGTTGGCAAAGTAATGTCTCTGCTTTTTAATATGCTGTCTAGGATGGTCATAACTTTCCTTCCAAGGAGTAAGTGTCTTTTAATTTCATGGCTCCAATCACCATCTGTAGTGATTTTGGAGCCCAAAAAATTAAAGTCAGCCACTGTTTCCACATCTATTTGCCATGAAGTGATGGGACCGAATACCATGATCTGAGTGTTGAGCTTTAAGCCAACTTTTTCACTCTCCTCTTTCACCTTCATCAGGAGGCTCTTTAGTTCTTCTTCACTTTCTGCCATAAGGGTGGTGTCATCTGCATATCTGAGGTTACTGATATTTCTCCCGGCAATCTTGATTCCAGCTTGTGCTTCTTCCAGCCCAGCGTTTCTCATGATCATTTTTTTTTTTCCTCATGATCATTTTTAGGTCACCATTAAACGGTAAGAAGGCAAACCCGAGTGGACTTACACTCTGGCTTTAAAAATACATTTAAAAACAATACATGTAAGGACTCTTGTCCATGCATACAAAGGACTCTTCTGACTTTGGGAGACAAACAGACAAAACATACTTCACAAAAATGGACACACACACTTCACAAAAAAGAATATTCAAATAGTCAACAGTCACAGGAAAGAATGCTTAATTAACATCACTAAATCACCAGGAAATACAAATTTCAGCCTCAACAAGATACATAAGATGGGTGGTAGTGGTACTGTTCAGTCACCTAGTCACGTTCGACTCTTTGTGACCCCATGGACTGCTGCAAGCTAGGCTTCCCTGTCCCTCACTATCTCCCAAAGTTGGCTTTTCACATCAAGTGGCCAAAGTATTAGAGCTTCAGCTTTAGCATCAGCATCAGTTCTTCCAACGAATATTCAGGCTTGATTTCCCTTAAGATTGCTTGGTTTGATCTCCTTGCTGTCCAAGGAACTTTGAAAAGAGTCCTCCAGCATCACCATTTGAAAGCATCAATTCTTTGGCACTCAGCCTTCTTTATGGTCCAACTCTCATATACGTACACGACTACAGGAAAAACCATAGTTTTGACTATATGGATCTCTGTCAGCAAAGTGATATCTCTGCTTTTTAATATGCTGCCTAGGTTTGTCATAGCTTTCCTTCCCAGGAGCAGTGTCTTTTAATTTCATGGTTGCAGTCACCATCTGCAGTGATTTTGGGGATAGCTTTTAATATATACAGAATAAACTGATACGTGTGCGGACGTACGTGTATTCATTCATGTCATACACACACACACACACAATCCTTTTCTTTTTTTTTTGGCCATGCCATGCAGCATGCAAGATCTTCCTTCCAGAACCAGGGATCGAACCCATGCCCCCTGTAATGGCAGCACAGAGTCTTAACCATCAGGCCACCAGAGAAGTCCCAGTATATATCTATTTCTTAACTCTATCAGCTAAAAGAGCCCAGAAGTCATGGCACCCCAGTAGCAAATGCACACACCTAGCACACAGATCTTGATTTCCAAATATATTCTCTATTAAAAAGAAGGAGGGATCCTTAGAGAAATGGCTGACTCTAGGGTTTTTGAGATGAACCTGGGGTATCTTACTGTGCCAAAACACAAAAGAAGATACTCAAGGAATGACAGGATTATGTCAAAAGGACCACAGGAATCAGTATGAACCAGTTCCCATTGGCCCAATCTAGGACAATTTGAGCATCAGTATAAATTAATGATGGTGAAGAAATACAACACATTGAACAAATGAGATTCCAGGCATCTATAGTGATATAAACAAATAAGTACTGGCGTTGGGGGGGGTGTGCGGGTGCAGCTCTTATTTATAACAGAAAGCCAAGTAATAAACACAGAAAGAAAGAAGAAATTAGAAAACCACCATCTGGCAACCGTAATAGTAATAAATGATTCAGGTAAGAATGATCAATGAAAGCTGCTGGACGGTAAAAGTTTTGAGGAATAACATGGTATTTACAGAGCCTCAAACTACTTCCCCAGCCCCTACCCCCACCTCATGATACTTAAAATTACGAAAAGAAAAATTCTAACTTTACAGTGGAGTACCTGACAAACACTACCTTAACTAAGTATTCCAAGTTAACATCACTAGCAATGGAAGTTGGTATTTTCATATTTTGTTACTACTGTAACAGCAAAATAAAACCTTTGCGAAAAACCACCTGGCAATATGGACTAACAACAACAAAAAAAGTACAGATTCTAGTGATTCTACTGCTGCGAGTCTATACTGAGGAAATAAATGCTAAATGTAATCACTGCGTGCGTGCGTACTAAGTTGTTTCAGTTGTGTCCAACTCTGTGCGACCACATGAACTGCAGCCTGCCGGCCCCTCTGATCCTGGAATTCTCCAGGCAAGAACACTGGAGTGGGTTGCTGTATCCTCCTCCAGGAGACTTTCCCGACCTAAGGATCGAACCTGTGTCTCTTGTGTCTAACCTGCATTGGCAGGCGGATTCATTACCACTACCACCACCTGGAAGCCCCAAAATCACTACAGTCTTATTTAAATAATGCAAACTGGGGAAAACTTAAGTACAACACAGGGAGAGCTTAAGAAAAGACATACAGTCATTCACAGAATTATTCAGTCAATAAACTATAAATAGTCTATAAAAACTAGGTAACCATGGCATAGTGCATACAACAGACAAAACGTGATAAAGTAAAACAGTATGAACAGAAAAATTACAAACTATTGTTTTGAAAATATCTCACACAGGAACTTTCCTGGTGGTCCAGTGGTTAAGACTGCATGCTTCCATGCCACGCAGTGAAGCCAAAAAAAAAAAAAGAATCTACACATAGAAAAAGACGACAAGGAAAATTCACAACATTGCTACGGTATTTGTGAGACAGTGGTTTCGGTGAATAAGGTTGTTTTCCCTTTATCTTTCACATTGTTAGTAACTTTACTATTTTAATACTGAGGAATATGCAACTAAGAATAGAAAATCAGCTTAGTTGCTACTTTAACAAAAATCCTTTGTGTTCGCAAAATGTACCTGGAAATATTTCAGAGGGAAAATGGAGGGGGGGGTGGAGTCAAGATAAAGTAATTTATACAAATACCTTTATTTTGTTTTTAAACATATATAGCAGTAAACATGTGAGACAGGAAGCTGCTTAAGTCCAGAAGGGAAAAGGTTACGAAAGATACATTAAAAATATTTAGGTTGAAAGCATGAGCATCCTTACATCCTTTCTTAAAGAATAAGCACATTCTATACAAATGATTGTGACAAAGAATTTTAAAGTCCAAGAGCCTGTCACAGTAATGAGGTAAAACGTGGACAAGAGGAGTCTTGCCAGCTTCTCTCTTCTCCAATACTCACTGAAGTCTCATTCGTTTTTCAGGTGGGCCTTTAGTGCCCACTGTCTGTTGCACATTCTTTGCAGTCTCCTTCTCCTCAGATTTTACAGTCTCTGGTAGAGGTTCTGCCTCTTTCTTTGTCTGATCCACTAGACATCAAAAGCAGGTATTTTTTGGAGGGGGTGGTGGGTGGAGGGATAAGATCAGTTTAGACAATGGTTAATGTGAATGGGTCAGACTCTCAAATTCATTTGAACTACTTATCCCAAGTTCTAGATTTAGCTGTTTAATCAGGCAGATGTTTAAGAACCAATTCATTTTACCTGGTAAAACCCAAAACCTGGTAATACAAGCAAATTATGATACAACCTCAAATCACCTCACCTCTTCCATGCATCCTCAATACCTATTCATCCCACTCCAATTCATCTTTTAAATACTACTATAATTACCACAAAAACACCATCTTTTGGCAATTCAGCAAATCAAAACAAAGGTTAGGAGTAACAAATTACCATTAGAGAGTTGAAAAGGACAAAATGACAATTCATCTCACATGTTATAGTTACTATTATTTCAAGTTTAATAATTATCAGATGAACCATACCTGGGACAGGCTTTTCTCCAGACTTTTGCTGCATTTTAAGAAAGAGTACGGGAGGGAGGTGGAGGAAAAGGAGAAAAAAAACAGGGAAGGTTAGCAAAGCTTTCTTCTTCTTGACTTCACAATCTTCATTAAAATTATACCTGCATGCAAATTATATTATAAATGACTTCATGAAGAAGAACTACTATCCATGTACCATAAAAAGTAAACTTGTAATTTTCTACTTCTTATCCCCCAGTTCAGAAAAGACACAAATGTAAAACTAGAACAAAAGAATCAAACATTTAAAAAAAAGAAAAACCTGGAACATCAACAAAATCCTTTGTGTCTGCACCGAGGCTATATATTTTTAAAAAGTAGCTAAGGAGAATCCAATGAGAGGGAATAATGGAGTTTTTCAAAACTCCATAGACTTACTTGCTTAGGGGAAACGAGCTATAAGTAAGCAGAATGAAACCTGGATGACTGATTTTTAAAGTTGGCAGGTATGGGAAGTAAAGAAATAGAGGTATTTTTTTCTGACTATAAGACTTCTGTTGAGTGAGTGCACTATTAGAAATCAAACTGCAGGAAAAAATGATGAGGGCACTAGGAGTCAGGAACAAGGTCAGATCCTTCATTCAGCATGGCAATTCTTTCACTTGAGTGGGTCCTGTTGTCTCTGGGATCTCACTACCCAAGTTAAATACTTTAAAACACTTTCCTCCTCCCCCTCTCCTTCTTCCTCCTCAAGGCTCACAACCTACCCTTCACCATCAGCCAAGGAAGCTGTCAACATCCCAAACTCTCTCCCTTCTATCTACCTTCAAACATATAATACCTTTACATGCAGACATACATACATGAGAAATACTTCTCTATACTTCCCTGTCATCTCAGAATAAAAGTATAATGCTGGGAAGGATTGGGGACAGGAGGAGAAGGGGATGACAGAGGATGAGATGGCTGGATGGCATCACCGACTCAATGGACATGGGTTTGGGTGGACTCCGAGAGTTGGTGATGGACAGGGAGGCCTGGCATGCTGCGATTCATGGGGTTGCAGAGTTGGACACGACTGAGTGACTGAACTAACTAATAGAACACTTAATGCCTCTGTTTAATGAATTTCCTTCTGAATTTACATGCCCTCCCTAAGCTTTCTTTTCTATTCCTATGACTAAAGGCTTCAAAATTTTCTGTTACCACATGCTCCAGAGTCATGCTGCCCACTGCCTACCAACCCACTCCAACTACAAGTTCTGGGAACCACTACACTTAATAAGACCAAAACTGAGTTCCCCATTATTACCCACTGTACAGAAAAGGTTAACACAGAAGGCTACGATCCTTAGAAGGGCCAGCTTGCAAGGCTGGCCTTTGACTGGTATCTGGAAACTTGGATTTCAGGAGGGTTCCCACCACTTCCTAACTGATAACGGCAGTTCATTATGCCTAGACTGTTTGTATTTACAATGCTGTTTTTGCTTCCTTCAAAGAGTGCGGTGGAATTTTGCTATGTGCTAGCTGTGCGGGTGCTAAGTCCCGTCAGTTGTGTCCAACTCTGTGCAACCCTATGAACTACAGTCCGCCAGGCTCCTCTGCCCACGGGATCCTCCAGGTATGAATACTGGAGTGGGTTGCCACGCCCTTCTCCAGGGGATCTTCCCAACCCAGGGACTGAACCCGCATCTCATGTCTCATGCATTTGCAGGCGGGTTCTTTACCACTAGTGCCACCCGAGAAGCCGACATGTGTTAGGTAAAGGGCACCTGAGAAACCTCCCAAAACCTGGGCACCAAGTCTCTAACAGACTTCCTAGGGCAGAAATATCACAAACACATTGCTGCATTTTCACTGTTGAAACGAGTATATCCTGTATGACTCTTGGGTTATGGGTTTAAAATAGTGACTGAACACTGGACTACAGAGTTAACAATAAACTCCTTTGTGGAGCATATAAAGTTCTTCTAAATGTGACTTTAACCCAATTTTTAAGTCTCATATTTCACCACTCTTCCCTTCATAAAACATGTAAGAGTGATCAAACTTCAGAGTATTTTCTGGTTCTTTTTTTTTTTTTTTTTTTACAAGTACATTGCAGTATAACTGATATGCAAAAATATGGCACATATTTGATACACACAACTTGGTGAGTCTGGACATATACATACACCTGTGATACCATCACCACAATCAAGGTAATAAACATATCCATCACCCCCAAAAGATTCCTTTTGCTCCTTTAGTTTGGAGTTTTGTGTGTATGTGTGCGTGCACGCTAAGAACACTCAACATGAGATCCACCCTCTTAGCAAGTTTTTAAATGCACAACACCATACTGTTAACTATAAGCAGTATGTTATACAGCCTATCTCTACAACTTATTCATCTTTATAGAGCTGTAACTACATCCTTTTTACAACTCCTTATTTTCCTCTTCCTTCATCCTTTGGCAACCACTATAATGTTTTCTGCACCTGTAAGTCTGACTACTGAATATTTTAGATACCTCATGTAAGTGAAATCATATAGTATTCATCCTTCAGCGACTAACTTATCTCACTTAGCACAATATCTCCCAGGTTCATCCATGATACCACAAATAGTACAATTTCCTTCTTTTTCTAAGACTGAATAATATTTAACTGTATGTCTATCCCACAGTTGCTTTTTTTTGGAAGTTAATTTAAGAGTTTATTATGATTTATAAGTCTCATTTTAAAAACATCAGTCCATCAAACCATGTAGAAGTATGCAAAAAGTCTGCAAAACAAAACACACTTTAAACATGTTTAAGTAGAGAAGTTATCTGAAATTCTGGATTTTCAGTCACTTCATTATTCATATTATTATGCAATGGCAGCCAAATAATCCTTAACTTCAGTTGTTGTAAGCCTCCTAAATCCAGCTTCATTGCAGATTCCAACTTCTATATTATCTTCTGTCACCTGCCCTTCAAAGCTTTCCTTTAGGGTTAATATGACTGTATGAATGGCATCTTCAAGTTCCAGATCTTCATTGTATCTTTCCTCAAGGAAAGCTTTCCCATTCACATAGTTCTTTCCCATTGCTGTGGCTTTCCAGGCAAAGTAAGCTCCAGATGGATCTGACTGAAATAAATATGGTCATCTCTCATTCCAACCACAGATAAGTAAAGAAACCCCAAATGGGTGAACACCACCTGACTGGATGTATTCCTGCATCATGGAAGTTACTCTCTGGACCAGCTGAGCTGTGGGAATCGGTTCTTGGTAAATGAGATAGTTCTGTTGAGCTAGTTTTCGAGCTCTGTGCTCTGGGCCCATGCCACTATACACCAAACCTATATGTGTGGTGATCGCTTCCACTTTGTGGACACTTTGCTCATCGTACAGAATGGGCTTCTGTTTCTTCTCAGTTGCCAAGACCACGCCATTTGCAGCTTTAATTCCCACTGAAGGAGCTCCTCCGGCTACAACAGCCAAAGCATATTCTATCTGGACAAGTTTACCAGACGGGCTGAATGCAGTCAGCAAAAAGCTGTAACCATGCTCCACCATCTTTACCTGAAGACCTTATCCCAGATTCTTTATCCATTCATCTGCTGATGAACATTATGGCTGCTTCCAGATTTTGGCTATTGTGAATAATGCTAAAATATTCACAATAATTATACATGTGGGAGTACAGATAACTCAGATTTCAAACTATATTACAAAGCCACAAAACCCAAACAGTATGGTATTGGAATAAAAACAGACACAGAGCAATGGAACAAAATAGAGAGCCCAGAAATAAACCCATGTTTATATGATCAATTTACACCACACACAAAAATTAACTCAAAGTGGATTAAAGACTTAATATAAGACCTGAAATCATAAAACTCCCAGAAGAATAGACGGTAAGTTCCCTGACATCAGTCTTGGTGATGACTTTTTGGGTATGACACCAAAAGCAAATGCACCAAAAGCAAACATTAACAAGTGGGACTATATACATCAAACCAAAGAGCTTCTTCACAGCAAACTAAATCATCAACAAAATGAAAAGTCAATCTACAAAATGGAAGGAAATATTTGCAAATCTCATATCTGATAAGTTAATATCCAAAATATATAAAGAACTCATACAAGTCAACAGCATAAAACAAACAATTCAGTTAAAAACTGGGCAGAGGACCTGAATAGGTATTTTTCAAAAAAGATACACAGATGGCCAACAGATACATGAAAGGTGCTCACCATCACTAATCATTCAACACAGCACCATAAAGCAATTACACTCCAATTAAAAACAAAAAAGACAATTGGTGAGAATGTTTAAAAGAAAAAAGAGGGGAGGAACACTTGTGCACTATTGGTGGAAATCTAGTTAGCCACTATAGAGAACTATATGGAGGTTCCCCTAAAAATTAATAACAGAACTATCATATGACCCAGCAATCCCATTTCTGGGTATATATTCAAAGGGAATGAATACAAGATCTTGAAGAGATACCTGCATTCCCATGTTCACTAAAGCATTATTCACAAAAGTTAAGATATAGGAAACAACCTATACATCTGTCAACAGAAAGGATAAAGATGTGATGTGTATGTGTGTGTGTATGTGTGTGACAGCGAGACTTATGTGATACAAACACACACTGGAATATTATTCAGCCGTGAGAAAGGATATTCTCTCATTTGTGAAAAAAACAGATGAACTGAAAGAGCACTATACTAAGTGTTGAATAATTCAGACAGAGAAAGGCAAATATGGTATCATTTATGTGTGGAATCTAAAATATTCAAACTCATAGAACAGAGTGGTTCCCGCCAGTGGTTGAGGGAGTGGGGGAAATAGAGAGATGCTGGTCAAAGGTAAAAGATGAAATGAGTTCTGGGAATCTAATGTGCAACTTGGTAATTACTGCTAATATTACTGTAGTATATATTTGAAAGTTGCTAAGAGTAAGAGCTGACTCGTTGGAAAAGACCCTGAGGCTGGGAGGGATTGGGGGCAGGAGAAGGGGACGACAGAGGATGAGATGGCTCAGTCGTGTCCGACTCTTTGCGACCCCATGATTTGCAGCATGCCAGGCCTCCCTGTCCATCACCAACTCCAGAGTTTACTCAAACTCGTGTCCATCGAGTCGGTGATGCCATCCAGCCATCTCATCCTCTGTCGTCCCCTTCTCCTCCTGCCCCCAATCCCTCCCAGAATCAGGGTCTTTTCCAATGAGTCAACTCTTCACATGAGGTGGTCAAAGTATTGGAGTTTCAGCCTCAGCATCAGTCCTTCCAATGAACACCCAGGACTGATCTCCTTGCAGTCCAAGGGACTCTCAAGAGTATTCTCCAACACCACAGTTCAAAAGCATCAATTTTTTGGCACTCAGGTATTAGGTAATGCTATGGTGGTAATCATTTTGCAATATGTAAGTGTATCAAATCCACAGGTTGTACATGTTAAACTTACACAACATGGTACACCAATTATATCTCAATAAAGTTGATAATAAAAAGTTTATCTCTGAGTGTTTTTTGATGCTATTTTAAATGGAATTTTCTTGCTGTCTTTTACTGATAGTTTGTTGTTAGTATATAGACATGCAACTAATTTTTGGGTTTTGATTTTATATCCTGAAACGTCACTGAATTCATGTATTGGTTCTAACAGTTTTTTAATGGAGCCATTAGGGTTTGCTATGCAAGCAGACAATTTTACTCCTTTCCTATTTGAATCCCTTTATTTTCCTGTTGCCTAATTTCTCTAGCTAGGCCTTCTAATACTGTGTTGAATAGAAGTATGAAGAATGTGTATCTTTGTATTGTTTTTCATCCTAAGAGAAAATGCTTTGTTCTTCACGACTGAATATGACAGCTGTGAGTCTGTTACAAACAGCTTTTATTATATTGAGGTATGTTCCTTTCATACCTTTGTTTTTATCATAACAGGATACTGAATTTTCCCAAATGCTTTTTCTGCATCTATTGAGATGATTATGTGATTTTTATCTTTCATCCTAATAGTGTACTATAATGATTGATTTTGGTATGCTGGACCATCTCTGCATCCCAGGGATAAATCCCTCTTGTTCATGATATATGATCCTCTTAATGGGCTATTGCATTTAATTTGCTAGTATTTCACTGAGAATTTTTGCACCTATTTTTAGTAGGAATATTGGTCTGCAGTTTTCTTGTCTTGTAGTGTCTGTATTTTTGCTATCAGAGCAATGCTGGCCTCATAAAATGAATCTTGAAGTGTTCCCTCCTCTTTAGTTTTTTGGAAGAGTCTGAGAATGATTGGTGTTAATTCTCTTTAAATATTTGGTAGAATTCACCCATGAAGTCATCTCTTCCTGGACTTTTCTTTGTTGAGAGGTTTAAGATTACTGATTCAGTCTCCTTACTCATTATTGGTCTGTTCAGATTTTCTATTTCTTAATGAGTCAGTCTTGGTAGGTCATGTATCGAGGAATTTCTTACAGGTTATCCAATTTCTTGGTATATAAACTGTTTACAGTAGTCTCTTGTGATCATTTTATTTCTGTGGCTTCAGTAGTAATGTCTCAAATTTTATTTGAGTCTTTCTTGTTAGTATAGCTAAAATTTAGCAAATTTTATCTTTTGAAAACAGCAGCTCTTCGTTCCTTTGCCTTTTTACTGTTTGCTTGTTTTTAAATTGAAGTACAGCTGGTTTAAAATGCTGCATTAGTTTCTGGTGCACCACTGATTCTTTCTATTACTTTTCTAGTCTCTATCAGTGGAAGTTAAACAACATACTCCTGAACAACCAACAGGCCAAAGAAGGAATGAAAAAGGAGAATCAGAAATTATATGGAGAGAAATGAAATTGAAAACATAACATATCAAAACTTATGGGACAGCAAAGGAAGTACTAAGAGGGAAGTTTACAGTAATAAAACTCTTCACTAAAAAGAAGGAAAGATCTCGAAAAGTATAACTTTCCACCTCAGGAAATTAGCAAAAGAACAAACAAGGGATTTTCTTGGTTTCTGGGTATATTTTCATCAACAATTTTTCATGTTTCTTGTTTTGCGTTTTCCATTTCCCTTTTCTAATCAGCACTGCCCAAAAAAAATGTGAGCTACAAATGCAACTATATATGTAATTTTAAATTTTCTAGTAGTCACATTTTCAGAAACAGATGAACTTTAATATTTTTAACCAAATGTATTTCAAATAGTATCCTAGACATATAACCAATATTTTTAAACTAGACATTTTATATATATTTTTATGTACTAAGTCCTTGAACCCAGTATGTCTTCCACACATATCACAACTCAATATGGACTAGGTGTGTTTCAAATGCACAGCAGTCACATGTGCTGAGGGTCTATTGTACTGTGTAGGTCTAGATGTTCTGCCTCCAGCATTCCTAGTATATATATTATGTACTCACAGAAAGAATGGTCAACCACATCTAATCTCTTACACTCTGTAGTCACTACTCATTATTTTACATACAGCTGTAACTCACTTATTTATTTATTCAACTGACATTGTTTCATCTTCAAATGTAATTCATGAGATTTCTCTAAACTGACTTTTCTGTTCTGAGTTCCAACTGGGCCTCTGCTCCCTTCAGAACCATATCACCATTCCAACAGTGCATCTCATCCAGTAGTCAGAGAAGGGGGAAGGGGAGGTCTGTTCTAACATCATCTCAGGGTGCGAAAAATTCCAATCAGAAACTACCCTTGAAAATCTCTTAAATAGGGCCGCAACAAGAAAAACAGTATCTATGACCTTAAGTCTAAGTATCTAACTTGTATCTGACTCTTGCAACCCCAAGGACTGTAGCCCATCAGGGTCCTCTGTCCATGGGATTCTCCAGGCAAGAATACTGGAGTGGGTTGCCATTTCCTTCACCAGGGGATCTTCCTGACCTGGGATGAAACCCAGGTCTCCTGCTTGCAAGCCAATTCTTTACCAACTGAGCTACGAAGGAAGCCCATCTATGACCTTGTGTGTATACAATCCTGTAAAGACAAATAAGAGCTGAGACAAATCATGAGAATAACATGTTCACATATTCCATTTCACACCTACTTCTCTGCCAAACCTGCTATTGCTGTTGGAATATCCAAACATAATAGAATTCATTTTAATTTCAACACCAGTAGGATATAAGCCTATTTATTTTTACTCCTGCCTCCTCCATTTGTCATGCCAAACCCTCCACATCAAATGTGCTAATCTGTTACAAAAGTTTAAGCTATTCTATCATTTAACGACTTAAATATCCACTATATTCAGGCTAGAAGGTAGCATACAGAGGGACAGCATGAGTTCCAAATTCTAGTTTTGTTACCAACACGTTCAGCAACCTTCTGAATATATTATCTATAAGCAGGCCTCACAGTCTGTGAGGATTCCATGAGGAATTAAACTTAAGAGCACAGAATAGTATTAATTTGGTTCCCTTTACCCATTTCTTCCATTAAGTCCTTGAAAAACTTTCTTTTCATTCAGAGTTTTTAACTAATGAGGAAATCAATATGTTTAGATCACATCCGAAACAGTTCTTACTTAAAAATAAAAATGTCAGGAAAAAGTGCTGAATCAAAATTAACCACATGTATTCTCATTACCTGCACAAATTTGGGTGGAAATTTTTGTCTAAGATCTAGGAGTAAAGCATCCACACGCTGTCTCTGGAAAATAGAGCTTGGTTCTTCTTTCCTTTTGACTTTAGGTTTGACTTTATCTATTAAAATATGAAGTCCAAATCAAAACACTGATTACTTTGGTGCCTTATATTTTACAAATCTTTGTCTGCAACAAATATATTCAAATTTCATTTTTTTTAATGGCTGCTATTCCAAAGGCAATCCCCCTAAATACATTAAACATAGCATAAGGACAGAAGCATTCACATTCCCTCTCTGAAATGAGGTTAAAATTCTAACATTTAAAAGGCTGACATGTCTTTTAAAGATATAGTTTTAGCATGGATAGACACTGTCCTTACGTTTTCATAATTATTTAATTATGAAAAACTTTAAGGCTACATTTTCCATAATTGTCTAACACATTCTGATTATGTCTGAAATTATCTTATGTCTACTTTAAGTGTATTAAATTTGTCTTCCCACAAAACCTAATAGGCACAAATGGAAAATGTAATTTTCATAAACTTAAGTTACCATACTCAATTATGAAGACTATAATCCACTACAGACAACAAAACCAGACAACAAAAGATCATGAAAAGAGAAAAGAACTTACAAGAGAAATTCTGAAATTAATCATGCATGGGATTTTCCCTGGGAGGGGAATGTGCTGGTGGATTGTTTCTAAAAGAAGGGTTCCAGTTAAGTTTTACTTCAAATACTTCATTAGGGGAAAGAGCTCTTGGGAGAAGTTTATTCAACTCATGCAAACTTTCCTAAATCAAATGTTGTCGCCAGCACCTACTATCAAGAATAAATACACCTACATCTCAAAGACCCTTTATTCCACGGGTCTGAATTTTATTTCAAGGCTACCTTTTCCATAGTAATTCATCCTAAGTTGCTATTTCTCTAAGAGAAATACAGAATATAGGTATACTGCTGTAGATGTGTTTCTAGAAGTATTTTTATTGGCAAAATATGGTGCAGAACAAGTAGTGGATTAGCAGCTATGGAAACTATAGACACCTGGCATCACAACAGGTGGTAATATGGAAAAATCAGAAACAGACTGGTAATCATCTGGAGATATGGCTTTAAGAGCATCTCCCCTAGTTCAAAGACTCAGATTTAGGTTCCAGGCTTCAAGATGACTCAAGAGTTAGGTAAGAAGGAAATATCATCATTACTCTTTCCTCATCATTGATTTCCCTTATGTTTTCTAAATATTTTAAAACTTTGAATCAACTTATCAAAAACATCACTTACCAAAGAGATTAAAATTTATACCTGCTGTACCTATGCGAATGCTATGACTACCACATCTAGTTACAGGAAACCTAGCTCTGACAATGTTATCATCCTATGAAATCTTCCTATAAGAGGTAAAACACACCAAGAAATCACTGATAGCCATTTTTCGAAAGAAAAACAGCTTCATCCTCCAAGTAACAAAAAGTGTTTTAGGAGGGTCCAGGTGTCCCACCTACCTTGCTCTTCGTGATCTCTGAAGTGCCACCAATACCCTTTGGAAGGGTGGTATCGACAGTATGACATAGCCTCATCAAAAGCTGACTGAATGCCATGCACTGCAGTAAGCTGACAAAGGGAAAACCAATTTTGAATTTTTCATCAGTCATCCATAATTTACAGAGTAACTACAAAGTATTACATGTGCAAAGATAGTAATTCTTCTGTTTTTCAGAACCTGAATCACTATGTATCTGGGGCTGTGGTATATACTTTGAACATGGAGCAGGCCCACAGGAGGCAATGCTTAAGACATTCTAATGGTCAACCCTTTATTCCAAGGGAGAGGAGTTCCTGTTTAATTCTTGGAAGCAAGGTAGTTCAGCTACAAGTTTTCTGTAATGTTTAAAGAATGTAAAGACACTTACCACTCTAGAGTTTATAACTGACCCCAAGTCTGGTGCCTGATAGATCACTCCAGCAATAATATAGTAATCAGCCAGTGGGATAACTAAAGCAGTGGAAGAAACAAATGTTTATTAACACAGCTATGCACACAAACTGCTAAATACACTTCCTTAAGAACAACTAAAGTTTGACATTTTCCCATATTAAAGCTTAAGGTGGGATTTGCCAATTCCTGCTTTTGTAAATAAAGTTATATAGAAAAATCGCCACAACGCTTCATTTGCATCATTATCTAAGGCTGCTATAGCACTAGTGGAGTAGTCTCAGAGACCATGAGGCCCACAAAACCTAAATACTTAGTCTTTGTGATGTGGACCATCACAGAAGTGTGCTAACTTTTGCCCTAGGAGTGGTGCTTTTAAAACTTACTGACCATCTGAATCATCTGAGTATCTTGTTAAAATTAGACTCTTGAGTAGTAAGGACAATGCATTTCTAACAAATTCCTAAGTGATCCAATGCTACTGTCAGTCAACCACACTTTGGGGAATAAGACCTCAGAGCACGAGAGATTTAGGGTCCAGGATGAAGGTATCAGACGCACTGAACTTGGCTCTGTGCTCCAGTCCAAGGTTCTAAGGAATAAAACAGCTGCTAGTGAGGCTGGTGTCAACGTGGGTCACTTTTGTACCTAGAATCCTCCCATCATGGAAACTGTGTCCCTGGGGAGGGACTCTGATCTTTGATTTTGAAAGTTAGTTTGGATTCTTGACTCTGGAACCACAACTTCATTAGCAAAGTCATTCTATGGAATCAACACCAGGGTGAAGGTTGTTCTCAAAGATCTTGAAGAGAGTATGTAATTTAGGAGACGCAGCTGATCATCTCTGGAATGAGTGACTAGCTCTTTGATTCAAAATCAAGTCTGAATTCTATACTCTTCATACAATTTCTAAAGCAGTTTTTATTCGGTAATATAACCCAAATAAGACTTTTGGTTCAATGTGTCGATGAGGATTTTCAGTTGATCTTTTACAAATCTGGTGCAACTGCATCTACCAGGAATTAAACATGATTTCCTTCTGAGAGACTAGAATTTTGACAGACAGAAGATGTCTACATGATCAGGCCTCAATAAAAATTCTGGACTCAAGAGTCTCCAAGGGTCTTCCCTGAGCAGACATCTTATGCACGTGGGGGTGCATTTCCCTACTGGAGGGAGGGTGCACTTGGTCTGGCCCCTCACAGAAGGGAAAGCATGGGAAGCCTACACATGGATTCCCACAGATCCCTAAAATAGAAGCCAACCCAAAAACATAAGAACATACAGCTCAGGAGTCAATATATCATGGTATTTTAAGAAGAAAATAATACCTGAAGTTTACACATTTTACCTTGAGTAGGGGACTGCCGCTGTTGCTTCCGAATGATAAAAAGAATGGGCTCTTGAGCGTGTAAAAGGATGTACTCCACTCCAACCATCTGACTGAAAACAGGAGACAAAACTTCAGAGACCTATGAAAGCCACCCAGACAACTCTGCACAACATTCAATTACTAGATAAAAGCGGAGCAACAATGTAAATAGGATAAAACTTCCTGTGTGTGACATTAAAAATTGGCTGTTCAATAAAACTGGCTGTTTGTCCCAGGTAGGTGGAGCACAGATAAAGATATGGTTTTTAAACAATAAAATTTCTCTATAAAAATTCATGATGAACTTAGAGTATTTTCAGTCATGAAAAGTACCCTGAACTTACATTTCAAAAAAGGCAACTAAAATACCCATGATGCTTCCTGACCAAGGAGATCTACAAATATATATAAAATATAAAAATATACATGAACACTATGTCTGTCTTAATTATATCTCTCTACTGTATATTCTACCCAACCAGAAAACAAACGTTATCCTCACCTCCAACAAATTTTCTCCTGACATACTATATTTAAAAGCAACAAGGAAAAAAATAAAAAAATAAAAAAAAATAAAAGCAACAAGGTGCTTCAGTTAACGTAAATATTTACCTCACAATGAAAGCTATTTAAAATACCAGAAATTTAATTACCTGGAATCCACTCTCCCCATGTATAGCTGACAGATGAAAAACTCTATTACACAGTTGTTTCAGAGACTTTTGTATCAGTAATAAATTCTTAATTATTCAGCATCTGAAGTCTGAAGAATCTTGCTTTGCATTAGTATGGCTAAAATTTTACTTGTCATACAAAAAAATTTTCTATAAACTGCACTATGGTTTAAAACATTAAATTAGATGTAGAGGAGATAATAAATATAGTTACCTGGTTAAGGACAACAGAGCTGCATTGTTAAAATCAATGACATCTACATCTAAACTTCATACTGCATTTTAAATGGACTATAATATAGAAAGTTATAAAGAAAAGACTTCCTAGGTTACAAGTGACTACTAATAATTCCTTTGCAGGTCAAACTTGTACAAACAAAACTCCGGTTCTTCCAAAACTTCTACTCTGTACTTCATGATCCACAGCTGGAAAGAAATATTCATTACAAAATCTGTAGCTGGCAAAGATGCTATCTTCTGACTAATAACTTACTTTAAGTGCTCTAAAGTTAGCCTCTGCATTTTGACCACTTCGTTATTACATGTCCTGTCATAAAAAGGATTACTTCTTTCTGAAAAATAATCCAGGACACTTCCACTGTTCAAAATAGGGATCCAGGAACTGTCAACCCAAGAGATTCCCAGCAGATTATCTTCAAAAAAAGAAACAAAATGATAAAGGATGAGAAAAGAGAAAAAAATCCAATCCAACAAACATTTATTATGCATATAACACAGGAGGCACTATGAATATAAGAATGTCATGGATCCTAAACTATATACCCTCACGGTCTAACAGAAGTGATAAGTATGCAAGAAAACAATGACAACACAACATTAAGAACTATAATAAAGGTGTGAATAAATATGTTATGGGAGCACAGTGGAGCGAGCAGAATACCTCACCTGAGGGAACAGAAATGATTTTTCATGGGGTGAGGAGAAGGTGGGTTTTAGCAGGTGAGTTTTAACATGATATGTTAAAGAATAAATAAGAGGCTCACCATGGAGAAAAGAGAAGCAAAGCAATTCCAAGCAGAGAGAATGTAAATACAAAGGCAGGGAAATATAAAAATATATGATTAAAGGTTTAGGTGAAGAAGTTATAGGACTTGAAATCTAGAGAAGTCTTTATTGGAAACCCTGAGTTTTTATAATGCTGGCAACTAATTCAAAAATTTTCAAACAATACTCATGCCAAAGAAAACACAGCCACTGCCACTAGTCTGAGACCTTCCAATTAAAGAGACAGAAATAAGTTAGGAAGCTATTTTTATAGATGAGATAATAATGATGTTAAAGGGGCAAATGAAAAGTTGAATGCCCTTAATTACAGCCATGCCATTTCATGTTTTAAAGAATTAAACCTTAAATTTTTCAAAATGGAAAAAGAAAAAGACAGACTTGGAAAGTAGGGCTAGACAGCTTTAATTGCGCTTTTATTGGGTAGCAGCTGCAATGCTTCATAACACTGACAGTACCAAATCCCACTGGGTGTTAAGTCATGGATGTCAAACTGCCTAAATAATACTGGTTGAAGGAGGTAGAACTGAAAAGTTCAATCTCTTCTAAACTGTAATTATTTCTGGCATCTATAAAGAAGTCAGACCTAATCCAAGGTGACAAGCAATTTAGAGGAAAATGAATCAAATTGAAAAAGCAATTACACAAAGGTAAAACATGCTGTGTACATTATAAAATAAAGGAGGAAAAATAGATGAAGCATGTTAACGACCAAATAATCAGTAGAGACCACTGAGATGGCCCATCATAAATGGACCATGCCATAAACAAATATTTAACAGGCCAGGAAAAAATATTTTCAGAGAAAGAAAGGTTTTCCAATGAAAAATAACTAAAGATAATCATTATTTTCAGCTTTAAACATTACAGTCCAGTTACTAAAATTGTTTTCTTTAAATCAACTTTCTCACACTTTTCTTTTTTATTTCCTTAGGAACAATTATATAAAAGCATTTGCAGAATAACAATTTGAGGTTGGTTTCTCCTTTACATAGTAACTATGTCTATACGGTGTTATAAGTTATTGACAAACCATTATAGTATCACAGATCATTTCAGCATAGGCAGAAAAATGATCTGCAGAAGCAAATAAATGTATAATTACAGATTCTTCCTATCCACAATTATGGAGCATTAATAGATAAAGGCATGAGGTGATGAGGAATTAGTGGAAGGCAATGGCAATATACAGCAAGATAAAAACAAAAGAAACATTTTTAGGGGGGGAAAGAGACAATTTTCTGAATGACCAATTATAAAGTCAGCAAGCTTAGGAACCAATAAACGATTTATGAAGGTGTAATGAATTTGGCTTGAATACACTGAGTTTACATATGGCATCAGACTCTCGGAATCAGGAAAAATTACAAATGTCATCTGATCCAAGTGACTGTTCAGTAAATTCTCTCTACAATTTTCTTCATCTAGCTATTTCTTGATCAGCAATTTTATGTCATATTTTCCTCATTTAGTAAACTAGTCAAATATAAAAAGTAAGGTGAATATGACCTGGAGATAAATACAGAGAACAGTATTTACCACTTTTGAACACTAACAGTACAGACACTAACTACTTTACCCATTAACTTAAGATTGGTATTATTATTAATATTAGTTTACAAAAGAAAAACCTGAAACAGCAAGGTTAACTCGTCCAGGTCACAGAATCACTAAATGGTAGAGTTAAGATTTGAAACCAGGCAGCTCAGCTCCAGAGCCCACACACGTCTATACTTGTCTGCCTCAAAATCAAAATACTGAGTAAGGAGAATTTCTGAGAGAAGTGAGGGCTGATACTACAGATTTGGAGACCACTAGTAGAATGAGTGCTGTGCTGGAGAACAGGGGGTCTAATCAAATTCACTTCCTCTTCTCCATTCCTTTTGCCAGTATCACATCTAATCTTCTTCCAAGTGTCACTTGGACAGCAGCCTCCTTACGGGGCTTCCTGTCTCCAGATCTCTCAATCCTATTCAGCCTTAAAAATGCCACTTATACATTAAAAAAAAATTTAATTAATTGATTTTATTATTTTTGGCTCTGCTGGGTCTTTGCTGTGAGCGGGCTTTTTCTAATTGCTTAGAGCAGGGGCTATGCGGTGCATAGGCTTCTCACTACAGTGGGTTCTTTGTTGCAAAGCACGCCGGCTCACTAGCTGTGGCGCGTGGGCTTACTTAGTTGCCCCATGGCATGTGGAATTTTCCCGGACCAGGGATCAAACCTGTATCCCCTGGATTGGCAGGCAAATTATTAACCACTCGACCACTGGGGAAGCCCAACTTGTACATTTTTGAGTGAGAGCTGCATAATACGTCATGATATTCTATGCAAAATTTAATTATGTCACTTCTTAAAGAACAGCAGTGCATCTACAGTCTAAAAGAACAAGGTCCAAATTCTTTAACATGGCATTTCACAATCTAGCTCCACTATTCCTACTTCACTGCCCACAATTCACCATCACACAGCAGAATGGCAAAGGAAAAAGTATTGACAACTATAAGACTTCAGGTGAGTTAACCTCCCCATGCCTTACTTTTCTCATCTATAAAACAGGGATTAATATGTATGTAAGAGGTTTAGTACATTGTAAAAATCCAGTGTCAATTATGATGATGATGGTGGTAGTGCTGGTAGTCAATTTCATTTAAGATTAATATGACTGACCTTATTTCTGGCTTAACCAAGGCTGTCCTAGTTTGGGCCTCTTTTTTCTTCTTTTTCTAGTTTATACACTTTTTTGGAAAAAATAGAAACCTCTTTCATTCTCAAAAGGGTACAGGTTTACCAGAAAATTCAAAGGTTCATGCTAGATTAAACTCATTTCAAATGTTACTAATCTCTGCAAAGTCTTTCTCCAGTTAGCAAGGTAGAAATAATGGCTTCTTTCTCTATGTTCTCATAGCAGTTTCTATATACTTCAATTATTAGTTATTAATAACCCACAAATACAAATGTGTTCCTATTAAATGCTGACAGTTTACAAAGATAAACTCAGTTTTAAGAAACTGGGGCTGTGGGTTACTAATCAAAATTAGCACAGGATCTGACTGGTAAGACTAAAAAGTTTATTAACTCATGATTAAGGGCTAAGGGTAAGTTACTCTACTGATCATAAATTTGCACATACTCCAGTATCCAAAGATGTTCATTTACAAAATAGTTAACTGGGTGTAAAAGAGAATACCTTAGCTCTCCCACATAGTAACTACCTAAGACCACAACACAATAAAGAGAATACACTACCAAAACAAGCAGACTCCAACTACTACTTACCATCTCCACTGTTACCACCCTAGTCTGAGCTATCCCCAAATCCCCATGCATTACAAAAATGACCTTCTAACTAGCCTCCCTAATTTCACCATTGCCCTCCTACACTGTTCTCAGCAGCCAAGGTGATCGTAAAAAAAAGTAAGTTACATTATGTTCATCCTCTTTGGTGAGAACCCTCCAGTGGTTCTCCATTTTTACTCAGAGGAAAAGCCAAAGACCTTATAACAGCCTACAATTCCTATGTGACCACGTCACCAATTCTGACTATACAGTCCATGGAATTCTCCAGACCAGAATAATGGAGTGGGTGGGTAGCCTTTCCCTTCTCCAGAGGATCTTCCCAACCCGGGGATGGAACCCAGTTCTCCCGCTTTGCAGGTGGATTCTTTACCAGGTGAGTCACCAGGGAAATCTAAAGTTAGGAAAACTAAACAGTCTGATAGACTTTTTATTTTTTATTCAATTGCAAGCGAGAGCGTGTTGACGTGGCCCTAACAAAGCTGTCTGACAACAAGCGAGTAATGAAATTAGGTAATTGATATTCTCACTTATAATGAAAGAAAAACATATAGTAAGCATTATTCAGAAATGCTGAAGATCACTAGACATTTTGACAATATATAAATGACAATTTATTTGCAATGCATGTGCCAGACTCCAAATTGGTCAATAAAGAAAAAGGAATCTCAAACGTCAGGATTAAGGTGGCCCCCAGGCCAAGTCCCAAATATGAACCAAACCCTGTGGCGGCTTATTACCCCACCCCCTTCTCTACCCAAAGGCCGTTCCTTCACCCGGATAGGCAGCCCCAACCAATACTGTTGGAGAGATACGTATATAGAACAACACCGCAGGTATCAGGGCTCAAAGCACAGGGCTTCTTCCAACCGCCTTCGTTTTAACGTCTCTAAGAGACTCCTGAAGAACTGCGAAAATCTAGGCAGTTTTCCGCCAGATTAGAGCTGCGAGTCGTTCAGAAAAAAAAATCAAAAGAGTTTGGCAGACATCACAAAGGAACCAGAATTTTGCCCTCAAGAGCCATAAATCCCTAAACCAGGCCCCAGACAATCAGAAAACAAAGGATGATAACACAGGTTACCTCGGATATCCACCGCCGCCATAACTCCGAAAGCGTTCTCAGGTCCTTCTTCCGGCGCAGAGAAAACGTCACAATTCAGAGACGAAAGAGGTAGGCTGCAGAGCGGAAGAATGTCGAGGAGGAACCAAAAGAGGGCGAGGCGGGCAGAAGCGGGGGTGGAGCGGCGACGGGGAGAGGGAGGGACTGAGACCGAGTGGGCGGGGATAGGGGGAGGGGCGGGGATGGGGGCAGGGCTGGGATGGGGGCGGGGCGGGGAGGAGGGGATAGGAGAGCGTTGCTGTAAAGAGCCGCTACCGACTCTGTGTGACCCCATAGACGGCAGCCCACCAGGCTCCCCCGTCCCTGGAATTCTCCAGGCAAGAGTATTGGAGTGGGTTGCCATTTCCTTCTCCAGTGCATGAAAGTGAAAAGTGAAAGTGAAGTCGCTCAGTGGTGTCCGACTCTTAGCGACCCCATGGACTGCAGCCTACCAGGCTCCTCCGTCCATGGGATTTTCTAGGCAAGAGTACTGGAGTGGGTTGCCGTTTCCTTCTCCATGCTGGAAAGAGAGAGCAGCTTCAAAGAAAGGAGAGGTGGAAGCTGGAGATGCTATCGGGTTAAAAATTTGGAGACTTTTGAGGAAAAAGGGACTGAGCAGAGGCCTGCCCAACGCCCATTACTGAGGGATTCGAAAATTCCACCTTGATCTGTGATAGTTTAAAAAAAACAAATTCTGATTGTGCAGAATTGGGGGCGGTAACGTTTTTAATTTTAAAAACTCTTTCAGGAGTATTCAATGAACTGCTCAGTTTAGGAGCCACTGTACTGTTCTTAGTCACTCAGTCGTGTTGGTTTCTTTGCGATCCCATGGACTCTGTAGCTTACCAGGATCCTCTGTCCATGGGGATTCATCCAGCAAGAATACTAGAGTGGGTTGCCATGCCCTCCTCCAGGGGATCTTACCAACCCAGGGATCGAACCCAGGTCTCCCACATTGCAGGCAGATTCTTTACCGTCTGAGCTACCAGGGAAGCCCAAGAATATTGTAGTGGGTAGCCTATCCCTTCTCCAGGGGGTTTTTCCCACCCAGGGATAGAACCAGGGTCTCCTGCATTGCAGGTAGATTCTTTACCAGCTGAGCTACCGGGGAAGCCCTTAGGGGCCACTGACCATTCTATTTTTCACCCTACCTCAAGTGTGGGAATTGGACAGGACTAAGCAGGAGGAATTTGACAGCTATTAGATTTATGTGACCAAGCCCATTAAAAGTCTAAACCATTGAAGAAAATATTACATACCTTTGAGACAAAATTTTCACAAGACAAGGCTTCCGGCACAAAACATTAACAAGATTAAAAGAAAGGGAATACCCTGGGTCCCTGAGTAAAGACATAGTGTCCAAATTCCGGGTAATCTGGGCTAGATAGCAAGATGCCTTAGAGGGAACAATTCTGGAATGGGGAAGCTATAGGGAGTCTTAGATTTTCAAGCTCCAGTGTGTCTCCATAAAAGCAAAATGTTGAGGATATTTGCAAGCAACTCACAGATGCCATGAAGAGAACCCCAAAATCAGAAGAAGCCCCTTGTATGGGGATGAAGTGTTAGTGCCTATATCTTCTCCAGAATTTAGGTAGTGTGAAGGTTCCCCCAGAATTTAAGCACAGAACAGTGCTAAGGGGTGGGGTGGTTACAGGCGCGGGGGGTGAGGGGCAGAACGACCATGAACTTACTGGAATTTTCGACGTTATAGACTGGGAATTAAAAACTTTTAACTCTAAGTGGCATAAAAATATATTGCTTTGTTTTATTCCAGTTTTTGAACTGGGATTTTATGCTTGAGATGGTATGTATACGTGTCCCAGTAAAAGTATGCACACACACAGAGCAGGGTTTAGTTTTCAGAGGAGGAAGGCCTGGTGGGGCCTGGTTGAGGAGGCATTCCAAAACAGGGGTTATCACATCCAATAAACATAACTGTGAAACATCAAGCTTTCTGTTTTGTTTATGTTTTCTTGTACTTTTATTAGGAGAAAATAACAGAACACAGATCCTTAGGTAATAAAACATATGGTAAGCATAGTAAGCCAGACCTGGGAACTCAGCCTTTATCTTGTAGGCAGTGGGAGAAGTGAAATTGTGATTCCATTTTATCAATATGAAGATTATCCAAGGAACACGAGTTAGAGGCATTTATAAGACCAAGAACAGGAAGTCAGTTTAGGAGACGATGGCAAACAAATGATGTCTGCACTCATACAAAGGCAGTATTAGCAGAGGGAAGAAAAAGGATGACAAGTATTTAGGATATAAAATCAAAAGGTAATTAGTGACTAGTAGATGAGCCTGATGAAGGACAGGCAGGAAATAAAAAATTATTCCCAGGATATAGCTTTATAAGACTAAGTGCTCCTGGAGAAGGAAATGGCAACCCATTTCAATATTCTTGTCTGGGAAATCCCATGGAGAGAGGAACCTGGCAGGCTGGACTCCTGGCAGCTGGAATCAAGATTGCTGGGAGAAATATTTGTAACCTCAGATATGCAGATGACACCATCCTAATATCAGAAAGCAAAGAGGAGCTATCTTTCACCTTGATGAAGGTGAAAGAGGAGAGTGAAAAAGCTGGCTTAAAACTCAACTTTAAAAAACAAAGATGATGGCATCCGGCCCCATCACTTGATGGCAAATAGGTAGGGAAAAAATGGGGAAGGTGACAAATTTTATTTTCTTGGGCTCCAAAACCACTGTGGACAGTGACTGTAGCAGTGAAATTAAAAGATTCTTGCTCCTTGGAAGAAAAGTTATGATAAACCTAGACAGCATATTAAAAAGCAGAGACATCACTTTGCTGACAAAGGTTCATATAGTCAAAGCTATGGTTTTTCCGGTAGTCAGGTATGGATGTGAGAGTTGGATCATAAAGAAGACTGAGCACTGAAGAATTGATGCTTTTGAACTGTGGTGTTGGAGAAGACTCTTGAGAGTCTCTTGAACTGCAAAGAGATCAAACCAGTCAATACTAAAGGAAATCAAATCCTTAATATTCATCAGAAGGACTGATGCCAAAGCTGAAGCACCAATACTTGGGCTACCTGATGTGAAGAACTGACCCATTGGAAAGGACCCTGATGCTTGGAAAGATTGAAGGCAGGAGGAGAAGGGAACAACAAAGGATGAGATGGTTGGATCGCATCACCAACTCGATGGACATGAGTTAGAGCTTGCTCCGGGAGTTAGTGACAGACAGGGAAGCTTGGCATGCTTTAGTCCATGGAGTTGCAAAGAGTCAGACACGATTGAGCAACTGAACTGAACTGAACTGAACTGACACAAATCTGGAGTATCTACTGATTCATGGACAAACCACTCAGAGAAACAATTTGCCTTCTCAGTATTCATTCATCTAATCATTTTTATTTATCCATTCAGCTGTCTGTTGTGGGTGTGTATCAAATGGCCTTGTGAACCAATATTGTCATACAAATTGGAAAGTGATGTAATAGATGTTACTACTACAGGCTTACATAAGACAAATCAACTGTAAAACTGCTGAGGAGCGATGGAATAATGGGGAAATCATTCTATGCTTAAGATTTAAGGTTGTATTTTTAGATGATAAAACATAGTTGTACACATGTCTATGCTCAAAGATGATATAAATAATTCATAACTAATTCTTGATGCAAATTTTATTATCCTTCTTACCAGAAAATTCTATCTACATAGAAGAGTTTGTCAGATATTAAAAGCTAGATTAGAAATCACAATGAGGGACTGACTTCCCTGGCAGTCCAGTGGTTAAGAATCTGCCTGCCAAGGCAGGGAACATGGATTCAATTCCTGGTCCAGGAACTAAGATCTCAAGGAGAAGCGACCACAATGAGAAGCCAGTGCACTGCACCTAAAGAGTAACCCTTGCTCTCTGCAACTAGAGAAAGCCCTCATGCAGCAACAAAGACCCAGCACAAGCCATTCCAAAAAAAATTTAGAAATCACAGTGGTATGTGTAGCATTTTGATATAGAATGAAAATAAATTTAATTTTGACACATAGTTAAAATTGAAATAAATCAAATTTGAAATTAAAAACAAGTTCAAAGTGGTATATAAAAATCACAGTTGTGTGTATAAATTCAGTAAAAATATTTTTCCCCATACAGACATAATGAACATAAGTACAAAGAGTTTTACTAAGGTAGACTCTTTGAATTATTTGGTTATGTTAATATTGCTTATTATTAATGCAAAGCATTGAAAATACCTGACTGGACTCTAAGAACCTCCAAAATACAAAAGCTTGATCCTGGCTCAAAAGTTCCCGATGGAATTACAGTTAAAAATATCATTATCACATGGCACATGGCAGTTCAATATCATTTGTTCAACCATACTCCATGAGATACAACTGGAATAAATGCCAAGGGAAAAAGGAACTACAGTTGATAACTACTGTTACCTTGGTCATTTGTTTCACCCAAATTAATATAATCCTATGCATACAAGGTGGCTAAGTTAAAACATAAAAGTTAGAACACAATTAAGTTGGAGAAAATGTCAGCAAAAATAAAAAAATAGTCAATATTTACATATTAAGTACTTACAAGATGCCAGGCACAATGCCAAGCCCTTTAAAAAGATGACTGCATTTAATCTTCCCAACAACCTCATATGGTTTAAGGGTTTCCCTCATAGCTCAGTCGCTAAAGAATTTGCCTGCAATGCAGGAGACCCGGGTTCATTTCCTGGGTCAGGAAGATCCTCTGGAGAAGGAAATGGCAATCCACTCCAGTATTCTCACCTGGAGAATCCCATGGACAAAGAATCCCAGCTCACAGAACCAGAAAGTAGAATGGTGGTTGTCAGGAGCTAAGGAAAATGGGGGAGAAATTGGTCAAGGGTATAAACTTTCAATTATAAGACGAATAAGTTTGGGGACTCTCACAGTGATTATAGTTAACTAATACTGTACTGTATACTTGCAATTTGTTATGAGAGTAGATCTTGTCTTCTCACCATGCAAGGCGATGGCTGTGTTACCTAACTGGACTGTGGTAATCATTTCACAAGTATATGTATCATCACATTCTACAACCTAAATATATACCATTTTTATTTGCCAATCATACTTCAGTAAAGCTGGAAGGAAAAAGTCATCACCTTATGTATGAGGAAACAGAAGCTGAGGGAAGTTTACCAAGTCGCTTGAGGTTACAGTGATCAATGGTGGAACCTAGGTATCCAGTCTCCTGTTAATCACTCAGTCATGTCCAACTCTTTGTGACCCCATGGACTATAGCCCAACAGGTTCCTCTGTCTGTTCTCTTGCTTGGGATTCTCCAAGCAAGAATACTGGAGTGGGCTGCCATGCCCTTCTCCAGGGGATCTTCCCCACCCAGGGATTGAACCTGAGTCTCCCTGCATTGCAGGCAGATTCTTCACTGTCTGAGCCACCAGGGAAGCCTCCCTACTCTTTCCCATTTTGCTATTCTGCTTTTAACATATTGAACATAACAACCAAAATTAGAACTACTATGAAAAGATGATTATGATTTTTTCCTAGAAGAGAAAAAACAACAGGCACTTTGACTGGGAGAAGAGCTGGCACAAAGCCACCTAAGTGGACAGGATTTTGTTCAAAAGAGAGCAAGCATGTTGTGCATTGCGTGAACAATATGATAATGCTGGATGATGATGAAAGATAAGATCCTTGGGCCCCATTTGTTTCAGACCTTATTTGCTTAAGAGTTTTGACTTGATCCTAAAGGCATTGGCTACTCAATGGAGGTTGTTATTTGATCATGGGAACTCATGTGTCACTGTGGAGGCTGAATTAGATGGAACCTGAGTGATAGTTCCTAACAGTCCAGACAAAGGCTGATGATGGACAAAACTAAGGCAGGAACTAACAAAGTAATGGAGATACAGATCTTGAAGGGGTCAAGGAAATTTACTCTCCTCTTCCCCAAGCCCATAGATACAAGTACTTCAACTGGCTGTTGAATGTGTGCAAAAATGGGAATGGTCAGCAAAAAAGTGCTGAGTTTTTCCACACAACAATATTTCCTGCTGTGGGCTCTTCTTTACCAATCCAGATGGGAAATTATTACTTGTAGACTTCAGAGGAAAAGGTAATTACAAAATTCATTAGGCTTCCTGAGTGAAGAAGTGCAGTGTCTTCCAAGAAAATAATTAAACCACTGTGGGCCAAGAGCCTCATCTGTATAATTTAAAGCTATGCAGTGGGTCATTGTTTATGTCTCAAATCTAGTCTACATGTAGCTAATTCATAATCATGCTTCACCTGGCCAAAAAAATTACATTATTCTGTAGGCCAAGCAAAAATATTTTAAAAAGAGGTTTTAATATCCTATCCAGTGTAGTTTAATGTGCATCTATAGTATCCATTCTCCTTTTCTCAGAATATTTGAATCTTGCTAGAGTGAAAAGAAAAAATTAGAATATATGGCATGTATAAGACAAAGCTCTTGTTTCAAGAGCCCAGAGTCCTTAATAGAACAAAGTTAGGATGGAACATTCTTGTATCTATTTAAAGGTCAGGAGACTGGGAAAACAGGCAGATGTGTGCCAAGCTGCCAGGTGTTGAGGTGTTCAATTAGGATTACAAGCCAAGATGAAAGTAACAACCAAACCTCTTTATTCATTTCCTGCAACAGTGCAAGTGAGAGGTGAAAGAGAAAGGCATTGGCTCACTAGCATTTCACATCCCCCCATGGAATGGCCCCAGGCAGGGATCAGTGGAAGCACAGATGGGAGATAAATCTCACTGTCAAGGAGCCCTGAACAAAAAGCTCCTGCTTTTTAATGGACCTGTGTGGCTATAGGAAAAAAGGAAAGAGCTGGGTGTGAAAAGTACTGACTCAAAGTGAGAAAAACGGGCTCAACCAAGGGTCCTGGTCTTGGTAGAGGGCCTTGGAAAACATCTCAGCCAAGGTAGTTTAGTCGTTTATATGTTAAGTCGTGTCCAAATCTGTGTGACCCTATAGACTATAGTTGGCCAGGTTCCTCTGTCCATGGGATTCTCCAGACAAAAATACTGGCATGGGCTGCCATTTCCTTCTCCAGGGGATATGGAGAACCCAGGGTATCCCTGGGTTTCCTTCCCAGCCCAGGGATCGAACCCAGATCTCCTGCATTGCAGGCAGATTCTTTACCAACTGAGCTACAAAGGAAAGCTACTATCTCAGCCAAAGCCCCGAATAAAGAGCATTGGTCTGAATGGAGGTACCGGGCTGGGGATGCAGATATGAGCATGGCAGCCCAGCGAGGCCTGAGTTCATTGACTGCAACTCCCTCCAGAAAACTACAAAGCACTGGCTGTGCACCAAATACGACGTGGGGAAGGCAGCTTCTCCCGTGAGGCCTGCCAGGCCTGACCATACACAGGATTCTGTCTTAGAGCTGCACTACTCAATGAGAATCCAGGAGAAACCAGACATGATAGTAAGTTGAAATAGCTTCATGTGTCCAGCGTGCCAATCTGCCAAAAGCCATAAATTGTGAATGGAGAGCATAGAGAAAAATTTTTGGTCTAATGTTATGCAGCTACTAAAGGTTGCCATCTTGATTTTGTGCTTTTTATCTGAGAGGCCCAAGTACAGAGTTTAGGCCCAGGGTTTGGGTAGTGAAAGGAGAAACTGGGATTTTCCCTCCTGTTTCCCAACTTTGCTGATGTCTCACCTTTCTGTACATTAGACTTTGAGAAGAGAAGGGAGGAGAGAAGGAGTGGTGCTCTGAAAATGTTTGACCTTCTCAGTCCGGTGAGCACTCACTGGGTCAGCCTTCACCACCTGGGAAGTAGACATCAGCACATACAGCATAATTTCAGAGCAGTGGCAGAAGGTTCTTCATCTGGCCTGGTGCAACTTGTGTCACTAACATCTCTTCAATTTGTTCCCTAATTTCCATTCTCATTGCTTCTCGCTTAAGTTATTATAATAGACTTTGGATTACAGTCTCTGCATCTGGTTTATTTCCCCCCCCGGACCATTTGATAAGCCCTAAAAGACATAGAACCAGAGCTTCTCTGGGAGTTAATAATGTAGAGTTGGTAATTGAAGCTTATGGGAATGAGTAAGCTTTCCTAGACAGTGATGTAGCATTAAAAAACAACAATAACCAAACTCTTCCACTAACGAACTAGGGAGAGAGGACACATCCATTTTTTCCACTTACTCAATAGATAATTATTATGAATATTTATTTATACCATTACCACACTAAAGATTAAGAAATCCTATCCAGGAAATAAGGAGGACAATAGGGTGGAGTTTTCAGCAAGGCTTTGTATGACATTTGAACTGACATGAAAGATGAAAAAGGTTTTTTTTCCAGATAGGGAAGGAAGGGGAGGAAAGAGAGGAGTAGGAAGGAGGAAGGAAAAGAAACAGAAATATTTAGACATGAAGCATCCTGGAATATTCAAAGTCTTGCAAACATTTCTCTATGTCTGGATAAGGTAGATTTTGAGTGAGATGAGTGAGCATAAGATACAATAGGAGGCAAATCGAAGCCCCATAACTGGAGGGCTTATAGCCCATGGTAAGTAGTTTGGGTTTTATTCAGTAGGCATTTGAGGAACCATTGGAGATTTTTTTTACCTAGAGGAATAATAAGGTCAGATTTTTATTTTAGAAAGCCCGTCTGGCAACTGTATGAAAGATGAGTTGAAGGATATAAGTGACTGAAGAGATTACTGCCAGTAAGTGGAAGTGAAAAAGAATATGGACGTGAGTAGGGAAAATAGCAATGGAATGAGGAGGAAGGAATGGATGTGATGGGCATCAAGAAAGTAGAATTTAAAGAACTTAGTGATTGAATGGATGTGAAAGTGAGAGAAGTCCAGGGTGACTCCCCAGTTATTTGGCTTGGGTGAATGGATACATATCATTTGCTGAGAAAGGGAATAAAAGAGGAAAAGGGGACTTATTAGCATATTAAGCTTGAGATTACTATAGAATATATAAAATAGTGTGGTCCAGATGGCAATTGGAATATGAACTAGAGGTCAGAGGAAAGCTGTACCTGGATATTGTTTAAAGCAAAGAGATCTCATATTTCCTCTCTGTAGCCGGGCCTGTGACTTTGTTCATGACCTCATCATTTCTCATAGCCTCCTCATTGATCTTCATTCTCTACCCTTTTCAGTTCATTCTTCACATTCCCATCAGAATTATATTTCTAAAATACAATTATATACTCTGCCATTTAAAACTTCTCATGGCTCCCCCCTACAAGTCTGCAACAGAAAAATCCATACTTCTTGCTTTGGCTTTTAGAGAATAGAGTAGCCTCATTAAAGGCATTTATTTTTACATCATCCATTGTAAGGCTCTAACACTTTACAGTTATTCACAGGATATCTTGGAAGAGTGGTTCCCAAACATGTATGTTGACTACCCTCTGAAATGACAAAGTCAGATGGCCAAGATATTCTTCATGGTTGTCTTAAGATCTTAGACACATTAAGAAAATAATTGCTCTTCTTTACCAACTACGGCTTTGAATCCAAACCCTAGTGCATTATCCTGGAGAACTTGAATTGCCACCCAGAATGGGCAATTCTCAAAACTCCAGGTGAAACACAAGTGGAAGTGTTTACTTGGCCCCTTGCCCCATGACCTATTCCCTAATCATTACCCTCAGATACTTGTCATCTTAGTGATAACTAAAAGGAACTAAATAAATGACCCAAGAGAACAGAAATTTCTCCCTGCCCTCTAAATCTCTTAGAGATTTCACACTGGCAGCTGCTACAGCAAATTCTACTTAAAAGCATCTTTTGTTAGCTAACACAGTGAGGCCCCATAAAATATTCTTTGTAAAATCTTTATCGCTTCCCTTCCATAAAAACATGAAAAATGAACTTGCAGAGGGGTGCTGGTGCTCTTTACATTTTAACATCCCACAATCACCTGGAGCTAAAATAGTATTCCTTTTAAGATGGAGTATTCATCTTCCAGTCCACCACCGACCCAGTTCCTTCATGGGAGTTAGGCCAGTGCTTCTCAGTCATTAATATACCTGCAAATCCTCTGGGGAATCTCATTAAAATTCAGTTTCTGACTTCACAGGTGTGGTGCATGGTCCAAGATTTGCTCCAGCTAATTCTGCTACCACAGTCCAGAAACCACACTTTGGATAACAAGGAATTAAGCAGGTATCATAGTAGTTAAGGGGCTTCTCTGGTAGCTCAGCTGGCAAAGAATCCACCTGCAATGCAGCAGAGCCCATTTCAATTCCTGGGTTGGGAAGATCCCCCAGAGAAGGGATAGGTTACCTACTCCAGTCTTCTTGGGCTTCACTAGTGGCTCAGACAGTAAAGAATCTGCCTGCAATGTGGGAGACCTGGGTTCTATCCCTAGGAAGATCTCTTGGACGAGGGCATGGCAACCCACTCCAGTATACTTTCCTGAAGAATCCCCATGGACAGAGGAGCCTGGCAGGCTACAGTCCATGGGGTCACAAAGAGTCAGACTCGACTGAGCAACTAAGCACAGCACAGCAGCACATAGTAGTTAAGTGCTTCTCTGTGGAGTCAGCAGTCTGATTTTGTATTCTAGTTCAGCCACTTACTATTATAGTTGAACCTCTTGGGAAGATTTTCTACATTAGCTGTGCCTCAGCTTCCTCATTTACAAAATGGGTGCTAATAATAGTTCTTAAAGAATTCCAGAAAAGATTGAATCATTGTGTGTGACATTGTCAAAAGGATGCCTGCCACACAATAAGAAACCAATGAGTGTTAACTATTATTATTCATTACTGAAGTTATAGTAGGTCACTCGCTTGCTTAAAATGATGGACTGATTTTCCATTGTCTTCAAGATGAAGTCCAAACTCCTTGTCATGGACTATACTCCCCTTTATGACTTGACCTCTATTTTCCTTTCCAACTTCTCTGGCTTTTGTCCCTAGCAATGCACTCTCATCTTGATCCCTCTTGGCATGGAGTTCTCTCTACCTAGAATACCCTTCCTTTTCTCTATCCTGCCAACTCCTAGAAGTTCTTGAAAACTTAGTTGAGGCAACTCAAGTTAGTTGAGTTGGAATTCTCCCCAGAGTGTCCCCCATACCACTGTGAGTTAGGTAGCTCTCTTAAACATTCCCACAGCATCCATAGCACATCTCTCTCCATAACGCTTATCACATTACATTGTATTAGTCCAATTGTCCATGTCTTCTTTGGGGAAACTGTTGTGGGCATGAGCTTTCAATTTGTCCAGTGAGGAATTAATAAGTGAATAAATGACCAAGTATGTTTCTTGATGCTACTGTAGATCTCTATTGGCCCAAATCCTTTGATTAGATCTCTTCTTTTATGATTTGTGGATCTCTGAACTTTAGGGATCCAGCCAAGCTATAACCCATTCCTTCATCCCAGGATACACCCATATTCATGATCCTGCCAAGTAACTGTTATCATAGTAGCCCTGTGGGCAAACAATGCACATGACATTGCACAAGTTCTTGCATTTCCAGATTCAAGAAGATGGCTCATGGATGTGGAAGATGGTGGTATGGATGTGGAGCTCAATCATCAGGTAAATGACTACCCAGCACAGTAATTTTAAGGGATTCACGGGTGACTCGGTGGTAAAGAATCTGCCTGCCAATGCAGCAGATGCAGGTTTGGTCCCTAAGCCAGGAAGATCCTCTGGAGGAGGAAATGGCAACCCATTCCAGTATTCTTGCCAGGGAAAATTCCGTGGGCAGAGGAGCCTGGTGGACTACAGTCCAAGCAGTCACAAAGAGTTGAACATGACTGAGCACACATGGTAATTTTAAACCTAGATTTAGCAACTTCGATTCAAATTCACGCTAAGTGCTTTCCATAAGCCATATTCATTTAACCTTCTAAATTCATTTTCATGACTTGTGAAATTGTCTATGATCTACCTCCAGTTCACCTCTCCAACCAAGTTTCACTACACTTTCTGTGCTCCCACCACGTTGGCCTGTTTTTGGTTCCCGAAATAGCCAGCTGATCTCTGCAGGATCTTCCCACCAGCTAGTTCCTTGGCCTGAGATACAGCTCCATCCCACACACCACTCCCACACCCTCAGAGACTGTAGACCATCTCTGCCCCCTTTTCACTTCCAGA
Organism: Cervus canadensis; assembly: GCF_019320065.1. Lineage (NCBI taxonomy): Eukaryota > Metazoa > Chordata > Mammalia > Artiodactyla > Cervidae > Cervus > Cervus canadensis. The sequence continues at coordinate 76,964,505 of NC_057391.1, forward strand.
ATGCAAGCTCCTTGAGGCCAGTTCTTTGGTTCCACCACCACCTCCCCCCCCCCACCTGCTCTATTTCTAACACCAAGAATAATGCCTGGCCCATAGGAAGAGCTCAGTAGTTATTTGTTGAATGCTGGCGTGCTGTGGTTCATGGGGTCGCAAAGACTTGGACACGACTGAGTGACTGAACTGAACTGAACTGAGTGAATTAAGACATCTTATCAGGTCTCTGACTGTATCCTTCATGCTTGCTGCATGTTAAGGGCAGCCTCCCTCCGCCTTTAATTCCTATGAACTCTCACTGGATTTGTTTTATTTTATGGCATCTATCATGGCTTCTGAATATTTCTGTTTGTTTGTTCTTGTCTGTCCCCGGCCCCTGCCCCAAGCTGTGTTCTCTCCAACAGACTCTAAGTTCCATGTGGGAAGAAATGATATTAGTTTTGTTCAATGTCTGGCACCTAGTAATTAGTTGATAAATTTCTTATTTTTAATATAAATTTATTTATTTTAATTGGAGGCTAATTACTTTACAATATTGTAGTGGTTTTGCCATACATTGACATGAATCTGCTACGGGTATACATGTGTTCCCCATCCTGAACCCCCCTCCCAGCTCCCTCCCCATCCCATCCCTCTGGGTCATCCCAGTGCACCAGCCCCAAGCACCCTGTCTCATGCATCAAACATGGACTGGTGATTCATTTCACATATGATAATATATATGTTTCAATGCCATCCTCCCAAAACATCCCACCCTCACCCTCTCCCACAGAGTCCAAAAGACTGGTCAATACATCTGTGTCTCTCTTGCTATCTCACGTATAGGGTATTCATTACCGTCTTTCCAAATTCCATGTATATGCATTAGTATACTATATTGGTGTTTTTCTTTCTGGCTACTTCACTCTGTATAATAGGCTCCAGTTTCATCCACCTCATTAGAAATGATTCAAATGTATTCTTTTTAATAGCTGAGTAATATTCCACTGTGTATATGTACCACAGCTTTCTAGTCCATTTGTCTGCTTATGGACATCTAGGTTGCTTCCATGTCCCAGCTATTATAAACAGTGCTGTGATGAACATTGGGGTACACATGTCTCTTTCAATTCTGGTTTCCTCAGTGTGTATGCCCAGGAGTAGGATTGCTGGGTCATATGGTAGTTCTATTTCCAATTTTTTAAGGAATCTCCACACTGTTCTCCATAGTGGCTGTACTAGTTTGCATTCCCACCAGCAGTGTAAGAGGGTTCCCTTTCCTCCACACCCTCTCCAGCATTTATTGCTTGTAGACTTTTGGATAGCAACCATTCTGTGAAATGGTACCTCATTGTGGTACCATTCCCAAAAATACAGTATTTTAAAAAGAAAAAATAAATAAAAACAAAAAACAAGCAAACAAACAAAAAAAACCAAAGTCACAGAAATTATTTAATATATATATATGAAGTTTGCTTTAAAAATAGGGTCTTTTTTTTGCAAGGCAATAGTTGGTTATAAAATTGAAAATTAAAGGAGCAATGGGGACGTAAAAATAAAAAAATTAAACTAAAAAAATTTTTTTAAATTTTAAAAATGATAATAGTAAAGATATATCTAAGACTTTCTCTGGAGCTGTTGTGGACAGTGTGGGGTCAGTTCATCTTCAGGTTGTTCCTTGGTCTGGCTTGTACTTCTCAAGGTCTATAGGCCCCTTCCTATACAGTCAGTGCTAACTACAGGGTTTTAATCTATTGCACCTGTCACTTTCAAAGCGGTTCCCTCTGTTTATTTTAGCTTCTGTTTGCTGGTCTCTTCAGTGTCTAATTTCTGCCCTGCCACAAGGGGCATGGTGGTGGTCACTTTTTTTTTTTTTTTTTTTTTTTTTAGGCTCGCTTATTCAGGCGTGCTTTGGGGAGGGAGGAACACTGCGAACAAATATCACTGGCGTGTGCTCACAGTGATTCAGCCACACTGGGTTTGTCCCTGCTCATGGCATGTGTGTTTTCCCAGTCTACGCTGCTCAGACTCCAGGTTGCTCTGCCGGGAACTGTCTGATGTGGGCCTGGTTTACATGCACTTCCCAGGTCTAAGCCACTCAGGTTCAGGTTTTCAGGTACTCCACAAAGGCACAGACTTGGTTGGGCCTGTGTTTTGCGCCTGTCCCAGGTCCGAGCAGCTCAGACGACCAGGTGCTTGGCACGTGTAGTTGCCCCCAGTTGAAGGATGCAGCTTGTCCCCTCCCCCTTCCCAACCGCTTGGTTTTCTGGGTGTACAATGGGCGCGCCTTCTCAGGTGTGCTGTGTGTCTATTCTGGGGAGCTGGTCTCCTGCTGCGACCCTCCCGGCAGATGTCGATCATCTAGAATCCCAAGAAGTCTTGGTTAGCAAAGAAGTCTGCTTGCAGTTTGGTATAGGATGTCTCTCTGGGGCCTCGATTGCCCCCTTCTGACTCTGGCTGCCCTCGCCTGCCTGTCTCCGGTGGGGGATGGGCCAGTCTGCAGCCGGCTAGCTCTGCTCAGTCCTTTGTTCTGTGAGCGTGCCTGGCGGTGTCTTTGTGTCTTCGGTTAGGACTTTTTCCCAAATAGCTTTCCCACAGTCTGGGTTCTATCTCAAGCTAGTTCCCTCAGACTGCCCTCAGGGCATTCAGGCCCAGTCCTTACCCTAAGCAATGCAGACTGCTCCTCCTTGTCCCTCCCCCGCTTGCTAGAGGGGGATACGAGCGTCTGGGCTGCTGCTCTGCTGGGAGCTGCTGTTAGGCATGTAATCTGTAGGTTTTAATTATTTATTTATTTTTCCTCCTGGTTATTTTGCCCTCTGAGATTCCAAGGCTCGCCAAAGACCCACCAGAGAGAGTGTTTCCTGGTGTTTGGAAACTTCTCTCTTAATTTTCATTTTTATAACCTACTATTACCTTGCAAAAAAAAAGATCCTATTTTTAAAGCAAACTTCATATATACATATATATGTATATTATAATTTTTGTGACTTGGTGTTTTTTTTTAATATTGAATTTTTGAGAATCCACCCCTACTCTAGATTTTTAATCCTTGCTTTTTGGTATTTGTTATCAACTTTGTACCTTTAAGAACCCAATCTTCAGTACCCATTTTTACTTGGGAGCAGGATCACTGGCCTGATTGCTCTCTCCCCTTTTTGACTCTCCTTTTTCTCCACCAGATCACCTCTATCTCTCCCCGCCCCCTTTTCTTCTCTACCCAACCCGGTGAATCTCATTGTGTGTTCCAGGCTGTGGAGAACACTTAGGGAATTGATTACTGGCTGGATCTGTCTCTCTCCTTTTGATTCCCCCTTTTATCCTCCTGGCCACCTCTGTCTCCCTCCTCCATCTTCTCTCTGTGTAACTCCGTGAACATCTCTGAGGGATCTAGACTGTGGAGAGCACATAGGGAAGTGATTAGCTGGCTAGCTTGCTCTCGCCCCTTTTGATACCCTCTCTGCTCCTCCTGGTCACCTCTATCTCCCTCCTCCCTCTTCTCTTCTCCATGTAACTCTGTGTACCTCTCTGGGTGTCCCTCACTGTGGAGAAACTTTTCATCATTAACCTAGATGTTTTATCATCTGTGCTGTATCGATGGAGAAGTCTTGAGGCTACTGTAAGAATAAGACTGAAAACCAGAAGCAGGAGGCTTATGTCCAAAACCTGAGAACACCAGAGAACTCCTGAATCCAGAGAACATTAATCGATAGGAGCTCATCAAACGCCTCCATACCTACACTGAAACCAAGCACCACCCAAGGGTCAGCAAGCTCCAGAGCAAGACATACCATGCAAATTCTCCAGCAACACAGGAACATAGCCCTGAGCCTCAATATACAGGCTGACCAAAGTCACACCAAACCCATTGACATCTCAAAACTTATTACTGGACACTTCATTGCACTCCAGGGAGAAGAAACCCAGCTCCACCCACCAGAACACCAACACAAGCTTCCCTAACCAGGAAACCTTGACAAGCCACCCTTCCAACCCCACCCACAGTGAGGAACCTCCACAATAAAGCAGAACCACAAACTGCCAGAATATGGAAAGGCCACCCCAAACACAGCAACATAAACAAGATGAAAAGGCAGAGAAATACCCAGCAGGTAAAGGAACAGGATAAATGCCCACCAAACCCAACAAAAGAGGAAGAGATAGGGAATCTACCTGATAAAGAATTCTGAATAATGATAGTGAAAATGATCCAAAATCTTGAAAGCAAATTGAAGTTACAGATAAATAGCCTGGAGACAAGGATCGAGAAGATGCAAGAAAGGTTTAACAAGGACCTGGAAGAAATAAAAGAGTCAATATATAATGAATAATGCAATAAATGAGATCAAAAACACTCTGGAGGGAAGCAACAGTAGAATAATGGAGGCAGAAGATAGGATAAGTGAGGTACAAGATAGAATGGTAGAAATAAATGAAACACAGAGGAAAAAAGAAAAAAAGAATTAAAAGAAATGAGGACAACCTCAGAGACCTCTGGAACAATGTTAAATGCCCCAACATTTGAATCATAGGAGTCCCAGAAGAAGAGGACAAGACAAAAGACCATGAGAAAATGCTTGAGGAGATAATAGTTAAAAACTTCCCTAAAATGGGGAAGGAAGTAATCACCCAAGTCCAAGAAACCCAGGGAGTCCGAAACAGGATAAGCCCAAGGTGAAACACCCCAAGACACATATTAATCAAATTAACAAAGATGAAACACAAAGAACAAATATTAAAAGCAGCAAGGGAAAAACAACAAATAACACACAAGGGGATTCCCATAAGGATAACAGCTGATCTTTTAAGAGAAACTCTTCAGGCCAGAAGGGAATGGCAGGACATACTTAAAGTGATGAAAGAAAATAACCTACAGCCCAAGTCACTGTACTCAGCAAGGATATCATTCAAATATGAAGGAGAAATCAAAAGTTTTACAGACAAGTAAAAGCTGAGAGAATTCAGTACCACCAAACCAGCTCTCCAACAAATGCTAAAGGATCTTCTCTAGACAGGAAACACAGAAGGGGGTGTATAAACGTGAACCCAAAACAACAAAGTAAATGGCAATGGGATCATACTTATCAATAATTACCTTAAATGTAAATGGGTTGAATGCCCCAACCAAAAGACAAAGACTGGCTGAATGGATACAAAAACAAGACCCCTATGTATGTTGTCTACAAGAGACCCACCTCAAAACAAGGGACACATACAGACTGAAAGTGAAGGGCTGGAAAAAGATATTCCACACAAATAGAGACCAAAAGAAAACAGGAGTAGCAATACTAATATCAGATAAAGTAGACTTTAAAACAAAGGCTCTGAAAAGAGACAAAGAGGGACACTACATAATGATCAAAGGATCAATCCAAGAAGAAGATATAACAATTATAAACATATATGCACCAACATAGGAGCACTGCAATATGTAAGACAAATGCTAACAAGTATGAAAGGGGAAATTAACAATGACACAATAATAGTGAGAGACTTTAATACTCCACTAACACCTATGGATAGATCAACTAAACAGAAAACTAACAAGGAAACACAAACTTTAAGTGATACAATAGACCAGTTAGACCTGATTGATATCTATAGGACATTTCACCCCCAAACAATGAATTTCACTTTTTTCTCAAGCACACATGGAACCTTCTCCAGGATAGATCACATCCTGGGCCATAAATCTAGCCTTGGTAAATTCAAAAAAATTGAAATCATTCCAAGCATCTTTTCTGACCACAATGCAGTAAGATTAGATGTTAATCACAGGAGGAAAACTATTAAAAATTCCAGCATATGGAGGCTAAACAACATGCTGCTGAATAACCAGCAAATCACAGAAGAAATAAAAAAAGAAATCAAAATATGCATAGAAATGAATGAAAGTGAAAACACAACAACCCAAAACCTATGGGACACTGTAAAAGCAGTGCTGAGGGGAAGGTTCATAGCAATATAGGCTTACCTCAAGAAACAAGAAAGAAGTCAAATAAATAACCTAACTCTACACCTAAAGCAAGTAGAAAAGAAAGAAATGAAGAACCTTGGGGTTAGTAGAAGGAAAGAAATCTTAAAAATTAGGGTGGAAATAAATGCAAAAGAAGCAAGAGAGACCATAGCAAAAATCAACAAAACCAAAACCTGGTTCTTTGAGAAGGTAAGTAAAATAGATAAACCATTAACCAGACTCATCAAGAAACAAAGGGAGAAAAATCAAATCAACAAAATTAGAAATGAAAATGGAGAGATCACAAGAGACAACACAGAAATACAAAGGATCATAAGAGACTACTATCAGCAACTATATGCCAATAAAGTGGACAACTTGGAAGAAATGGACAAATTCTTAGAAAAGTGCAACTTACCAAAATTGAACCAGGAAGAAATAGAAAATCTCAACAGACCCATCACAAGCACGGAAATTGAAACTGTAATCAGAAATCTTCCAGCAAACAAAAGCCCAGGACCAGATGGCTTCACAGGTGAATTCCACCAAAAATTTAGAGAAGAGCTAACACCTATTCTACTCAAACTCTTCCAGAAAATTTCAGAGGAAGGTAAACTTCCAAACTCATTCTATGAGGCCACCATCACACTAATACCAAAACCTGACAAAGATGCCACAAAAAAAGAAAACTATAGGCCAATATCATTGATGAACATAGATGCAAAAATCCTTAACAAAATTCTAGCAAACAGAATCCAAAAACATGTTAAAAAGATCATACATCATGACCAGGTGGGCTTTATCCCAGGGATGCAAGGATTCTTCAATATCCACAAATCAATCAATGTAATACACCACATTAACAAATTGAAAGATAAAAACCATATGATTATCTCAATAGATGCAGAGAAAGCCTTTGACAAAATTCAACACTCATTTATGATTAAAACTCTCCAAAAAGCAGGAATAGAAGGAACATACCTCAACATAATAAAAGCTATATATGACAAACCCACAGCTAGCATCACCCTCAATGGTGAAAAATTAAAGGCATTTCCCCTGAAATCAGGAACAAGACAAGGGTGCCCACTCTCACCACTACTATTCAACATAGTGTTGGAACTTCTGGCCACAGCAATCAGAGCAGAAAAAGAAGTAAAAGGAATCCAGATAGGAAAAGAAGAAGTAAAACTCTCACTGTTTGCAGATGACATGATCCTCTATATAGAAAACCCTAAAGACTCTACCAGAAAATTACTAGAGCTAATCAATGAATATAGTAAAGTTGCAGGATATTAAATTAACACACAGAAATCCCTTGTATTCCTATACACTAACAATGAGAAAACAGAAAGAGAAATCAAGGAAATAATTCCATTCACCATTGCAATGAAAAGAGTAAAATACTTAGGAATAAATCTACCTACAGAAACAAAAGACCTAGATACAGAAATCTATAAAACACTGGTGAAAGAAATCAAAGAGGACACAAATAGATGGAGAAATATACCGTGTTCATGGATCAGAAGAATCAACATAGTAAAAATGAGTATGCCACCCCAAAGCAATCTATAGATTCAACGCAATCCCTACCAAGCTACCAACGGTATTTTTCAGGGAACTAGAGCAAATAATTTCACAATTTGTATGGAAATACAAAAAGCCTCAAATAGCCAAAACAATCTTGAGAAAGAAGAATGGAACTGGAGGAATCAAGCTGCCTGACTTCAGGCTCTACTACAAAGCCACAGTCATCAAGACAGTGTGTACTGGCACAAAGACAGAAATATAGATCAATGGAACAAAATAGAAAGCCCAGAGAAAAACCCACACACCTATGGACACCTTATCTTTGACAAAAAAGGCAAGAATATACAACGGAGAAAAGACAATCTCTTTAACAAGTGGTGCTGGGAAAACTGGTCAACCACTTGTAAAAGAATGAAACTAGAACACTTTCTAACACCATACACAAAAATAAACTGAGAATGGATTAAAGATCTAAACATAAGACTGGAAGCTATAAAACTCCTAGAGGAAAACATAGGCAAAACACCCTCCGACATAAATCACAGCAAGATCCTCTATGACCCACCTCCCAGAATATTGGAAATAAAAGCAAAAATAAACAAATGGGACCTAATTAAACTTAAAAGCTTCTGCACAACAAAGGAAACTATAAGCAAGGTGAAAAGACAGACTTCAGAATTGGAGAAAATGATAGCAAATGAAGCAACTGACATAGAATTAATCTCAGATATGTTCAAGCAACTCCTGTAGCTCAATTCCAGAAAAATAAATGACCCAATCAAAAAGTGGGCCAAAAAACTGAACAGACATTTCTCCAAAGAAGACATACAGATGGCTAACAAACACATGAAAAGATGCTCAACATCACTCATTATCAGATAAATGCAAATCAAAACCACAATGAGATACCATTTCATGCCAGTCAGAATGGCTGCTATCCAAAAATTTACAAGCAATAAATGCTGGAGAGGGTGTGGAGAAAAGGGAACCCTCTTACACTGTTGGTGGGAATGCAAACTAGTACAGCCACTATGGAGAACAGTGTGGAGATTCCTTTAAAAATTGGAAATAGAACTGCCATATGACCCAGCAATCTCACTGCTGGCCATACACACCAAGGAAACCAGAATTGAAAGAGACACGTGTACCCCAATGTTCATTGCAGCACTGCTTATAATAGCCAGGACATGGAAGCAACCTAGATGTCCATAAGCAGACAAATGGATTAGAAAGCTGTGGTACATATACACCATGGAATATTACTCAGCCATTAAAAAGAATACATTTGAATCATTTCTAATGAGGTGGATGAAACTGGAGCCTATTATACAGAGTGAAGTAGCCAGAAAGAAAAATACCAATATAGTATACTAACGCATATATATGGAATTTAGAAAGATGGTAATGATAACCCTCTATGCAAGACAGCAAGAGAGACACAGATGTATTGACCAGTCTTCTGGACTCTGTGGGAGAGTGTGAGGGCAGGATGATATGTGAGAATGGCATTGAAACATGTATATTATCATATGTCAAACGAATCACCAGTCCATGTTTGATGCATGAGACAGGGTGCTTGTGGCTGGTGCACTAAGATGACCCAGAGGGATGGGATGGGGAGGGAGGTGGGAGGGTGGTTCAGGATGGGGAACACATGTACACCCATGGTGGATTCATGTCAATGTATGGCAAAACCAATGCAATGTTGTAAAGTAAAATAAATAAATAAAATTTTTTAAAAAAGGAATGAAAGTTAAAAAAATGAAAATTAAAAAAAATGAAAATTAAAGGAGTAAGAGTACTTAAAAATAAAAAAAAATTTTAATTTACAAATGATACTAGTAAAAATATATCTGGTAAATTTCTTTCTTGAATAGTTCAGTGAACATTAATTAACCAAAGAAGAATAATGGCATTATTTTTCCAGTTTATTTATGTGATGTAAAAAATCCTACAAAAGTTTAAGTTCCATTTGCAGCTTTAAAATAGAAGCAATTAGTATTAACCACAGAAAGTTGGAGTGAGAAAAAGTCTTAGATGTCATGAGGCCCATTTTCCTTACTTTGTAAATGAGTAAATTAGGGCATAGGAAGGAGAAGTGACTTGCACAGCTAATTAGTAGCAGGATTGAAAGTAAAACCCAGGCTTTCTAATCCTACATGATTCATCCCCCAAGTTAAAAAATGTATTAAGTACCTACCCTGTTGAATGATTTTGACTTACGTGCTTTGTCACCCTGATGGCAACTCCAGGTGTTCATTCAAAGGCAGATGCAAGTAAAAGATGGAGTCCAGATTGCTACTTCTAAGAATAAGGTTTTTCCATTTATAAAGGCATATTTGGCTTTAGTCAGAAAAAGTGCACCCACTTCTATTTAAGCTAATGAAGAGCCTATTTCTGGGGGTGGTGGCTGTAATTAGAACCAATTACACAAAAACCTCATTTTGATAATCATGTATCGTCAACAAATGACTCATAGTTTTGATATCTGAAGTCAGTTAGGAAAAAAGTAAGTGCACACTGGATCATACATTCTCAGTGTGGGCAATGAAAACTGGTTCTTGGGGGAGTATAAAAAAAAACTCACTCTCTTTATGTATAAAGCACAGATATATATGCAGTGCATAAATAAATATATAGTATATCTGTCCTGAGACCACATATTAAATAATTCCTTTCATATGAAATTCAGAAAGGCAGATCTATGAAAATAGAGAGTGGGCATGAAGGTAGGGACCTGGGGTGATAATTAATGGGTACAGGGTTTATTTGGGGGTTGATGAAAATGTTCTTAAATTATTGTGGTAATAATAATTACCACAATAATTACCACAATTGTACAACTCTGTAAATATACTAAAAGTCATTGATTTGGACACCTTAAACAGGCAAATTTTATGGTATGTAAATTACATCTCAATGAAATTGTTTTTAAAAACCCACAAAACTTCCCTCAAAAGGGGGAGGGAGGGAGGGAGGGTGGCAATTAGGAGAAAGCCTCTGAAAAGGTTCTTTGATGAGTCAGTAATGGAAAAAAAAGAGAAACACTGCCTTGGACCCAAAAAAATGAATTTCATTTTAAATCTCTGTATTCCCAGTTCAAACATCCATGATGACACAGTTCACTTTGCCTGAACAGTTCCTGGGTTAATCCTCCCCAAGCCAGGAATGTCCTCTGGGCCTCATCACTACCAGTAGGTGGAGTCTGGAATTAGTTTTGCTGCCCAGCACCTGGTCTGTAAGAATGGTGGGGCTGAGAAAAGGACTTGAGGAAGACACACGTTATGTGGCTCAGGAATCATGGCTGCCCTGCCGGAGTCATATTAGAAACCGTCTCCTAAAAACTAGGTTGATTAGGTTGCTTGCCACTGCTAGAGGCTCTCTGAGCACTTAACTGTGTAACTCAAAGTCAGAGGGTAAGTTCTCAGGCAGATAGACCCTGAGGTGGTTAACAAGCATGGCTTTTCTTATGGAGTACTCTGGGGATCAACTTCTGTGGAAAAGAGCAGGAATCAGCTGGTGAAAAGTTGACCTGTGATGCAGGCCTGACAATGGCTTTAACCTGCCTCAAGAGAAGCGCTACCACTGGGATAGCCCTTCTGAGTTGTCCCAACAACTGAGCATAACACCTTCATTTCTGAAGGGGTATCTGAGTGGTGCATCACAGCATTCGTCCCACTTAGCATCTCACAAGGGTCAGAAGTGGAGTGTTAAAGAACACTAACAGAAGCTCATTGAGTATCTTGGTTGCTGTAACTAAAGTTGATGGCAGGAAGTGACTTCCCAGATGAATTCATCCTTTCAGTCACAGAACCATAGAGGATGAATTTGTATAGCATCACAAGGAATATGCAACTAACATTAGCTAATATCACAAATTTATATTGATATTATGACAAAATAGATGACCCAGCCATCAAGGAAGCCACATCCATCAATATACAAATAGTTCATAAATACTACCAATAATGTACATTTTAATACTATGCATCTATGTGCATGTGTTGTGTTATCTGGCATGCAATATGTTGGGTATGATAAACCCTAAGACATATTGCCACATATAATATAAAAAGCTATACAAATATGTTCAGTTTTTTCGTCTATATTTAAGAATATTGCAGCAACATGGATGGACTTGGAGGGCATTATGCTAAGTGAAATAAGTCAGACAGAGAAAATGTCATATACTGTATGTCATATACTGTATGACATCATTTCCATGTGGAATGCAAAAAATAAAACAAACCAGTGAATATAACAAAAAAAAAAAGTAGACTCATAGAGAGCAAGTTAGTGGCTACTAGTAGGAAAAACAAAGGGGAAAGAAGCAATAAAGAGGTAGTGGATTAAGAAGTACAAACTATTAGGTATAAAATAAGATGCTAAGATATATTGTATAACATGGGGAATATTGTTGTTCGGTCACTAAGTTTTGTCTGGACTGCAGCATGCCAGGCTTCCCTGTCCTTTACTATCTTCCAGGGTTTGCTCAAACTCATGTCCATTGAGTCAATGATGTTATCTAACCATCTCATCCTCTGCCAATCCCTTCTCCTCTTGCCCTAAATCTTTCCCAGCATCAGGGTCTTTTCCAATGAGCTGGCTTTTCGCATCAGGTGGCCAAAGTACTGGAGCTGCAGCTTCAGCATCAGTCATTCCAATGAATATTTAGGGTTGATGTCCTTTAGGATTGACTGGTTTTATCTCCTTGCAGTCCATGAGACTCTCAAAAGAGTCTTCTCCAACACCACAGTTCGAAAGCATCTTCTTCAGTGCTCAACCTTCTTCGTGGTTCAACTCTCACATATGTACCTGACTACTGGAAAAACCATAGCTTTGACTATACGGACCTTTGTCGGCAAAGTGATGTCTCTCCTTTTTAATACTCTGGCTAGGTTTGTCATAGCTTTTCTACAGCCAATATTTTCAATAACCATAAATGGAATATAACCTTTAAAAACTGTGAATCACTGTATCATATACCTGTAACATATAATATTGTACAACAAGTATACTTCAATTTTTTTTTAAATAATGTATTAAGATTTCCCATGTTCTGTCAAACATAGTTCTGGGAAATCTTGCTCTTACCAAAAGCCACCCCCATCCATAAACCTTCCATGCTGTCCTGCTACTATGTCTTCCTGGTCCCTTGTTACTCTCTCTGTTGAAAACTCTCTATTTAGAAGACATAAAGAATTCAGAGAGTTTATAGAAGGGCTTCTAGAACACTGTGAACTCTAAAGAATTGAAGGCAAAATTTGTTCTTCGTCACCTATGTACATTTTTTTAGGACAAGAGTCCATAACTTCATCAGATTCTCAAGTGGGTCCATCCTTTTGAGTTTATTCATCATTTCATCTTCCATAGTGTTCTTTATCCTGTGTTCTTATATTCACTTGGTATTTTGTTTTCCATCATGTTATGAACTAGGATAATTCCCTCATCTCTTCAGAGTGTCCACCGAGGACCATCAGAGGAACACTCTGAGTTCCCCTGAAAAAATATTTCTCTCAAACAGATACCACTTGGCTGAAGATATTTGTTAATATTCACTGCCTAACAGTGGACATATTGCAACTGGATCCATCTCTAATATATTCAAGAAGCTCCCTAGAGTTGTTGATATGACTGTCCAAGATGACAGTGTCTTCATTTACATATACTCCAGGTATGGCTCTAGAGAGAAATCCCCTGGGCCTGGTAAATTATATAACCAAGTGAAAGTGAAGTCACTCAGTTGTGTCCGATTCTTTGTGACCCTGTGGACTGTAGCCCGCCAGGCTCCTCTGTCCATGGGATTCTCCAGGCAAGAGTACTGGAGTGGGTTGCCATTTCCTTCTCCAGGGGATCTTCCCAACCCAGGGATCGAACCCGTGTCTCGCTCATTGCAGGCAGACGCTTTATCCTCTGAGCCACCAGGGAAGCCCAACCCCACCCCACCCCAAAAAAAATGGCATTGTATTTTGGTCTTTTATGTATAGATGCCATGTACCAGCACTCACCAAATGCTACATAAAAAATCTCATTTCAAAAAAAAAAAAAAAATCTCATTTCACTGATGTAACAAGTCTATGAGATGAGTATTTTCTGAAGCTAATTCAGCAGAGCTCACAGAAGAAATGGGGGGGGGGGAGATCAGTAAACAGAAATTTCCTAGAAAGATATTCCTTATCAGTTTATTTGTGCTACACAGGAAAACCTGTCCCAGACACAGGAAGAATTTTCCACTTTTCAGGTTATAAAAAAACAAATCTACACAGTGACCAAAATATACAAGTCTAATGAAGTCTTTCCCACAGATGTAATTTCATGATTAGTAATGAAGGATTTAAGAGGTCTGGTTTGTCAGAGGATTAACTAAGCCACAAGAATGAAAGCTCCTCGAAGGATTTTTGTCTGATGTTCAGAATAGGGTCCAGCACATAGTAGATGCTCAGTGAATATTCGTGGGTTGTACAATGCAAGCATAGTGTGTCAAATGTCATTTCTAATTATTTCAATGAGAAGCCCAATAAGTTTATAGATTCTTGAATCTGTAAGGGATGGAAACTTGACATCTTAAGCCATTGGCATAGTCAGCATTTCAGTGCTCCTGCATCAAGCAGTTGGCTCACTCTTTCTTTAGCTACTTGCACTGAACTGAGCGTGTGATGAGATGACAAGCCTCAGTGGTAGACTTGTTGGAGATGCTGATTAAGAGAGAAGTTCAAGATCATTCAATTTCTGGTTATATGTGGATATATCTAAATATGGCTGATTTTACCTGAAGAGAGTTGTAATACTTTTTTGTGTTATTATTCAAAATTTATTTTTTAAAAAATAGTTATTTGTAACCTCTTGTGCCAACCACTATGCCGATGACAGAGAAATACAGTGAATAAGATAGACATGGTCTCAATATTTCAGGCTGCAGAGAGATATGGGCAAAAAATAAGAATTAAATTCCATTGTAATTGGAGCTATGATGGAGGAAGCAGAGCAATCAGAGAGTATAAAAAGAGGGTGCAAAACAAAGGAGGGAGATGAGGAAGACTGTCTTGAGGAAAGGATGTCTAAGCAGAGACAAGAAAGAAGACTAGGAATTCACCAGCTGAACAGGAGAGGTAGGCAACTGCAAGGCAGGGAATTCCTTGGGAGTTCCGGTGGTTAAGACTCCACGCTTTCCCTGCCAAGGGCCTGGGTTCAATCCTTGGTTGGGGAACTAAGATCCCACAAGCCACTTCGTGTGGCTGAAAAAGAAAAGAAAATGCAAGATAGAAGGAGGAGCATGAACTAGAGCTAAGAGGCAGGAGAGAACAAGAAAGTGAATGTTCAGAATGACTGGAACATAGAATATGTGAAGATCTGGAGGGACGAGGCTAGAACAGAGATCAGGTGCAAGATTACTGTAAACTACATCAAAGAACTGAGAGCAGTAGGGAACTAAAGGAAAACTTTAAGGAAGTGAGTGACAAGGTCAGGCTTGAATTAGGAAGTCTGTTACTATAAACTAAGCCTGAAAAGACAATGACCTCCACTAAGGAAGTAACAGTAAGAAATGAAGGAAGTAGAATAGGTGGGTTTTGTTTTACTTGTATTTCAAGTACCACTGAATTGTCCAAGTGAATACATCTACTGGGCAGTTAAAGCCAAGTAAAATCCATGGATCCCATATGTAAATTCAGGAGCACTGGTAATCATTGAGTATAAAGTAGAACACAGCAGCTGTATCAAAGATATTAAAGGAAACAGGTACGATGGATACTTTTTATTGTTCCATCATGAGCTTGAGTTGATTTAATATTCTATTCTGGCTTCCTGCCCTTACTTGCTGTATAAAGACCTCTCTAAAACTTGGTGTTTATTCTGAAGCAGATCCTATCTGCCAAACTCTTCTACATCCTTTTCATTCCAGGCAGTTACCAGGTCTACATGTGAGAAAAGTGAGGGTGGCACTGAAGGTCACATTGTTTGCTAGGAACAACACAAACAACTAATGTGTTAAATATTTGGAACAGGGTGATGCTGAAGCTGAAACTAATGCTTTGGCCACCTCATGCGAAGAATTGACTCATTGGAAAAGACCCTGTTGCTGGGAGGGATTGGGGGCAGGAGGAGAAGGGGATGACAGAGGATGAGATGGCTGGACGGCATCACGGACTCGATGGACATGAGTTTGAGTAAACTCCGGGAGTTGGTGATGGACAGGGAAGCCTGGCGTGCTGAGATTCATGGGGTCGCAGAGTCGGACACGACTGAGCGACTGAACTGAACTGAACTGAATGCCTAAACACTTTTTACCACTGCCACAGACACAGTCTCATAACTCCCTCTTCTGAGCCTAATTCTTCCTTGTGAAAACCTTCAGGTATTCTCCTAGGGAAGAGCCCAGCCTTGACTAGAATGACGGTATCCTCTGTCTGAACATAAGTTAGGTTGACCTCTATTGTTTAGAAAACATGTTAGACCATCAAATTCAAACTTTAGTAAGCTTCTTTCAACTCCAAACTCCTCTGCAATGCATGGGCATACTGAGTCGTGTCCAATTCTTTGCAACCCTATGGACTGTAACCCACCAGGCTCCTCTGTCCATGGAATTTTCCCTGCAAGAATGCTGGAGTGGGTTGCCATTTTCTCTTCTAGGGGATCTTTCTGACCCAGGGGTTAAATGTGTATCTCCTGTGTTTCCTGCATTGCAGGCATATTCTTTACCTCTGAGCCTCCAGGGAAGCCCCAAACTCCTCTATATACCCCATTTTTAGAAAGCACTAAAATGGTTTTCTAGTTTGGCACCAAACCTCTCTATATTTCAGTTTATGTCTCAGTTACTCAGATATTGAGGTAAGTACAGGCAACATTTTTTTCATGTAAACCTCACAATGATCCTAGAGAGGATACTGGGGTTTTAAGAGGTTAAATAGCTTTCTCAAGCTCATGGAGCCCACATTCTTTAGCTATAGTGGCTCCCACTTTCTATTATCTTAATCTTAATGATAACAATAATTACCACAAAAATAATTAACATGTTGCTGCTGCGTAGGTGCTTTGGTCATGTCCTACTCTGTGTGACCCTATGGACTGCAGTCCGCCAGGCTCCTCTGTCCATGGGATTCTCCAGGCAAGAATACTGGAGTGGGTTGCCATGCCCTCCTCCAGGGGATCTGACCCAAGGATTGAACCCAGGTCTCCTGTATTGCAGGCAGATCCTTTACCACTGAGCCACCAGGGAAGCCCAATTAATATATAACAAGTATTTATTATGCCCTAAAAACTCAATGAAACACCTGACATAAATTTTGGCCTTTAATCCTCTCAACAATTTTATGAAGTGTTGGGTTGGCCAAAAAGTTGATCTTATGGAAATGTCTGAATGAACTTTCTGGCTACCTCAATACTATAGTCTCCAATCTTAAGATGAGGATTCTGAAGCCTATAAAAGTTGTCACTTTTTGACTGCACACAGGTGATAAGTGGCAAAGCCAGGATTTGAACACAAAAGCCTGGCTTCAGAGTCCTCACTGTAATCACTACACTTTGGTCAGGGTAACCTCTGATGTCCCTCTCCCACTACCTAACCCCGGCTGCCACCTATTCAATGATTCAGTGATTTGTTCCTATACCATGGAGCCTTATGACATTTTATTTCACACAAGTTACATCATTAAAATTATAGGTTTTGAATGGTTGTGTTGAGTTCATCTGGTTTAACAAGTTTTGTCTAGCTTAAGCTCTAGAAGTAGCTAAGAAAGAAGAAGCAGGTAGAGCCAGTTACAGGTTGGCCCAGGACAAAGGTGAGGCCAAGAGATTTATTTTTCAACCCTGAAGGGGCATGGAAAGAGCTGAGCCTTGGCTTTCCGTCCACAGCTTGGAGAGCTTAGTGCCTTCCCAAATAGCAGGAGCCACCTTTACCAGCAGGAGTCTCTGCTTCACAAAGCAATATCTTCTTGGCTCTACTTTTGGCTCCAGAAATGCGAAGCTGGCTGGATTACCTTCGCAGTGCTCAGGAGGAACTCTAGAGCCCAGATTTACCAGGAAAACAAAATAAAATAACATTTCATCTTTTTATGGCTTTTAAATGATTTTTTCAAAAATATCCTGAGCTTGAAAAGTGAAAGTCGCTCAGTAGTGTCCGACTCTTTGTGGCCCCATGGACTACACAGTCCATAGCATTCTCCAGGTCAGAATGCTGGAGTGGGTAGCCTTTCCCTTCTCCAGGGGATCTTCCCAACCCAGGGATCAAACCCAGGTCTTCCACATTGCAGGAAGATTCTTTACCAGCTGAGCCACAATGGAAGCCCAAGAATATTGGAGTGGGTAGCCTATCCCTTCTCCAGGGGGTCTTCCCAACCCAGGGATCAAACTGGGGTCTCCTGCATTGCAGGCAGATTCTTTACCAACTGAGCTATCAGGAAGCCCATCCTGAGCATAGTGCTACCCAAAGCCTTCAAGCTAATTCACAAGACTTGTAAATGAACACTTGGCTTGCTTTTTTGTACCTGCCCCCTGGCTGTCTGGTAGCCCTCACCGCATACTATGATAGCCCTCGTAGTACCTATGTATTGCCCTTCAAGCCCCTCATTCAGGTCTATTCATTCTGAAGATTCTGAACTCTTCTCTAGACCTCCTTTCCCACATGCCAAGGTGTCCCTGATAATGCTAGAATTTTTGAGAATTAAATAACAGGCAGCTCAAAACAATATAGTACCTACCTTCCCAGCACAGAAAAGTACTTGACGAATTTGGAATTAATGGATCAACTACAGTACGACTTGGTTGCTGGAAAATAGAAGTAAAGAAAGATTGGAAGGATGAAAAATGAAAGAGGTAAAGAAAAAGAGAGAAGTTGGTAATAAGCTTTATCTATACGGTGTAATATATGCTTTCACATGTTTCTCTCTCAATAGTAGCCTTAGGCAGCCTCCTTAAACCACACCAGTGAGCATGAACTTTGATTTATTGAGAAAGTTCAGAGAGCCCTGGATTTCTGGTGTTAATACTTCAGGTATTTTACAATTCCTGTATAAGATTATCTGATATACATAAGAGAAAGAAGTATAAATGAAGCTTTATGTTCATCCTAATTCTTTTTCTCTGCCCTACCAACTTTTATGTCCAAATATGTCCCTCCCAGGCCCACACCTCAGCCCTGAATTTACTGACAAAGCCTCTGCAGCCTGTGAGTGGGAAGGCTGAGGCAAAGTGTAAGGAGAGGAAATAAATAATGAATGATAAGCTTGGCTGGTGACAGATTGTTGCCACAGCAGCAGAATCTGCAGAAGTTTAGATGCGATTCTGCATATCTGAAGAGATCTTGAGAACAAGAGAAGGAAAAGAAAATGTGTCCATCTTCAGTAGCTCCGTAACAAGTCTACCCTTCACATGTGGTTGTCACAAGGCAACAAACAGTCCCATGCAGTCCAAACATTTGAGGTGGTCAGTAGTGTGATTGGAGTTGCGTGAGAACAGCTGCCTGCTCAGGAAAAGCTCTCTTACTGGGCCTGAAATGTTCTATTCATTCACCAAACCTTGATGATTTCCCAGTTTCAACATCATAATATCAGGGCAACCATATTATACCAGTTAGGTGCTCACATTTGAGAAATTCGAATAGAAAAGGGATTGATTAAAGGCTAAGAGTTGTACTATAAAGAAAACTGAGTGCTGAAGAATTGATGCTTTTAAACTGTGGTGTTGGAGAAGACTCTTGAGAGTCCTTTGGACAGCAAGGAGATCCAACCAGTCCTTCCTAAAGGAAATCGGTCCTGAATATTTATTGGAAGGACTGATGCTAAAGCTGAAACTCCAATCCTTTGGCCACCTGTTGTGAAGAACTGACTCATTGGAAAAGACCCTGATGCTGGGAAAGATTGAAGGCAGGAGGAGAAGGGGTCAACAGAGGATGAGATGGTTGGATGGCATCACAGACTCGATGGACATGAGTTTGAGCAAACTCCGGAAGTTGGTGATGGACAGGGAGGCCCGGCATGCTGCAGTCCATGGAGTTGCAAAGAGTCGGACACGACTGAGCGACTGAACTGAAGTGAACTGAAAGGCTAAGGGGGGACAAGAGTGATGTCAGCAAGATGTTGGACTAAGAAGCTTCAGGCCCTCCTTCCCCACAGAGACACCAAGTTAACAATACATGGACCAGAATACCTCTGTGAGAACTCTAGGGACAAGTCAAGAAGCCACAGCACCCAGGTCACTGTGAAACAAGAAGAGCTTTCAACAACAGGGGTAGGTAAATTTACAGCATTTGGCATACCCATCCCTGTCCTTCCTCTGTGCATCATAGTGCCGAGCAACTGGGAAATCTCTCAGACCAAGACTCCCTTTTAATATGGAATCAAAAGAGTGGACCATATATCTAGCATTCTAGCTTGTCTGGAGGGTTACCTGAGGGACTGGTTTCTATCTTGCCTGACTTGGACCACTGAAGGCGCTTGTACCTGAGTTTGGAAACCGCTGAAAACAGAGGCAAGCAGTGTGTTAGAGCTGCAGAACCACAGGTAGGCACTAGGGGGAGCAATAGGTCACAAAAGATTTGAGATTTCCTACAACTTGCAGTGGAGCTGACTGGTGAGCACACAAAGGCTGGGAGAGGTGGTTATTCTTTTTAAATCCTAGCAAAATATTATAAGGCACACAAAGAACACTGGAAACATGGGCCAATTCCCTAATAAAAATAAAACTCCAGAAACCGACTCTGAAAAAAACACAAAATTATGAGCTGTCATAATTATTATTAACTGGCATAAAGATGCTCACTGAGGTAAAAGAGAACACAAGCAGAAAACTAAATGAAATCAGGAAATGATGCCTAAACAATATGAGAATGTCAACAAAGAGAAACTATAAAAAGAAGAACCAAACAAAAATTCTGGAGTTCAAAAATGCAAAAGTACTGAAAAATTGATTCAGTTCAATTCAGTCGCTCAGTCATGTCTGACTCTGTGACCCCATGGGCTGCAGCATGCCAGACTTCTCTGTCCTTCACCATCTCCTGGAGCTTGCTCAAACTCATGCCCATTGAGTTGGTGGTGCCATCCAACCATCTCATCCTCTGTCAGCCCCTTCTCTTCTTGCCTTCAATCTTTCCCAGTATCAGGGTCTTTTCAAATGAGTCAGTTCTTCACATCAGGTGGCCAAAGTGTTTGTCTAAAAAGTCATTAGAGGAGTTCAATATCAGATTTGACAGGCAGAAGGAAGAACCAGTGATCTTAAAGGTAAATCATTTAAAACCATTGATTCAGAAGAGTAAAAAGAAAAAGAAATGAAGAAAACCAAAGAGAACATAAAGTAATTAATGTACACTATCTGCAGCAGTAATATACATATTAGGGATCCATAGAATAAGAGAGAGAAGTTGGCTGAAAGCTTACTTGAAGAAATAATAGCAAAGCTTCCCAAATCTGAGGAAATAAGTGAACATACAGATTCAAGACACTGAAAGAAATCAGTCAGGATAAATCTAACAAAAACCACATTGAGCTTCATTGCAATCAACTGTCTAAGGTCAAAGATAAAGAGAGAATCTTGAAAGTGGCAACAAAAGACAGTTTGTAACATGAAAGAGAGCTTTCATAAGAAATCAGCAGATTTCTCAGCAGATACTTTGCAGGCCAGAACAGAGTAGCATCATATACTAAAAGTGCTGAAAGAAAAAAAAATCTATCAAGCAAGAGTACCATATTCATTAAAACTATCCCACAAAAATTAAGGAAAAACTAAGACTCTCCCAGATAAACTAAAACTAAAGAAGTTTATTGCTACTAGACTTGCTCCACAAGAATTATCAAAGAGTCCTTCAAGTTGAAACAAAAGGAGAACAGGCAGCAACACAAAGATGTATGAAAACATAAGATTCTCCAGTAAAGGTAAATACATGAACAAATATTTTAATAGTAACCTGTACTATTGTAATTTAGGTACACAGAACTTAAATGACAAAAACATTTTAAAGATAACTATAGATCAGTATTAAAAGATATATAATATCTAAAACCATAGTTTGTGATATCAATAACATAAAGTGGAGTGGTGAGGCTGTAAAACAGCGGAATTTTTGTGTGCAATTGAAGTTGTATCAGTTTCAAATAGAATGCTATCACTTTAAGATGATTTTGTAATTGTAGTGATAACTACAGGAAAATGTTATGTGAAGTACTGGGTCAAATTTACAAAAACCAAAAATGGAATGGTGATTACCAGGGTCTGGAAAAGGGGGAGGAGAGTTGTTTAATGGGTATAGAATTTCAGATTTACAAGGTGAGCAAGGTCTGGGGATCTGCATTAGAACCATATGAATATACTTAACACATCTGAACAATACACATAAAAATGATTAAGATGGTAAATTTTATCCTTTTACCACAATAAGAAAAGGAAGGGAAAAGTATGCATATGAAGGGAAAGTTCATGTTCAATGGGTATAGAGTTTCAGTTTTGTGAGATGAAAAGAATTTGGGAGATGGATGGCAGTGATGGTTGTATAACAATTTGCATGAATGTAATACCATTGAACTGTGCGCATAAAACTGGGTAAGATGGTATGACATAAAAACCACACATGCACAACCTCACACACCAACCTCAGAGCAGGTCTCAGCACTTGACTGAATAGGCTACTGCCAAGCAGATAGAATTTGAGAGTAAAAGGGTTGCTAATAGCTCCAAATAGCTTGCCCTATTAATAAGACTTCCCTCATAGCTCAGTCGGTAAAGAATCTGCCTGCAGTACAGGAGACCTGGGTTAGATTCCTGGGTTGGGAAGATCTGCTGGAGAAGGAAATGGCAACCCACTCCAGTATTCTTGTCTGGAAAATCCCATAGTTAGAGGAGCCTGGCAGTCTACAGTCCATGGGATCACAAGAGTTGGACACGACTTAGTGACTAAACCACCACAATTAACAAGAAATTTTACCATTAAAGACTTAACATCTTAAAACAATATTTATAATAGGGTCATGACGGAATGGACTTCCCTGGTGGCTCAGATGGTAAAGAATCTGCCTGCAATGCGGGAGACCTGGGTTTGATCCCTGGGTTGGGAAGATGCTCTGGAGAAGGGAACAGCAACCCATTCCAGTATTCTTACCTGGAGAATTTCATGGACAGAGGAGCCTGATAGGCTGCAATCCACGGGGTCACAAAGAGTCGGACATGGTTGACAGAATAACACACACACACACACATGACAGAAAACAGAATCTTACTCTAATGGTTCATCTGAAAAGACTTTTAATACAGAGACTACTTACAAAAGTATGGGCATGATTATTAGATCCAAGAAAGAATGTTGAACCTACCACAGATGATCAAGAGAAGGACGATATTGGGGCAAAAGGCAGACATCGTGTTTGCTGTTGTTTTGCAGTCGCTAAGTCGAGTCCAACTCTGTGCAGCCTTGTGGACCACAGCAGACCAGTCTCCTCTGTCCCTCACTATCTCCCGTAGTTTGCTCAAATGCATATCCATTGAGTCGGTGATACTCTCTAACCATGTCATCCTCTGCTGCCTCCTTCTCTTTTTGCCTTCAATCTTTCGCAGCATCAGTCTTTTCTAAGTGAATCAGCTCTTTGTATCGACGGCCAAGGTATTGGAACTTCAGCTTCAGCGTCGGTCCTTTCAATGCATATTCAGGATTGATGTCCTTTAAGATTGACTAGTTTGATCTCCTTGCAGTCCAAGGGGCTCTTGAGAGTCTTCTCCAGCAGTACAATTCAAGAGCATCATTTCTTTGGTGCACAGCCTTCTTTATGGTCCAACTCTTACATCCATACATGACTACTGGAAAAACCATAGCTTTGACTATAAAGACCTTTGTCAGCAAAGTGATGTCTCTGCTTTTTAATACACTGTCTAGGCTTCTCATAGCTTTCCTTCCAAAGAGCAAGTGTCTTTTAATTTTATGGCTGCAGTCACTGTCCGCAGTGATTTTGGAGCCCAAGAAAAGAAAATTCATCACTGCTTCCACTTTTCCCCCTTCTATTTGCCATGAAGTGATGGGACCAGATGCTGTGATCTTAGTTTTTTGAATGTTGAGTTTTAAGCCAGCTTTTTCACTCTCCTCTGCCAGAGTCCATTGACAGGTAGGCCCAAAGAAAAGGGGTCACAGAATCATAACTACCACATTGTCAGGACACAGCCACCCCCCAAACCATGGTGCCTCAGGGAGGGAGAAAGTGGGAAAGAAATGTATTCCGTTCTCTTCCTTCATCTTCCAGTCTCATGTTGGGGCTCTCCTCTGTGCAAAACTGACCAGAAGCAAGAGGGCAAAGGAGCCCAGTCAGTGAAGAGGTCAGTCTCCCAGAGCAAATCTAGACAGAAAAGCACAGCAAATGGATGGTGAGGCATGGCACAGTATTAGAGAATTTCTAGCTTCTTAAAGAATCTTTAAGGTCATCTAAGACAGTCCACCAGGAAGTCTGTGTAAATCCTCTTTACTTTTCTCACTGATGTACCAAAACCTCCAAAGGCAGCAAAAAGCGTGGCCTCTGGAGTCAGGCAGGCCTGTTCCCTACTTCCAAGTTGTGTGACCTTGGGCAAATTACCTAACTTCTGAAAACAGGTTTCTTCTTTGTAAAGCAAGCATCATAATAACAGCCTCATGAGGTTGTGGTGAAATTAAAAAATAAATACAGAGGTGAGGAGACTGGGCCCCTCCCTGACAGGGAGCTGTTGGCCTAGTTAAGCATGGACAATTTGGTCACCAGATTCACAGTGCTACCTGACTTCCCTATTGGTTGAGTGGTTCATCAAAACATCTTTGTTTCTACTTAAACACCCATCAACTGATGCCTGGTAAAAAACATTCTGATACACCTGTACAAACAAATACTGTATAAGTATATTTTAAAATGTGGTAGTTCTATACATACATTGTATCTGAAATACAATGATTTCCAGATAATACTTATAATTTAAGATAGATAGGGAAATAGA
Organism: Cervus canadensis; assembly: GCF_019320065.1. NCBI lineage: Eukaryota > Metazoa > Chordata > Mammalia > Artiodactyla > Cervidae > Cervus > Cervus canadensis. The sequence continues at coordinate 76,988,890 of NC_057391.1, forward strand.
TAGGTTGATAGATTATCTCTGGAGCAATTCACAAGGGCAAATAGCACTGGATACCACTAGGAAGGATTTGGTAAGACTGAGTGCAGGAATAAAAGGAAATTTTAATTTTTATTATATAATCTTGATACTAAAAGTATTTTGAGTTGGTATCTTATATTCTTCTGTTTATTCCATTTTCACACAACCATTACAAAATGCCTAGTAGGTACACAACAAGGAGATCAAACCAGTCAATCCTAAAGGAAATCAACCCTGAATATTCACTGGAAGGACTGATGCTGAAACTGAAGCTACAATACTTTAGCCACCTGATGTGAAGAACCAACTCATTGGAAAAGATCCCGATGCTGGGAAAGATTAAGGGCAAGAGGAGAAGAGGGTGACTGAGGATAAGATGGTTGGATGGTATCATTGACTGAATGGACATGAGTTTGAGCAAATTCTGGGAGATAGTGAAGAACAGGGAAGCCTGGTGTGCTGCAGTCCATGGGGTCACAAAGAGTCAGACATCACTGAGTTACTGAATGACAACAACAATACTAGGTGCTGGGAATACAAAAATAAAGACACTATCCCTACTTTTGAGCAGCTCTAGCCTAGGTGACAAAAAAGCAAGTAGAGAACCGTTATGCTACGTAATGTATGGCCTATCTGATTTTCCTTATTCAAAACTTGAAGACACTCACCAATCACCCTTTAAACTCCTTTTTTATTGCACATATCACATTCTAACATCTTATATATTTATCTATCTATGATATTTCTTGTCAGTTTTCTCCCATCCCATGAAGGTGAAAATTTTTGCCTGTCTTGTTCCCTGATACATCTCCGATGCCTGAAATGGCAAAAATTTTCAGTGGATGTTTGGTGAACTAATGTTGAATGAATAAACATTATGTAATATAAAAGCACGAAAAAGAAGCTCTCAGAACCCAGCAGAGGAACACCAAATGTATACGTGGAGGTCAGTAAGGCTTCATAGAAGAAGAGACACTTGTCCTAAGTCTTGAAGGAAACCTGAGTGACACTGGCTGAAAGACCCAATGTTCAAAGAGCAAGTCCTGAGAAATATAGAAAGATGAGCCATACAGGGAACTGGAATTCCAAAGGTATAAAGATATGAAGGAATGGCAGTAGAGAAAACTGAACGTAGGCCAACAATTATGTGTTCCTGTTAACTATTTATGTTGGTGAGGCAGTGGTTTCTTGAAGACTTGTTACAGTGTTCTTTCTTCTATGTATATTTAATTTTTTTTCATAATACAAAGATAAGAATAAATGAATAAGGGGTTTCTCTGGTGGTCCAGGGGTTAAGACTCCATGCTCCTGGTCCCTGGTTGGGGAATTCAGATCCTGCAAAAAGCCTGCCTGCTACACGTTGCAGTCAAAATAAATAAATAAATAAAAAGTTTTTGAAAAAATAAACCTTTGTAAAAGAAAAAAAAGAATAAATGAACAAGCAAACTACTTTAGGAAAGTATAAAAATGTTTTCTAGAGAGTTTTGAGGAGTATAAAAATGCTTTTCTAGGCAAGGGAACATGTCAATGGTTACCAGCCACAAGTAACAGCAGCCAAACTAGGGTGGCAGTAAGTGGTAGGTAAAAAAGGTAAATACCTTAGAAGGAACACATAAGTCCATAGTTTTTCAATTGTAAATGACAACTCAAGATTAAGTGTGAAAGGGAATTTTTACTGATTCACACACTAGGAAGTCCAGGGAAGTATCTGGGCATTAAAAACTGCTGGATCTATAGCACAAGGAACTCTCCTCAATGCTCTGTGGTGATATAAATGGGAAAGAAATCTAAAAACAAGTGGATATATGTATATGTATGACTGATTCACTTTGTGTACAGCAAGAAACTAAGCAACATTGTAAAGTAACTATACTCCAGTAAAAATTTCTTAAATGAAAAAAAAGAAAAGAATAACTGCTAGATCTAAGAACTTCATGGCTAACACTAGAGCTTTGTCTCTCCCTTAAAACCTTTTTGCTTCTGTTCCAATTCAGTTTTCAGACAGAATTTCCTTATATGGTAAGAAAGACAGCTGTCAATTGCCCCCACCTCAAATCCTCCCAACTTAAAGAGCCACTGTCTCCCAATGTCTGTATAACTCTCAGGGAAAATCTAATTCTCTGCTTGGGTCACGTGCTCCTCCCTAACCAATCACTATGGGGTAGAGAGATGGAATAATACGACTGGCCAAGCGAGGAATAGGCACTAGCTGGAGAGGATGGAGGCTCAGACACTCTTTTTGGTGTACTGAGCACCCAGTTCCAGTATGAGGGAAGGGGAGGTCCCCCTACACCAACAAGCAATTCTTGAGACACCAGCTCCATTCTGACACTGTCTACCCAGAGATAGCATCGGATTCTACAGGTTCTACAAGACTGCCACACACACACCACCTCCCCCCACCCCCACCACCCCATTTAAGATGCCACTCACAATTCCAGGTTGTTACCTGTGCTTCTGACTAACTGGCTATAAATCAAAGGTTACTGTGATCCCCCTCCTCACCTCTCCCTCCCGTTTGATTAATTTGCCAGAGAGGTTCACAGAACTCAGAAAATCCACTTACTCTTTAGATTACTGTTTTATTATGAAAGGACACAACTCAGAACAGCCAAATGGTAGAGATGCATACGGCAAGATGTGTGGGAAGGAGCATGGAGCTTCCATGCTCTCTTCAGGCATCCTATTCTCCCCAAATCTCTATATGTTCAGCAACCCAGAAGCTCTCTGAACCCTGAACCCTGTTTTTTTATGGAGGCCTCATTACCCAGAAATGATGGACTAAATGATTAACATCAGTGATTGGACTCCAGCTCCAGCTCCTCTCCCTTTCCCCAGAGGTTGGAGATCTGAGGACTGAAAATTCCAACCCCCTAATCACATGGTTGATATTTCTCCTGGCAATCTTGATTCTAGTCTATGCTTCATCTAGCCTGGCATTTTGCATGATGTGCTCTACATATAAGTTAAATAAGCAAGGTGACAATTTACAGCCTTGATGTACTTCTTTGCCCATTTGGAACCAGTCTGTTGCTCCATGTGCAGTTCTAACGGTTGCTTCTTGACCTGCATACAGATTTCTCAGGAGGCAATTGCCGGGAGAAATATCAATAACCTTAGATATGCAGATGACATCATCCTTATGGCAGAAAGTGAAAAGAAACTAAAGAGCCTCTTGATGAAAGTGAAAGAGGGGAGTGAAAAAGCTGGCTTAAAACTCAACATTCAAAAAATGAAGATCATGGCATCCGGTCCCATCACTTCATGGCAAATAGATGAGGAAACAATGGATACAGTGACAGACTTTATTTTCTTGGGCTCCAAAATCATTGCAGATGGTGACTGCAGCCATGAAATTAAAAGATGCTTGCTCCTTGGAAGAAAAGCTATGACCAACCTGGACAGCATATTAAAGAGTAGAGACATTACCTTGCTGACAAAGGTCCATCTAGTCAAAGCTATGGTTTTTCCAGTAGTCATGTATGGATGTGAGAGTTGGGCTTGAGAGTCCCTTGGACTGCAAGGAGATCAAACCAGTCAATCCTAAAGGAAATCAGTCCTGAATATTCAAAGGAAATCAGTCCTGAATATTCATTCAAGGAACTCTCAAGAGTCCTCTCCAACACCACAGTTCAAGAGCATCAATTCTTCTGTGCTTAAGTGAGTTCCAAAAAGTCATCTCATTAACATAAAAAAGACACCTTCATTGCTCTCTTCATTCAGGAAATTTCAAGGGTCTTAGGAACTCTGTGTCAGAAACAGAGATAAAGATCAACTGTATATTTCTCATTATACATCATAATATCACAGACATCATGATTGACAGCTCTAGCAGGACCCCATGGAATAGGGGAAGGAAGAATCCCCTAAGGAAGACATGCTGACAGATCCAAATAACTGGTATCATAGCCCCTGTGGAGGGCCACGATTGATAGTGGAGATGGGAAGATTGACCAGTGCAGAGTGGATTGAGTAGTAGGAAAGGGTAAGGATAGGCAGAGAGGGTTTGTTTTTCTAAATAAGACCAGACTGAACTAGACTGTGATAGAGGAATTTCTTGTTGGGGTGGCAGTGGGGGATGAAAATATGAAGCTCAGGGAGGGGGGATCGGGATAGGGAATACGTGTAAATCTATGGCTGATTCATATCAATGTATGACAAAACCCACTGAAATGTTGTGAAGTAATTAGCCTCCAACTAATTTAAAAAAAAATTTAAAAAAATAAAAAATAAATTAAAAAAAAAAAAAGAAAATATGAAGCTCACATTAGCCTCATATGGTTAATACTACATCTGGGCATGAAATAGTTAAAAATCCCCCACTTTCCCATAGAGGGATTTTTGAAGGTTGAATATGGATTAAAAGCTGGTAATGAAAATGTTGTCATTTTCTCAGGTAAATTGTGAAGTTGAATGCAATTAGAAAAACATCCCCCAAAATAGCGTTGGTTTTGTTGGCATGGGACCAAACCCTGAACAGCTTAGATTAGTATAAAGAAGATTCAAATATATGTCTTTCACAGATGCTTAAGAAACTGAGCTGAAGAAGGGAAAAAAGCAGCACATGCCATCTGTTTAGGAGGTATGAGAGCTCCAGAGAGGGTTGGGAAAGAAAGGGAAGCTTCAGTCTCCTAAGACCAGGAGGCAGTGACAAAGGCAGAGACGCAAAGAAATGGAAGCAAGGTCAGGACCAAGGGCAGATACAGAGCCTGCGGCCCATAAAGTCAGCAGGAGCACTGTGCCTTCTGCTGTGGATCACACCAAATTCTTCCCATCAAAATAATCCATCAACATCTCTAAGAAATCTTGCAATGTGTCTCAGTAGTAATGAGCTATTACATTAGTGATAAGATCACCCATAGGACTCACTGTCCTATGTCCAGTGCTGGCCTGTTAGGAATGAAGGGAGAGGTCTTGATGACCTTGGGCCAAAGGACCAATGAAGCCATCTGTGTAGCAGAAACACACTGTGGCTCAGTCTTCATTCTCCCCTGTGAAATCCATGAGCAAGCAATATACTCAAGGACCACCTACAGATGAGCAGTCAAAATATTATTTTCACCTGAATAGGTGCTCAGTTTCTTAGTGCAGAGTTCTCTTGCAAAAACAAGATTAGAGCAAAGTAAAAGCCAACAGTAAAGGTCAGATGAGCCTTGCCCTCTCCATCACATACCCAAATCTTTTCACTCTCTGTCCTGCCATCAGTTCAGTTTAGTTGCTCAGTGTCTGACTCTTTGTGACTCCATGGACTGCAGCACATCAGGCCTTCCTGTCCATCACCAACTCAAGGAGTTTACTAAAACTCATATCGGTGATGCCATCCAACCATCTCATCCTCTGTCATCCCCTTCTCCTCCCACCTTCAATCTTTCCCAGCATCAGGATCTTTTTCAATGAGTCAGTTCTTTGCATCAGGTGGCCAAAGTACTGGAGTTTCAGCTTCAGCATCAGTCCCTCCAATGAGTATTCAGGACTTATTTCCTGTAGGATGGACTGGTTGGATCTCCTTGCAGTCCAAGGGACTCTCAAGAGTCTTCTCCAAGACCACAGTTTAAAAGCATCACAAGTGCTCAGGCCTGGTGCACTGGGAAGACCCAGAGGAATCCAGTGGAGAGGGAGGTGGGAGGGGGGATCGGGATGGGGAATACATGTAACTCCATGGCTGATTCATGTCAATGTATGACAAAACCCACTACAATACTGTAAAGTAATTAGCCTCCAACTAATGGAAATAAATGGAAAAAAAAAGAAAAGAAAAATAAATAAATAAAAGCATCAATTCTTCAGCGCTCAGCTTTCTTTATAGTCCAACTCTCACATCCATACATGACTATTGGAAAAACCAAAGCTTTGACTAGACAGACCTTTGTCAGCAAGGTAATGCCTCTGCTTTTTAATATGCTGTCTAGTTTGGTCATAGCTTTTCTTCCAAGGAGTAAGCATCTTTTAACTTCATGGCTGCAATCACCATCTGCAGTGATTTTGGAGCCCAGAAAAATAAAGGCAGCCACTCTTTCCACTGTTTCCCCATCTATTTGCCACGAAGTGATGGGACTGGATGCCATGATCTTAGTTTTCTGGATGTTGAGCTTTAAGCCGACTTTTTCATTCTCCTCTTTCACTTTCATCAAGAGGCTCTTTAGTTCTTCACTTTCTGCCATAAGAGTGGTGTCATCTGTATATCTGAGGTTATTGATATTTCTCCCGGCAAACTTGATTCCATCTTGTGCTTCATCCAGCCTAGCATTTCTCATAATGTACTCTGCATATAAGTCAAATAAGCAGGGTGACAATATACAGCCTTGACATACTCCTTTCCAGATTTGGAACCAGTCTGTTGTTCCATGTCCAGTTCTAACTGTTGCTTCTCGACCTGTATACAGATTTCTCAGGAGGCAGATCAAGTGGTCTGGTATTCCCATCTCTTGAAGAATTTTCCACAGTTTGTTGTGATCCACACAGTCAAAGGCTTTGGCATAGCTAATAAAGCAGAAGTAGATGCTTTTCTGGAACTCGCTTGCCCTGCCATACTGGGCCAGAAATGGAAGCAATAAAAAGTATGCTTGGCTATGCATCAGAGGAAGAGAAAACAAGATGGCCTGACCCCCAAGAGGAGGCTCTGACTCAGCTTATCCATTCCCAGTGCATGAAATGGAAGAGAAAACTGCATGGAGGTTCAGAATCCTGCCCTTGTGACGTGTGGACTAATTAATTTTCTGGAATCTGCCCAAAATAGTGAATATGTCTTCTCTGGGAGAAAGCAAAGGCCAGGAGAGAAGGGGAGAGATGGAACGTCCTTTCTTTTAAATACTTGCTCCTCAAAATGTGGGCCACAGACCAGCAGTATCATCTTCCCCAGGTGGTTTGTTAGAAATACACTTTTGGGTCCCACCCTAAACAGCAGAATCAGGGAAATGCTTTTTAAAAAGATCTCCTGTGGAGTCACACGCATGTTAAAGTTTGAGAAGCACTGAGTTTGTGAATCCTAAATCCATGCCCAAATTGTCTATCATTTGGATCTTCACTCACTTCCTAAGACAGTGCTCTGTGTATAGTCAATAGTTAACGAAAAGAGTGTTTGAGAAATTCTCTCTGGCACCTATTTAATTCCATTGAAGGGAGGAGGCCATTTCTGAGAAACCACCACACACTTATCAGGGAGTAGTTTAGACAGAGACAGAAGCATACTAAATACAAGCAAACAAAACAGTTCTAGACAAACACACACAGCTCTGCAGAGTGGGACAGATGGGCATAGTAAGTTTCCTCTCACTCCATCCCCCCGCCCATAATATTCCCTCCCTTCCTCACTCATGCTCTCCTTCATTCAATCTAGTCTGAAGCTCTTATGTTGAGCTGTTTCCTACACAGAATAGTTACCATGTGTATTACATGTCTTTTGCAGCTCTGTCTCAAACCTAACACTGAAGAATGAGATGTTGGACCATTAAGCCAGGACACAGTAAAAACAGACAACAATTGGGCACATACTTCTCACATTTAAATATTGTGACTATCATGATCAAATTCACACCTTATTGCTGACAGTAACCAAACCCCAGGCCTGGATCTCCATCTAATATTTGCCTTCAGTAGCTCTTCCTACCTAAGTAGGAAGTTTAAAATGTATATAGCACATGGAACTTATTCAATATCCTGTGATAAACCATCATGGGAAAGAATACCATATATGTGTATGTGTATGTGTGCATATATGTGTACAGTCACTCTGCTATACAGTAGAGATTGGCATAACATTGTAAATCAACTGTACTTCAATTTAAAAGGGGCTTCCCTGGTAGTAAAGAATATGCCTGCGATGCAGGAGACCCAGGTTCAATCCTTAGGTTGGGAAGATCTGGAAAACAGAATAGCAACCCCCTCCAGTATTCTTGCCTGGAGAATCCCATGGACAGAGGAGCCTGGTGGGCTACAGTCCATGGGGTTGCAAAGAGTTGGACATGACTGAGTGACTAACACTTTCACTTTTTCAATTTTAAAAAATTAAAAAAAACAACAACTCAGAGTACACAACTCCCAATTTCTTCTCTTTGCTCTACCTGACACAATACTGTAAAGTAAAAAGGGCCAGGGGTCAGCAAATATGGACTGAGTCTGCCATAACATTTATTATGGAATCTAATCATGATGGAATTTAATGAGTCATAACTAAAGTTATAATCTCTTGAGTACTTACAATGTACTTCACCACAATCCTATGAAGTAAACAGAATCCCTATTTAATGAATAAGGATATTTGAAGTTTTTAGAAGTTGAATAACTTGCCCAGGAAGCAGCAAAGATAGAATTCCAACCTATACCTGTCTAAGTCCAAATCTTAACCACTAAACTAGTATGATCTTTCACTGGTCAGAAACTACTACAAGCTCAGTATGTGAATAGAGAATCATTTTCCTTCTCTGGGGCTGTGAGGAGGATTAGATAAGATTAAAGATGTTCAAGCACTTAGAAAAGTAAGGTGCTGTAATATATAAGGTATAATTTAGTACATTAAGGCTGTGTCCAGATAAAAGCCCTCAGTACTATATAAATGGCAACTAACATGTGATAAATGTTCACCCTTGAAATTAGTGATAACCCAGTTCATTCAATACACAGCTCTTATGTATCAAATTAGGAAATATTTTTTAAAGTGTAATCCTTCATGTTGGCAAGGACGTTGGGAAACTAGCATGTTGCTGGTGAGAGGTCAAGTACTACAATCTTTCTAAAAAGCAAATTCGAAGTATGTTTCAAGACATTTTTAGATATTAACATAATTTCTTGTGAAGAAATACAAATTAGGACAAAAGCTAAGTATGAATAGAGTTAGTTAAGAGCATAGATACTAAAGCCAGATTGCTTGGATTAAACGCCAGCTCAACTTCCTTTTTTAAACTTTTTATTTATTTATTTGTGCTGGGTCTTAGTTGCAGCGTTGGGCATCTAGTTCCCTGACCAGGGACCCAACCCCAGCCTCTCACTTTGGAAGCGAGGAGTCTTAGCCACTGGACCACCAGGGAAGTCCCCCAGTTCTATTTATCAGCAGTGTGATCTTGGGCAAGTCTCTGTGACCTGGTGTCTAAAATGGGGATAATAACAACACCTATTCCACTGGATTGTTATAAGTGGTATCCATTATTTTTATTATCTCAGTGTTCTTTATAATAGCAAACACTTGGAATCAATCTGACCACAGAAAAATGATTAAATACACTTTGCTACAAAGACAAAAGGAATATTATGAAACCATTAAAAACAAGACTTTAAGAAGCTATTTAATTACATATAATATAAAGTAAAAAGAGCAGGAAACTGTATATATCAACTCATACCACTCATGTTTATTAAAAGAGTACTTTGTACAAATATAGATGCTTAGAAAAAAACAGAGAGGAATTATATCGAAATATTAACAAAGAATATACCTGGTGACAGTATAGAGTGTGCGCGGGGGGGGGGGGGGGGGTGGTTCTTTGTACGTTTCTGTACTTTGCAAATCCTCCAGAGCAGGGCTTTTCACACTCTTCATAAGCATATGAATCACCTGGTGATCTTGAGAATAGATCTGGGTCAGCAGATCTGGGATTTTGCAGATTCTTCATCTCTAACAGGCTCCAAAGTGATGCGGATGCTACTGGCCCAAGGCCTCCACTTTGAGTAGTCAGGTTTTGGAGCCGGAGTCTTCAAACTTGACTGTGCATCTGAATCAAGGTGGGAGTGCGGGGTCAAAATACAGGTTGCCGGATCCCCATGCCTAGAGTTTCTGATTTTAGTAGGTCTGGAGTGGGACCCTAGAAACAGCATCTCTATTTTCCAGGTGACACTGATGCTGCAGGTCTGGAAACCGCGCTTCAAAACCAATGATGTAAAATACAAACATCTTTTTCTCAGCGTCATAAAGGGGGCAGGAGCACTAAAAAAACAGGCCACCCTTCTCCTCTGTTTACAAAATCAGATGCAACCCTTTCAAATGCTTCCATAATCTAACCCAATCATTTTCAGTTACTTCTGTTTAGACCATGAAACTCAAACCACTAATGCCGTAAACATCCCTAAGATTCCGAACATCAGGACCTCTGCTGTTTCCTCACTCTGGTTGAGATGTCATTTTCTTGTATTTCCTCAGGATCAGATCTTAGCCATCTTCTTCAAGGCCTCAAACGTTTCCTGCACAGTTTCCCTTCCTTGGGGCTCCACAGGATTTTCTTTTCCTTCTGGCGACATTTACCAATTTCTACCTGACAGAGTGAGTATACGGGTGGGTGGTTTATGTCCTCCAGTAGACTGGGAGTTAGTGAGAGAGCAGGACAGTCCCTTCCTGGATTATCTTTGCCCCTTGACCTCAGCAAATCCCCAGCAGACAGCCAGGGCAGTCTGAAAGAATGAATGAAGTAAGGGATGGAACCTTCTGAGACAGGGCAGAACTGTTCTGTAAATGGAAACTAGGACACATGCCCAGCCTTGATGACCAACAGTAACAGGTGTTTTCCATCTCTGATGTCTGTGATTCATTCTGCACAACTGCCTGCACACCCAGGCGTCAGCACACCACGGCTCTCAGAATACACAACGCCCGACAGGGTGAAGTGCCCACTGTGCTCTGGGCACCTGGGTGGCCACATACAGGGGCATGTCTCAGTGACAACCTGTACCCACACAAAAAGAGGCCTTGCCACCTTAAAATTATTAACGCAAAAATATTAACACAGCTCCTGGTTCTTACTGCAAAGAAACAGGAGCTGCAGCTTGTGCCTATGTCCCTTGCTTCCCGCCGCACCTGTCCTTTTAGTTTTTAAGAAATCTATTGAGGGTGGGTCTGCATGTGCTTCACAGCCTGGGGTCCCCCATCCCTACAAACACACACACACACTGACAATAAATCCCTACACACACACACACACACTCACAATACATCCCTACACACACACACACTGACAATACATCCCTACACACACACACACACACACACACTCACAATACATCCCTACACACACACACTCACAATATACCCCCCACACACTCACAGTACATCCCTACACACACACACTCACAATACATCCCTACACACACACATATTCACTCACAATACATCCCCCCACACACACACTCACAATACATCCCTACACACACACTCACATTCACTCACAATACATCCCTACACACACACATTCACTCACAATACATCCCTACACACACACTCACATTCACTCACAATACATCCCTACACACACACATATTCACTCACAATACATCCCTACACACACACATATTCACTCACAATACATCCCTACTCACACACACTCACACATACACTCACATTCACAATACATCCCTACACACACACATATCACTCACAATACATCCCTACACACACACTCACATTCACTCACAATACATCCCTACACACACACTCACATTCACTCACAATACATCCCTACACACACACACATATTCACTCACAATACATCCCTACACACACACTCACATTCACTCACAATACATCCCTACACACACTCACATTCACTCACAATACATCCCTACACACACACTCACATTCACTCACAATACATCCCTACACACACCTCATTCACTCACAATATCCTACACACACATATCACTCACAATACATCCCTACACACACACTCACATTCACTCACAACACATCCCTACCACACACACAATTACACTCACACAACACTCCCTACACACACACATATCACTCATCCCTCACATTCATCACAATACATCCTCCAAACTCACATTCACTCACAAACATCCCTACACCACACACATAATTCACTCCAATCACTCCTACACACACAACACTCAATTCACTCACAATACATCCCTACAACACACTCACATTCACACAATACATTCCCTTACAACACACACACACATTCACTCACAATACATCCCTCACACACACACATATTCACTCACAATACATCCCTACACACACACTCACATTCACTCACAATACATCCCTACACACACACTCACATTCACTCACAATACATCCCTACACACACTCACTCACAATACATCCCTACACACACACATTCACTCACAAATACATCCCTACACACACACATACACTCACAATACATCCCTACACACACACACAGACACACACACACCCCCTCCCCCATGCGTCTCTTTCAGACTAGGCGCGCCTCCGAGGGCTGGATTGAATGGGAAAAAAAGGGCTCGTCTTTGTCACTAATCCTCCCCTCCTTCAGGCGAGCCAAGCTTCTTCCGGGTCAGCGACAATCCCCGCCAAGCCCCTCGGGCCCCCGGCCCCCGGCCCCGCTAGCCCCGGAGCGCGCCGGGGCCAGGTCGCCGCCGCCCGCAGGTTGCGGGAGGGGAGGAGGGCGAGGCGGAGGGCGGGCGGCGCGGGAGTGGGGGAGGGAGGGCGGAGGGAAGGAGGGGAAGGCAATCCGAGGAGGAGGAGGAGGAGAGCGCAGCCTCCCGCAGCTGGCGAGAAGAATGGGAGTGCGGGACGACAGACCGCCGCGGGGTGTCACGGCCGCGGCCGAGCTCTCCAGGCGCGGGGCCGGCGCCCGCCGCGTTTAAACCCGGGAGGGCGCGGCGGCGCCGGGCGGCGGCCGAATGGAGAGGAAGGGCTCGGCGGCCGGAGCCAAGGGGAACCCGAGTCCGCCCGCGGCCGGCGAGGCGCAGCGGCCCCAGCCGCCGCTGTGCGTCCCGGGCGGCGGCGGCGGCGGCGGAGGGACCCCGGCGCGGGGCCAGGCTGGGGCGGCGGCCGAGCCCGCCGAGTTCATCCGGCGCGCGCACGAGTTCAAGAGCCAAGGGGCGCAGTGCTACAAGGATAAGAAATTCCGCGAAGCCATCGGCAAATACCACCGGGCGTTGCTGGAGCTGAAGGGGCTGCTGCCGGCCGCCGGGGAACGGGAACGGGACTCGCGCGGGGCCTCCCCGGCCGGGGCCCCCAACCCCTGCCGCCTCTCGGAGGAGCAGAGCAAGACGGTGGAAGCCATCGAGATCGACTGCTACAACAGCCTGGCAGGTGAGCTGCACCGCGCCGCGCCGCGCTCCCGGCCCCTCCTTCCTCTGCCCTCCCCGTCTCCAGCCCGGAGCTGGTTCCTATGCTCCGGCCCCGGTCCTCCGGTCACCGCGCCGCGCCCCGCACTCCCTCGCGGGGACCGTGCCGCTCCGGGAAGGAGAACCCGGGAGGGGGGGCGCTTTGGGAAAAGTGTGACTTTTAGGATTAAACCTTCTGAAACTCGTGGTCATCCCGCATTCCTCCCCCGCATCCTCGTAAATCTCGCCTATAAATAGCTGGACAGACAGATGGGGGACCCAGCCGGCCTGGCGGCGAGTGCTGCTGCCACTGCTCACCAGTGGACCCGGGTCCAAATGCGGGAAGCAGCACCCGGGGTGGGCCACCCGCACCCACCGCATGCCCAGTGGCTGCTGGCCCCGGGGATCGTTGGCACCAGAGCTGGCCCTCAGCTTCCCCCCAGCTGACCGCATCTCTGAGTCAAGTCCTTGCCCGAGTCCCTTTGGCCCCAATGGCAAAGGGCAGTTTGCTACGATGCTTTCAGCATCTCAAGCAAAATGGATTCCAAAATGCACTTTCTTCTCTCCGAGCTCTGCTGGGGCCTTGGTTGCCAGGTGAAGAGAGCAATCTCAAAGGGAAACTAGTTCAAGGTTGGGCTTGAGCTGTGCTACATTCTCGCCCCCCGCCTCCCACTCCGTGTAGCACTGATTCTCACACCAGCTGACTGCTAGGCTTTGAGGAAAAGGGAGTCCTTTTATTGGGAAAAGAAATTCCCGAGTACACTTTGGAGATTAAGGTCAAAGTCGGGCATTTTTAAAAATTAACTTCGGCACCGGAAATTTTAAAGTCTCTAAAAACGGAGGAGTCTGGGTCATTCCAGGGCCTTCCTAAGAGAAGGTGGAAGAGGTTGCCAGAGGCCTTATATTCGAAAAGCACTCTTTGGTCTTCTCCCACCCCATCTGGTGGGATTTGGGAATGATCCACCTCCTCTGATCAAATTAAAGGCCATCACTCCTGGTCCCTAACCCTTGAAGTTGCCCAAACTCTTTAGCTCTGGACAGTTGGAGCAGAGTTAGGTGAGGAGAATGGGTGTGGCTGGGGATGGTGGATTTGTCTGGAGCCCAGACAGTTGAGGGATGAAAAATATATGTGGATAATTGTGCTCTATTTCGGAGTGCCAGTCAGCTCTGTTCCCTTGAATGCCTCTAGTGCCAGCCTACCTCTGCTTCCATAAGGCCATATCCAGTGTCATCTTTAATCAGGCAGAGCCAGGCACTTTGAAATTTGTTAAGTAGTTTACAAACATGAAGGATTAATAATAATAGTTGTAGTAGCAACGGTGGGGATGGTGCTGTGATAGCAGTCCTACTGGTAAGTGCAGCAGGTAAAGTAGTAGTAATATGGCATAGATGTATTTCAGTCAATCACAAGGCACGTAGTGATTCCCTTCCTTTCCCGCAAGTCTCTGGCATATTCACTACTGCCTGATGAATGTAAAGGGCAGAGTGGCCATGGGTGGAGAAATCACTAATGCAGTGATTTCAGAGTGGCAGTAGAGTCTTCTATTTAGTATTTTCCATGGGCATTCTAGGGTTGCCCCTCACCCCATGCTTTTGGCTGCCAGCCTATGGCTAGCACAGCCTACCGTCTCCCCAGAAGGGGTTATATTTCCATGGTGAAACTAAAGCTGTGTCTTCCTTTGGTCAGGCCGGCCCAGTGGGCGGGGCTAAGATCTGAACAGTTCCTCCACCTCCACGCCCACCCCCCCACACACACTCTGGAAAACTTTAGTGGTGAGAGAATGGAAAGTAGCAAGGGCAGATTTCCCCCTCTGCTGCTTGTTCCAGTGCTCGCCACTTATTAATATTCATAATTTATGGATTGCAAAAGTAATGCATGCCTATCAACTGTATTTTCTTTTAGAAAATGCAAAATTACCTATGGTCACAGCAACCTAAAGAAATCCATTGTGATATATTTCCTTCCTGTATCTTTTTCTTTACTTAAATGTAAACTGTTTACAAAGTGAAGGACCTCCTGCATCCTGTTTTTATGCCCAGTCGCCATTGTATCAGAGCATTTTTTACATTTCACTAAAATCTCTTTGTGAAGATTATTTTCAAGGGCAACCTAAAATTTTTAAATACGTGTTTACAATGATCATTGGATGGAAAGAGGAAGAAGTATGGTCCCTATTATTGTTGTTAGGACCAGAGCAATGCAGTGTGGCCTGTAAGATAATCTTTCCCCCTGTGCCTGATTGAAGGGAAGAGATAGCAACTGCAAGTTTGTTCTGGCAAAAAGGCAACTGGCCCTTCCATCCGGGCTGCAGTGCTGGCTGAGCAACCCAGTGGGCTCCAGGTAGGAACAGTCTGAAGATGTTGGTCCTCTCAAGGATCTGTCCTTCTACACAGCTGTGCATAGAGGAAGAGCTTTGGGGTTTAGAAGCAACATGGACTAGCTCAGAAATACCTGGAGGATTAGGCCATGTTGCTAAGGGCATTTCAGCACCAAACAAAAACTGTTGTGAGGCTTCTGGAGGAAATCTAGGTTCAGGGGGTCCTTGCACTCTGCATTGAAGGCCCCAAGAGAACAGCAAGTGGGCAGTTAGAATCTGCTAGGAGATATTTGCCTAAAAATCCATTTGGATGACTTGAGGTGACCATTTGAAGGGTATGCAGGCAATTTTCAAGGTGCTTGTGGTCTGTTTTGGCTTAGAGTTTCCTTCTGATTAGTAGGGAACTGGCCAATGGTGGAAGGCTTCTCGATTTGATTGTGCGTGTCTTATTCTCTAAGAAATTCAAGGGAAAAGATGGGCAGCATCTTCTTACTTCAGAATTTCTAATGATTTTGATACAATGATTAGAAAAGATATTCTGACCTGCCAGGGGAGGTGTAGACATGTAATTCTTACCAAGGCTACAAAAGAGGCATATACTGGCCAACTGATGGACTCCCATTGACCTCGAACAAGACACAGGACTCCCCTGAGGCCTTGGAATGTTCTGTGCAAAACCTCTTGAAAGACAGAGCCTTTTGCTTTACATCTGTTCCTGTGGGATTGTGAGGGCCCCAGCTGGGATGTGATCAAAAGGTTGTAATGCATGACTTTGTGGGTATTTTCAAATGATGTTCAAGACTCAGATGCCCACAGTGGAGATGAGTGCTGACAGGCCATGGCATTGAATCTGAAGGCTAGAGGAGAGTCAGCTTAGGCCCCTATTCCTGGCACACCCTGTGACTTTGTATAAGTTCCTTCCACATCATTTTATGTCCATCTTCCTATCTATTTAGAGCTATGTTTTGGGGGGCAAGTATTTGTTTTACCGAAGGGGCAGGTAATTTCTATTGAATTAAAAGTCCCAGGACAGGGGAATGACACGGCCTAAATAAGTCACACCTGAAAAAGGCCTGGATGAGAGTCAGTCAGTTTTATCAGTACTTTTTCATCTTCAAGCCATAGAACTGGAGCCAGCTACATAATTTGTGGGGCCCAATGGAAAATGAAAATGTGGGGCTCCTTCTTCAAAAAAGCAGGAGAAAATTGTCCTTAAAGGTCTTAAAAGATAAAGCTTTTCCCCTTTCTTTCATGGTCTCTCTCAACATGGTGTTTTTATCTGCTATTTAATGTCATTATGAGAAAGTTATAGATTTAAAGGATTGGCATGAATTTACCATTCATCTTTATAGTGTGCAGTGCCAGTTTTAAGTGGAAATACAAGAGCACTTAACTGGTATGTGAAATCACGTAAGTTCCACAATTCACGTTTTGCAGTTTGTACATGCATATGTAGTTTATTCCTACTGGAACTGTGGAAATGCTGACAAAATGAACTCAACTGCTTTTATTTCACTTTTTATATGCATACTTTTTTGTGTGCACTCTTTACCAATCTTGCCTTTCTGATGAGTAAGGAAAGGAAAGGGAGCTATTCCTTACTCCCACCCAAATCTTTCCTTCTCTGTCATCATTTTCAGCCTAAGTGGTTGGCTAGCACAGGGAAGTAACTTAAGCAAGAAAGGATAAGCTGGGGTTTTAGGTTATTTGTGTTTCTTAGAGCACTGTTGCTTCCTTTCTGCATTTGAAGCAATTTCTGGGTTGAATGGAAAGCCTGGCCTCTTTGGGCTGTCAGTGTATATGCTTACTTAGTTATAGACCAAGCACCCTTACCTTATGCTTGTTGAACTCCCCTTCATTGTGGAACCGCTGTATGCTTATGGGGCATTGTGAATGCTGGGTACTACGTGGGGCTTCAAAGAGTGTGTGTGCCTCTCTTCTGATCATGTTCATGCTCCGTTATCCCATGGGGCTTCACTTACAAAAGAAAGAAAGTGAAGTTGCTCAGTTGTGTCCGACTCTTTGTGACCCCATGGACTGTAGCCCACCAGGCTTCTCCGTCCCTGGGATTTTCCAGGCAAGAGTACCGGAGTGGATTGCTATTTCCTTCTCCGGGGATCTTCCCGACCCCCAGGGATCGAACCCAGGTCTCTGGCATTGCAGGCAGACACTTTACTCTCTGAGCCACCAGGGAAGGCTTCCAAGACATAGTTTCAAAGATAAAATAAGAATTTCAAGAAGTCAACAGCAGAGCATTAAATCAAATACAAGGACCTTCTGAACATGGGTCCTATGTGACTGTACCCTTGAAGCCACCCCACAATGGGACACCAGTAGATGATTGAGTGCATGCATCTAAGGTGGACAAAATTAGATACAGACTCTGAGGCAGATTCTAAGACAAAAGGTACCTGACAGAAATCGGTGTGGGAACCAAAGGACTGAGCAT
Organism: Cervus canadensis; assembly: GCF_019320065.1. Taxonomy (NCBI): domain Eukaryota; kingdom Metazoa; phylum Chordata; class Mammalia; order Artiodactyla; family Cervidae; genus Cervus; species Cervus canadensis. Next base: position 77,006,719 of record NC_057391.1, read on the forward strand.
GAAGATGGATAAATTACGAATGCAAGAACTCAGTTGTTAAAAGAAGAGGTCAAGAGCTAGAGACAAGCAGTTAACCTGGTAACCAGAAGATGAGTTGTTGGGATAAGAACTGGCAAAGGAAGGGGAAAGAAGGAGACGGGTTTCATGGTAAGATGCTCAACCAAGATCTTGCCATATGGATGGGAGAGCTTGACCCACCAAGCCATTGTTGACCCAAGGCTGGTCCTCAGGCAGCCCCTTGACCAATAAATCTTAAGCCTGTAAACATGGCTTCAAAGTTCATCTTCCAAGAAAGAATATGAGAATTTAAACTTGTAGAATGCTTTCAAGAAAAGAATATGCCAAATGTAGACTTCAGGCTGATTTCTAAAGTGGATTCTGAAGTTCCTTAGTTTACCTACAAAAGTAATGAGTTGGATGGCTCGTAGCCAGCAACTGTCTAGGACATCTTGAAATAAGAGTCCGTACAGCCAAAATGCAAGGGAGTGCCCCATCCAAGGCATGGGGACTCACTGCAGGGTGGACAGGAAGGCCAAGATGTGGAGCAACCAGAAACTGTCCCCAGAGCTTCACAGGTTGGGAGTGACCTGTGAGATGGAACATTCTCTCCTGCCAGCTGTTTTCTTTCATCACCAGGTTGTGCCTCCTTCATACAACTAGGATGAAAACCCAGTGTTTCAACCAACCAACCAGCAATTTCCTAATTTCCAGATATTTGGCTTTGGAAAATCAGATGTCCCTGCTGGGACCAGATTGTCACTAAGACAATACTGTGGTCCATTCCCAATCACAGAGCAGCAGCCACAGCTCTAGCATGGACAATGTACCAGACATTAAAAAAGCCAAAGATAAGGGAATTTGCTGGTTGTCCAGTGGTTAGTATGTGGTGCTTTCACTGCCAGGGACCAACGTTCCATCCCGGGCTGGGAAAGAGATTCTGCGAGCCATGCTGTATGAGATGTGTGTGTTAGCGGGGAAGGTACTTAAAAAAAAAAAAAGGCCAAAGATAATACTACATAAGATTAAAAGAGTTTATGGGCTTCCCATGTGGTGCTAGTGGCAAAAAATATGCCTGCCAGTGCAGGAGACGAAAGAGACCTGGTTTGACCCCTGTGTCAGGAGGATCCCCTGGAGGAGGGCATGGCAACTCACTCCAGTTTTCTTGCCTGGAGAATCCCATGGACAGAGGAGCTCTGGCAGACTACAGTCCATACGGTCGCAAAGAGTAGGACATGACTGATGCCACTTAGCAGGCACATATGGTCTTCCTCATGGATTTCATATGGCCTTGAAATTATTATTAGCAGGGTAAAACTCATTATCTTCCTTTTATGCATACATACACATTTTCATATCAGCAATGAAATGATACCATGTCTGATAGGACTCAAAACCAACAGTTCCCAAATTTTATAATAAACTATACTGAAAAATTATAATATATATATATCTGAATCACTTTGTCATACACCTGAAACTAACACATTTGTAAATCAACTATACTTCAATTAAAGAAAAAAAAGGAAGCAGAATGTGATGTGTGGTGCCAAGGAGAGTTGACTTGAACCTGAAGAGTCCTGGGTTGAACTGTATCCAAGTGGACCTTCTATTCTTGTTCAGCCAAAAGGAGTTTAAAACAGCACTCAAATTACAGACAACATTACACAGAGGAAGACTGTGGAGCAAAGGTTTCCCTTTCACCGTGTGTCTGTGTGTAAAAAATGAAAGTGCTAAGGAAGTGCTAACTAGCTAGCTTGAGAGTTATGTAAAATCAGAATTATGATTTTGGATTTGGATATGGCCCTTACAGTGGTGTGTGAATTTCCTTGTCAACATCACCACCTTGTCATCAACATGAGCTTAGACACTTCCAAAAATAGGGATACTTACCACTACCTAAAGTGACTTATTTAGCAACCACCACCACAAAACAACAGCTACAATGATGATAACGGTCACAACAACGGCAGTAAAGACTACCGTGATGGGCCCAGTTTCTGGCATCCAGTAGATTTTCCATGAATGTATTTGAAAGGAATGAAAATGCTTATCCTAGCATTTGTCTCATATTAAGGATCCAAGAAATTCAAACATTTCATTAATATTAATTGAGCAACTAATAGGCGCTAGACACTGGGGTTGAGAGCTGGGTACACAGACAAGGTCACTGCCTTTCATGAACTTACGTATATGCCTATCTAACTCTGAGACAGAAAATCCAAGCTTAGAACAGTTAAGTCCCTTGCCCATGGTCACATAGTAGTATATGGCAAACTGGAATTTCTCATCTGCCAGGTCTCTAATTTGAAAGCCTATAATTCTAAACACTCACCCCACAGCCTCCATCTTTAGAAGTTTCTTTCTTAGGTACAAAAATTTGCCTCCTTGAAATTTCTATCAATCCATTCGTATTCTATATACCTTTTGAAGCAACACAGAATACATCTCATCAGTGTACCAAGGAAAAGCCTTGACATTTTTAGGGCAACTCGCTTGCCCATCCTCCAGTCTTGTCTTCTGTTAAGCTATTCCTTTTTTTATTTTAATGGAAAAAAAGTCACTACTTTTTTTTTATTACCGTGATGTGCCTTGTATGTTTAAGAGTCCCATTTCATGACCATCCTGGGTGGTTAAGGGGAAAGTGTCCTATATATACTCTGTACCAGGTTTTGTGTCACTAGGAAGGAGACTTGAATTTATGTGGACAGAGAGGAATGAGAATTTGATGAGTCACAATTTCTAATGAACCCTGTTATGCCCCTCTCTCCAGAGTGTGTAAATTCTAGTTAAGAGGTCTTGAGAAATTCAAGTGGATCTGTTAAGAGTAGGAATTAATTTCAGCCATTACTTCTTCAGTGATCAGTTTTGTGACCCACTAGAAGAGGAACATCTGGACTTGTCCAAATGCATTACTGCAGACCTGGTCAGTTTTAATGTCATGAGAGTAATGATCGCATCATTTAAAAATATGTTCTGGTTTAAGTGCTAAATGAGATTGGACACAATATTATTCTGTGTGGCATGCAACATTTGCTCTCCTAACATCCTCTAAAGTAGTATTTATTTTTAAGTTTGTGTTTTTGTGACTGACTGATAAGTTCTAACTTTGGGAGCCAAAACCTCCTGTCCCAGGAAACAAAAACAACCCCTCCCCCAAACCCAGCAGTAAGCAATCCAGTTGGCCCTGTGTCTAGTGGGGCGGGAACTGAAGGAGACTCATGTGACAGCTGGTGGCACATTCACTACGTACGTGAACTTAATCTGGTCACAAGACCTCTAGTCTTGAGTTTCCTCACTTGCTAAATGGGTATAATCATGCCAGCTTAACTCACAGGGTAAGGGTGAGAAGCAAGAAGATAATGTATGAATGTACTTTATAAACTATAAAGTATTGAAGTATAAGTTATCCTTTGAAGTGAATGGGGGTGTTTAGAAGAAAGACAAAAGAATAGGAAAAAGAACTGGGGGGCTTCCCTGGTGGCTCAGTGGTGGAGAGTCTGCCTGCTAATACGGGAGACACGGGTTCGATCCCTGGTCCGGGATGATCCCACGCACCACGGAGTAACTGGGCCCATGCACCACAACTCTTGAGCCTGTGTTCGAGAGCCTGGGAGCTGCAATTAATGAGCCCATGTGCCACAACTACTGAAGCTCAAGTGCCCTAGAACCCATGCTCTGCACCAAGAGAGGCCTCCACCACAGTGAGAAACCTGTGCACCACAAATGGAGAGTATCCCCTGCTCTCTGCAACTAGAGAAAAGCCATGCAGGAATGAAGACCCCATACAGTCAAAAATAAATAAAATTATTTTTTAAAAAAAGAAGTGAGGGCAATACCATGGTGGCCCAGTGTCTAAGACTCTATGTTCCCAATGCCAGGGGACCCAGGTTTGATCCCTGGTCAGGGAACCGGATCCCACAGGCCACAGTGAAGACCTGGTGCAGCCAAGTAAATAATATATAGAAATAAAATAGAAAGAAATAAGAAGTGGGAACTGCCCAGTGAAGGAAATTCCCACTAATTCTTACAATTTTAAAAGGGATCCTTGAATAGTATCCCTAGTAGATAATAGGAAAACTCTCTTGATGCATGGTTTCTACATTCAGTATCTATCCCATTTTGTTTCAAACACACACACACTCAAACGATTCCCCGAATGCAGGTCAACCACAAAAAGAAAAGCACTTGCTAATAAAACAAAAGTGTTTCTGATGAGAAGAATGTGACCGCCGTTCTTTGCAGGCCAAGTTCCCCCCCTTGTCTTCAGACATCCCCATCGAGAACACAGCAGAAGTGTGACTTGATGGAGTGATACGGACAGCAAGTTCTGTCTCTTACTGGTCAGCTGCCTGGAATCAAAGGATCTTGCCTCAAGTTTTCTGACGTCCGAGGGTTGGAGTCCAGAATCTTGGAGGTCCTTTCCAGCTCTGACAAGAATAATTCTCCATTCTTTCTGAACTGGGTGGCCGTTACCGAGAATGGGAGAGTTCTGTGTGGATGGATAGGAACCAGTCCCCAAAATCTATCATTATGTGAAAAGGCAGGGGTTTCCCTGGTGGTCTAGTGGTTAAGAATCCATATCCAATGCAAGGGACACGGGTCGAGATGGCCCGAGATGATTCCACATCCCACGGAGCAACTAAGCCCATGGACCACAACTACGGAGCCAGTGCTCTAGAGCCCACAAGCTGCAACTACTGAGCCCATACGCAGAACTAGTGAGCCCACCTGCTGCAACTATTGAAGCCTCCACGCCTAGAGCCTGTGCTCTGTCACCAGAGAAGCCACCGTGGTGCAATCAGAGAGTAGCCCCCGCTCACCACAACTAGCGAAAGCCTGCATGCAGCAACGAAGACTGAGCTCAGCCAAAAATAAATAATAAATAAAAATCTTTTTTTAAAAAAGGCAGAATGCAGATCAGTGTTTAAAAAGTATAAATTAGCATCAGCATATACGCTAGTACAGTATTTGCTTTCAAGAAGATTATCTGAAATTATGCAAGTGAAGCTGTTCATTTGAATACAGAACTGGACATTTTTACTTTTCTTTTTGATGATTATGATTTCATTGTTTTTAGAGCAATTAAAGGTTTATAGACCTGGAGAAGGGAATGGCAACCCACTCCAGTATTTTTGCCTGGAGAATCCCATGGACAGAGGAGCCCATGGGGTCGCAAAGAGTCGGACCTGACTGAGCGACTAACCCTAAAGATTTATAGCAAAACTGAAGGTAAGGAGCAGAGATTTCTCATATACTGCCTGCTCCCATACATGCCTAGCCTGCCCTGGAGTGGTACGTTTGTTACAGAATCTGTGTTGACCCAGCACGATCACCAAAAGTCCATGGTTTTCTTCGAGGTTCTCTCTCCTGTTGTACATTCTGTGGATTTAGACAAATGTATGATGACATGTCCCTGTCACTGTGGTACCATACAGAGTGCCTTCCCTGCCCTTAACATCCTCTGTGTGCTTCCTCTTCATCTCTTAACCACCCCAACTCCTGGCATCCACTGACCTTTTTACTGTCTCCATCGTTTGCTTTTTCCAGAATGTCCTATAGTTGGAATCATACAGTGTGTAGCCTTTTCAGTCTAATTTCTTTCACTTAGTCATATGCATTTAAGGTTCCTCTGTGTTCCTTTTTTAACTTTTTCTTCTAAATCTTTCTATAGTGTATGACTTTTCTAAGTATATGCATTATTATATTTATTTTTAACGAAAAACGATGACGGGATTATCTGTGTGGAAAGATTATGCATAGTTTTGCTTCTTTTATTTTCCCCCTAAAAAAAGCCCACCTTATACACGCGATTTTTAATGCTGTTCTGGATATTACCAGTCTTGTCTAATCATGTCAGAATGTGACACATAAGATGTCAAGCAAAATTATCCCAAGCCCCAAACTTTCTCTTATTATCCCATCTTATGACTTATCCTTTCTGCAGTGCCCACCACCCCAGAGCACACACAGGGCTAGGTCCTGGCAGCATGGTACCCTCACAGCAGGGGGATGGATGCCCTTCTGCACTCAGTAACGCATGAGTGATGGTGTGAATCTGCTGGTGAGAAAGGGAAGAAAGTTGAGTCAGAGCTTGTGATACAGACTGGTCCTGAGCATTCATGATGTACCTCTGGTGTGGAGGAAGGGACCGTATGGGTGGTCTATGACCAAGATTCTTTTCAGCCCCTGAGTCTAGGAAATCCTGCCCCGTCAGTAGCTCAGACACAGCACCCGGAAGGAAGCTCACTCACTCATCAGATCCTTATTGGATGCTTGCCATGGCTGTTCATAGCCCAAATCTCAAATCCACCGTGTTCTCCTCAAAACATGGCACGGGGTTGTGGGAGCAGGGTTCTCATTTAGACTCTGCTGCTCACTTGCACTGTAACTTGGGAAAGGTCACATCACTCCAAGCCTCAGTTTCCTCATATGTAAACAGCAGGGTGTTGGGTCAGATGCCCTCCAAGTCCCCTTTCAGAAATGTTGAGCCGTCTAGGATTTTGAAAACTGTCTAGTACCCCCCACCCCACCCCCTTCTAGCCTCTCTCTCTTCTGGAAGCAAGCAGATTTAGAAAGGAAACAGGAAACAAGCTGTCTTTTGTTCTAGTTTACTGATACGTGCTGACAAATAGGCATGAAAGATCTCAACCAAGATTTCCAAGGTAGCCTTGCACATGTGAAGGTAAACCAAAATAAAGGAACCCACAGTCTCGCAGAGTGATAGAATCAGACAGAGGGTCTCCGAGAGAAACCAGAGTGGGGTTTGAAGCCTCTGTAAAATATTAATTACCTGGGCCCTGGAATCTAAAGTGATGGCATCAGATATTACCTATTGCTGCTAGATCCTCTCAGACTATTCAAAAATTCAGACTTTGATTCTTAGCAGGCCATCATTCACCCTATGAAATCTGGCAAAACTAGCTACATTAGACCTGGAAGTTCTGATGGAGCAGGTAAAAGGCTTTTAAGAAATGAGCTGGCAGTGGCAGGGCCAAGCATTTCAGGGAACAGTTGCTAGCTAAGCTGTAGCTTCTCAGAGAGTTGCTACCCTTGGCTTAAGACTGGAGAGCTCTGAGGAGTCTCGGCCAGGTCCTGAGCACATCTGGACCAGGATGTGCTTCTGGGCATATTGCTTGTGCGGAGTCAGAACTTAGCTCCTTTCTCAAATGGACCTGAACCTCAGGTTGCAGATGCCACTTGGTCATCGGAACTTGTGTCTCTGACACCTCGAGGGAGAGAAAGGCTGTGTCCCTGTGTGTGCCAGTGAAAATGGGGGAGGGGGGGGAGAGAGGAAGAAAGGAGCACAGAGGAACAGGCAGGCAGCAGACTTAGACCCCAGAAAACCTAAGAGCAAGGAGGCCTAATGGAGAGGAACTTTACTTAGCAAAAGAGGGTCTGGCTTTGACCCCTGACTTCCCATCTACTCCTCCATTAACCTTGGTACAGTCCCCATCTTGACAAGCTTCTGTTTCCATTATAGCATGCAAGCAATAATATGCACCAGATCGGACTGTGATGATTGAAATTAAAGGATACATGCATGCATGTCCACTACAGTGCCTGGCACGTAATTGATGCTTAATAGATGGTGGCTATGTGTAAATCTAGTTTCTCTGGTGGCTCAGGAGGTAAAGCGTCCGCCAACAATGCGGGAAACCTGGGTTCAATGCCTGGGTCAGGAAGATCTCCTGAAGAAGGAAATGGCAACTCACTCCAGTATTCTTGCCTGGAAAATCCCATGGAGGGAGGAGACTGGTAGGCTACAGTCTATAGGGTCACAAAGAGTCTGACTCGACTGAGTGACTTCACTTTCACTTTCATGTGTAAATCTAACTCTTACTCCAGTAAGTACTATGGCAGGAAAGTGTGCAAGAGGGGAGGACAAAGGACTCAGCAAAGGAGACTGGGGGAATATGGGAAGCAAGTGAGCAAAAGAGGGGTCAGGGCAAGTTTCAGCTCTTAAGTGTCTGCAGGGCTGAGGAGGTGAGTAAGATGTGAACCGGCAGGCTTTGGTGTGGGTGTTTCCTATCTGGGCCCGCGAGGCTGGGTGAACGATAATCCACCAGGCTTCCTCTGAAAGGCAGCTGATCTCCTGCAGGCCCAAGGGCCATGGGGCCCCTAAGGTTTGTGCCTGCTTCCATTTTCTCAGGGTTTAAGTCAAGCCATTGACTTGTAACATTTACAGACTGCTGGGTTCTAGGCAGACCTGTCTCTGGCCTGAGATTGTGTGGGCAAATAAGCTTCAGATAGACGATGTCTGTTCTCCGCCCTGTCCATCCTCCGCCCCAGGATTCCCTGACCCGTTCTTTGAACTGAACTAGCAGGGAAAGAACTTCGGACTCTCTCACAAGTCAGACCAGTTCAGAGAAGAGAAGATTCGTGCTGTGATCTGCTGGGTTCCCTGGGGAGCTTCGCAAGCAAGAAAGCGGGACTGATGGGCCGGGGAGAGGAGGCTGTGGAGGAAGTCGAGGCCCCTGGGAGAGGGAGAGGGTGCTAAGCCAGCAGCCTGTGCCCGCTCTGCCTGTTCTCTGGTGCCCTGAGTTGGAGCCAGCTTACTGAGCTGCCTTCCTCTGTCAGAGGAGGAAAGCCCCTGGGCTTGATCAGGGGTCCTGGGAATAAAAGCCCTTGCAGGCGTGTTTCTTGGCATGCGTGCTAAGTCACTTCAGCCGCGTCTGACTCTTTGCAACCCCATGGACTGTACCCACCAGGCTCCTCTGTCCATGGGATTCTCCAGGCAAGAATACTGGAGTAGGTTGCCATGCCCTCCTCCAGGGGACCTTCCTGACCCAGGGCTCAAACCCACGTCTCTTAAGTCTCCTGCACTGCAGGTGGGTTCTTTACCACTAGTGCCACCTGGGAGGCCCTGTTTCTTGGAGCCTCCCTTTAATCCCAGCTTACAGGCACTCCTCTGCCATGATGCCTTGGGTCCTCTTATGATCCTGGATCTCTCCAGATGGGCACTTCTCGAACAGGCAGTGCTTTCTGCTCAGGAAACCCTTCAGCAGCCTTCACTGCACCTCTCCTCCCAGGGTCTCCCCCTGCTCTCTTTGAGGACATAATGGGCAGAAGTGATTTCTTAAAAAAAATAAAATCACAGTTGATGAGGGTATTCTAAAAAAAGATCATTTCTCCCCTAAGAGGAACTCTGATGCCTGTTAGTACAAATTCTTCCCCCTGATACACACACGCACACATTTATTTATTTATTTTTTCCCACAAGATTTGGGTTGTACTTGGTTGTGCAATGTTTGGGTTGCACAAATGTTAACAAGTTTTTCCACCAATGTTTTCCACTAAAAACATTTTTCAATGTCATTATCTGTTTTTCTACAGCATGATTTTAATGTCCATGTCATGTTCTTATACCAACGCCCCCGTTATTTATTTAACCAGTCTCCTACGGGTGGATCTATAAGTTATTTCCAACACTTCACTAACATGCACAGTGCTGCCACAGCGAAGCCACAGAAGTGTTCTTTCTGCTACATGTGTGCCTGTTAACTAACATCCCCAAATATACCTGGTGTCATGGAAGAATGGCGGGAGAGATGATCAGAAGAGGAGAGGTGTTTTTTAAAGTCTAGAACGAGTACAGGATGGCATTTTGGCTTCTGAGATTCTTTTCCCCCATCCTGATTCAGAATTCCTGCTGATGGACATGACATGGGTACTTGGCCAGAGCTGACAAGATAAAGATAACCTGAGGCAGTGGGTTTCTTCTGAATATATCTGGGTATATACCCATCATCACATTCCAAATGGCCCAACTGGTTCTTTCAGAGTCCACTTCTAACCCAAGACAGGGTGTGAATGAAGACAAACAACAATCCTGTCCTACCTTCTTCCTCCTGCTCACTCCTCTCTGTGTATATACCACAATGAAGTCATGTAAGAGGTGGGGGCTGGGAATAGGATAACTCGTAAGTAAGGTGCCGTAGCACCCAAGTCTACTTCTTCCTTCATGAACAGGAGCACATGACAGGCAACAGAAGGCTGACCTGACCTCAGACTTTGACATGACAACTCTTGAGCAGATTCCAATATCCATCACAGGGTTTCCCAACCTCCTCTGAATGCCTGATGACCTGAGGTGGAGCTGATGTAATCATAATAGAAATAAAGTGCACAATAAATGTAATGCGTTTGAAACATCCCGAAACCACTCCCCCACCCCCAACCCCCACCCAGCGAAGTCCAAGGAAAAATTGTCTTCCGTGAATCTGGTCCCTGCTGCCAAAGAGTTTGGGGACCTTAATGGACTGTCAACACAAGACTGTCAACATAGCCTTTAGCTTATAAGATTTTAGAGTGGCTCTTCTGCTTGCCACTTTGTAAGCCAGGTACTGGTCAACAAGGGTGAATAAGAATATAAACTTCCTGAAGATACCAATATCTTTTGAATATCTCCATTTCTTTATGAAGCCCTGGCACAGCCTGTGGTGAATGAGTTCTCATCAAATAAGTTTATGAAGAGTCTGTACCTAGGATTGTACAGTGATCATGAGAGGCGTGCAGCAGCCCTTGAACACTGGGGGTATCCATCTGAAGAATACAAAGGGCAGGGGGAAAGGGCAACTTGGGAATGGTGAAAAGAAGAGACCTCCAAAAATAATGTTGCTAAAACAAAATGAAAGAAACACTTACTTGGCATTGTTTATTTGAATCCAGGGCAAGCATGTGCTAGAACTGGAAAAATACAAGGTCAGAAATTAATATGAATGGAATCCTAGGAGATTTATCCCATGAGATAAAGCCAAATGACTCGTGGTCGTGAGAGCAGCATCAGCAGTAGTGGGGGAACTCTACCTAGGTGCCAGGGAGGGCAATTATGGTGTGAATGAAGATACGGCCACTTGAAGGGTACTGGCCCCCTGAGTCAGCCAGCTTCCCATTGTCATAGGTTCTCAGTGCCTTAGACTTGGAAAAGACCTTTGGGGATCTGTGGGTCTAGGTCTCTTTACCCACCAGAGCCAATGTGGACTTGGGCTTAGACAATCCTGGCTCTTTTTCTAAAAATCAAATGGCCCTAGTAAATCACTTGCTTCTTTCAGCCTCAGCTCTTAGATGGAAGACTCATAAGACCTGTTTTCCCAGAGTCACTGTCAAGGCCAAATGAGTCGTGAAACACTATACAAATGTTTGGTATTGCTACTTACTGAGAATACAATGTATGTAAACCAGTATGATATAGTTTTTCTGTGTGGGGTTTTAAAGATGCCCCACACATGCTTGTCTGGAAGGCAAAGAAGAAGGGTGTCAAAATAGCTACAGTGATGGGCATGAGCTGAGTCTCTGGCTGTGAAAAATGATTTCATTCTTTGGAAAATGAAAGGGTCCACTTGATGATCATACCTGTAGATCTGGCTTCATTAGAAAAAGACCTCCCTACATGTTCTGTCGACTTGCACTTTTGGGCTTCCCTGGTAGATCAGTTGGTAAAGAATCCACCTGCAATGCAGGAGACGCCATTTCAATCCCTGGGCCAGGAAAATCCCCTGGAGAAGGGATAGGCTACCCACTCCAGTATTCATGGGCCTCCCAGGTGGCTCAGACGGTCAAGAATCCTCCTGCAATGCGGGAGACCTGGGTTCAGTCCCTGGGTTGGCAAGATCCCCTGGAGGAGGGCATGGCAACCCACTCCAGTGTTCTTGCCTGGAGAATCCTCATGGACAGAGGAGCCTGGTAGGCTACAGTCCATGGGGTCGCAAAGAGTCGGACATGACTGAGCGACTAAGCAGACACACACATGTTCTGTGAAATTGTTACCCTTAGGCAGGGGTGACTGTAATTTATAATTTACAGGTTTTAGAAAAATAGTTCTTTCTTAGCAAGTTTGAAAAGAGGGAAATTACCTGATCTTGATAAAAAGCATCTACCTAAGAAACTAAAGTTAACATCATACTAAATGGTAAGAGACTTAGTGCTGTCCATGACTCTTCGTAGCAGCATCACTCATAATAACCCAATACTGGAAATGACCCAGCTGTCCTTCAACAAATTAATAGTTTACAAAGTCTTGTGTGCACATGGAAAAACATTGCACTTTACAAGCACTGTATTGTAAGTGGAAAAATGCAATGTCTTAAATAAAACTGTATTTAAAATTGGCACCAAAAAAAAAAAAAAAAACAAAGTCTGGTACACTCATACCAGTGAATACTACTCAGCAATGAAAAGGAGTGAACTATCAATGTTTGTAACAGCTTGGATGCATCTCAAGGGGGGTTATGCTGAGTGAATAAAAGCTAATTTCCAACAACTTCATACTATATGATTCCGTTTATATAATACCTTGAAATGACAAAATTTAGAAACAGAGAACAGATTACTGCTTGTCAGGGGTGAAAAAGGAGGTGGGCATACAGGAGGGATGCTTGATGAAACTGTTCTGTAACAACTTTTGGGGATAGACAGAGGAAACTATGTTTGTGATAAATGGTATAGAACTAACATATACACACAATAGTGTGTGCCAGTCAGCCCTAAAGGAAATCAACCCTGCATATTCATTGGAAGAACTGTTGCTGAAGCTGAAGCTGAAGGACTTTGGCCACCTGATGCAAAGAGCTGACTTATTGGAGAATACCCTGATGGCTAGGAAAGCATGATGGCAAAAAGAGAAGGGGGGGGACAGAGGATGAGATGGTTAGATAGCATCACTGAATCAATGGACATGAGTTGGAGTAAATTCCAGGAGATAGTGGACAGAGGAGCCTGGTATGCTACAGTCCATGGGGTTGCAAAGAGTCAGACCTGACTTAGTGACTGAGAAACAACAAGGTTGGAATATCTAAATAAGATCTGTGGATTGTATCAGTGTCAACATGATAGTCAATATATTATACTGTGGTTTTATTAAGATATTGTCATTGGGGAAACTGGGTAAGCGGTACAAGGGATCTCTGTATTATTTCTTACAAACTGTGTGTGAATCTAAAACTATCTCAGTAAAAATTTGAATTAAAAAATAGGATCATTGGGGTTAGTCTTGCCAGCGGCAGCTAAGATAGATGTTGTTTCAGGAAGAAACCAGAGAAGTGTCACATCGACCCTATTAGTATCACAGTCGACTCTCAATGGAATTGGAGATGCAGGTGGTTTTAGGACATAAAAGAGAGAAGCCTTGGTGGAAACTCCACACTTGGTTTTGTTTGTTTGTTTTTGTCTTTGAATGCAGAGAAACAAGAGGACGAGAGGGTCCTGGAGAGTTACATAGGAAGCATCCAAATGAGATACATAATAAAATGAACACAGTCTCCATCAGGGTTCCACAGTTACACCTGACAAGAAGCAGAACTCAAGCCTCAAAGCTGCCTAATGAAGAAACTGAATTAAAATTCCTTATAGGCAGTTGAACATTCTAGGAGAGCACTGTGGGTAATGCTTAAGAGCACAGTCTCAGGTGACGGATGGCTTAGAATCAATCCCAGCCCTGACACTTGTTTAGCTTTGTGACCTTTGGCAAGTGACTGAATGTCCTTGGGCCTTGGTTTCCCCATTTGGAAAATGGACAAAATACTAGAACCTACCTCACAGGGTATGTCAAGATTAAACGAGTTAATGCTCAGAATACTGCCTGGCCCATTCATGCTTGATCAAGGTTACCTGCTCTTACTCTTATTACCCTTTCTAGGAGGATAGATGAGTACCACCTCCTGGTGCAGGGCTGGATTCTCCCGAGCTCATCATGAAACATGTCAGCCTTCTCCCTGTTTCTTCATTTCCTTGACCTGGGCTTCTGTTCACCAGTCAGAAGTCTGTAATCACCAAGAAGAAAGTAACCCCTAAATGTCACATGTTGACTAAGAACAATTGTTTGCTTATGTGTGCACTGAACTGAACTGAAGGTCTTCTGGGACCTGTTTGCCCTTGGGGTAATCCTGGGGTTCCCAGTAGCTCTTCTGGACTTTCATGGTTTAACGGTGGATGTTCCTTAGGAAACGTACATTGAAAATGCTAGAATGTAAAGCACTAGCTCAGGTGAGGTGGCCCACCTGCAGGAGCCCACTGGGGACTTATTAAACGTGTGGGTTACAAGGACTTCCCTGGTGGTCCAGTGGTTGAGATGCTGCACTTTCAATACAGGGGGCACAGGTTCAATCCCTCCATGGGGAACTAAGATGCACATCAGTGCAACGTGGCAAAAAAAAAAAAAACAACAAAGCAAAAAACTGGATTACAGGGTTCTTCCCTAGACCTTTAGAAGCTACATTGCTGGACATGGGGCCTGAGAATCGCCATGTTAACTAATGATGATTAGTTAGCATGGATGATTTAATGAGAAACACTCATCAGATGTCAGGGTCTGGCACTTGAGAAGCCCTGACTTTTCTCATCCTGCACAAAAGCCTTCAAGGTAGTGTGTGTGTGTGTGTGTGTGCCTATATGCTTGCATGCTCAGTCACTTCAGTTCAACTCTTTGTGACCCTATGGACTGTAGCCCACCAGGCTCCTCTGCCCGTGGGGATTCTCCAGGCAAGAATACTGGAGTGGGTTGCCATGCCCTCCTCCAGGGGATCTTCCCAACCCAGGGATCGAAACTAGGTCTCCCACATTAAAAGGTGGGATCTTTATTTTTACCCAATTCAAAACCGAGTCTCTGAGAGGCGAGCTGTTTTAACCCAAGGACACCAGGTGAGTGCCAGTGCTGGGGACATTGTCTTGAATCAGCTAACTCAGAGGCACTGAAATTGGCCAGCCACTTCTCTACTAAAAATATTTCCCTCCTCCCTCAAAGGCCGTCTCATGCTCTATAGAGTCAGGAACCAGACCTGTTCATTTTTCTGCCACATCTGGCTTTCAGAGCTCCTAGCTTTCCCGAATTGTCAGGACTCCAGAGGAGCCCAGCATCTTTGGGTCTGTCTGCTACGCCATCCGTAAAGCTATCAGTGAAATACAGATGGTGGTTTCCAATCATCCCCTTGTGATGAGAGAAGGGCTGAGAGCAAGCAGGAGGCAGGATTCCTGTCTGCAGTTTAAGGGGGTAGATGGGTGGAGGTGGGGGCGTACAACCAACTGTGGATTCAGAGGCTATCTAATCTATAAGTGAAAAGAAAATAGTCCCAGAACCCTTTCCCATTCTTTCGCTAAGCCTCCTTTTCTGGCTACAAAGCTGCCTTTATTATGCTTTCTGCGTATACCCACCCACCTCCCCCCCAAACACACTTTCAAAAAGGAAACCGGTAAGTAAAACTAAGCATCAAACTTAGATATGGGAAATGTTTGAGTCAAGTGTGACTTTATATACATCCGAGACCAGGAAACAAAAAATGAGAAATCGGGGTTGGGCTCTGCCTTTGCTGCACAGGTTTGTGGGTGGAGCATTTTTGGCTGATCTTTGAATCAGCTCATGTCCACGAGCATGTGCCATGGGTCTGGCCCTGTGCCCAGGCTTCCTTCATGGCTCAGTGGGTAAAGAATCCGCCTGCAGTGCAGGAGACGCAGGAGGGGAGGGCTTCGGCCCCTGGGTCGGGAAGATCCCCTGGAGTAGGAAATGGCAACCCGCTCAGGTATTTTTGCCTAGAAAATCTCATGGACAGCGGAGCCTGGCGGGCCGCAGTCCACAGGGTTGCAAAGAGTCGGACACGACTGAGCACGCACAACATTGCACCCAGCTGTGTGGTGCACTTTCTCACTTCATCCTCAGAACAGACCGGTGAGGTTGACAGAGTCACCATCTTTATTTCAGAGACAAGGAAACTGAGTCTCAGAGAGGGCCAGTCACTTTCTAAGGCCACACAACTGGCCAGGAGTAGTCAGCATAAAAAAAAGAAAAAAAAAATGTGCATTACAGGATTCCACCCTAGTAACTCAGGTCTGCTCTTAAATTCTTTGTACCCCTTAGAAAGTAGACATCTCTTTGTGCAAACTGGAGATGGCCCATCTCCTCCCAGCTGTCTTCTTTGCCCTCCTCACAATCCAGTGACTTAAAAGCAAGCCAAACAGATGATTTCTGAAATGAAGATTCCTAGGCGTTTGGGAGGGCCCAAAGCTTTAACTCAACAGCCACTGTCGAGGGGAAAGATCTGTGTGTTACGTGGCAAAGGCCACACAGTCACACACCCTGACCTAGTAATTATAACCCTGGGATTATAGGTTATATTTACCATAAACAAAACCTCCATGAGTATATTTGTCATAAAGCTACTTCAGTATCTAAAATGTAGAGGCAACATAAATGTCCAAAAAGGAAAAAAAGAATCAAGGGAAGAGCGTTGTTTCCAGAACTCTTGAGTTCAAGTATTCATGTACACTGAGAGGAAAATCAGCACTTTTATGGAAAGGTGAAGTTGGGTGGGTTGTAGCAGTCCTGGGTATGAAGTCTAATAAGTAAAAATATCCATCATTTCACTGCACACACTAAATTTCCATTGCTATGCCATAGAAAGACCCTCTGTCACTTTGCAGTGTATATAAGTATCAAATCACCAGGTTATACACCCGAAACCAACAAAATATTTTGTCAGCTTCACCTCAATTTCTTTTTGAAAAAGGAATCAAGATGCTAAGGAAGACCCTCTAAATTACTTTCCAAAATGTGTCTGACCTATTCTTGAAAATCTGCTTTAAATTAAGCTGTAGTTTCCTGCACTCTCTGTGCAGGATTTGGAATGGAAATTTTCTCTGATTAACATACATGTTGCTGGGGAAACCACATTTGACCAGTGATTTCCTAAAGAACGAACGTTTATGACAATCGGTTTTTGTGCCGGGCGCTGTGTGAGGCATATAACATACATTAATTACCTCATTTTATCATCACAGGAGTTCCTGCAAAATAGGTATTATTATCTGCATTTAACGCATGAGAAGGAGGCCGAGGGAGATGAAGTAACCTGCCCGAGGGCCTGGGCTAGCCCGTGTTGGAGCTTGGACTCCAGCCTGGAACTCTGTCTCCAGATGCCACCCTAATCTGCAGCCAGGACTGGCACAGTCCCCTGAGCCTGTTCAGAGTGGTCGTGACCTAGACCAGCTGTGAAATGTCCTGAGTGTCACCTCTCCCCAGATCCAAGCTCTTTCCACTTGACTGCTATGCCAACGCCCCTTGAAATCAATTTGAAAATAGGTCAGATCGTTTGGTTTGGGAAAATTTCCCTGAGGAATGTAATAGCCACTTTTCAGGCCCCCTTCCAAAAGAAGAGACCAGCAAGGTGTATTAGTCTCCTAAGGCCGCCATCGTAAAAGGCCACAAACTGTGTGGCTTAAAATAACAGAGATGTGTTGTCTCACGGTTCCGGAGGCTAGTTGTCCAAGACTAAGGTGTTGGTAGGGTTGGTTCCTTCCAAGAGCTGCGAGGGAGAATCTGTTCGAGGCCTCTCTTTCAGGTTCTGGTGGCCTCCAGCATTCCTTGGCTTGTAGGTGACCATTTTCTCCCCATATCTCTTCACATCATCTCTCCTGTGTGGGTCTGTCTCTGTGTCCAGATTTCTCCTTTTTATAAATCATATTGAATTAGGGTCCATCCCGCTGACCTCATTTTGACTTGACTATCTCTGTAAGAAGGTTGCCAAAGGAAATGGCAACCCACTCCAGTGTGCTTGCCTGGAGAATCCCAAGGACAGAGGAGCCTGGTGGACTGCATTCCATGGGGTTGCAAAGAGTCGGACATGACTGAAGTGACTGAGCACTTCTGTAAAGACCCTCTCTCCATGTGGGATCACATTCTGGGGTGTTGAGGATTAGGACTCCCAACATACCTTGTAGGGAGGACACAATTCAACTCCTAATGGCAAAGCAGCCTTGGGGAGTGGGCTCCTCCTCCTCACTCCCGGACCTTGGTAGGTCTTTTCTTTCCTCCCATCCAGCCCATGCTCCCCTCTTGTCCAGCAGGTAAGGGCAAACAGCAGTGAATCAACTGTCAGAAGAAAACCAATGGCTCCATGAACTTGGTCTTCCGCCTCCCATCTAGTTTCCCTTCATGTCATGCCAACAAGTGGCATTTTGCCCAGGCTGTCACCATGCCCTGCATGCACCAGGAAAAACAGAAGCAAAACAAGTGTCGGAGCCAAGAGAGCCTGACATGTTTTAGCCAGAGGTCTTGGTGTGGTTACCTTGGGCAACATCTAACTTATGATTTCCTCTGTCTGAGTGTGTGAGCGCTTGTACAAAAGGGTTCTTCAAGTTCCTGATTCTCTAACATGCTCCTACTGCAGATTCCTCTATGGAGCTAAGAAAGCCTGCCAAGCTCTTTCCATAAAACCATACCCTAACTCCCCAAGGTTGGCAGTGGAAGAGGCATCTCCACATGGGGGGCGTAACAGGATTCACAGCCCCAGTTCTTGTCCTCCAGTTTTACCTCTCTCTTGTAAGTTGCACCAGCCACCTCTGCTGGCACCAGCTTAGGCTCAGGGAAGGCACTCCTTTCCAAGTATGAAGGGAAGCTTGTCTTAATTCTTCCCTGCTTGGCTAATTCCAGGATGCTGCATTTATTCAAACTTGTCAGAAGACCCCAAACCAGAAAGTTCAAAATACTTCTTTCAAAAGGGCTTCTATCAATAGATAAGGTGGTCTGGGAGCCCAGGCCCATCTCCACCTGCCTCCCTACCCGCCTAATAACTGCATCTTCAGATCCAAATATACACCGAGGCCACAGGCAAGGACAAGCCCCCTTTCCATCCAGCCTGAGACCTGCCTTCCCAGGTCCACCCTCTCCTCTGCAGAGACTGGCCAGCAGGGGCAGCACTCACTCCCTGCAGGGAAAAATCCTGCAGGAAAAAAATTCAGAATTTTGGCTTGGGAAGACCACATCCGAACATCATCCAATCTCTGTGCCCAAACAAACCTCCACAGGGAAGTGGCGGAATTGTGTTAGACAAGCCCTTTCTTTCACTTCCCACCAGTTCTGATGGTCATTGCCAACAGAATATGCCTACCCAAAGTAACAGAACAGAATTCCTTTGGAAGAGGAACCAATGAGACAATTTCATCCTTCTGTTAGGTGGCGAGTGTTTATATTCATAAGCTGTTAGATGGAAATGCATGGCAGAGATTACTCAATGAAGTGGAGTCTTTGTTTTACAGGTAGGAAACTGAGGCCCAGAAAGGGAAAGTGATCTGCGTAATGTTGGCTAGTGGTAAAAGTGACTCTAGAATCCAACTCTTATGATTCTCAGCCCAGCACTCTTTAGCATATTGATCCCTGCTGTATAGTGGAGCACAGAGACTTGTTATCTTAAACCTTAATTCAAACAGAGATCAAGTTGCTACAATGTGGAAGAAAACTTTTCATGGATCATCAGTGAATCCAAAATGGCAGTCTAAAATCTCCTGGGATAAAGGGCTCTAAGCACATGAGTGTAACAGCAGAGGAAATATATTTCAGGGTGTTCCTAATGCTAGTCATTTCTAACTCCTGGATGCCACTTACATTAATCCTTTTCTCCTGCCTTTCTGCCTCCATTTGGGTCAACCTAGTCACCATCATTTCATCATTCAAATACACTCTTGCCTTAAGAATAAAGTCCCAGATCCTCAACATGAACCAGAAGGTTCCATGTGTCCTGGTATCATCTTGCTTTTCTAGCTTTATTCCCTTTTACCCTTCCCTTCAGTCTTTCTGCTCCAGCTGGGCATGGCTTCTCAAAGCTCCTCAAATAGGTGTAATCAGTCTTTCTTTCTTCCTGCCTCCCTCCCTCCCTCTCTCCCTGCTTCCCTTCCTATCTTTCCTTTACTTTCCCCTCTCTTTGTCTCTCTCTTCCATATGTGTGTGTTAATCGCTCAGTAGTGTCCAACTCTTTGCAAACCCATGGACTGTAGCTTGCCAGGCTATATGGAATTTTTCCATGAAAAATCCATGAAATTTTCCAGGCAGTAATGCTGGAGTGGGTTGCCATTCCCTTCTCCAGGGGATCTTCCCAACCCAGGAACCAAACCTGGGTCTCCTGTATTACAGGCAGATTCTTTGCCATCTGAGTAACCAGGGAAGCTCTGTTCCCTATAGAAAGCTTCTTCTTTCCACCTAGATCAGTGGTTCTCACACAAGGGTGGTCCTGCCCCTCCCAGGGGACATTTGGTGATATCTGGAGATATTTATTTTTTTGCTTGTTTCAACTGGCATCTAGTTGGTAGAACACAAGGATGTAGCTAAACATCCAGCAATGCACAGGACATTTCCCCACCCCCACCCCACTAACAAAAAATAAAATATTGATAGTGCTGAAGTTGAGAAACACTCAACCTTTGGAACCCAGCTTAAACACCACTTCTTCCAAGAAGCCCTTCCATGACACTTGATATTGGTTTAGGGCCCCTCCCCCCTCAGTAGGCTCCTACTCATCACTTCTCTTTCATAGCCCTTGGCACATGGGAGTATTTGAGATAATGTACCATCTGCTTTCCACTGCAGTGTATCAGCTCAAGGATGGAGTGGAGTGTTAGGTTCATCACCTCATCCCAGCGCCCTATACAGTACTCTGTGAAGTTAGGCATCATTTTTTGTTTTGTTGACCCTAGGACACAGAGGAGGCCAGTTTACACAGGTGCCCTGTCTTTTACCAAGTGATGTGGTTTCTAAGGGCTTCGCACGCAGACCCACAGATACCTGAGACAAGAGCATGGTCTTGGGAGCCAGGTGGAAGTGGGAGGATATCACAATTCTGCCACCTCCAGCAGGTTACTTAATTTCTCTGGAACTGGATTTCATCATCAGTAAAAGAAGCATAACATAGAACCTGTCTCCTAGAGTTGATGTGAAGATGAAAAGATGAGTACCACTTCTGACATAGGGTAAGGGATTAATAATTGAGAGGAAGTAAAAGCAGTGGGACAGTAGACCCTTAGACCTATTCTGAGGGTCTCCTGTAGCCCCTAGGCCCTGGGTAGTGGGCAGAGGAATGTGGATGGGACTTCAAGAGACTGCTAGTCAACCTGTCTTTCTTAACTTCTTCAACTCTAAGATGTGCCTACCAACATCTCATCTTACTTACCCCATGGGCTTGTTATATGCACCCCAGATAACTCCCCACCCAAACAAGAGGGGTGCCTAAAAATTACCTGTAGGAAGGGCTGAGTACAGTCCAGACTGTCTTACCTCCTCCACCCTCGGTCTTCTTAAGAGCTCTGGCCTGCCACCCTTTCTTACCTGGATTCCCCATCTCCATCCAGGCGTTTGGAAAAGCAGCCCGTTTGAATTAGAGCTCACCCCAGATTCCTCCGTCTTCCTGGGCTCTGCCTCTAGTGCTGGTAGGGCCTCCGCCCGCTGTAACCTGCCTGGCCCCACCTCCCACACGGCCTGGACCCTGGTCCACAGCCAGGTCTCACAGCCCACACCCGATCAGCAGGGGAATTCCAGACATTTTCACCGAATGAGACCTGGAAATTGATTGCTATCATTCTTTTGCTCAAGGTGGGGGAGGGGAAGGACTTCCCGTTTTCAGGCCTTTTTGCTTCCCCCCCAGCTTTAGACATTCAAAACCTGTTTTTGAAAGAAACAAAGGTCCTCTGCCTTGACTGCTCGGGTCAGCAGACAGAAGTGTCTGTTTGAGAATGGAGGGTTGGACAGGAAGAAGACTCTCAGCAGAGAACAGAGGACATAAGTTGGGACACAGAGACGTTTCGGATAGGCACCCCTGTAGCCCTGGGGGCAGCGCTTGGAGCCAAGTCCCACGCAGGGAGCAAGCAGCCAGTGAGGTTCAAGGCTTTTGACAGAACTCCATCCGCAGAGCTGTGTGAGCGCCAAGACAGACTCCAGCAGCATGGGGGCAGGGCAGGGGGCAGGCAGGGGGCAGAGGGGCCTTGACTCCACGGCTGAGGGAGGAGAGGGGAGTGTGCCGGTGGCATCAGCTTGGCACGATGGACCCACCCACGCCCACGGGATGAGCAGCCTGCTGCTTCCGTCAACAAGTCTGACTTTCTGCCTTGGGGCTGGTGGGACCTGGCGGGGCAGCTTCCAGATCTGGATTGCTTCTCTTACATTTCCTGGTTCTCACACCTTCCACTCAGTCTGCAAAGGAGGATGTTTCTCGTTTGGGGTTTTTTGGGGTTTTTTTTTGGTCCAAACTGCTTGACGAAAGATCTGGCCTCTTAATCAGCAGTTCAGATCCCTGGGAAGTTATTTAGGGAATCAAAACAGCTCTAGTTAGACCCCCTAAAGATCAAAATCTGTGACTTGCCTCTATCCAGAGGATGGTTCTTCCACTGTGGGAGAAACCTTAGTGCAAAGGACCAGGGCATCAGCAGCCTCCCCCATCCCACCAGTCAGATCTTGGCAGGAAGCAGCAGTTTGACCTCCCAAGTCTCTGCTTTTATTTGCTTTGAAGAAGGTGCCCTACTCCCCACACCACCCTTTTGAAACATTCCTGCAGTATGTATAACACATCTTTTTGTCTTCTGTCAATGCTTGCTAAATGCTTGAGTGGTAGAATGGAGGCCAAGGAAGCTCAGAAGGGCTGGGATTAGGGTGAGGCAAATGAGCACCCCCGCACCCGGGGCACAATATATAAGGAGGCGCTCAGTCTCCAGGTGCAGGCTTCCTCACCCTGACCCTGGCCCTGTGACTGATGGCTGGTGAGAGAAAGCTTCCAGGGGAGACGGTTTACTCAGAGATGACAGAAGGGGCCCCACGTAGGCACTGGCCAGCCTCAGCGGGGAGCACAACTCAACCCATAATATAAGGCCAGGTAACTTGCTCATTGAAGGATACACCACTTGTTGATGGTGAAACTACATCCTAGAACCCAGGATCATTTGATGACAAATTCCATGGCATAGAGCCCACTGTAAAGCCCGGGCACCTGTAGTATATATACCTTTACTGCTCCGAGAGGAAGAACCAAAGAGAGACATTCAGAGGCTGCCGCTGTTGTGTTGATGGCACCTTCCCTTTTTGCTCCCTTCCTCTGCAGCCTGCCTGCTCCAGGCTGAGCTGGTGAACTATGAGCGAGTCAAGGAGTACTGCCTCAAAGTCCTGAAGAAAGAAGGGGAGAATTTCAAGGCCCTTTACCGGTCCGGTGTGGCCTTCTACCACCTTGGAGACTACGACAAAGCACTCTACTACCTGAAAGAGGCAAGAACCCGACAGCCAACAGGTAAGGCGGCAATTGCTGTTTTCACCTACAACCCCCCAGGGTCAGCTCCCAGACCATCTCACCTCGAAGGTCAGCTTTTTCTGGCTGGCAGGGCCAGGCAGGGGTAGAAATGGCAAGTGAGGGGCCAGGTGAGTGCTAGGTCTTGGAAGAAGCAGAGCACATAGAGTCTGTGCCTTTGAGATCTGAGTTCCAAGGAGTTTGGGCACCTCTTCTGTTTAGATAGGATATGGATTTCTTCATTTTTCCAGCCCAGAATCCAGCCCTCTTTACTTATTCATTGAATCCATATTGCATTCTTACTATGTGCCAAGATTTGTGCTGGCTGCCAGGGATGTTGATAAGAAGATGCAGTCCCTATACGTGAGGAGTTCACATTCTGGTTGATGAGACAGAATACAAATGGATAATTTGGAGGGTAAGCCCAACATTCTTCCAGGAAGAATGCTCCTCCAGGCAGATCCCAGATAACAGAGTATGCATTATCTGTACCATTCACTTAAGTCATGGCCACCAGCCCCACCATTCATTCATGCCACAGATATATACTGAAGCAGGGCCAAGAACTCTTCCAAGTGCTGGGCAAATAGCAGGGAATGATGCTCAAAGATGATGCCTTCAAGGAGTCTGTGTTATAATGGAAGAAGACGGACAGTAAACAGACAGATTGGTAATGTAATGTTTAATCGTAGTGAGTGCTATAAAGAAAATAAAGCAGAGTCAAAGGATAAAGACTAAAGTGGGTGCTATTGCAGACCGGGTGGTCAGGAACACCCTCTCTGAGGAGGCATGTTTTAAACCTTGACTTTGACTTGCTGTTGCCATGGTTGTTCACATGGCTGATTTTTTAAAAATGCAATTCTCCTTCCAAGGAATCTTGCTAGAATGAATTTACAAATACCCAATATACTTTTTTCTTTTTTTTTAAGAACACTAATATCTTTATACGTTGTTGATTTGTTTTCTGTATATAATTTGTGTTCCTCCCACTACACTATAAGCAACTTGAGGACCAAGAATGAGACTCATTCAACAGAATTTTCTTGAGTACATGCTATATGTCAATACTGTTCTGAATGCCCTGCCTGGCATTTTGGAATATTAGACAGCATTCCTTTCTACTCCTGGAAGTAGACATCTCAGGCAGCCCTGAAACTCTTATATTCTGGTGTGTCCTTTCCCACTCACTAACTTAAGGATTGGAATTGGAAATTCTTCTATTTGTGGTCAGGTAGTTGCCTAGAAGAGCAAAATTGGACAATGAAGCACAAGTCCTTTTAAACTCTCCAATTAAAAAAAAATTACAATCAGTCAATATTTACTGATCATTTCGATTGAGTGCTTTTAGACATCTATTTTGATCCTCTCAGCAGTTTTATGAGGAAGGTTTTACAGTCCCTGGGAGAGGCAGCCTTTGGAGTCAGGTGCAGTGACTATGTGTTATCTCCTTGGGCATCTGACTTGATCTCTTCGGTTTTAATTTTCATCACAGTCAGGATGATGAGACATACCTTACAGGATTCGAATGAGGGCTCATTGAGACAATGAAAGTTAAAAACATGACCCAAAGTAGACACTCAAAAATGGAGGTTGTTTCTTGCAAGACAAGACAGGAGACGCAAAGAAACTGGTAGGTTGCCTGAGGTTAAACAGTAGCTAACTCTGAACTAAAAGTCTCAACTCACTGAGCTGACTGAGGACCACCGGGATTGCTGCTGCACAGAAATAAGGGAAGAAATTCTCGCTCCTGTCCTCTCCTTCCCATCTGTCCTCTGGGGCACGGGGACCTGTCCCCATGGAGGCAGAGAAGGAGAGGAACTGCACTCCGGGTGCCTTCTCGGTCACCCTGGACCTTGGCTGAGAGAGCCTGGCCTGTCCGTGATCTGCAGATGCAGCTTTGGTCTGATCCCCTGTAGACCCACCAGTCCCTTCACCAGCTGCTCCCTAAGGTGTATTTCTCTCCTCACAGACACCAATGTGATTCGATATATCCAGCTGACGGAGATGAAGCTCAGCAGATGCTCCCAGAGAGAGAAGGAAGCCATGTAACCAGAACACCTTTCTAGAGCCGCGCCTGGCCCGGGACATCCAAGCACCGCGTGGTGGAGAGACCCTCCCTGGGTTCTGTTCCTTTCTCCTCACTTCCTCCTCCTATTACCCCTCATCTCCTTATCTACTCTCTTTGCGCATGGAAGGAGACCTGCGGGTTTGGAATCTGGTGGGCTGCCCCGACAGTGGAAGACAGCCTCCTTTCAGGAGGGGCAGCTGCTGAAAGAGACCCGGCTTTGGCGGGAACAGCCGGAGAGGACTGTCACAGGTTGGGAGTGCCATTACAGCTTCGACTTGGGCCAGCGCTCCTGACAAGAGGCAGAGCCGGCAGGTGGACCCTCCCCGAGGCGTCAGGCATGGAGCCCATGGGCTGGACCCCTCCACAGCTTCTTCACAGACTGGAGCATCTCACAGCAACTGTGATGAATCCAGGAGCCAGACAGACACCAGAAGCATCGGCTAAGCCCACAGAGTCCGAGAATTTGTACACTGGATTTCTGCACACACACACACAATGCCCGCTCCCCACCCCCAAGAACCCTCAGCCCCTGCCTCCCTCCCTCCCTCGTTGTCTCGTTCTGTGCTTTCTCCTCTCCCCCTTGGGGATCTGAGACTCTGCCAGGATTCACATGCCATTGAAACCCACTCTCAGTGCCCGCTGGTGACCACACATACCATTCCCCCAGACTCCCGCCCAGCAGGCAGCTGTGACTGCAGAAGTCAGGGTAGAGTGGGCCAAGGACTGACCACATAGGACTGGGGGGAGGGAGAGATGACGTCTAGGGGACAGAGCATTGTGTAGACTGGGAGACTGAACTGTGGATGAAGTTAAGTGTGAATAAAAATAAATGAACAGGCAGCAGTCCCTGTCACTTCTGTTGGAAGCAGCCCACTGCCTCACTTTTACTCCCTCCCCCAACCCTCAGTCAGAGTTGCTTACAGCCAGGCAGGATGGGGCTTCCCCCAGAGCAATGGGCCACTTGTCCAGTGATGTACAATGCTGGTTGCGCCTTTGTGCTTTTAGAGTAGGCTGGGATTGTGGAGACTGCCCAGGGACTTGGCTGGGTGGGAACCTGTAAGCCCCTTTTTGATGAAATTATCTGGACTCAGTATCTAGCACGTAGAATGCGTTCAACAAATATTTGTTGACTGAGTGAATGATGACTGCAGACTGGTTCTCCTGCCTTAAACTCATTTTATCCCAGCCTAGGCTCCAGATACTTATGCTCTTTTTGCGATGCCATGTAGCTTCAGTCAAATAAGAAACATTTACTGAGGGCTTCTTGTTTGCCTGTCATTGTGCAATATGCCCTGGGACGAAGGATGTAGTCCCGGTCTTCAAGGAGATGGAAGAGTTGAGAAATAGTCATAGGAGATTATTACCAATGACACCTTTAATTTATATGATGCTTTAAGATTTTCAAAGCACTTTCATGTATTTTTTGTGTGATCAGTGAGACAATACTGTACAAATTAAAATATATACAGATGCAATAATGTTAATAGTGAGCATTTATTAAATGCATTCTCCTCAGATCTTTACATGTATAATCTCATTTCTTTCATGTAATTACCCTGCTATTCCCATTTGATGGATAAGGAACCTGAGAAACAGAAAACTTGTCCAAGGTTGCATGGTCTTAAGTGGCATAGCTAGGATTTGAACTGAGTCTGTCTGACTCTAGAGTTTCAGCTGTTAACTTCTCTGCAGTTAGTTGCTGCCCTAAAAAGTACTGGATTGGCCAAAGGTTTCATTCGGGATTTTCCATAAGATGTTATGGAATGAAATTTTTGACCAATTCAATATTATATTGGATAGTTGTTGTTGTTTAGTCACTAAGTCATGTTCGATTCTTTTGTGACCCTGTGGATTGTAGCCTGCCAGGCTCCCCTGTCCATGGCATTTCCCAGGCAAGAATACTGGAGGGAGTTGTCATTTCCTTCTCCAGGGGATCTTAGCAGGACAGTGTGTGTGTGACAAGCCCTGGTGATGCCAATGATGGTACATGGGCCACCTTTTGTTATTTAGCCCTAGTTGAAAAATGGTCCCTAGCACTTGACTCTCTAGTGGTAGAAAAGGCAACTGAGACCTAGCAGTTATTTCTGTGTGTTGTTCACTCTACTTGCTGATGGGCCAGTGTGTATCCCAACAATCCACCAAGCATTCCTCACTGCATCCCCAGCTTTGGGAAAGAGTCACAATTATAGGTAGAGAATGAAAGGAAACACAACGTTAATTATGGGTTATTTATTTAATCAGAGGCTTCAGCACTGCAGGATCCAATCACTGCTCAGGGTCCAGAAGCCAGCAGCACAGGTTATATTCACACAGTTCCTCAAAGACTTCCAATGGGGTCTGCAAGAAGGTGCTAGAAATATCCAGGGGCTAGCAGCTGCTTGCCTGTAGCTCACCCTCTGGAGAAGGGAAACGGGAAAAAACTGTTATTGCTGCCACATTCTCCCCAACCTCAACCATATCCTTCTGTCTGTTCTCTTCCTTTCTTCCATGTGAAAATGGTTTCACATGACCCCAACTCAAAACCATGTACACACAGTACAGGCAAACGCGCAAACCTCTCCCCTTCCCAAGCCTCCATCCCAGAAAGTTTGTGAGTTGGCAGGCTGCTCATTAGGATCTGAAGAATGAAGATGAGGTCAGAGGTGGCCTGCAGAACCAGTTCAAATTGACAGGGTCTCTCTTTGGTCTTCACGCAGTGAGGAAGGACTCAGAGGAGCTATTCTCAATGTGGAGCAAGAGAGGGTCTTGCCTCACCGAGAGTTGGGGCAGGACTGGACAGGTGATGTTAAGATTGTTGCCATCCTTCCCAGAACTAGGTGAGGACAACCTTGTGGGACCTCATAGAGCAAGTAACCAGGCCATCTGCTTGTCTAGTGATGTAGATACGCATGCTAGGCACTCCATTCACTGTGACCCAAGTTCACTGATCCCAAAGGAAGAAGCTGCCTGGGGACATGTTTGAGGTAGTGGGACTGAATTTTCTGTGCATTTGTCCAGAGACTTCAGACAGCTGGTAAGCAACATGAGGTTTGTTCACCTTACCAAACCTTCAGCTTCCTTCTCCTCATCCCGCCCCCAAACAGGGACTATCATTTAATACATGTTTTGTTTGCAAATGTCACTACTGAGCTGAACTTGGAGTGCTCACTCTGGATTTGACCTGCTTTGTCATCTCCTGCTGGGACTTTGGTGATAGAGACTTGGGAGAAAAAAATTACACTTTTGTTGTAATTATTATGAGAGCCTCAGAAGTGTATGGTAGAAATATTAGGGGGAAAAAAAGACAAATTCTGCCCCATAATCCTACTACTGGAGACAGATATTGTTATCCTTTTGAATGTTTCTTTTTGGTATAAATGTACACATGCACATCCTTTTTAAACAGAAACTGGATCATACTGTACATACTCCTTAATAACTTACTTTTCAAAATGTGTATTTATATTTTAAGAATATGTAATACATACACAGGTACAAAGTTCAAGAAGTACGAAAAGCTCTCTCATCAGAAGTAAATCTTCCCACCCTGTCTGCCAGCCTCTAGTTCTTCAACTACTTCTATCTCCTTGCAGAGACAGTTACACATTTTCAAAGTTCTGTATCTATTTTGTCACAATTGCTAGCATATTGGACACTTTCTGCACCTTGTGGTACTTCATTCACAATATCATGAACATAACATGTTTTGTGCATCTCCCAAGTGTTTTCAACAGCATCCTCATTGGGTGAGTGGACCTTCATTTGGTAACCAATCTTGTGATAGTGATTATTTCATCTGTTCCCAACCTTTACTGTAAATAATGTTGCAACAGACATTCTCATAGCTAAATTTTGCACATATCTAGAACTATTTCCTTAGGGTAAAATCCAAGAAGGAAATTATTTGGCTATCTTTAAGAAATTTGATACATGTTACCAACTGCCCTTCAGAGAGTTTGTACCAAAGCACTCTTCTTTTGCAGGCTTGAGAGTGCACTGCTCCCTGCACCCTCACTGCTAGTGGGTATTATCACTTATCAAATCTTTACCAATTTGATAGGAAAATAATAGTGTATCAATGTTACATTAATTCACACTCCTTTATTAGTGAATAGCATCTTCACATGCTTATTGGCCATTTGTACTTCTTTATTTGTGATTTTTCTATTTACTTGATATTGGTATGTTTATCTTTATTATCAATATGTACTTTTATTAAGACTATTGTTTTTGGCAAGAAACATTGCCAATATGCTTTCCAAGTGCTTTGCTTTCAAGTTTTGTTTATGGTGCTTTTTGACATACATAAATTCTTAATTCTACAATTAATTTGTTCCTCTGTTGCCAGCTTATTCTGCCTACTCCTCACTCTCTCATTTCTATCAGAATGGTCCTTCCAAGACACAATCCAATTGTGTCACTTCAGCTTAAAAATCTTTATTGACTCCTCATCACTTTTAGGACAAAGGCCAGACTCAGCATAAAACACACGGTCTTTCAAATGATTTCTCACACAGACTCACCTCCTGGTCCTCTTCCCCAAATCCCCTGTATTCCTACATAGCTACATAGCTTCTTGTGATTCTCTGAGCCCGTGTTCTAGGGTCTCTTGGTCTTCCCATGCTCTTCCCCCCACCTGGCTGGCTGTGACTCGCCCCTCCAACCCACTCTTTGCCTCATTACCTCCTATAAGACTTGTCAGGGCTCACAGCTTGAAAGTCTTCCATGACTGCTTAGTCTGCATTCATAAAACAACATGAGCCTACCTCTGCCCAGCATTTTCTACAAATAGGAATTAGAACTTCCTATTTCTGTTTCTCTGGTCCACTACCTGGATGTTCCTCAAGGCAGGTACTGTGGTTTATTCATCTTCACAGCTAGAATGCCTGGTACAATGCCTGGAACATAGTAAATGCTCAGTAAACAAATGGGCATTGACCTTGGAATGAATGATGGATTCAGTGGCAAATATCACTTGAAGTAAGTGTAGAGTTGGACTGGATCTGTCTTTCTGAGAACTGAAGAAATCTTAAGAGACTTGGTTCAAAAGAGAAACTACATGTTCCAGTGCTATGCGTTCCAAAACATCAGAATCACTTGAAGCAGCTTTTTTAAAAATACATCATCTCAGTCTCAGCCTTAGATCCATTGAATCATGGAGATGATGGCTCAAGATACAAAAGTTTTTTTAACATCCTAAAGAGTTTCTGCTGACCAGCCAGGTAAAGGAGCCAAGACCAAAGTAGACCAGCAGAAAATCAGAACACCCAGCTCCGCTATTTCAAATCCTGTGATCTTTCAGCATGGATGTCTTTTGGCAGGGATATATGGAGCTTTGCTTCAGTACCAGTTTGGTGTCTACTAGCTGTGTGACTTTGAGGCTGTTGCTTGACTTTTCTGATCCTCATTTTCCTGACCTATACATGGGATACTGTCATATCCTTTGTTTGTTTTTTTTTGTGTCATATCCTTTGAAAGGCTGTTGGGAGGATTAAGAAATACCTGTCTTCTAGGTCAGTACTTGGCAGAGAGTAAACATGATATAAACAGTAATTTCCTCCCCTCCCCCAGCCTCAGCTTCCTCATTTATATTTTCTTCCTAGCTTTATGCCCAGCCCTGTCTGACTCTTTGCAATCCCATAGACAGTAGCCTGCCAGGCTCTTCTGTCCATGAAATTCTCCAGGCAGGAATACTGGAGTGGGATGCCACTCTTCTCCAGGGCGTCTTTGCCACCCAGGGATCAAACCCAAGTCTCCTGCATTGTAGGCAGATTCTTCAACGTCTGAGCCACCAGGGAAGTCCTCCTCATTTACAGTGTGACTACTAATACCTGTATGTTAAGCTTGGGTATTTTCCCAGACTGCACTCTAGAAGAAAGGAGACTTTCAACAGTCCCCTGGGTTACTCTCTGATCAAATAGAACAGCTACTTGGGGGTTAGGGGAGCAGAGGAAGCCTATCCTCCATTGCACACCTTCTCCAAGCAGATCAGACTCCACAGCAATCGGCTGGAGTAATTCTGATGGCTTTCAGAATCCAGTGTTTCCTAGTCACATCCAAAGATCAACATAGTTTTCTTGCTGCAGTTGCTCCCAGAGGCTGGCAGCTTCTAGGCTGCAAGGAGAAGGCTAGTGTCAGGAAGGAGGATAACCGCTGCCCATTCTCCTTCCAGTGCCCTGGTATCTACATCACATGCCTCAGAACAGGAAAGACAAAGCTGGCCGCGAGGCCAAAATAGCTGATCTGCAGCTGCTTAGATTAAGATGCCCCTGCTGCCCACTCCCACTGCCTACACTTTCTCTCCCCACCAGCCCAGGGCAGGCAGCACAGATCGGGAAAATGCATTCAGTCCATCAGGCATGACAGAGTTCAAATTACCAAGTCAGCATGAAAAGTCTCCCTCTAAATGGACTGAAATTGGATTCTATTAAAAACCACATTCAGTGAGGCCCTTGGCTATTAATATTTGCTAAGACACAGAGGAGGGGGAGAAGGTAGAGGCCCCTGCAAAAGGTTGGGAATCTCAGCTGTTCTGTTGAATTGCTTGTCTGGAAAAAAGCCAACAATTGAAAGCCAGATTTGCCCTGTCTTCAACATCTCACAGAATCTTGGGGCTGGAAAGAATGTTAAAGCTCGATAATTCAACCTCTCATCTTATAGATGAGGGATCAAGTCCAGAGATGATAAGTGACTTCATCACGGTCACATAGCTAGTAACAAAGCCAGAACTAGAACTCACATCAGTTTTCTAACAACAAATTTTATATTCTGTCCACTGAACCAACATACACTTACAAAGCATCTTTCTTCTTTGAATGTAATGCTGTGATGTTACTCTCTTCTAAAGAAAGAAGGAAAATAATACTCATGCATTCATCTCCTCACTCAGTACTTATCATGCCATCACTCTAGTATAGGTGGATAACACAGTATTGTCTCCACTCGTGAAACTCACAGTCTATAGGGAAGAAGGAAAAGTAAAAAGGCAACTTCAAAACGATGTAATAAATGTTATAGAAACACCAAGGGCACATGGAGAAGAAGCATCTTATAGCAATCCTGGAGGATCAAGGAATATTTTCCCGAGGGAGTGCCACTTGGAGGGGCAGAAGTGGTGAGAGAGGAGTCAACTTCAGACCAGGGTTAATGGCAAAGCTCTGTTACTCCTTTTCCTGGATACAATATGAAAAGATTTGGGGCTGTCATTATGAGCTGTCTTTCCTTACCTTTTCTCTGGGTTTCATGCCTCGGTTCAGGTAATGTTACTTTACTGCCCGTATAGGCTCAGAGGCCAAGAAGCCACAGAAAACTCTGCAGACTCTATCTGATTAAACCCCCTCTGTGCAGAGTAGGGACAGGTACACCTGTTATCTCTGAACACAATCAGAAGCTCTTCAAGACTTGTGATTTCCACAGTAGGTGAAAATTCTACACTAGGTTTCATGAATGTAGTCCCAGAGGCATCATGTCACGCAGACCTTTGATATATTCCATAGTTTTTTTTTCCCTCTGATCTCAGCCTCTTTATTCTAAAACAGCATTGTCCATAAGAAATAGAATGTGGGCCACCTGCATAATTTTAAATTTTCTAATAGCCTTAAAAAAAGTAAAAATAAACAGAGAAAATGACTTTATCTTCATTTACAAATGGGTTAATAAAGGTAAGTCAGAATCCTGTCTGGATATTGTAATCACCCAGTTAGCATTTAGAAAATACAGATGGTGGGGTCCTGGAAACAGCATTTTTAAGAAGCTGAAATTCTGGCAAGAGAACTGGATGACAGAGGACAAGATGGTTGATGGCATCACTGACTCAATGGACATGAGTTTGAGCAAACTCCAGGAGATGGTGAAGGACAGGGGAGCCTGGCTTGCTGCAGTCTATGGGGTCACAAAGAGTCAGACACGTCTGAGTGAGCAAAAACAAGAAAATTCTGGTAGTGGTTCATAGAGTTATATTTGGGAATTGCTGACCTATTGAAAGGGCTTCCCTGAAAGGTTTCTGACAGTTCTAATAGTCTATAAATATGTAGTAGGAAAGCCAGCTAACATGAACAGAATCAATCCTTTCTGGTCCATGCATTTGTTTCATTTATTTGCATGAATCAGGATACATATTGGGGACTTCTTTGGTAGCTCAGTGGTAAAGAATTCGTCTGCCAATGCAGGAGACACCGGTTTGATCCCTGGTCTGGGAAGATCCCTCATGCCACAGGGCAGCTAAGCCTGTGCGCCACCTCTACTGAGCCTGCGTGCTGCAACTACTGAAGCCCACGCACTCTAGGGTTCATGCTCTGCAACAAGAGCAGCTACCCCAATGAGAAGCCATCACACCACAACGAGAGAGTAGCTCCTGCTTGCCACAACTAGGAAAAAACCCGCGGAGCAATGAAGACCCAGCACAGCCATAAATAAATAAATATGCATATTGGTCAAAGGTGAGAAAACTTTCTTTTTTTCAGAGCTCTAGAGAAGATGGAGGGATAGACATAAAGACAGTGGGGATGGAGTGTCTGACCATCAGGCATGGTTACAAGTTCATGGTAGACTGATAATTGATGGAAACTTCTATGATAAGGAAATGAAGAGATTAAAAAGGTATGCCAGGGGAGTTCCCTAGTGGCCCAGTGGTTAGAATTCTGGGTTTCATTGCTATGGCCCAGGTTCAATCTCTGGTCGGGGAAACACAATTTAGTATAAGCAAGGTACTGACATTTCATCCCCAGTGGATCCAACTGAAACCTTTGAGCATGCATGAGGTTACTTAGGCCTCTTAGGTACCATCAGAGCCATCACTGAACTTGTAGAAGAGCTGAATTCTTTTACTTCTTCCATTCTCCTTATACTTGCAGCCACAGCTACCTTTAAGCCACTAAGCCCTACTTTTCCTAGTCCAGGTCTAATGTTAGACCTGCCCAGGTTTGCACCAGCTTCTATTTAAAAGAAACCAAGGTCTTAATTGAAGTGTGTTCTAAGATCCAGAAAAACGAACGGTAAAACAGAAGAGGAAAGGGAGCTGAGAGAAACTAAAACTCTTTTTGTCAATCAGGTTGCTCGCTTTGCAGTTGAGAGACTGAGGCACAGAGCTCCGATGAAAGCAAGAACATTGCTGGCCTGGTCTTCAGTCTTTCTGGGATTCACTGCACAGAGACCTCAGAATCTCTCTTTAGGACTGCTGGAAGTTGTTTCAATTGGTTTCCTGCATCTGTTGGCAGGTACCAATAAGAAAGTTTTGAATAAGACTATGATTAGAAGGTATGCTTTAAGAAATGTCTAGTGAATCCACTGATAGGAGAATTATGTCTGGTGTTTTTTTTAAAAAAAAAAACAACCTCATACTAAATATCGCTGGTGTTAAACTGTGCCTATATGCCAAAGCCAGGAATGTTTGATATGGCAAAGGCATATTAGTGATGTGGTTCCCTTTCGCTGCTCATCTCTCTATACAAGAACTTTATTCGAAGATGAGTCCACTAAAGTATAAAGTTAATTTTAATGTAGAATGTAATCTAGTTCTTAGCATCAGCTGATGGCATTGTATCCTGGCATAGAGTTTAAAAATCCCAGCAGTTTTCACACATCCCCCATGGAGAGTCGGGGACCTAGATAGGTGAACAGCAGTGCTTCTCAAGCTTTTCTGTGTTCAAGAATCACCTGGAGATATTGTTAAAATACAGACAAACTACTGAATGGGAGAAAGTAGCTGCAAATGGTATGACTGACAAGGGGGTAATATCTAAAATTTATAAGTAGCTTATACAACTCAATATCAGAAAGAAAACAAAGAACACAATTTTTTCAATGGGCAGAAGACTTGGATAGATTTTTTTTTTCACTGAAGACATACAGATGGCCAACATGCATGTGAAAAGACGCTCAGCATCGCTAATCATCAGAAAAATGCAAATCAAAATCACAATGATGGTTAAAAGTCTGGCTTAACCTTTGAGCATCTTCAACACTAGAGAAGTTGGCCAGATTGATGTCTGAGATCCCTAGCCTCTTCTTCCTGACCCTCTCTGCTGGCCGCCACAGGACCGTCTTACAGCCCCCTCCTCCCTCTCACTTCAAGAGCCTCTGTATTCCTTTGTTCTCTGCTCTCTCCACATCAAAGGTGGCTTTTAGAGGAAGATCTGAAAATATTTCTCAATGTCTCCACCTGTATGAGTTTTTTGAGGAAGTTTGCATTTTAAGCCTTACCACTTAATCAAGAGGGAAAAGTTTAGGAGAGTTTAGGTCTCAAGGATAAATGGTAGTTGATTAGGCTCAAGCTGGAGAGGAAAGTGGGGGAAGAAAGGGCATTCTAGGCAGGAGGACCTATGCTTGCATATCCTAGTCACTCAATAAATGTTTGTTCACAAAGTGCTAAAGAAGAAAAGGGTGTGTTTAGTCCACTGGGACCAGAGAGGGACCTCTCCGAAAAAAATCTAGCCTCCTTTCCTGAACCTTTATCCAACTCTAAGAGAAGAGAGTTGGACAAAATATCCTTCATACATATTGTTTTCCCCTCTCTATTGGCCATGTAGGTTGATTTTTCCTTTAATTTAGTATTTTTAAACTAAAAATAACCATTCCATCAGGTACCACTTAAACAAGAGGGAATCTCTTCCTTTCAACCAAAGGTATTTGTTATAATGGAACAGGTTGGAGTTGCCTGCTTTTTTCCCTCTCACTAGCTCCCTTAGTTATTCAGGCCTCTCCATAATTTCTCCTTCTAGAAGCATGGTAAAATCCTTTGGAATCTGGCTTCTGACCTTTGGAGTCTTGTCAGGGTGAAGAACCAGAACCTAGATCCTTGCTGGGAGGACCACAGTTCAACCCAGGGCATGATTGGGCAGCTCTGCCCATTTTCTGCATGTGGTTCATTTCTCTGACCCTCCCTCTCCAACCCCTTGGCTTGCCTGAGTTACGGGGACCTGTGACTGCTCTTCTAAGAGAGAAGCAAGCGAGAAGACAGCAGTGGAAGCAGCTTTGGGGTAAATTTCAAGCAGCTGAGGGGTTCTGCAATTGGTTGATGCTGGTACACCAGTGAATGGAAGTGTATTAGACCAGACTAGAATGGAAGATTGGAGAAGGCAATGGCAACCCACTCCAGTACTCTTGCCTGGAAAATCCCATGGACAGAGGAGCCTGGTAGGCTACAGTCCATGGGGTCACAAAGAGTTGGACACAACTGAGCAACTTCACTTTTACTTTTCACTTTCATGCATTAGAGAAGGAAATGGCAACCCACTCCAGTATTCTTGCCTGGAGAATCCCAGGGACAGAGGAGCCTGGTGGGCTGCCATCTATGGGGTCAAACAGAGTCGGACATGACTGATGTGACTTAGCAGCAGCAGAATGGAAGATAGAAGTGTGAGGAATGGGCACCTGGGGATAAAAAGGGATCATATATATGAGTCAGGGAACAAGGATCCAAACTGTCCGTTTCTTCTCACCTGCTGAAACAATGGGGATTGTCTCTTGGGTTGAGAGCCAGGGACACTTGGCTGATAAGGGCCTATGTATAAGAACACAGAGCAAGCTGAATGGCACAGACATTTAGAAGAAAAATTCTGAGCTTTTATATTGTGAAGTGTGGGATAAGAGATGTTAACCAGTAGAACATCTTACTAGTAAAACCAAGAAAGACTCTCATCCACAGAATGCTTGGGCACATCCTGGAAAAGAACTAGTTTATTCCATAAACAGCCAGGTTGAATTTTTTAAGTCATTTCTGGTTATTCAGTGAAGCTGATCATCTAGTTGTCAGTCTCCAGGTTTCTGTCCCCATTAGACACAAGGTCATCAAGGGAGGAGACCACGCGTCTTGCTCGCTTTTGCATCCTTGATGATAGGCATATAATAGTGTGGGTGATCCACTGGCCTTTCAGAAATTAATAGTCAGGGGAAAGGGTTCATAATAAAGATCAAGGGCAACAAAAAAGTTGAATAGCTAGAAATACTTCTGCACCACCTACTCCTGCACAAAACTTAAGGCAAGGGAAAGGACTTCCCTGGTGATTCAGTGGTTAAGAATCTGCCTTGCAATGCAGGAGACGTAGGTTTGATCCCTGGTCAGGGAAATAAGATCCCACATGCCTTGGAGCAACTAACCCCAGGTGCTACAACTACTGAGCCCGGAAACTATAACTAGAGAGTCCATGCCCCTCAATGAAAGATTCCACATGACCGAACAAAGATCTTGCCTACCACAACTAAGACCCTACGCAGCCTAATTAATTAATTAAAATATGAGATAGTACATAACTTTAAAAAAAAAAAAGACAAAGGAAAACCTAGGCCCTAAAGTTGCTCTAATGGAAAGGTGGTCTTCCCTCAGCCTTTCCTGCTCTCATGTTACATTTCACCCGTGTCATTGTTGCCTAGTCTTACAGCCTTTGCCCCCCAAAGCAAAAGGCCTTGATTAACCAGTTGAGTCACTTAATCTCATTTGGGAAAAACCAACTCTATGGTCTGTGACTCCTCCTCCGATAACTCCATACAGAGTCACCAGCAAACCAGTCATTGCTGTAGCCCTGGAGCTGACAGAGGAATTTCATTTGCTTTCGGAAAGACAACTCATATGAAACATGAGGATAAAGACAACTGGCAACAAGATATCAAAACTCTGAAAGCATCACCTTCTCTCATCCCTCCTTTCTGCTGACTTACTCTTTCTTGTCTGAAAGATGAGCATCTTCCACTCAGGATGCCGAGGGAGGTCCGCTGACAAGACAATGAGCTTTCCAAGCCTTAGCCTGGCAATCTAGCTTGAGGGCATCCTCTCTGTCATCAGGCCGTTTTGGAAAAATGTAATTCACTGAGTTCTGATTTGTAGGAGGCTAAATCTTAAAAGAAGGAGGACTCTGAAGAAGCCATAGGCAGAGAAGTAACTATCTCAGATAAGAAAATGCTTTTATTGCATAAACTTCACAGGCCTCTAGAGCTTAAAAGGAGCTCATCTAATTGAACCCTTTATAAAGAGAGGGAGGCTCATGGTGACAGGGCTGGGACTCAAATTCATTTCTTTCAGAATCCAAGCTCCATACTTCTTAGTGACCCTGGGCCTTCCATGCACTTCTAGGTTGGCAACTTGTTTCCTAGGGTAGGAATTCCATCCTGGAACCCCTCAATTTGTACCTCAAACCTAAGAAAAGAGGGAAGAAGTGACTTTGGGGATTCACTGTAGGCCACTGAGTTGAAAGAGAGCTGCCACTATAATAAAAATCCCTCAAGCCTCCTCGTCAGGGGGCTCAGCTTCAGAGCTTCCCAACCCCAGGAGCCATGGCTGTGACCTTAGAGGTCTTAGCAGTTCTCTATGTCTTAGGTCGCCATGGAAATGGGGTGACCCCTGAGCATTTGATGGAGACAGGCATGGGAAGGATTGAATGGCAGGAAAGACCATGCACCAAGTTACAGTTGGCTTGGAATTAGAATTTATGTCACTGCTAACAGAGCACAGTAGTACTTCAGCTGAACAAATCCCATCATTTCTATTTTCAAAGTATATCTAGAATCTGACTGCCTCTTTCCACTCCTACTAGTAACACTCTGGTCTGAGACATGATCTCTACCCTCTTAGCAACACTAACTAGATCCATTACCTCTGTGCTTGACTTCCTCAGTGTGTTCCAAAGTGATTCTGTTAAAACTTGATTCCAATCATGTAACTCCTCTGCTCAAAACCTTCCATGGCTTCCCACTCACTCAGAGTAAAAGCTGAACTATGAACCACTTACTATGAACAACAGGATCTGACAGGATCTGGATGTATAGCCTCTGACTTCATCACCTGTCTGCATCTCCAGCGACACTGGTCTCCCTATGACTCATCCCTGGTTCCCACCTCAGGGCTTTTGCATGGACTGCTTCCTCTATCCAGAATTCTCTCTGCACCCCGCTTCCCTGCCCTCACTCCAGTAACATGACTAGCTCTATTACTTCTTTCAAGGTCTTTACTCAAAAGACACCTTCTTAATAAGGCCCTTCCTGACTATCTGCTTCTAAAATCTTAACACTCGTCCCAGAAGGTGATATTTCCTACATGTCTTCCCCCATTTTACTTCTTCTCTTTTGCACCTGCCAGTGACATATTACATATTTTACTTATCTTTCTTTGATCAGTTTTTATTAAAATTTTTTTTTGCTTATGGCATGCAGGATCTTAGTTCCCTCGCCACAGACTGAACTTGTGCCCCCTGCAGTGAAAGCATGGAGTCCCAACCACTGCACCGTCAGGGTTAATTTATCTTATTTGTGGTCTTCCTCTCCCACTAGAATACAAATACCATGAGGGTTCACTGTTGCTTCTCCAGCAACCAGAATGGTATTTAGCACACAGTTGGCATTCAGTTAACATCAGTTAATTTCCGAAAGGCTAGTGGATCACCCACACTATTGTATACTTATCATCAAGGATGTGAAGTGAGCAAGATGCATGGTCTCTGCTCTTGAAAACCTTGTGTCTAATGAGGGACAAACATGAAGACTGATAACTAGATGATCAGCTTCTCTGAATAGCCAGAGGTGACTTTTAAAAAATGGAGAGAATAGCACTGAAACATGCATATTACCTTATGTGAAATAGATCACCAGTCCAGGTTTGATGCATGAGACAGGGTTCTCAGGGCACCCTGAGGGGATGGGATGGGGAGGGAAGTGGGAGGGGGGTTCAGGATGGGGAACACATGTATACCCATGGCTGATTCATGTCAATGTATGGCAAAAACCACTACAGTATTGTAAAGTAATTAGCCTCCAATTAAAATAAATTAATTAAAAAAAATTGAACCTGGCTCTTCAGGAATAGACTAGTTCTTTCCCAGGTCTCTGACCAAAGTTTCTGTGGATGAATGAAGCAAAGGGTAGTTTGGGTGCCCATGACATGGCATCTCTGACCTGCCTTCCAGCTGGGAATGAGGAGTCAGGCCTCTTGAAATAACAATATTTGAGCATCCCCATCTCTGACTGTTTACAACTCTGTCTCTCTCAATACGTGGTGAATAAAGACACATTCCTCATATCCCCATACTCCGTCCTTCAGCCTATCCTCCTTTCCTACTCAGGCCCATCCAACTCAGAGATCTTCCTGCCAAGTTCAGTGAATTTCAACTTGGTCAAGAGCAGTTGTTCAAAGGGCAGCCTTTACTATGTCAGCCACGATGATAAGCACTTTACAAACAGTATTTCATTTCATCCTCACAAGGCAGGTAATACCATTCCCATTTTCATATGGGAAAACCAAAGCTTAGAGACTGCCCTGAACACCCAACTGAGTGATTTCTCACCTCTTTCTCATCTCTGAGATCCTGCCATCTACCCACAGAGGTGGGTCCTTGCTGACATGCTGATACCAAGCTTGCACACACTCCCCAGGCCGGGGTAGAAACTTGACCCCATTGCGGCAGGGTCAGTTTCTTTTTCCCAGAAATATAGATGTGGATATAGTGGCATTACTATAAGGTCCTTCCTAAAGGGAGGACTGGAACGTCAGGTGTGGTCATGGGTACCATGAAGTCCAAGCAAGAAAGAAGTAAGAATCAGATGTGCTGAAAATCAGATGGCAGAGCACAACTGTGGGGAAGAAAGAGGAGGAAGAAAGAGGTCACACCATGGTCCACAGTGGCTTTTCCCAGGTTCCCAGGTTTTCTGAGACTCTCTCTTACTCTTCCAACTAAGGGCTCTATTCTGATTAAGATAAACTGAATGGTTTTCAATTATTTGTAACCAAAGGGGCTTGACTCAGAGAAGTTAAGTAACTTACCTAATGGCACGTGGCCCCAGAAGGATGAAGCTGAACCTCCAAAGCTCATGCATTTCTGCCAAACCACTCGGATTTTGTCTCCTCGCAGAGGCTGGCAGGGCAGCTATAGGGCAGTCCCTACCAGGTCACACTGTCTCCTTGTCCCTCCTTTCATACCCAACCTATTTTCCCAAGGAAAACTGAGATCACTCCAGGGCAGACTCAAATGGAGAAAGAAGTTAGCTAATGATGAGAATGTGGACTTCCGAGGTAGTCCAGTGGTTAAGAATCTGCCTAGCAATACAGGGGACACGGGTTTGGTCTGGGAACTAAGATCCCACTAGATCTCAGGGCAACTAAGCCTGTGCACCGCAACTGCTGATTCTGTGTGCTCTAGAGCCCACATGTTTTAGAGCCTGTGCTTCGCAACAAGGGAAGCCACTGCAATTAGAAGCCTGAACACTGCAACTAGAGAGTAGACGCCACGCACTAGAGAAAGGCCACATGCAGCAAGCACAGAGCCCGGGCAGCTCAATGAAGACCCCCACATAGCCAAAATAAGCAAGTGAAGGGGGTGACAGGACGAGATGGTTGGGTGGCATCACTGACTCAATGGACATGAGTTTGAATAACCTCCGGGAGATGGTGAAGGACAGGGAAACCCGGAGTGCTGCAGTCCATGGGGTCGCAAAGAGTCAGATACGACTTAGCCCCTGAACAACAATAACAACAAAAAAATAAATGTTGAGAATGCATAGCAAGTAGAAAAGAGCAGCACCATATTGTGGGTCGGGAAGAGACATCCTGGGGTTGTTGTTTTTACCAAGTCTTGGGTCTTTGGGGGAACAGGTAGAACTATTTCCTTCCCTCCATTAGACCTGGCTAAGCAGATGGCTAATGTGAGGGGAGGGGGGGAGCCCAGTAAGGAGTCCTGGGGGCAGTCTTTGGAGTGGTGACTTTGTTCATGAGGCCTTCAGGCCCAACTCCCCCATGAACAGAACTGCTTTCAGACTTGCCCCCAAATATGCAATCAAGCCAGGCAAAGCCCACAGTAAAGTGGGCCAAAGGCTTCTCTGGGCAGATCCATTAGAGGTAGCTGCTCCCCTGGAGCCACTTGAAGTCTGCAGCTCCTGGAGCTCCGTTTATTGACTCTGTTATTTCTCTAATTTGTCAAGTACTGTCTGCGAGCTTGAGCTTGCCTCCTAAGTGCTCAGCTTCTATCCTGCCTCCCAGGCTTCTCCAATTTGATTAGTGTACTCTGCACTCCATCTTTTGAGTCATTAATGAAAACACTGATGAATATTGGGCATAAGTCACATCTCTGG
Source organism: Cervus canadensis (assembly GCF_019320065.1). Lineage (NCBI taxonomy): Eukaryota > Metazoa > Chordata > Mammalia > Artiodactyla > Cervidae > Cervus > Cervus canadensis. The sequence continues at coordinate 77,048,836 of NC_057391.1, forward strand.
GAGGCCTCTCCTCAGCTGGCTACCAACCCGGCAGGGATGACCCCTCTTTTCAGACGGGCTTTGCCTATTGTTCATGAGTTTTTGTCCTCTCTTTTCATTCATCCATTTATTTAATCACTCACTTGCTAATTGTGCTAGGGCTAGAGACTTCCCACAATTTCTGGCAAATGTAAATTCATGGAAATATTAATTATTACTACCATGAAGTACTCTGGGGATACAAAGATGTGCTGGGAAAATCCCAGCCCTCAGTAATAAGAATAACAGTTGCCACCTACCAGTGATGGGCTAAGTATCACACAGATATTATTGAGTCTGTGCTGGACATTATCCACCCTAGGAGGGTCAAGTGTTGGTAAGGATTAAGAGTAAGGATTCTTTAAAAGAAAAAAGAGTAAGGATTCTAATCTTGCAATAGCCTATAATGGAAAAGAAACTGAAAAATAATGAATATATACTTTGCTCTACACTTGAAACTAACATAATACAGTAAATCAATTATACTTCAATTAAAAAATGATAAAGAAAATAGTAAGGATTTTTATTTTGGTTTTTCTACTTACTGGCTCAAGCCTTCTTTATCTTATATTCTCTTCCCATAAACTTACTAAATAGGATTATTATAAAACACTTAAATTACATAAGATAATACAGAAAAGGTGCTTGGAGCACAGCCATGCATATAACAAACATTCTGCAAGTGTTTACTATTATTATTATTTCACTCATTACAACTACCTGATACAAAGTACCATTATCTGGGTTTTACTAACAAGAAAAGTAAAGGTTAGCAAGGCTAATTTGCCCAAAGTCCTATGGCCAATAACAGAACTAGGATCCAGGCCTGTCTGTTTGAGGCCAAATCCCGTTTGCTTAATTATTACAACCTGAAAAGGAAGATAATATGGCCTAAATAACTATTCAACAAGACAGCAAAGCAAATGAGACTGTAAGGAACAGAATATATTCATGATACAAATAAATACTCAGTGAATACTACCAAATGATGATGATAATATACAATTATTAATATAAGTGCCATACAAAGTTTTAAAAGACAGTGTTTTAGGGTGTCAGAGGAAGGATAGATCATTTCTGAACAGGGCAATATTTGGGGACTTTCAGGGAGGAGGTACCATTTGAATAGAACTTAGCAGATGGATAGGAGTTGTACAGAATGAGAAAAGAGAGAACAGCCCCCCATGTAGAGGAGGGGGGCATAAGCAATGGCAAGAAGATGGGGACCATTTAGGGTGTGTTTTAAAAAAATAGCAAGAAGTTCCATTTAGATAGTAAGTGGTATATGCAAGGAAATAGTTGGGAATGAGCTAGAAAGGGGGAAGAAAAAACACACTGGTGTTAAATAAATAAAGCCTTGAACCAAAAACCTGGCCAATGCAGAGAGATTCTGACACTCCAAGAGTCTCCCAGAACTCACTGGGGAAGGAACGATAATAAGGACTTGGGGATGAAGAATGGGACTTCTAAAGTATCAGACACGATTAAGCGCACGCGCATGTGCACACACACAAGAGTAATTTCCAGAACTCATGCACAACAGGGCTTAAGCTTGAGGTGGGGGCTGGGCAGAGCTGACATTCAGCCAACCCATGACTGTAAACACAGGCTGATAAAACATTAATATGCTTCGAACCTCGAGGACATCATGCTAAGTGAAATCAGCCCGTCACAAAAGGACAAATACTACATGGTTCCATTCCTGAAAAGTATCTGAAGTCGTCCAGATCATAGATGTAGAAAGTAGAAAGGTGGTTGCCAGGGGCTGGGGGGAGGGAGGAGGGGGAATTCATGTTTAGTGAGTATAGAGTTTCAGTTTCGCAAGACGAGAGAACGTTCCAGAGGTCTGTTGCACAACAATGTAAATATACTTAACACAACTGAACAGAACTTTAAAAATGGCTAAGATAGTAAATTTAATATTATGTATTTCTGACAAAAAAGGGAAAAAATGTGAATATTCCCCCAAAATACTCTCCTTTCAGATGGTGAATGACTCTGCCCCTTCCCCGGGAACCCCTGGACCTCCCTGACATCCTGCTATGAAAGGACTCATGTCTGGCACTATTTTGAAAATCACCCCTGGGGCTAGTGGACTTGGCTGAAAGATGCTTTTGTACTGCATTTTTCTTAGGATAGAAAAACACAACCATTATATCGATGAATGGGGGAGGCGGGCAGGGCAACTGCTGAAGAGTGTGGAAAGAGCAAACAGGCCCAACTGCTACACTCTGGCCTCGGACATTCCTCAGGAGGGATCCCTGCAGGAGAGAGTTAGCCTTGCCTGGAACTCTCTTTCTGCTGAGTCACCAGGGCGGTGGCCCCACCCAGCCATGCCACTGTGTTCTTTGGAGCCTGGAGGTACAGACCCCGAGACAACATCTTCCTGGGTCCAGAAGGATCCCAAGGACCATCTCAGTACATCGGGCATGCCCACCCCACTGGGCACACACCCGACTGTTCGCCTTGCAGGCACCTGGTTTTCCTGTTGCTCCCAGCAGATACCCCAACGCCTCCATTAGCTTGGTAATGCTGTGGAAGGTGCCAGAAAAAAAAAAAAAAACAGTCCCAAAGAGTTGGTTCTTGGCAGCTCTGGCTTAGTCATTTCTCTTCCTAATGAACCAGTGGAGAGATGGATCTGTCGGCCCATCCCAGCTCCCTGCCCAGTGTCCAGTTCATCATCTGCCAGGCAGGACAGGAAGGGAGAGAAGGGGAGGTGGAAGCTTGAGGGCTGCTCTCACCTCTGCTGTAACTTCCTCCTCCTGCCCCAAGCAATGGCCTCTCTCAGTCCTGCATTTCAATCTGATTCCTCCTTCCTCCCACAGTCACCTCCAATCAACTCCCAGAACTTCACAAAAGAGAACCAAGAACAAGGAGGAAGGGATTCTGAGACAGAACTTCTGGTCAGCCAGGGTGCAAGGGATGATGCCAGAGGTCAGATGTGAGTGGTGCTCCAGGAGGGATGGGGCCCCCAAATCCCTGACTTTCGGGGGCCCTGCATGCTGCATACTGCTCCTCACTTGGGAAGAGGCTCCATCCTTGAGCCAGGGAGCAGTAGGAAGGAGCCTGTATGTGTTACTTGTTCAATCATGTCTGACTCCTTGCAACAGCATGGACTGTAGCTCACCAGGCTCCTCTGTCCATGGAATTCTTCAGGCAAGAATACTGGAGTGGGTTGCCATTCCCTTCTCCAACGGATCTTCCTGACTCAGGAGCCTAGATATCTGATATCTGCACTTTGGCTGGGTGAAGATATTATTTCTTTAATAAAGGTCAGGTGCTCCCATCCTTCCCATAGAGAAAACTTAGAGGATAAGATAGAAGATCTTACAATTTACCCTAAGCCATGGTGGCTTTCAGGGCTTTTCCAAGGGGCCTGCCCTGGGAGGGGAAAGGAGAGCCCATGAATGGTGCTGAGACCTGAACAAGAGAGAAAGAGGCCCAGGAAGTGGAGGGTTTGGGGGCTGTGACAGTGAAAATGGTCTTTATTACAGTATGAAGGTTTCTCAAAACCTAAAAATGGAGCTTCCATGTGTCCTGGCAATTCCTTTCCTGGGTATATATTTTTTAAAAAAGAAAAATGCTGATTTGGAAAGATACATGCACCCCATAGCAGCATTATCTACAATTACCAATATATGAAAGCAACCTAAGTGTTCATCAACAGATGAATGAATAAAGAAGATGGTTTATATTGGAATACTACTCAGTCGTAAAAAAGAATTAAATTTTGCCATTTGCAGCAACATGGATGGACTTGGAGAACATAATGCTAGGTAAAATAATTTCAACAGAGAAAAATAAATACTGTATAATATCACTTATATGTGGAATCTAAAAAAGACACAACAAACTAGTGAATACAACAACAAAGCAGACCCACAAATAGAGAACAAACTAGTGGTTACCAGTTGTGGGAGCTGCAACATAGGGGGAGGGGAGAGGAAGTACAAACCATTAGGTGTAGGATAGGCTCAGGGATGTATTGTACAACACAGGGAATATAGCCATAGTTTGTAATAACCATAAGTGGAAAGGGCCCTTTAAAAATTGTATAGGACTTCCTTGGGGGTACAATGCATGAGAATCCGCCTGCCAATGCAGGGGACATGGGTTCTATCCCTGGTTGGGAGGATTCCACACACCGAGAGGAGCTGCTAAGCCTGTTCACTGCAACTACTAAAGCCTGCATACCCTAGAGCCTGTTCTCCTCAACAAGACAAGCCCGCACACCACAATGAGGAGCAGCCTCTGTTTACTGCAACTAGAGAGAGCCCTCACAGCAATGAAGACCCAGAGCAGTCAGAAATAAATAACTAATAATAAATAAAAGTTTAAAAATTGTATAAAAATTTAAAGATGCTTTTAAAAAGAAATAACAGGGTGGAGGGAAGGTCTTTATTGGCACATCGGCCTTCATTATGCAGTGCCTCCCACCTGTCTGCCTGCAGCAGGTTCCTAGGGAAGCATCCGTGTTTTCCATTTCTGCCATCCTTCCCCCTGCAGTGGCATATGCTCTCTGTTCCCTGCCCACCTCTGGCCTGATGTGCCACTGAGCTGGAATGACACCATCTCTGCTCCTGCAGAGCCCACTTTCAGTTCCTGACTTCAACTCCTCTTCCCTACCGCCGCCCCTGCATCTCAAGCCAAAGGTGCTGATTTGGGGATTTGGCTCAGCCTTTCCTGGGCATTGGCCACCCCAATGGCAGCAGACACTGATCTGGCCACCCCGTAGCCTGGTCACCCCATCATGGCCTATGATTCAGCTTGACATGGCAAGAAGGCAGCCTCTTCCACATGTAGAAGGACTCTAGTTGAGCTATAGTATAACAATTCATATTTAAATAGATAACAACACCTAATTTTTAAATAGAACTTCTCAAGCACCAGGCACTATCGAAATGTTTATATGTATTGTTCATTTAATCCTTACAACTCCACAAGTTCTATACTATAGTTGGTCCCAATTTATGGGCTAAGGAAACTAGTGCATAGAAGTTAGCTAATATACTCAAAGCTACATGTAAGAAACAGAGCCTGGATTCCAGTCCAAGTTATTAAACTCCAGAGTGCAAGCATTTTCCAAAACATCATGCCATGAAGCCACCAAAACTACACAGGTACCCAATTCTTTCCTCAAAACAGGTGGTGATGTGGTGGATGGAGAAGTATAAGAGGAGGCAGATACCCGAAAGGTAGAGGGAAAAGAACTCGGAAAAGAGACTGGAGTCAAAGACCAAAGAGGAGCTGAGATTTGTTCCTCCGTTTCCCGAGACCTGGCTCCCATGGCAGATGGTAGGCTGTGGGGTGGGAGTGAGGAGAAAATTAAGGACCTAGAAAGAGGGTAAGCAAGCAGAGGAGGCCTAGAGGCAAGGAATGCAGGCAGGCTGACCCAAGGGAAGCGGTGAGATGGACAGCACGTCAGAAACGCATGAGGGGAGGAGCTGGGGAACCAGTACTGACCCCTCAGTCTGGATCCAGGGCAGAATCAGGCAGTCCCTGGATTTAACTGTAAGCCATGAAAGCAATCCAAAGAAATGGAAGCAGTGACAGATTTTATTTTCTTGGCCTCCAAAATCACTGCAGACGGTGATTCCAGCCATGAAATTAAAGGACACTTGCTCCTTGGAAGAAAAACTATGACAAACCTAGACATTGTATTAAAAAGCAGAGATATAACTTTGCCGACAAAGGTCCATATAGTCAAAGCTATGGTTTTTCCAATAATCATGTATGGACGTGAGTGTTGAACCATACAGGAGGCTGAGCGGCAAAAACTGATGCTTTCAAACTGTGGTGTTGGAGAAGACTCTTGAGAGTCTCTTGGAGTGTAAGGAGATCAACCCAGTCAATCTTAAAGGAAATCAACCTTGAACATTCATTGGAAGGACTGATGCTGAAGCTGAAGCTCCAATCCTTTGGCCACCTGAGGCAAAGAGCGGACTCATTAGAAAAGATCCTGATGCTGGGAAAGATTGAAGGCAGAAGAGGGTGACAGAGTATGAGATAACTGGATGGTATCATCCACTCAATGGACATGAGCTTGAGCAAACTCCAGGAGATAGTGAAGGACGAGGCAGCCTGGCGTGCTGTAGTCCATTGGGTTGTAAAAAGTCAGACACAACTGAGCGATGAAACAACAATGAAAGCAATCAGTTCATCACTGCAGCCCTCTTATTGACCAAATTCTTCCAAAAACAGGAGACACCAGTGACCCCCAACAGGGCTCCCAGCTCTTGGGAGAAGAGAGAGCCAGGGATGCAGAGATGGAAAACAAACACTAACCTTTCAGCCAGCAGGGCTCAGGGACTGCCTGGCATTGCCTGCTCCTTGGCCCTGAAGCAGGCTGTCAGCCCAGGCCAGGCCAGGGGCGAGGAAAGGGAGGAAGGCCACCCCCACCAAAGCCCTCAGGGGGCCCTGTCCACAGGCTGGCGTCCTCTGGAAAACACTCCAGGAAAAAAACAGCAAAAGTGAGACAGAGGATTTCCTTCCTCCAGCCTGTCAGAAATTCCCTCAGGGCTCTCCCGGGAGCCACCAGCCTGTGTTCTGTAACCAAGTTTTTAATCCACCCTGTGAACAGGAAATGGAGAAGGAAGCAAGATGGAAAAGCCTCAGAGTCCGTCGCTGTTGCCGGTTCTTGTCACCAGGATAAAGCTGAGGAAATACAGATTTTTCCAAGTTGCACTTGATGCAGATGGAAACTGAGACCCACTGCCTAGAACTGAGGGTCGGGGCGGGGAAAGAGAGCAGACCTTTGTGGAAAGGGCTTAGTAGGAAAAAAAAGCAGAAAGGGGAGGGGCTGCAGGGGGAAAGGAAGGATGGGAAAGGAAAGATGGGAGGAGGGGACGAAGGGGAGGGGAGGGGGAGTAAGAGAAAAAAGGGTAGGAAGGGGGAGGGGGGGAGTGAGATGGAATCCTCAAGGACTAGTCTGTCTCACTTTTCCCTGCCTCTCCCATCCCCTATATACTCTCCACCAGCAAGCTCTTGCCACTGACACTTAAATTCTCTTCCCTTTGTTGGCCCCACTATCCACCCCCCAGGTCCTTCCTGCCTCTCACCTGGACCTTGTCAGTGGTTTCCATTAGTCTCTTAGTTTTTGTCCCATCTCCTCCAGCTCATCTTGCACCCCTCTAGGCTAACCCTTCCTAAACTAATTTTTTCATGACTTCCTTATCCTACAGTTATCATTTTTTTCATAGCCCCCTCTTCACTCCCACCACCCAATTTGGTGTAATAGAAAGAACATGGGCTTTTTGTAGAACCAACCTTAGTGGCTGTCGGTCTCAGCACTACTGATGTTTGGGGCCAAGCCTCCTTTACTGGGGTGGGGGTGTGGGGCTGTCTGGTGCCTTGGTGAATGTTTAGTGCATTCCTGTCACCCAGTAGCACGACCCTATCTCCCCAGCCTCAACTTGCTACAACCAAAAATTTCTCCAGGCATTGTCAAGGATCTCCTGGGGCAGAAAACCGCCCCTGGTTAAGAACCACTGCTTTTGTTGTTGTTCAGTTGCTACGTCAGACTCTTTGCGACCCCCCGGACTGTAGCCCGCCTTGCTCCACTTCTTCCGCTCACATTCTATTGGCCAGAACCCAGTCACATGACCACACCTAGCAGCAAAGGACACGTCTGGCTGGGCAGCCAAGGGCTTGGCTAAACCTTCTATTAGCGTGGATGAGAGAACAGAACTTGAGAGGACCTGTAGCTGTCAGTCTCTGCATACACCCCATATCCCACCGTTCTACTGAAGGAGCTGCCCCTTCAGCCAGCCTGAACATTGGCTGTCTCCCTCAGCAGCCCCCACTTTCTCCCCTCCCCCCCTTTGCCGTCGTTGTCCACCCACAGGGGTTCCTCTTCCCTTCTCCCTGCCAGTCTCAACCCTACACATGCTTCAACGTGCTGTGCTCCATGTGCATGTGCTTCCATGTGTGACTTTTTTCGACCCCATGGACTGTGGCCTGCCAACCTCCTCTGTCCATGGGATTTTCCAGGCAAGAATACTGGAGTGGGTTGCCACTTCCTACTCAAGGGGATCTTCCTGACCCAGGGATCAAACCTTCCTCTCTCGCGTCTCCCACATTGACAGGCGGATTCTTTACCACTAGCGCACCTGGGAAGTCCCCATATGCTTTGAGACTGAGCTCAATCCCACTGCCTCCTTGAAATCTCCCCAGATGACCCACCCCGCCCCCGCCCCCACCCCAGCAACAGATCAAGTGCTTGCTTCTCTAACCTCCAGCAGGGTTTATCACCAACCTAATTACAAACACCTGATTTACCCTGGCTAGAAGGGCCAGTTGCTAGTCTATGTGCTGCTTCTCGTCCTGAAAGAGTTCTAAGTTCTTTGAGAGCCTTAGCTGATGCTGTTTGCTTTTTCAAATCTCTGTGTAAAACACAGTATTAATTTGCTAGGGCTGCCACAGACTGGGTGGTTTAAAAAACCGAAATCTATTTTCTTATAGTTCTGGAGGTTAGATGTTGGAGGACATGGAGGTGAAGGCATAGGCAGCATTGGTTTCTTCCAGAGGCCTCTCTCTTTGGCTTACAGATTGCCATCTTCTCATGATCTTCTCTCTGCACCTGTCTGTATCTTAATATTGTCTTCTTATAAGGACATCCGAAGAAGGCAATGGCAACCCACTCCAGTGTTCTTGCCTGGAGAATCACAGGGACGGTGGAGCCTGCTATCTATTGGGGTCGCACAGAGTCGGACACGACTGAAACGACTTAGCAGCAGCAGCAGCATAAGGACATCACTCCTATTGGATTAGAACCCACTTAGTGTTGTTGTTTGCCAACAAAGGTCCATCTAGTCAAGGCTATGGTTTTTCCAGTGGTCATGTATGGATGTGAGAGTTGGACTCTAAAGAAAACTGAGCACCGAAGAATTGATGCTTTTGAACTGTGGTGTTGGAGAAGACTCTTGAGAGTCCCTTGGACAGCAAGGAGATCCAGCCAATCCATCCTAAAGGAGATCAGTCCTGGGTGTTCATTGGAAGGACTGATGTTGAGGCTGAAACTCCAATACTTTGGCCACCTGGTGTGAAGAGCTGACTCCTTTGAAAAGACCCTGATGCTGGGAAAGATTGAGGGCAGGAGGAGAAGGGAATGACAGAGGATGAGATGGTTGGATGGCATCACCAACTCAATGGACATGAGTTTGGATAAACTCTGGGAGTTGGTGATGGACAGGGAGGCCTGGCATGCTGTGGTTCATAGGGTTACAAAGAGTTGGATACAACTGAGTGACTGAACTGAACTGATTGTTGTTGTTCAGTCACTAAGTTGTGTCTGACTCTGCAACCCCTGAACTGCAGCTCACCAAGTCTCCCTATCCTTCACTATTTCCCGAGTTTGCCCATGTTCATGTCCATTGAGTCGGTGATGCCATCCAACCATCTCATCCTCTGCTGCCCTCTTCTCCTTTTGCCTTCAGTCTTTCCCAGCATCACAGTCTTTTCCAATCAGTTGGCTGTTCACATTAGGTAGCCAAAGTATTAGAGCTTCAGCTTCAGCATCAGTCCTTCCAATGAGTATTCAGGGTTGATTTCCTTTAGGACTGACTGTTCTCCTCCATAAAGGCCCTATCTCCAAATACAGTCACATTCTGGTACTTAGCGGTGAGGGTTCTAACATGTCTTTTGGGGAGGGACTCAATTCAGCCTACAACAGCCACACTGTGGATGCTCAGGAAGGATTTCTTATCTAACTGATTAAAAGGCACCAAAGGAGAAAGGACAATTATGCTGTTAACCAACTCCTGTGCCCAGGATCTCTCAGTAATGTCCAGCATGTTTACTTCCCTTGCCTCCTCTTAGAACTCAGTATTCTCTTTGGCTCCGTGGCTGCACTCTCTCCTGGGTCTCCTTCTCAGGCCGCTCCTTCTGCATCTCTCTGGCCAGCTCCTCTACTTCTGTCATCCTCTAGCCGGTGTTTGTTGGTGCTCTTTTCTCCTAACTCTAAGCTCTCTCTGTGGTGATCTCAGAAACTCTATTGCCATAATCATCTCTTGCATTCTGATGGTTCTCACATCCATAGCTTCCACCTCAGAAGACCTCTTCTGAACAAGAGGATGGTCATGTCCCAGGTCTCGAGTGAGTTCCTGGGATGGGCCACTATGTGAGGGTCCTTGGCTTTGAGCAGGAAAGAACTCAAGAGTGAGCCATAGTAAAGTGAAAGTAGGTTTATTTGGTGAGATACGCACTGAAGCTGAAGCTCCAAAACTTGGGCCACCTGATGCAAAGAGCTGACTCATTGGGAAGACCCCGATGTTGGGAAAGATTGAAGGCAAAAGGAGAAGAGGGTGAGAAATTAGATAGCATCACTGACTCAGAGGACATGAATTTGAGCAAACTGTGGGAGGCAGTGAAGGAGAGGGGACCCTGGAGTGCAGCAGTCCATGGGATGGCAAAGAGTCGGACATGACTCTCAGCAACTAAACAACACTCCATATACCGGGTGTGGGCAGTAGCAGAAGGCAAGAGCATTGGGCTCAGGGCATGGGATTGTCTAAAAATGTAAGAGCAACCGAGGTGTGGGAGTGGTTAGTTTTTATGGTTTTAGAAATTTCATAGGCTAGTGAGTGGGAGGAATGTTCTATCTTGGAGAAGGGGTGGGAATTTCTGGAATTGGGGCACCACTTTTTGGCCCTTTATGATTGGCCTCAGAACTGTTGGGGCTTCCCTGGTGGCTCAGATGGTAAAGAATCCACCTGTAATGTGAGAGACCTGGGTTGGGAAGATCTCCTGGAGAAGGGAATAGCTACCCACTCCAGTATTCTGGCCTGGAGAATTCCATGGACAGAGGAGCCTGGCAGGCCACACTCTATGGGGTTGCAAAGAGTTGGACACAACTGAGCGACTTTCATTTATTCAGAACTGTCATGACAGTTGTGGGAGTGTCACTTAGTATGCTAACGTATTACATTGCACTTATAACGAGGCTCCAGGGGTACTGGAAGTTGAGTCTTCTGCCATCTTGGGTCTAGTAGGTTCTAACCAGTTTTTATCATATTCTGTTCTTCTTAATGGTTGTGTCATTCTTCCATGGTTGTGCCCTGCCCCCTTTCTTCTAGTCTCAGCACCAAGTTACATTTGGTCTTCCTACTGGTGCCATCACCTCAATATGCCCAAACTGCATTATCTATCAATTCCCTCCATCTTCTCCACCACGACACACTATCTTCCCAACACACACACACACACACACACACACACACACATTCCTTCTTCTCTAAAGATTCTCACCTCAGTAAACTTTATCACCATCTCCCCAAAACTAAACTCCCTCTACTCCTACATCCAATTCCCAAATCCCACCAAGCTTCACCTTCTTCATACTTCTTTTCATCACCTTTTCTACCAATTGACTTTAGTCCACTGTCAGCTCTCACTTAGATTACCGAAAACAACCTTCTTTCCAGTCTCCCTACATTATCTTTAATCTACTCTCTCCTCTTCAACTAAAGCGATTTTCTAAAACATAAGTACAATGATACCACTCCCCTGATTAAGACCTTTTAGGGATTTACCTAAAAACTGCAAATTATTCCTTAATCTGGCAAAAGAAGTTTTAGAAAAAATTGCAAATTCCTTAGTCTGGCAGAAGAATTTCTTCATGCTCTGGGCCCTTCTATTTTCAGCTTCATCTCTCACCCAACCCCCTCAAAACGATTACATTACATTACTTTATTACATTACATTATCCTATTACATTACTTACAGTTTCCCAAAGAGTTCTATACTCTGCTTCAGCCTCCAGCTTTTAAACACATTTTTCACTCTGCCTGGACTCCTTTTCTTTCTTTTCTTCTCCTGGCCAATTCTTATTTGTACTTTAGGTCTCAGTTCAGATATTTCTTCCTCCAAGAAGCCTGATCATCATTTGAGAAACATCTCTGTCTGCAAACCATTTTCCAGGAACCGGCCTCCTCTCTCACCCTTCACACCCAAGAACACCCTCCCTGGCGAATTCCTAACCCCTGAGATCCTCTGGTCCTTTGTTTATGTTTTTGTTAAAGCATTTATCACACTGTAATTGATTCTTGCACTCCTGTCTCCCCTTCTCACAGGCAAGCTCCTTGAGGACAGAGGCTGGATCTGATTTCTATGCTAGAAATCTGCTTGTCCTTCCAGATCCCCACTCTGCTCTTCTCTGCCCTGCTGTGAACCCCAAGAAGCTGATTCATACCGACAACATCAATCAAGTGTCCAAGGAGACACACGTGCTGACTAAGCAGGACTTTGCTGGGAAGGGGCACCTGGGCAGGGATCAGCAAGGCCAAGGGCACCCAGGAGGCTTGCTGTGCCACATGGCTTGCAGTCTCGGCTTTTGTGGTGATGCGGTTAGTTTCCAGGTTGTCTCTGGCCAATCACTCTGACTCGGGACCTTGCTGGTGGCGCACACATTGCTCAATCAAGATGAATTTTATAGAGAAGGATTCTGGGAGGTTGGCAGGACATATGGATTGGTGTCTCCTTTCTTCTTTTGCTCTTCCCCAAATTCTTCCGGTTGGTGGTAGCTTCTTAGTTCCACATTCCTTACTAGGACCTCCTGTTATAACTCATGCAAGCAGTTACTAACTTGCCTGACCAGGGCAGGGGGTTTGGGTCAGTGGTTTCCCTAACAGAGGGGAGTGAGGGAGATCAAGGTTTTAATTTCACCAGAAAGATGAGTCCTTCAACCGAAGGTCACACGCAGCTCCTGCCAGGTGCTCCTCTCCACGGGGGTCTCTCCTGCTGGGTTCTGGAAACGTTCTCTCCTTTTATCCCTTCAGCCCAGGGTTGATAATACCATCCTGATGTTTCTAGTTCCAGGGAACTACAGTATCCTGTTTTCCTATCCTCTATCCATCTTTGAAAATATCTCTCTATTCATTTCAGTTCAGTCACTCAGTCACGTCTGACTGTTTGCAACCCCGTGGACTGCAGCACTCCAGGCTTCCCTGTCCATCACCAACTCCCGGAGCTTACGCAAACTCATGTCCATCAAGTCGGGGATGCCATCCAACCATCTCATCCTCTGTCATCCCCTTCTCCTCCTGCCTTCAATCTTTTCCAGCATCAGGGTCTTTTCCAATGACTCAGTTCTTCGCATCAGGTGGCCAAAGGATTGGAACTTTAGCTTCAGCATCAGTCCTTCCAATGAATATTCAGGACTGATTTCCTTTAGGATGGACTGGTTGGATCTCCTTGCAGTCCAAGGCACTCTCAAGAGTCTTCTCCAATACCACATTTCAAAAGCATAAATTCTTTCTTTATAGTCCAACTCTCACATCCATACATGACCACTGGAAAAACCATAGCTTTGACTAGACAGACCTTTGTGAGTCAAGTAATGTCTCTGCTTTTTTATATGCTGTCTAGGTTGGTCATAGCTTTTCTTCCAAGGAGCGAGCATCTTTTAATTTCATGGTTGCAGTCACCATCTGCAGTGATATTGGAGCCAAAAAAAACAAAGTCTCTCACTATTTCCGTTGTTTCCCCATCTCTCTATTAACTCTCCTCAAATGACATGACCAATTACCCAATTTAAGTTTGCCAGGACTTGACTAGTTTCCTCTTTGAATCCCTTGCAAAGAATCTAGGACGTAAATGTCAAATGAATGAATAAGTGAATGATTCAGTGAGGAAAACAACCCAAAACATTGACTAGCTCGGCTTAATCAACCTCCAACTCACCTCTATCTCATAAGGAGAACGGGGTGGAAATCCCAGTTTAGAATTTGGAACTAAAGTGAGAAAGTTTTAGGGTTGGCAAATAAGGAGATATGGGGGCCTTTTGGCAGGAGGTGTGGTGGGTAATTGGTAAGGGGCTGTTGGGCAGGTAGATGGGCTTTTACAAGCAGCCCCCAAGTTCTTTTGCAGTGTTTTCAGAGGGTTGGGTACATCCCCGCTGTGAGCCCCCAAGGGAAGTCCATGTCCTGCAATGACTTTGTTCCAGGCAGTGCCTATTGGTGGGAAGGGCTCTCAAGCCTTCTTTTCTTCCTCTAGGTCTCACCCCTAGAGAAGTGCTTAGAAAATCACTAGATGCTTCACTTCCTCCATCCTCCCACTCAAATCCAGCAGCCAGAAATTCAAACTCTAGAGGTGTGGGAGGGGAAAGATCAGCCATTGTCAAAACAGGATAGACTGTACTACTGGGGAGAGTGGGGTTAAGGCCACAGCCTGAGGGCAGGATCTTCTGACGTGATTCATGCACCACACAACCCAGAGGTGTCCTCCCACTGTCCTGAGGGCTGTGGCTGGGAGAGACCTCAGTGCTCATCAGACCAGTGGAACCTGGGGCCCAGGAAGGGGAATCAATTGCCCAAGATCACACAGTGGGTTAGTGGCAAAGGAGGGGCCAGAACCTAGGTCTCCCAACCAACAGATCTACCATCTCCCTGCTAAATACACCACGCCGACTCCTGAGATCAGGGGATGCCCCCAAGGTGTCAGTTCTCAGTGGGAGGGACAGGTTCACAATAGAAGGGGGGGCAGAGGGACCACCAAGGGTCTTATGTTGTGTGACTTGGGAAAGGGAATTAGCACTGGCCGAGCCCTGGCTACACCCCACGCCCTGTGCACAGGGCTGTCAGGGTTAAGAGCACTGGTTCTGGGCTCAAACAAATTTGGATCCAGATTATGTGTGACCCTGGATAGATGAGTCAACTTCTCTAAGCTTCAAGTTCCTCTTCTGTAAAATGAAGATGAAAAGAATATCTCATAGGATTTGGGGGAGGATGAAACAAAATAATCCCCGTTAAGCACTTAGCACATCTGAAAACTGACACCGATTAAGCCAGCATGCAATATCTGTTGGCTATTATTTTCATCTACAACAGTTGTCTTCATTCTCACTCCATTCTTTAAGGGAGGGAAGACATAGGATCAGAAAAGATGTGACTTGCTCAAATTTATGTATCCATTTATATCTGTTAAGTTCCTACCAAGAGCCAGACACTGTTCCAAATACTCGGGGTGAAGCAATGAACAAAGCTGATGAAAATCCCTGCCCTCATGCAGCTTCCGTTATAGTTGGGGAAGACAGACAATAAATAAGAAATATAGTTGAATTGTATAATATGCCAGAGGTTGGTGATAAATGCTGTGGGAAAGCACAGCAAAGAAGGGGATGGAGTGAGGGCATGGAAGACTGCAATTTTATTTTAATTTGATTATTTTTTAATTGGAATATAGTTGCTTTACAATGTTGTGTTAGTTTCTGCTATACTGCAAAGTGAATCAGCCACATGTATTCATATATCCCCTCTTCCTTGGAGTTCCTTGCCCTTTAGGTCAGCATAGGGCATTGTGTAGAGTTTCCTGTGCTACACGAGGACTGCAGTTTTAAAGTGATCATGAAAGGCCTCCACCTGACCACACTGATCACAGGCTTGAAGGAGGCAGGGGTGTAGTCATGTGGGTCTCTGGGGGAAAAGCATTCCAGAAAAAGGAAAACATACAGGCAAAGGCCCTGAGGCAGGCAGCAATGATTAGGAGGATAACCCGGAGGCTAATGCTCTGAAACAGCCTTAGAAAAATATTGTCAACTATGATTCTGGAAGCTTGGGTTTGAACCCAGAACTAATTGCCAAACCCAGGCTCACAGACACACTCCGCCTTGCTCGGCTGCAGCACCGGCTCCCTAGATTATCAGCTGCTGTGATTGTGGGGTTGGGGGAGAGTTGATTCTGTTCTTCCTGTGGTTCAAAGTCAGATACCAGGAAGGGGGTGAAGAATTTCACTTGCAAATACATGTAATATCTCTATCTTCAGAACCCCAAACCAGAATATAAATTCCAGTAAGTATAAATACAGAATATTTGAAATCAGGACATCTGGGACATGATCACCATAAACAAGCAAAAATGCTTTTCAGTGCCGAAGATCCTCAGCTATTTCTCCTTTAAGTAAAGTGAAGTCACTCAGTCATGTCCGACTCTTTGCGACCCCGTGGACTGTAGCCCACCAGGCTCCTCCATCCATGGGATTCTCCTAGACAAGAGTACTGGAGTGGGTTGCCATTTCCCTCTCCAGGGAATCTTCCCAACTCAGGGATCGAACCCAGGTCTCCCACATTGTAGGCAGACACTTTACCATCTGAGCCACTAGGGAAGTCCTGGTGGGAAGTCTCCTTTATCCACCCCTAATAAGGAGCACCTGAGAAACTTCTTTACTTGGCCCGAGGAAGGAGAAACTGTGGAAAGGGGAAACTTCCCAATCCTCTATCTGTTGTGGTAGCAGCAAGGTCCAAGTAGATAGCACATAGGAAGGGTGGCCAGGAGCCCCAGAGACCCAGGCCTGACTTCTGATCCCTCTCAAGACCTTCTGCATTGCCTCCCTTTTCATTCTCTAGGAAGAAGCCTTCCATTGGCCCCTAGCCTCCACACCTCTGAGGGTATTGCTGGGAAGGATCAAAGAGAACCTCTTGAAAGGGCTGGTTCCCATTCCAGATAATTGCCAGGTAAACACGCAGTTTCTTTATGATGTAATGGGCCTGTGCCGGCAGAGCTGAAATTGCTCACTTTGGGGAGGGGCAGGAACTCTTCCAGGCCATTACGGTCCACTAAGTAAGTTGCCTTTGCCAAGGTGAAATGGTTCCCTCGTGACTTGAAAACTGAGCTATCATCTACCGTTTCACGAAGCATTTCAGTTCCCTGGGCCATGACCTTCCTCTTCCCTCTCCATGAAACATCTGCAGCAGGGCTGCCATACTTTGGGCCAAAAGACTGGGAGAAGAGCAGTATTTCAGGAGGGTGGGAGTTCATGCCAAAGGAGGTTGGGGCAATGGGAGGGTGGAGAGAGAGAGCCTGGAGCTACAGGAGGGGCCTCAGTGTTAAGACAGAGAGAACCCTGGGCCCTGGTTCCAGTCTGGGCATTTCTTGATTCCAGCCATCCACTGAACCACCTACAGGAAGACAGCTCACAATTCTAGCCCTTGGATTTCTCATATACAAAGTGAGAAGGTAATTGCCAAGTTCATAGTCAGCTCTAAAATGCCATGATGATAATCAGAAGAAGAAACTGCGTGAGGGCTTTTGTAATGGCTGGGATAGCTCACGGCTGGGCTGAGATGATCCATCTTTGTTTCCAATCTGGAAGCCCCCTCAGCTGACATTATCGCTGCAGGACAGACCAAGACCTAGATGAGGTTTTCATCCAGGCAGCAAAAATGAAACAAATGAAGCGGGCTAGTCATTTTTACATGGAGCTTGGAGGCCCAGAGGAAAAAGGTACAAAGAGGAGAGGGACTCACACACAGTTAGTCCCTGAAATTTTAATATCAGAAGATCGTAAGTCACAACAACAACCTGGTATCCCAGTTGGTGCCCACAAAACCCTCTCGCTTAATTACATGCCTAGAGCACTACAATTTAAAATCCTGGCAACGGTGTTCTATGCAATTAAAAACAAACTAACAAACAGTCCTTCCTTGCGCCCTAGTATTTTGTTAGTTTGTTCCTGCTGTTCTCCCACCTCCCCCCATAACACATAATGCTTTTCACCAAACAGCCTCCCTTCCCCGTTCCTCCAAAGCCCACCCATCACTCTCTGACTTCAGACAAGAGACCCATGCTCAGCTATGGTTTACTGCCATAAACAATAGTTTTGTTCACTCCCAGCCCCAGCTGCCAGGTCACTGTTTCCATTTTTTCCTCATTAAGGAACAAGATCTTTGGACTGAGTTGAGGATGCTGAGTGGATTTTGCATTATCACTGGCTTTTAAAGTGAGGCTTGAGCATCCAGCTTTGATTAGCCTCCATTCATTAAGCAGCTCTGTTTTTTCTGCCTTTCCAGGTTTTTGAGCAGAAATCTTGAGTGCCAAAGAGATGCTGTCCATCAGCCAGAATCACAGGGGACAGAGAACTCTGAACCCAGAACACACAGTTCCAGACATCATCCCAACCAAATGTTAACCCCAGCTACATATTCTCGTGAGAGCTATGAACCAGCAACTATTGGGTTGGGCTTGAAGCTTAACATTTCCCCAACCTCCCTACCCCCTCCCATCCCAGCAAATGCTTCCGCTTCACCAGGGAGCAAAGGAAGCCCCATGGGGCTACCCTTAGTGATGGAATCTCCACATCAAGTCCATCAGTAAGCCTGGGTGTTCTCCTTTTCTTCACCTAAGGTTAGTTAGTTAGGTAGTTCAGTTGCTCCGTCATGTCCGACTCTTTGAGACCCCATGGACTGCAGCATGCCAATCTTCCCTGTCCATCACCAACTCCCGGAGCTTACTCAAACTCATGTCCATCGAGTCAGTGATGCCATCCAACCATCTCATCCTCCGTCGTCTCCTTCTCCTCCTGCTCTCAATCTTTCCCAGCATCAGGGTCTTTTCCAATGACTCAGTTCTTCACATCAGGCGGCCAAAGTATTGGAGTTTCAGCTTCAGCATCAGTCCTTTCAATGAATATTCAGGACTGATTTCCTTTAGGATGGACTGGTTAGATCTCCTTGCAGTCCAAGGGACTCTCGAGAGTCTTCTCCAACACCACAGTTCAAAAGCATTAGTTCTTAGGCACTAAGCTTTCTTTATAGTCCAGCTCTCACATCCATACATGACCTCTGGAAAAACCACAGTTTTGACTAGACAGACATTTGTGGGCCAATAACGTCTCTGCTTTCTAATATGCTGTCTAGGTTGGTCATAGCTTTTCTCCCAAGGAGCAAGCATCTTTTAATTTCATGGCTGCAGTCACCATCTGCAGTGATTTGGGAGCCCCCCAAAATAAAGTCTCTCACTGTTTCCATTGTTTCCCCATCTACTTGCCATGAAGTGATGGGACTGGATGCCATGATCTTAGTTTTCTGAATGTTGAGTTTTAAACCAACTTTTTCACTCTCTTATTTCATGTTCATCAAGAGGCACCTAAGGTGCCACGTCCTAGTCTAGGCTGCCATCCTTTCCTGGGTGTTGGGCAGACAACTTCTACAGCAGCCTCTGTTGACAGCCATGACTTTCTCTGCTGCCCTAGTTAATCCACCCTTCACTCCACAGCCTAAAGAAGCTTTTCAAAATTCAGAGTAGATGATGTCACCCATGATTGAAAACAATGATTTCTTTCTACTTAGAATGAAATACAAACGCTTCACTATGGCCTCAAAGACCCCCAGTGCAGTCCTCTTTTGGTGAGTTCCTCATATTTCAAATCTTGGCTTCAATCAGCGGTTCTCAATCAGGAACAATTTTGGTCCCGAGGGACATTTAATAATGTCTGGAGTCATTTGGTTTTTTTGTTCTTACAAATGGGGGTGGAAGGTGCAGCTTATTGGCATCTAGTGGGCAGAGGCCAGGGATGCTGCCAAACATTCTACAACATGCAAGATAGTCACCAAAACAAAGAAATGTCTGGCCTAAAATGTCAGTGGTGCTGAGGCTGAGAAATCTCGGCTTAAATTCCTTTCCCCAGAGAGGCCTGCCCTGACCATCTTTATCTCAAGCTGGTTCCAACCCCATTGTCCTTCACATCCCTAACCACAATCTGTCGATACGTTTTTGTCGTTTACATACTTGGATGCTCCACCAGGTTAGAGACCACGTATGTCTTGTCCAGCTTTGTTGCTGGACAAGACACCTCACTTAGTCGATGCTCAATAAATATTCCTGGAAAAAGAAGGACAGGAAGGAAGAAGGAAAGAAGAAAGGGCAACCAAGATTAAATAGCAGCCCTTCCTACTGTTTCTGAGCCTCTTGTATTGTCATGCCCACCTTCATCTTTATGTAGAAAATCTTCCAGTCAACTTGACCAGTTGCACTGATGGTTTACTAGAGAATAAGCTTGGTGGATTTTGAAACATTTTAAAAAGTCTGTGCTGGGTGGTGGCGTGAAGATATGTAGATTTCTGCAGTATTGAGTTGGTTTTTTTCAAACAAGCCCACCTAACGGTAGGAACCACATCTATTTCAGGCTCCACTGTAGACATAGCATGTTGCATAAGGCCCGGCACATGGACGGTAGCTTCCAAATGATGTTTATGAATAAGTGAATGAATGAATACATACTAGAGGCGGAGACACATAAACTCCCAACCTAGAGGGTGGGGAGAGCTGATACCACTCTGCATCCATTTCTCTAGCAGCCCGTAGGCCCATTCAGAGAGCCAGCTCCCAGTTTAGACTCTAGTTCCTTTTCTTGGTGACCTTTAAAAGAGCATTGCCAATAAGCACTCCACCTCTGGAAGAGAATCCTGTCCTTCGTCAGCTATTTCAGGCTGCTCTTAAAGGAAAAATAAATTTGGCTTGAAGTTTTCCCAACGCCTATTTGTAATCCATCACACAATACCCAGACATTTATACTGTTTTGTCATCCAGAAGCCTGCTAACTCTCTCAAGGGTGACCTTCTCTCCACCCCCACCCCAACAACTCCAACTCAGTCACCTCCTCCCCGACCGACCGGGGGCTGCCAGGACCTGTGGGAAGGAGCTGCTGGCTGTGAGGTTACTACAATGCACTCCTTACTGGAATGAATCTGCCTACATTTCACTCCTAAACCCCAGAGATTAATGTTATCTTATTAACAACACAAAATGGAAAAAGACTGAGCTCTTTTGGTTTAATCTGCTTAGTTTCCAAGACTTCAGGGAGCTTCTCCAAGGAATGTGCTTGGCTTTTGTTAGAAGAAGTTTAAAAAAAAAATCCAATATATTATTTGGCATAAATCTGCCTATTTAATTTAGATTGTGGAAACCCACTGATTAAGTCCTGGGCCTGTCACTTACTTACCTCGGAGTCTACAAATATCAATGCTATTAGGAAATCTCATACCGTAAAACTACTGCAAAACCCAATTTTTTTCTGTCTCTCATTTCTCTCTCTCTCTCTGTCTCTCTCTCTCTCTCACACACACACACACACACACACACACACACACACACACACACACACACACACACACACACACACACACACACACACACACACACAGTCTGCTCTTTATTATCATCAGCGCCATCTGGTGGTCATTGAAATCCTCTAGGACTTTTAAAAATTACTGACGCCCCGAAAGAGCGCCTGTTTATGTATGTGCTGTATATCTACTGTATTCGATAAAACTGGGAAAAATTTAATTTATTGATTAATTTAAAAATAACAATAATAAACTTGTTAAATTGTAAACACAAAGAAATGATCAGTTAACATAACCATATTTTTAAAACATTCTATGAAAAGAGAGTCATTATTTTACATTTTTGCATGTCTCTAATGTCGGGATTAATAAAAGGCAGCCAAAATCTATATCTTCTTCTGCCTTCAATCTGTTTCAGCATTTTGTTTTGGCTTAAACATATGAAAAAAATCTTGCCTCACACCGATATGTATTTAGGAAAAAGGGGCTTATTTTAGTAGCCTTTTCAGATAATTGTGGGTATTCTTCTCTGATACTATACCAAAACTCAACAAGCTGTAGTTTCTTAAATGCCAGCTGAAATGTGGAATTTGAAACCACAACCACGAACTTTTTATACTATGCTGTATTAGAATCCATTGGTCTATCTTAGGGTTTGCGTGGATTTCTGAATGCTTGATTTTGTAACTTCATTCACTGTCATATGGAAAATATTGATTCACTGAGTTATGCAGCACTTCTAAGTGTTGACACATTTCATTATATGACAGAAAAGAAATCACACTCATTAACATCACTACCAATCGCATCAGAAAAATCTCCTGAGCATCAGCAGGCTGTCAAGCTTATGACAGACTTAAGATTTTCCAAAATCTGAATTTTTACTTGAAAGTTTGAATTTTATCATTGGAAACAAATACTGTTTTTCTTGAAATAACAGTCTCACTTTATTCATTTTCAAGAAAATATCTACCAAATATGCAAGCCTGAATAAATGTAGTTGTCTTGATGATCATTCTCTTGAGTAAAACTGGTGTCCTATGAAAAAAAAAGAGGAAGCAGCCAGCTCAGCTGGCCACTCAATCACGTGTATGCTTTCCCTAAGATAAAGCTTGCGTGTCTACAGGCAGCAGATATGGCTTTATGTGAACTTCACATTTCATCACACAGAACGCTAAAAAGATGACTTCATAGTCAAGATGTCATGAAGTTAGTGATGTCCACTGTTTTATCACGGGTGTTCTTCAGTGGACCTGACATCCTCGTTACTGTGAGTATGTGGTGGTGAAGAACACAGGGACTTCTGTCCAGTTGGGTATCACTGCCATGACAGGTGCTAAGAGATGCCGGCAATTTTACCCATTATTGTTTAAAGTCAACATTCAAAAAACTAAGATCCTCCAGTCCCGTCATTGCCTGGCAAATAGATGGAGAAACGGCAACAGTGACAGACTTTATTTTCTTGGGCTCCAAAATCACTGCAGATGGCGACTGCAGCCCTGAAAGAAAAGCTATGACAAACCTAGACAGCGTGTTAAAAAGCAGAGACATTACTTTGCTGACAAATGTCCATCTAGTCAAAGCTATGGTTTTTCCAGTAGTCATGTATGGATGTGAGAGTTGGACCATAAAGAGGCTGAGTGCTGAAGAACTGATGCTTTCAAACTGTGGTGCTGGAGAAGACTCTTTTAAAAAAAAATTTTTTTTTGTTTGGTTTTAATTGAAGGGTAATTGCTTTACAGAATTTTGTTGTTTTCTGTCAAACCTCAACATGAATCAGCCATAGGCATACATATGTCCCCTCCCTCTTGAGCCTCCCTCCCATCTCCCACCCCATCCCACCTTCTAGATTGTTACAGAGCCCCTGTTTGTGTTCCCTGAACACAGACAAATTCCCATTGGCTGTCTATTTTACATATGGTTATGTAAGTTTCCATGTTACTCTCTCCATACATCTCACCCTCTCCTCCCCTCTCCCCATGTCCATAAGTCCATGTTCTCTATGTCTGTTTCTTCATTGCTGCCCTGAAAATAAATTCCTCGGTACCATCTTTCTAGCTTCTACATATATGCATTAGTATACAATATTTATCTTTCTGACTTACTTTGCTCTAGGTTCATCCACCTCATTAGAACTGACTCAAATGCATTCCTTTTTATGGCTGAGTAATATTCCATTGTGTATATGTACTGTCAACTATAAATTGGCACTTACCAAGAGCATTGTCAACATCTGAACAACAAAGGCATTTGCCATCTGCCCCTGCGGAGATTGAACCCCATGCTGCTATAGCTGTTGACCTCCAACAACCACTGGGGGAGTTCAGGGTGGAGTGAGGCACTCTGTGCTCCAGGGAATCTGGTGGGACAGACTTTAGATAGCTGGATGCTTTTAGGAACAAATTTTATGATCTCAATCCTTGCATCTCCTCATATCTACAGAAGCACTAAATCCCTTCATGGTGACATCAGACCCTCATGACTAACAAAAAGCCTTTTGTAAAATGAGTGCTTCCTGGTATTGAACTCCCCCTTCACTCAAACCTTATATATTGACTTTCCCCCACTGCTGCTTTGGAGCAGTCTCTCAGAGCTCTCTGAGATGCTGCCTCCTGGGCTGCAGTCTTCATTTTGCCCCAAATAAAACTTAACTCACAACTCTCAAGTTGTACATCTTTTTTTAGTTGACAGTACCACAACTTCTTTATCCATTTATCTGTTGATGGACATCTAGGTTGCTTCCACGTTCTAGCTATTGTAAATTGTGCTGCAATGAACATTGGGGTACATGTGTCTGTTTCAGCTTTGGTTTCCTCAGGGTATATGCATAGGAGTGAGATTGCTGGGTCATATGGTGGTTTTGTTCCTAGCTTTTTAAGGAATCTCCATACCATCTTCCATAGTGGCTCTATCAATTTACATTCCCACCACCAGTACAAGAGGGTTCCATTTTCTCCACACCCTCTCCAGCATTTATTGTTTGTAGACTTTTTGATGATGGCCATTTTGACCAATGTGAGGTGATATCTCATTGCAGTTTTGATTTGCATTTTGGAGAAGACTCTTGAGAGTCCCTTGGACTGCAAGGAGATCAAACCAGTCAATCCTAAAGGAAATCAGTCCTGAATAGTCATTGGAAGGACTGATGCTGAAGCTGAAGCTCCAATCCTTTGGCCACCTGATGCAAAGAGCCCTGATTAGAAAAGGCCCTGATGCTGGGAAAGATTGAAGGCAGGAGGAGAAGGGGACAACGGAGGATGAGATGGTTGGATGGCATCATCAACTCAATGGACATGAGTTTGAGCAAGCTCCAGAAGATGGTGGTGGACAGGAAAGCCTGGCGTGCTGTAGTCCAGGGGGTCTCAAAGAGTCAGACACGACTGAATGACTGAACAACAAAATTGTTTTTGCACCTCTGGTACAAAAAGGCATAGCAAAAATTCACGTTCAGTATTATTGGGAAAAGTTTTTATTTCAGACCCCTGGAGTCAATGGACCACACTTTGAAAACCATTGGTGCATAGGCTGTGGGAGGAAGGCAGGAGGGACTGTTATATTCTTTCTCCAGGGGATCTTCCTGACCCAGGGATTGAACCCCAGTCTCCTGCATTGCAGGCAGATTCTTTTACCATCTGAACCACCAGGGAAGCCCAACATTATTTGCTCAGAGATGGGGTCAAGGAAAAGAAAAAGCCCTGTGCCTAGAACTTATCTCCTAAAACCCTCACCCCAATGTTATTCTATAAAGTCTCCTTGTGGGTGCATGCATGTTCAGTTGTGTCTGATTCTTTACGACTGTATGGAATGCAGCCAGCCAGGTTCCTCTGTCCATGGGATTCTCCAGGGAGGAATACTGGAGTGGGTTGTCCTGCCTTCCTCCAGGGAATCTGCCTGACCCAGGGATAGAACCCGGGTCCCTTACATCTCCTGCATTGGCAGGCAGGTTCTTTACCACTAGCACCACCCGGGAAGCCCCTTCCTCACTCCAGGGCAGACCAAATAGCACAAGAGGAACCCAGCTGGAGGCACCCAGTCAACAGCCCCACCTCAGCGCCAGGCTAAAATGTATCTTTTCATTTTCTCTCCCAGTTATCACCTAACCTTAATGAGGATGATAAAGAAAAGGTGACAAGAACAAAGAACCCTCTGAGGCAGGAATGGTAGATAAGCAGTCTGGGAGAAGATAAAAACTCCCTTTACATGGGCTGCCTGTAATCTTGGAATCTCCTTACCTTCACTACTTAGTAACTATTTCAGTCTTACTCATCTTTCAAGTCTCAATTTAGACATCACTTCCCACCTCTCCTTCTCCATATATCTGATCCTCGTGACGCTATGGACTGTCCGACTCTTTGCAACGCTAAGGACTTCAGCCCTCCAAACTCTTTCAGCCCTCCAGACTCTGTCCATTAGATTCTCTAGGCAAGAATACTGGAGTGGGTGACCATTTCCTGCTCCAGGGGATCTTCCCATCCCAGGGATCGAACACACATCTCTTGTGTCTCTTGCACTGGAAGGCAGGTTCTTTACCACTAGCGCCACCTGGGAAGCCCCTTCCCCAGTAGATGGTAAACTCCAAAATGGGAGAAGTCATTCACTCTCACTGGGTTTAAAACACAGATGGGACATGTTTAACACATTGTTTTTTTTAAAAAGTGGTTGCCTTTAGACGGGTCTTGCCTCTCATTTGTCACAGTTCCCGACCCCTACCCCTGGACTGCATCTTTTTTGTCCTAAGAATGCAGCATTCATTGACCTGCCTGGCCCCCAAAAAAGTGAAAGTGAAGTTGCTCAGTTGTGTCCGACTCTTAGCAACCCCATGGACTGAAGCCTACCAGGCACCTCCATCTATGGGATTTTCCAGGCATGAGTACTGGAGTGGGTTGCCACTGCCTTCTCCATGTGCCTGGCCCCGAACATAATTGAAATCTGCCAGTCATCCTGCAACCCAGACCGGGGGAGGAGATCAATAAGTATTTATCAGAAGGATGATTGTTTTCTCTTCAAGTTGGGTAAAGCACAGAACAAGATGGGGGTCAGTGTTTCTTTAACTGCCCACCTCTCCACTAGCCATGAACCTCTGGACTGGCCTGTCTTTATCTGCAGGAGTCCCACTGTATGCTTCTTCAGTGCATCTTGGCATATTTGGTGCCACCGCAGAGACTGTGAGCTTCTAGGGGGCAAAATCCAGCCTCTCTTCCTTTTTTCTCTTTTCCTCTTTCTCTAGCTCAATTCTCCCTTTCCTCCCCACTCCCCAACCCAAATTTGACCACTTAATTTGTCAACCACTTAGTTAAATTACAGTTAACTTCGACACCTGGGTAGGTGGCAGAGCGTCTGCTTGAAACAGGAGGAAAGGGGGCAGGATACAACCTTTAAAAGAATGACAGAGCCATAGAACATGACAAAAATTGATTAGCGCCAAGCAGATCCAAAATCCAACTTCCAGTGAAGCTTGAACCTCATTTTACACAATACAGTATCATGCTAAATACCACACCCACAGGTACCATGACAGATGTGAGTCCCACCACAAAAGGACAAAAAGTGGGCGATGGCCCAATTTCTGAAAATCTCCACCCCTTCTCCAGAATAGTTGGGATAATCCTCCCATTCATTAGCCTATGAAATTACCCAGCCCATAAAAATGAACCACACTGTATTTTGGGGCCTCTCTCCTGAGATGGAGTCTGTGGAGTGTCTTTCTACTTTGGCTGCTCTCACTCCATACCCTGGGGCTGCTCTTGCCTTTTTTTTTTCTTAAGTATTTATTTATTTGGCTGCATTGGTTCTTAGTTGCAGCATGCAAGATCTTTAGTCCTGTTTGTGGCATGCGGGATCTTTAGTTGTAGTGTGCGAACTCTTTGTTGTAGCATGTTCTAGTTCTCTGACCAGGGACTGAACCTGGGCCCCTGCATTGGGAGTGCAGAGTCTTTAACCACTGGTCCAACACATAAGTCCCTGCTCTTGCCTTGGAGATGGACTGCATTCTGTCTATGGAACTCTAAGTAAATCTGCTTCTTACCTATCACTTTGTCTCACTTTTGCAGCGAGACATTAAGAACCTGTTGTTCAGTCATTCAGTCGTGTCTGACTCTTTGCAATCCCATGGACTGCAGCATGCCAGTCTTCCCTGTCCTTCACTATCTCCCAGAGTTTGCTCAAACTCAAGTCCATTGATTCGATGATGCTACCCAACCATCTCATCCTCTGTCACTCCCTTCTCTTCCTGCCCAGCATCAAGGCCTTTTCCAGTGAGTTGACTCTTCACATCAGGTGGCCAAAGGATTGGAGCTTCAGCTTCAGTGTCAGTTCTTCCAATGAACATTCAGGGTTGATTTCCTTTAGGACTGATTGATTTTGAAACCATTTACTTCAGATTGGGACTTGAACCCATGTGACTGGGACTCAAACCCAGCCAAAACCTATGGTACCTGGTTTCAGAACCTACTGAAGCTCAGGTTCATGATGTCTCATCCAAGAAAGAATTCAGTGAGAGAAAAAGTGATAGGTAAGATTTATTTAGATGCAAAGAGAAGCACATCCCAAAGACAGAGTGCGGGCCTTTGCAGAGGTCAAGTGCAGCCACAGAATGTGGTGCAGTTAGTTTTTATAGGCTGGGTAATTTCATATGTTAATGAGTGGGAGGATCATTCCAACTATTTTTGGGAAGGGGTTGTCAGCTACAAATTGGCACTTACCAAGAGCATTGTCAACATCTGAACAACAAAGGCATTTGCCACCTGCCTCTATGGAGATTGAACCCCATGCTGCTATAGCTGTTGACCTCCAACAACCCCTGAGGGAGGTCAGGGTGGAGTGAGGCACTCTGTGCTCCAGGGAATCTGGTGGGACAGACTTTAGATAGCTGGATGCTTTTAGGAACAAATTTTATAATCTCAATCCTTGCATCTCCTCATATCTACAGAAGCACTAAATCCCTTCATGGTGACATCAGACCCTCATGACTAACAAAAAGCCTTTTGTAAAATGAGTGCTTCCTGGTATTGAACTCCCCCTTCACCCAAACCTTATATATTGACTTTCCCCCACTGCTGCTTTGGAGCAGTCTCTCAGAGCTCTCTGAGATGCTGCCTCCTGGGCTGCAGTCCTCATTTTGCCCCAAATAAAACTTAACTCACAACTCTCAAGTTGTACATCTTTTTTTAGTTAACAGGGTGAAGATTTCCAGGAGGGCCACTATCCACTCCTTGGTCTTTTGACTGCCTTGGAACTGCCATGGCGATTTTGTGTGTGTCATTTAGCTTGTTGATTGAGGATTGAGGTCTTATCAAAGTTGACTTGTCTGGCATCTTGGACCCATATAATTCTAATCAGTTTATGTTGTGTCCTTGGGCTATGTTATTATTTCAACAGTTGTGCCCTGCCCCTTTCCCTCCTGTTACAATTTGATTTCCTTGCTTTCCAAGGGATTCTCAAGAGTCTTCTCCAGCACCACCGTTCAAAAGCATCAATTCTTTGGTGCTTAGCCTTCTTTAAGGTCTAACTCTCACATCCATATATGACTGCTGGAAAAACCATAGCTTTGACTAGATGGACTTTTGTCAGCAAAGTGATATCTCTACTTTTTAATATGCTGTCTATGCTTGTCACAGCTTTTCTTCCAAGGAGCAGCATGTTTTAATTTCACAGCTGCAGTGACCATCCGCAGAGATTTTGGATCCCAAGAAAATAAAGTCTGTCACTGTTTCCATTTTTTCCTCATCAATTTGCCATGAAGTGATGGGAAGAGATGCCATGATTTTAGTTTTTTGAATGTTAGGTTTTAAGCCAAGAACCTGAGCTAAATCATTAAGTCTTGAGACCAAGTGTGTGATTACAATTAGAAGACAGTGGGTTCAAGTCCCAGCCTGAGTTCTGGCCAGTTTGGAGTTCTGGCCCATGGGTTAAAGTCCTATTTGAGTTGTGCGGTTTCATGCTCATAAAAAGGAGAATGGTTTTCCAACAAGAGGTCTCTGTTCCTAGAAGATCAAGTCTTACAGGTAGCAGAGAAAGGTAGCATCTTAGGTATGGGGATGGCCTGGGGGCAGGGACAGTGTGGTAGGAGTTTGGGAAGGTAGACAGGGACCAGATGGTGAAGAGCCCTCAGTTCAGTTCAGTTCAGTTCAGTTCAATTGCTCAGTCGTGTCTGACTCTTTGCGACCCCACGAATCGCAGCATGCCAGGCCCCCCTGTCCATCACCAACTCCCAGAGTTTACTCAAACTCATGTCCACTGAGTCAGTGATGCCATCCAGCCATCTCATCCTCTGTTGTCACCTTCTCCTCCTGCCCCTATTCCCTCCAAGCATCAGGGTCTTTACCAATGAGTCAACTCTTCGCATGAGGTGGCCAAAGTATTGGAGTTTCAGCTTCAGCATCAGTCCTTCCAATGAACACCCAGGACTGATCTCCTTTAGGATGGACTGGTTGGATCTCCTTGCAGTCCAAGGGACTCTCAAGAGTCTTCTCCAACACCATAGTTCAAAAGCATCAATTTTTCGGTGCTCAGCTTCTTCACAGTCCAACTCTCACATCCATACATGACCACTGGAAAAACCATAGCCTTGACCAGACGGACCTTTGTTGGCAAAGTAATGTCTCTGCTTTTTAATATGCTATCTAGGTTGGTCATAACTTTCCTTCCAAGGAGTAAGCGTCTTTTAATTTCATGGCTGCAATCAACATCTGCAGTGATTTTGGAGCCCCCCAAAATAAAGTCTGACACTGTTTCCACTGTTTCCCCATCTATTTCCCATGAAGTGATGGGACCAGACAGAATGTGGTCCACTGGAGAAGGGAATAGCAAACCACTTCAGTATTCTTGCCTTGAGAACCCCATAAACAGTATGAGAAGGCAAAATGATAGCATACTGAAAGAGGAACTCCCCAGGTCGGCAGGTGCCCAATATGCTACTGGAGATCAGTGGAGAAATAACTCCAGAAAGAATGAAGGGATAGAGCCAAAGCAAAAACAATACCCAGTTGTGGATGTGACTAGTGATAAAAGCAAGGTCTGATGCTGTAAAGAGCAATATTGCATAGGAACCTGGAATGTTAGGTCCATAAATCAAGGCAAATTGGAAGTGGTCAAGCAGGAGAGGACAAGAGTGAATGTCAACATTCTAGGAATCAGTGAACTAAAATGGACTGGAATGGGTGAATTTAACTCAGATGACCATTATATCTACTACTGTGGGCAGATCCTTTAGAATAATGGAGTAGCCATATGGTCAACATAAATCTCAATAATGCATCTGGATGCAATCTCAAAAATGAGAGATGATCTGTGTTCAAGGCAAACCATTCAATATCACGGTAATCCAAGCCTGCCCAGACTCAGTAATGCTGAAGAAGCTGAAGGCTGAATGGTTTTTATATATATATCTATCCTTTAGAACAACACCCAAAAAAGAATGTCCTTTTCATTTATAAATCTATTAAAGTAGGAATCAAGTATATAATCTATCTTTTAGTAACAGGCAAATTTGGGCCTTGGAGTACGGAATAATATACAAAGGCTAATAGATGCCAAGAAGAACGCACGTCATATCTATAATACTCTCTCCAACACATCATTAGAAGACTCTACACATGACATCACCAAATGGTTCAACACCAAAAACCAGTTATTGTTTATTCTTGCATCCAAAGATGGAGAGCTCTATATCTCTCTATCTATATAACAAGACTAGGAGCTGACTGTGGCTCGATTCATGAACCTTATGCCAAATTATATATAAAGAAAGTAGGGAATATATAACACTAGGACCTTCAGTATGACCTAAATCAAATCCTAGACTTATACAGTGGAAGTGAGAAATAGATTTAAGGTATATACATGCCTGATGAACTATGGACATAACATACTAACAACAGACAGACCCATTCCCATGGAAAGAATGCAAAAAGGCAAAATATAGAGCCTTACAAATAGCTGTTTGAAAAAGAAGGACAAAAAGCAAGAGGAGAAAAGGAAAGATATTCTCATTTGAATGCAGAGTTCCAAAGAATAGCAAGGAGAGATAAGAAAGCCTTCCTCAGCGATCAGTGCAAAGAAATAGAGGAAAACAACAGAATGGGAAAGACTAGAGATCTCTTCAAGAAAATTAGAGATACCAAGGGGACATTTCATGCAAAGATGGGTTCGATAAAGGACAGGAATGGTATGGACCTAACAGAAGCAGAAGATATTAAGAAGAGGTGGCAAGAATACACAGAAGAACTGTACAAAAAAGATCTTCACGACCCAGATAATCACCATAGTGTGATCACTCACCTAGAGCCAGACATCCTGGAATGTGAAGTCAAGTGGGCCTTAGAAAGCATCACTACAAACAAAGCTAGTGGAGGTGACAGAATTCCAGTTGAGCTATTTCCAATCCCGAAAGATGATGCTGTGAAAGTGCTGCACTCAATATGCCAGCAAATTTGGAAAACTCAGCAGTGGCCACAGGACTGGAAAAGGTCAATTTTCATTCAAATCCCTAAAAAAGGCAATGCCAAAGAATGCTCAAACTACCACACAATTGCACTCATCTCACACACTAGTAATGTAATGCTCAAAATTCTCCAAGCCAGGCTTCAGCAATACGTGAACCATGAACTTCCAGATGTTCAAGCTGGTTTTAGAAAAGGCAGAGGAACCAGAAATCAAATTGCCACATCTGCTGGCTCATCGAAAAAGGCAAGAGAGTTCCAGAAAAACATCTATTTCTGCTTTATTGACTATGCCAAAGCCTTCGACTGTGTGGATCACAATAAACTGTGGAAAATTCTGAAAGAGATGGGAATACCAGACCACCTGACCTGCCTCTTGAGAAACCTATATGCAGGTCAGGAAGCAACAGTTAGAATGGACATGGAACAACAGACTGGTTCCAAATAGGAAAAGGAGTATGTCAAGGCTGTATATTGCCACCCTGCTTATTTAACTTATATGCAGAGTACATCATGAGAAACGCTGGGCTGGATGAAGCACAAGCAGGAATCAAGATTGCAGGGAGAAATATCAATAACCTCAGATATGCAGATGACACCACCCTTATGGCAGAAAGTGAAGACGAACTAAAGAGCCTCTTGATGAAAGGGAAAGAGGAGAGTGAAAAAGTTGGCTTAAAGCTCAACATTCAGAACACTAAGATCATGGCATCTGGTCCCATCATTTCCATGGGAAGGGCCCTCAAGGCCATGCTAAAGAATGTGAATCTTCTCCTACAGACCTTAGGGTGTAACATGATCAGACCTGTATTTCGTGAGCATATTTGCTAGGGATGATCTGTTGTCCTAACCCTCCCCCTTACCCGTTTCACAGAGAAGTCCCCAGTGCCCACCACTGAGACTGCACAAGAGGCCCTCCCAGCTGGGTAGCTGCAGTGTGACCCGTTTCTGAGAGGAGAGGCAGGGCAGAGTGCAGAAGCCCACTCTTCACCACCACTACCCCTTGCCCCTATCCCAGAACATGTTCTCCAACTTGAGCTGGTCAGACTAGATTGGGTGGGGACTGGAGGGCTCAGAGGATTAGCACATCCCAGCCTTGAATGAAGCACATTCCATCATCAGCTAAACAGGGTGTGGTGTACCTTGGCCCAGCCCAGCTCCTTTCATGGAGGGGTGTGTCTACATGTTGCAAGCTGAAGAGTGCATGACAGGCCCATCCACAACCAGACAAAGACCTCCATGTACCTTCTCTCTTAGGACTTTCTTCACGTCTCCTCACCAGGTTTTCCTTGCATTTTTCAGGTGGCTCACCAGTCCAGCACCATCTCTCCATTGGGAGGAAATGATGAGGAAAGGGGTAAGGAAGAGAAGAGATTCCATTTGGACCGGGAAGCTGCCCCTGGCCCCAGCACCAATTTCATCTTCCAAGAGCAGGGCTTGTGCAGTTACCTTGCTGTGTTACTAGGCACAGGGGGGTCAGCCTCAAAGCAAGGGACCTGTGGAACATCTGCAGAGACCCCTGGGATCATGAGGAAGTACCCCCAAACTACTACAGTCATCCTTGTTTTGCTGACTGTAAAGTGAACATATATTCTTTGAAAAAGGCCTTAAAAGTTTTGAAAGTAAAGAACATTTTTAGGTTATCCATAATACCTCTCCATAGAGACATAAATAATGACTATCTTTCCATCTTTTACTTATGCTTATCAAAGGGAATTTTTTTAAAAGATGGAAAGGGAAAGGAAGTATATTTTCTGTATTGGGATCAAGTTATTTTTGAAGTTTTTGGTATCCTGCCTTTTAACTTTTGAATGCTTCCCTATTTTCTTAATTATTCTTGAACAATCTGATTTTAATGGCTACAATACCTCACATATGGTTGAATCATAAAATCAGAACTTAGTGTGAGGTATCACCTGGGGTCACTTTCCCACAAGAAAGAGACAGGTGTGTACTGCTTGCTGTGAGACAAAGCCATCTCATGCCTTTGTGCTCCACCATCCCTTAAGACTCAACTCAGATGTCACCACCTCGGTGAGGTCTGTGAAGCCCCAGCTCAGGCTAATGCCAATCCATGGTGTTCCTATAGGACCATCATAACACTGACCACCTTAAACAGGTGTCTGTATATTTCAGTCTCTTCTAGCAGACCACAAAGTCTTGCAGAACTGGCCTGTATCTGAACAAGCTGTAAATCTCCAGTGTCCAGCTGGCACCTGGCACAAAGATATTCAATAAATGCCTTGCAGAGACGGAAAGTTTAAGCAACCCCCTGTTGCCAGACATTTAAACTGTTTTTATTTTTATTTTTTTTTGTTTTTTTTTTTTTCAATTATTTTTATTAGTTGGAGGCTAATTACTTCGCAACATTGCAGTGGGTTTTGTCATACATTGACATGAATCAGCCTAAACTGTTTTTAATTTGTAATTAGAAACATGCTCTCATATTCTTAGATTCCATGTTGACCGAGGAAGAGGGTAGAAGTAGACCCCCAAAATCTTGTTTGGGTCATTTGTAGTCACTAGAAACCTCCTGTAAATAACACTGAGATGACCTGTAAACAAGTCTTTGCCTGCATCTGACTCATTCTTATGATATGAAAGCAGAAGCTAGAACCAGACAAAGCCCAGCTGCACTGTTTGATAGTTCTGTGGCCTTGGGCCTGTTCCTTGACTTCAGTCTTCATTTTTCTCAGTATAAAATGGAGAGAATAATGGGATCTACTCTTAGGATGCTGAGATGTTGTAAATGAGATAATGCAGGTCAAGACAGTACAAGGCTTGGTACACTGTAGCTAGTTGTTGTTACTAAATGAAATTTCTGAGTCCATGTTATAGAATTAATGCCACAAGATCAAACTGCTCTGCAGAAACATGGAGCAATTTATATACATATGTCTCTCATAGCATTTTTTTTGAACAAGGAGTTGAGTCCATTTTTCATCTTTGCCCAGTCAGCCTGACAAAAGTCATATGGCTCTGGTCAAACCAACTTTGAAGTTCAGCACCAGGTCATCTTTCTCCTCAGTCTAAGAATCTAGCATCCACCCCAGACACCCTCCCCAGGTAGCAGAGAAAGGGGCTAAGAGGTATGAAGTGAGTGAAGGTCGAGGTGTTAAAGCATGAGCGGGTCAACATGGAAGTTCAGAAGCCGCTTTTCCACATGCAGCTGAGTGATGAGAAACAGTATGGACTAAAGAATGGCCCCAAACAAAATTCTTCTGTCTGTTTTCACCCTCAGCCTCACCCAATGCACAGTCACGGAAAGTGAGCACAAAGGCTGCTTTGTGGTGAGCTTGCTCCAGAAGAGACCCAGAGATTAAGTGGCTTGTCCAAGGTCACACAGCTGGCAAGGGCCATCCAGAGTATCAAGGCCACAAGGAACCCACGACTCACAGCTGGCAAACCTTGTCCACAAGTGCACGGCTCCACTGGCGTTTGTCCTCTCAGTCACATTCCCAGCTTCGCCGGGAACGTCAGGGTGGACAGTGATAGTGGGCGAGACAGCACATACTTGCTAGGAGTTCTGAAAGCCAAAATTCACTGCCTGGGCAAAGTCAGTGTGCAAAGAGACTGAACTGTGTGGGTAGGCACCTGTTGGTGGGCCTCCATGGTCCAGTTGGGGGGGTCTCTAGAATCTTCAAGGAGGTTCCTCACCTACCTCCTCTTTCCTGCACCATATCTACCCCTCTCTCCAATTATTTTATCCCTACATATGGCAGTCCTCAAGAAACAGTCAGTTACTTGGACATCTAGTGTACTTACGAAGAAAAGAGGGAAAAGGACAAGTTTACAAAGCACCACAGCAAACCAAAAGTCATGATTGTAACAGTTTTATTCAAGTCTGTGTGTGCTCTGGTGGTGAGACCAGGCTGAGATCAGCCTTACGCTGTAATACGATAAGAGGTTTAGCCATTGAACCAAGCCTGCTTGGCATCCCTAGTTAACAATTTACAGTACCTTGAAAAAAAAAAAAAAGCCAAAGAAAAGAACCTGATAAGTTTCCTTCAGGACTTTTCTATTTTTAAATATTGTTGACAAATTATAATAACTTAAATCCCAAAGCAAAATGGGAATTCAAGGACACAAGGTCAGCACGCATGGACAGAACACTGGAGCAGGGAAGGCTGGGGAATGAAAATTAGGAGCTACACACAAAGGAACAAAACCAGCGGGGTATGTGAACTTCCACTTTACCTAGACTCAAAGGCTCTAACGGGGAGGAAAATCCCAAAGAAAGGTTTTCTGTGAGTTAAATAAAACCCATCTCCAGCTCCTTTCCTTAACCTCCCTAGAAAATACTGATACAGTCTCAGACTAAATCTGCAGGTATGTGCGTGTGAGCATGTGTGAGTGTGAGTGTGACTATGTGAGCAGGAGTGTGTGTGTTTACCGGGGGGAGTGAGGAGGATTAGAGGAAGAAGTGGACAAGTTCATCACCTTCCTTCTTTGCCACAACTGGGTAACAAGGGCATGTGATTTGATACAATAAAAAGGCAAAAGCCTGATTTCAAGTTCCCAAGAGGAGCTACAATAAGGCTTCCAAACTCG
Source organism: Cervus canadensis (assembly GCF_019320065.1). Classification (NCBI taxonomy): domain Eukaryota; kingdom Metazoa; phylum Chordata; class Mammalia; order Artiodactyla; family Cervidae; genus Cervus; species Cervus canadensis. The sequence goes on from NC_057391.1 coordinate 77,084,677, forward strand.
AGAGGCCCAGAGGGATGTGGGTTGAAGCTGCAGTAAAGAGTGGTCAGTCATGGGGCAACTGTGGGCTGGAAAGAGAAGTGACAGCCCATAGGCCTTCAGTGATCCTGGGAGAAGAGCTACGCGACTGACACATTCAACACCCCCTGAACAATCATGAAGAGGAAACGAAGGAGAAGGAAGTAGCAGGTGCAGAGAGGAGGTCGGCTGAGCTCCAGGGAGATGGCAAGCCCTGTCGGGTGTCTCCAGTCTCAGAGGCTGGTGGTAGATTAGGCACAGGACAACTCCTCCTTGGATAGAGAACCATCTCAGAGCCTCGCTGGACCTAAGCTAGGCTGACTTTACCTCCAGATTGTCTAAACAGTGGTCTAAAATGCACTCAAGAGAAAACAAGAGAAGACTTTGGAGCCAACAGATCAGCAACACTCCTTCCTAGCTGAGTGACCTTGGGCCTATAACCATCTGAGCCTCGGTTTCCACATTCTTAGTTGGAGGTAATATACTCCCACCCCACCCCCAGGGTAACTGAGTCAAAAAGAAAGAAAAGAAAAGAATATACACTTTCAGGACAGCACTACTCACCAGAAATATAATGGTTTCAAATAATTTATTGTTAGTCCTCATACCCAGACCAGGATGAACCCATGCCTCATTCTGACAGTGATGAAGCAAAGAGCCATAGCCAGCATGGCCTCTGGAACTGGAGGGAAAGATAAGTAAAATAAAGATGACAGAGAATAATAACAGTAGTGAAAAGGATACCGATGGAGGTGACGTGATGGCTGACATTATGAAGGTCACTGAGGGCCAGGCAATAGAGAGCCTGTGGAAGGGAGTAAAAAATGCCTCTGTTCATTTCTGTCCTTTCTGGAACTGGGAAAATGGTTTATTCACTTCTCTGAAGGTTCAAAGATATCCCAAGAGTTTTCAGATGGAGACTCTGAAGCATCCTTCCCACTATAATCCCTTCCCTTTACACAGGCACTTCTCTAAGTGGCCTCAGGGTTTCAGAGAGGCTGACAGGCAGCTAGGGGACATCCCGGAAAAGTCACCCCCAAGGCTGAAAACTGCCCTCTGGTGTTTCACTGCTGTTAAGTCAACACATTCCTATGCAAACACTTCCAGGGTCACCACCCAACTCAGAACCTGAAAGGAAAGAAGACCAGAAAAGACCTAAGCCTACCTCACAGTTCTGCCCTCAGCATGTTCAGGTGAGGGGCAGGCAGAGCTGAGACCAGGATAAGGTGAGGCAACTCGCCTTGGATGTAAAATTTAAGGGGTCACAAAAAACCCCTCTGCTATCCAGATGAATCATATTTCAAAGCAGTACTTTTAAAAATTGAAATTAATGAAAAATTCATGATGAACACAAATTCAAAATTTTTTTAAATGTCAGAATCTCTCAAAGCAAGTAGTTAGATGTGAAAGGTTTCAGGAACACGGGCAACAGGTTATTGGACTGGCCAGAAAGTTCGTTCGCATTTTCCATATTTTACAGAAAAACCCTAACTTTTTGGCCAACCCAATACTTATGAAACTTGGTTTTAGACTTCAGGAAGTGTAGAGAAAGACCACTATATCTGTGGGGCCATCATCTACCAGGACCCCTCTAGATAAACCAATCTGACCTCTGGGTTCTGACGTTGGGTTTCCTGGACGTCCACCCAACGCAATCCAACAGGAAAGGCCTGTCTCTGAACCTCTGGCACTGTACTCTGGTGTCCGTCCTGAGATTCCTACCTAGTTGCCAGGTTCATGCCTGCCCATCAGGCAGGTAAAACTAGATTGTGGGTGTTTGCGGGGAGGGTGGATCAGACTAGTCAAGAGGGAGACTGGGTCAGGGGAAAGGCAAGTCTGTTTCCAAAAGAAACAAAGAGAGGAGTAGACAAGCTCCTGGCTCTGCCAACAGCTGGGCCCTGAGACACTTCTCTATTTCCAGCTGTGGTCATGAGTGAAAGACCCAACGCCAGGCCATGGGCAGGAGATGCAGAGAACCACAGCCAAGAACAATCAGGAAGGACCAGTCCTACTGGCTCCAGATCACGGAGCAGCCCAACCTTCAGAACAAATCATGGCTCCCTGAGCAGCCTTGGGAGGCCAGGGTGCTCCCCTAGGGCCCAAGATCTGAAATGGACAAAGGAGGGAGTGAAGCCTGTCAATAGTGCATCAGGACAAATGGAAAATAATCTAAGTGAATGTGAGGCTTACCCAGGCCATAGGGCCAACCAGAAACACAGGGCCAGGTCAGGCTAATTAGACACCTAACCCCTGTTAATTAGCCTTAATCAGCTAGGATTCCAGTTTCTGCCTCCTGCCCTTCCAAAGCCAGTGACTGCGGTGGTGGGTGCCAGGCAGCAAGGCCAGGGCACAGCCAAGAATGAGGCCTCCCTGGAAGCAGTGGAGGGTTTCCCCTTCTGATGTGGAGTTTTACTCATTTGAATTCCTGATCTAAGAAAACAATGATACGTCTGACCAAAGAGAGACATTTGGGAATCTGTTCCTCATAATAGCTGTGACTTGACAAGAAGGCATCTCAGGCCTGAAGCCAAGGAGAGAAGCAGGTGGTCTAGTCAGTCAAACCACACGAGACTGCCAATATTTGACTTTCAAACACATACACACACACACACACACACACACACACACACAGAGTCCTCTACAAAGGGAAGCAACCCAGCCAAGGGAGGCTTATCAGTGCTGGAACAGGGGCCCTGGGACTACAGACTTTTAAGCTAGAAAGGTCTCTTGCTACAGGTGGGGAAGGCAGCATCACCCCAGGCTCACAGCTGGGCTCAGACATCCAGAGAGAGGGAGAGACGTGTGTGACATCACACTAGTGGGTGGGTAGCTGTGATCACCAGTTTCCTGCCGCCCCTTCCCCTTACAAGGCACCATGGGCGGCTCTCCCCTGACCCCAGTCCACAGTCTCCGGCAGAGACCTCGCAAAAGCCTGGCACTACAGAAGCGGGAGCACCTGCCCCCTCCCCGAAATTCTTTAAGAGACAGCAGTGTTTCTGACCTGCCCTCACAAGCTTGAGTCAAAGAGGTGGACTAAATGAGACATGTGTGGAAATGGTCAAGGTTCTGCATTCACAGAGGGGTCTGCCACATCGCACGGACGTACCAGTCCCACAGTGTACCACTCACAGCCATCCTTTAATACCCGCGGCTCTGTATTTTGAAGAGTTAAGAATGCTCAAGAGGGGGTTCCTTCCTTCTAGGGGAGGGGGGCGGGAAGGAGTCTCTCACAGGGGCCTGTGAGCAAGAATGCTGACACGGTATCAGGCCTAGATGCTCTTGGGGTGACTTGTGTCCTGAGCAACTGTGGTCTACGGGAAAAGCAGTCTTGTGATGAAGCCCCCACCACGACATGTGTCCCATGGGCCAGCAGAGCCTTTCCCAAAGATTGTTTCAGGAACTAGCCTGATTCCTGCCTCAAAACACATCAGACTCTGGGAAATGACTCAAAGAAACGAGAGGCCCTAAATCATCATTTTGGTGCTGACTCCAGCTCCCTGTCTCCCACTTCCTGCTCCATAAGACACTCATGGTAGGGATGATTAGCCTAACAACTTAAGTGGGGGAATTAGGAGCGATGCTTGTAAACACCAGGTGCCACATAAGTACAGGAGAAAAGCATGTGCCTGACCACTGTCCCCATTAGTCATTAGGCCAACTCCAAATCTTGCCTCTTCCAGAAGCCAGAGGAAGAAGGCAAGTCCCCTAGAGGCAGAGGTGCTGGGGACTACACCGTCAACTTCAGCAGTTTGTCCTGTTCGCTGGCTGGGAGCCACGGGCTTCTCGGACCTGCTCTGATACACGCTCTTTTGCCCTTGTAAGGGAAGCAGGTGACGGCTGCTCTTACAGGAAGGAAATCTGAGAGGGACTAAGAGACAAGTCCGAGGTCAGACAGCAAAAGCAGAACAGAGAACACAGCCAATGCATTCAGTCTCAGAGCCAGGTGCCCAACTCAGCAATCGGTCCAAGCAGCTTATTGACTTCTCTTCACTTCGATCTTCACCTTTAAGCATTTTCCCTTCTCTACCATCAAGTATATCAAAGGTAGAAGCAAATAATGTACTTTTGTAAAGGTTAGGAGGAAGGGTTAGCACTATTCTGAGTCATCCAAATGTCAGTTACCATCACCATCATCATCACTATAGACTCCCCCGATACTAAAGGATGTGAAGCTAAGAGCATCCTTCAAAGCCTCTTAGACATAACATATGAAAATAACTGGGACACCTATTCAGACCCTGGCAGTGACCTGGATCCCCAAAGACAGAAGACAATCCTATGTAGAATCATTGGAATGAACTGAAGAAGCCAGAGGGGCAAAGAGCAGTATCTGCTTTCTATCACCATCTTCCATGAAGGCGCACCGGCCAAAAGCAGTGGAAAGTGTCCAAGGAAAGGGGAAAGGGGGGCAACCCAAACCTTATTCTATAGGATCCTATCCCACCCAAGCCTTGCCCCAGAGAGACAGACAGAGTGGCAGATGGGGGCCCCTCAGAGACCCAGTTTGAAGGAGCTGAGAGATGGAAAGTCCTCCATCGTCATGGAAGCCCACAGATGCATCTTCAGAATAACCCTGCTTCTGCCTCTTGTAGGCAGAGCTCCTCCCACAGTAGAGCCCCTGCCTTCCCTTGTCATCCCCTTGGTGAATGAGGAAGCAACGGGTTCAAGCTGTCACCCAGTGGCAAGGGTTTAATCTAGACAAAATGACAAAAAGCAGAAAATGAGCAAAGACTCCTTGCCTCATTCCAGAGCGCTGGCCAGAGCCAGGGTGGTCTGGACTACACTGTAGGCTGCACCCACCAGAGGACCAGGGTTTAGATATGTGAAGGTGGCTTAGGGCCTGGGGCCATGGAGAGTCCTGGGAAAGGACACAGGCCATCTGAGAATGAAGAGCAGCCACTTGGTTGGCTGAGCTGATGGGATTCAAGCACCATCCCCCCAACCCCACCCCCTCTAGCCAAGGAGTGGGGTCGGGGGCAAAAATCATCTCTTTCGGACTGTCTTCGCTGAACAAAGAAATGAGACGCGACAGTAGAACCCTGGGCAACAAAACCAACAGTGCCTCCCCACCCAAAAGTAGGTGGGGCCCTTGAACCTAAGTGCCTGCCAGTGGGCTCGTAAAACAAGGAATAACTTGAAAACCAAGGTCATTCATTTTGTCATCCTCAGGGCAGGACTTCTAGCATAGTCACAGAGAGAGCAGTGACCAAATCCATCACTTGTGCCAACATCGCTGGTCTCCTGTCCTGTACCCGGGCAGCAAACGCAAGGAACCAGCAGGTGGGCTGCCAAAGTCTGCAGAGAAACAGTCCAGGATAAACGACGGGGGAGTGACGCAGAGAGTCTGGGGCCGGGACGAGTGTGAACTAAGGACTCTACTCCTGTTAAGTCGTTGTCCCCACTCAAAGACAACCGTTCACACTTGCCTCAGGAGCCTCAGGGTAAGAGGAAGAGTAGAGACCTGTGTGAGAAAGCTCTAGAAGCTCAACATTCAAGTCCAGGAAATGAATTCCAGAAAAGTCAGGATTGGCTTCTGCTCCTTCCTATCCAACTCATGGTCTGGAGCCCAGCAGCAGGGGCGACCCCTGCATGGAGCCAAGAGGTCCTAGTCAGTCTCCAACACTCGGGACTTGAAGCTGAGGGTACATGAGGGGCTCACAGAGCACCTTACCGGTATCGTCACTCACCACATCCATTCACGCAAGGAACTACTAAGGGCTCAGTTTTACTTAAGGGCATTGCAGAATGATGATGGGTGAGCGGGAAGCCCCACAGCTCCAACTCCCAGTGTTTAGGACCTGCTTCTATATGCTATTCTGGTGCATGGTAGAGATACCTCCCCACCAAATATGTAACCCCAAATCCACTAATGCCAGGGACTGGAGGGCAGATCAAGGCAAAGGAAGACACACACAGATCAGATGACAAAAGGGGCAAACACAGGAACTTTGTCTCTGGTTTCAGAACTGACACCAGAGATTGAGCCTCCCCGGGCGATTCCCGGGATGAGCGCATGTTTTTATCAGAATCGGGTCTGACCACGTCTGGACCCCCAGGTAGGAGACGGGTGCTGTCAACACATGCTGGTTTCTGCCCTTCTTTGAGTGTTTATAAAAGGAACGAGGACAGACAGACTCTGTTACCCTCTTTACTGCAACTCCACTGTATTTCTTAACTCCCCCCTCTTCCCACTTCTCATGGAGGCAGGTCCTATACCACTGGGAGGCTCAAATAAAGAAGTGGGGGTGCACGGAAGTGCAGAAGGTGGTCCCAGCTCCCTCAATTCCTGTGCCCAACGTGGGGGCACTCTGCCTTCCATCCTCCAGCTGGCACCATAGGGCTTAGGACACAGAGAAGCTCACAGCTCACACCAAATGAGATTCTCATTCGTGAGTTTCGGGCAAGCATGTGGAAGAGGAGCAAAATCAACCAGAGACCATCCAATACTGGGCGTTTGGGAAGGCTGAACTCAGGGCTAACAGAGGGACCCCAGGAGGGCACCCTCTGGGGGGCTGAAGAGAGGGAGCAGCAGACAGATTCGGCTGAGTGACTCTGCAGAGTCACCCTGAAGGCGAGGAAGACTGTGGAGGGTGGGGGACATGCACGCACCCCTCCCTCCCCTACACAGCCAGAGCTGACGGCCACAGCCCCTCCAGCAGACCTGGGCAGAAGGGCCCTGCAGGGTGAGAAGCCCTCTGAAGGGGCCCTGCTTCCATCCCTTCCATCTTCAAAGTGCATTATCAGTGCAAGAAGCAGGGCGGGAGGCTCAGGGAGGTCCAACTCTGAGAAAGGGCTGTGCCAGCCAGCTCCCCTCCCCCTCTCCTCCCGCGTCCCCCCTTGCCCGCCCTCAATCCTTCGCGTGCTAAGACCAGAACTCTTGCTGGATCTCATAAGGGGCAGGCCTGTGTGTGTTCAGTTCGGCTCTGCACAGCGGCACAGTGCTGTCCTGACTCTGGCCCTCCGCATCCAGGTCCAGAAGCGTCCGCTCGGCGGGCGGCAGCGGCCCCGCCTGGAACGGGAGCAGGGCTGGCAGGCCCGGCCGCTCCTCCACGGTGCTGCTGCTGCTGGCCAAGCAGGAGTCCAGGTTGCTGGGCGTCTCTGTGCTGGAGCTGTTGGCCGGGGAGGCGCTACGGGCGTGGCTGGGGGACACAAACCACCAAGGGTCCAGCCGTTGCCGGTTGGCCGAAGGACGAGGCCGAGGCAGAAACTCCAGAGTCTTGGGTCTCTCCAAGGTAGAGTCCTGCTGGGTGTTCCAACGCCTTGGGGTCGGGGGAAAGACCACATTGGGGTCAGGGAGACGGGGGAATTCACCGGGGTCTCGGCTGGGGCTGGGTGTTTTCAACATTCCTGGTCCAAGAGACAAAGGGAGAGGTATCAGGTGACGGACCACACTCATGGGCCACGCACCCCACTTACTCCCCGCCCCCACCCCCCCACCATGGCCCTGACCACCTGGGATAACTTGAGAAGTGAGCACCTACTATGTGTCACGCAGTGTGTTGGCAGGCACTGGGGGTGTAACTGAACTACAGACCATATCCAGGGCACAGACTGTGGTCCCTGTATCTTATAATAATGGGACACATGAGGTCATATCTGTAATGAAACAACTTAAGGAAATGTCTTTCATTCTCAGTTCATCCATTTAATAAACATGTGACAAGAACAAGGGCTTTCCCGGTGGTGCTCGTGGTAAAGAACCCGCCTGCCGATACAGGAGACATAAGAGATGCAGGTTCAATTCCTGGGTCAGGAAGATCCCCTGGAGGAGGGCATGGCAACCCACTCTAGTATTCTTGCCTGGAGAATCCCGTGGACAGAGGAGCCTGGTGAGCTATGGTCCATAGGGTTGCAGAGTCGGACATGACTGAAGTGACTTAGCATGCACGACAAGGACAAAGCAGGTATCAGAAACCTAAAGACTAGTCATCTGGGGGTCTCTTTCTCCAAAGAGGCCACATGTCTGATTTGAACAAAAACATCTGAGCAGAAGGGCAAGCTGAGTAGGAAAGTACAGCTATCACTCATATTCGAGTCTCACGAAAGGGTATGGCCACACCCTCTCCTCCTATGGGATTTCAGGTGGTTTTTATGTCAGATGGAGGTCTTCCAGGGAGCAAGGGATGGGGCGGGAGTGAGAGTGTATGCTCAGGTGACTCAGATGTCAGCCAGAGGAGGACAGGATGTGCAGCGGCACAGCAGATCACCTGAACGCATGTCCACGTCTGGGAGTCAGGTGTGAGTAAGGGGTGAGCGATGCAGGGTGTGATGCCCGGCTGGAAGCCTGCCTTATGAGTGTGTCTGCACTCATCCTCTGTACTCACACTGTAATGAGAGGCAAGAGCCTAGCTAGGAGGCAGAAAATACCCTCCTGTGCATGGCAGGATTCCTCCCTGTACTTGCAATCTTCTCTTCAGGGAACAAACAGAGCTGGCTCCTACCCTTGTTGCGACCTGCAAGCACTGTCCCATACTCCCAGACCCAGGGCCCCAGCATCTCACAGGAGTCCCGGTCGGATTCTCTCCAGATCCTGTCTGTCTGCTTCCCCTCTTCAGGGAAGGCCCCCCTGAGGCACAGGAAGGACAGATATTAGTCCCCTCCTGTGGCCCAGAGCAGCCTGTCTCAACTGGTTGAGTCAGAGGAGGAACTGGAGGTCGGCCTGATATCTTCACTCCTGGGAGAGAGGCCCCAAGGTGGAAAGGAGGAAGGAGGAGGAGGAGGAGGAGGAGGGCAGGCCTCACCTGCTCCAGGGCTGGGACTCAGCCCATTGCTGGAGGAGGGGCTCCTGCTGGCTGGAGGGGCAGCCGGCTTGAGGGCCCCGTCGGAAGGAGTCCGCCGGTGGGCGCTGGGCTGCACCGGGGCCGTGAGGGTGACGTGGGTGGGGGTCAGGGACTGCTTCGGGTCTCGTTTGAAGCGCTCCACTCGGACGTTGACCAGGGGATTGCGGGTGCAGGGGCTCAGGGCTGGGGCCTCCACAGGGCTGACGGGCATCTCGTACACCACGATCTCATCGCTGTCGGATCTCAGCAGGGAGCGGGTGGAGTTGCACTCCGAGATGGAGGAGAGAGACAGTAGCGTCAGCGAGGCGGAGGGGTCTCCTAGCAACAGCACGGGCTCCTCCTTCTTGAAGAGCTTCCGGGATGGGGGGCTGGTGCTCCGGCGGGGCCGGCTGGCTCTCAGGAAGAGCCCCTCGCGCCTCTTCTTCTCCTCTCGGGCTGGTGGCTCGGGCTCCTCCGGGGGCAGCAGCTGGCACTTGCCAGCTTCCAGCAGGTCAAACCCGAGGCCCGTGGCCGCGAGGACGGCCCCGCAGCCGAGCAGAGCCACCTCGCAGCGGCGGTGCTGGGGGCCGCCCCGCTTGAGGCTGTTGGTTGGCGTCAGCTGAGGGGTACTGGTGGCCGAGTTGACCGGGGTGGGCTCCTCGTGACCGCCGTCGCTGAGGGGGCCATCCCCATCTTCCCCGCGAGGGAACGGGATACAGAGGTAGGACTGGTTGGGTGACGGCGGGAGACGACTCTCCCCACTCCGTGGGCCTTCACTGTCCTCGTCCTCTGAGAAGACGAGAGGAGTGGAGGGGGAACAGAAGATGGGAACTGAGGCGGCAGGAATAAAAATCTGGTCCTTCTCCCCGACCCCAGGTCCCCGGCTTAGAGCTAGGGATCCAGAAGTTGAATAATCAGGGGTGCAGGACCAGGAACCGATCGGATTTCACGCCTCCACACTCAACAGTGACCAACATAGGAAAGTCACTCTCCATCCCAGAGCCTGTTTTCCTATTTGCAGGAAAGGGGACCTGCCAATTTGCTCCTTCTGTCATAGAAGTGCAGCATCAGTTTCCCAGAACAGGTAAATCAATTATTTTACAACTTGAAACTGGAAGGGAAAGGAGTTCAAAAGGGACAGGATATATGTATATGTAGAGCTGATTCATTTTGCTGTACAGTGGAGCTAACACTGGGCTTCCCTAGTAGCTCAGATGGTAAAGCATCTGTCTGAAATGCAGGCGACCCGGGTTCGATCCCTGGGTCAGAAGGAAATGGCAATCCACTCCAGTATTCTTGCCTGGAGAATCCCATGGACAGAGGAGCCTGGTGGGCTCCATGGGGTCGTAAAGAGTCAGACACCACTGAGCGACTAACATACACAGGAATCAACACAACATTGTAAAGCAACTATACTCCAATAAAAATTAATTAAAAAAAAAAAAAAACGGGAAGGGACCTTAAATTTCTAGAATTGACAACCTACAGACTTCTCTTAAGACCCATTTCCTGCAAAGGCTTAGAATCCTCGGCATGGATGAAGGCCAATCTACTCTATGGACTGACTTATTATGACCTTGGAATTCTAGAGAGAGGAGTACTTTCTGAGAGACAGCCTGGAGAAGGCCTTACACATTTAGTAATCACAGGGCAACACTGGAGGAGCTTCCTTGGAGGAACACTGGGGTTCTATCACCATCTCCCATCCTATGGACTCCCCACATTAAAATACAAGGAAGCAGACCCAGGAAAGGCAAGTGCCTGATTCCACACCTCCCCCTGCCTCATTGCCCTAAGGAGACTCTAACGAGCCCCTTGGGACAGGAGGTCAAGGGCAGATTCCACGGCAGCGGTGGTGATGTGGGAAGACTCCCTGTAATGGGTGTAAAGTGAACTGAGAGGGAAGGGTGCAGGAGAAGCATTGAGGAGAAGAGGAAACAGCCCCGTGAAGCAGTGCTAGAGGTCTTGAAAGAGTCCAAGAAGCTTGGCCAAGAGTTCCCTGAGGGATCGGGGAGGGTTAACACAAAGGCAATGCTTACCCATCTCCATAAGGCTGGTGAACCCTGGCAGGGCTGGACTGCTCCTCGGGCCCTTCCCCAGGTTGGGGGCACTGGACGACCACTGTTTGTATCCATCGACCAGGGACTTGAGGCTGAACGAGAGGAAAGGAGGAAACTGTCAGAACTGGTTACTCCCTTACCCTCAGCTCCGTGGGCCTCTCCCCGTCTGCTTCATTACAGCAAAGCCCAAGAGCCTCAGGGTACAGGCAACAAAGCTTACTGAGCCCACCTGCCTCATTAACAGAAGTGCACATGCTCTGGGGACAGAAAAGCAGAGGCAGGACACACCCCTTCACATGCTGCCATGGAGCTGTGGGAAGACCTCCTGGGCAGGCTGGCAAGAGAACAGAAGGAATGAGGACTGCCCGGCCCTGGCCAGGGTCTTGCCTAAGCCCAACTTAAGGGAAAGGCCAAGACGCCACAGACACTGACTATAATACAACACACCGGTGACATCAGAAAAACGGCAATGCTGAGATGTGCAGTGCAAAGGCAAGCACTGGGCAATGAGCTCACAGAGATGGGCCAGGCCACTCCACTCACACCACTTCTCAATTTCTCCTTCCAAGCCTCCGGCATGCTTAGGGAACTTCCAAAGCCATCCACGTTTCAAATACAAAAATCGACCGACAAAAGCTGCATCAACCCAGTGCACTTTGGGACAGACCTATGTGGGTAGTACATAAGGCTGGACTCGAACCTTCGGCCTGTCTGGGAACGGAGAGGAAAAGGACAGGAGCTGGCTTTCAAATCCCTGTTATCAGCTCCCAGTGGCAAGTCAGTAATTCCAAGGACACAGACTGGGTACCCCACCAACCCTCTTACAGGACAGGGCATCAGAGGCCCTCAAGCACTGGTCTTTTTCCTAAAGAACAGTGAAGGAGGCCTGAGGAATCTGTGGACTATGATTGCCAAGGAGATACTGGGATTATAACCAGGGACAGCTCTCATTTTAGAGCTAGAGAGAGCCATTCAACTAAAGCCCACTCTTCCCAGCCCATCTCCAGGGAGGGAGAAGGACCAGCTTTTTCCCCTGCCTGCAGATCTCTGTTTCAAGTGCTATCAGAAATACCAGTGAGTTAAAGTACATTCCAGACATCAGTGATTTCAACCAAAATACACAGCCAGAGAGAAACATGCTGCCAAACCCACAGCCTGAGACTTCTGACTGAAAATCTTATAAATCCCTTCCAGCTCTGGATCCAGGGAATTCAGATCATCAGAGTCAAAGCCTGTGCTGAAGACCAAAGGATAAACAGCCATGTACTGACTGCCTAAAATGAAGGATGCTGGGAGAATCTTAACAACAGGAGTGGTCAGGGCAATGAGGAAATGTAAGTCGGACCAACACAGGAATTTTCCCAAGGTGCACGATGGTACTGCTTCCAAAAAAAAAGTCAGCATGGCCCTGGCAATAATGAGGCTTGATTCTGCAGGGTGTGCTGTGAGGACAAGGAAACGGGGGTGGGGAGGAGGATTATTATAGTACATGTGATGAGGTGGTGAAGATCAGACTCACCCCAAGTGGAAATGTGGAGACTCTGATGGGGTACTTAAACCATTAGCTTTCTCCCGTCTCTGAGGGGATCTTCAATGAATAAAGAGAATCAGTAGCAGGCAACAGTGGATACATGCCGCTCAGCCTCTCCCACCTGAGAACCCTCAAGGCTGGGTTCCTGTTACATCGCCAGCTGCCCTCCCCTTGTTCGGAATGCAAAGCCCACCCCATGAAGGGATCATAACAAGATGGCCCTGCTGGAATGGTCACAGGTCCACGACCTCCCTATCTGTGGGATAAACATCCCAGGGGCAGCCACAGCTTAATTAGTGGGGGGCTGTGAATCCATAGATAGCTGCTGATTACAGACTGTGCATATGTTTCCTACAGAAACATACTGTTTTTTTTAAAAGGATGGGGATGCAAATTCACCTAATGTTACTGATTTCAGTACAGCTTTTTGTCATTATACATTTTCTTCAGTCAACAGGAACTAACATTAGAAATAGTGTCGTATGGAAGCTCTCAAAAATTCCCAACATTAAGTCTTTTCCCAAGACTGGGTGGATTTTATTTCTTCAGAGGAATTGATAATCATGAAAAATTAAGTCACATATTTTGAACTGCTTCAAAAGTTTTGAGGGCAAATCTATGTAAGGAGGAAGAAAATTCTAAAGTTAATGTTTTGTGTAATGTTGAAATGCAGTGAATTTACTGGCAAGACAAAAAATATGTTGAAATGAAACAACCAGAGAGACTGTTGGGATCCGTAGCCAACCTGGTAAAGCCTACCTGGAATCACACTAATGTCATAAATACCAAGGGACTCAGGGTGACTGCGTTCCTCAGACCCAGCTCAACCCCACTCCAGCCAAGGCTCAAGGGACAGACTGAGAAGTGCTTGCACTTCCAGAATTTAGTACAGCAGAGCAACCACGGGACTCCATCACTGATTTCTTACACTGTAGCTTAGGGAGGCCTGCCCTACATATCTAAATTTTCTGTTCCAAAGTAACTAGTGACTTCCAAAGCCTTCATGAACCAAAACTTATTTTCACCTTCTAACATGGCGAAATAGATTTTGAACATGAAATCTTAGTATTCAGAGAAATACCAAGGCCAAGGCCAGTTACAGGTTGAAGGCACCTTTAAGTCTAATAGTCAACCTTAGAAGCTCTCTGGAAAGCCACTAAAAAGGATGAAGAGGGCTGCTGCTTATCCTCACACTTGGAAAAGTCAAGAAATATGGTTCTAGATTCTAACACAAGAATAAGAAGTATACCCCATCACGTGCATTCTTCAAGTGTGAAGCAGAATTGCATGAGAAGCATGGAAGAATCATCAGAGCAAGTATTTACGTAAGTTTATTTACATAAGTTTACTATGAGCTAGCCCACCTTTTAAGGGACTTCCCAAAGATAAGCTTACTCAGGGTCAACTCCTTGAGACGGGTATGGAGAGAATCCCCATTTGACAGATGAGGATACATTAGACCCCACTGCTGGGTGTGGAGGAGTCGGGAGCCTGGAGTCAGCATTCGTGCACTTCACTACCAGACTACAATCAACTGGTCTGTGAAAGACCAGGACCTGTGGGCCACAAACCCACAGTGAAAACACAAGCACATCCAAGGCAACAGGGCCTGCTGTGTGCTTTGTCCAGAGGGGTCTCACACACATCAGCGTGGCTATGGGGTGGGCTCATAGAGAAGGGTTAGTGGCCCTGGAGTGACCTCCGCCTGCACCTCCAGGGCCGGGTAGCTCTGCCTGCCTCTGGTTCAGGACAAGCCTCCGCTCAAGAGCCCTGTCATCCCGCCTTTCCTTGTCTCTCCTCTGGGCAGATGCTTTAAGGACAAGAGCCAGGTGTAAGTAAAACACTCAGGCAGAACTCCTCGCAACTGGCAAATGCTTGGGCTACTTGCTACTCTGAACAGGATGCTCCAGGGGCTGGCAAACTAACTCATGAGCTACATCCTGCCCATCACTTGTTTTTGTTCAGTTTTACTGGAATGCAACCACGCTCATTCACTCACATATTGTCCATGGTCTGTGGCTGCTTCTGCATTACCACCACGTGGGGCTGAGTAGTTACTACGGAGACCACATGGCCCACAAAGCCTAAAATACTTCTTACCGGGCCCTTTATGAAAAAAACTGTGCCAACTCCTGAACTAGGAGGTTTCAGGGAACAAGGCGATTGGAAAACCTTGTAAAGATCAAGAGGCATGTAATTTTTTTGAACAAGGTGAAACACACAGCAGAGAAAAAGGTATTTCACGCCGCATTTTTAAAGGATTTCCCATCATCTGGCTCTTACCCTTCGTCTCCTGAGGCAAACTCCTTCTGACCAAGTGTACTTGGCCCCCACGTCCGCCCCTTCTTCTTGGGGGCCCTCTTCTCCTCCTCCTCCCCCTCCTCCTTGGGGACCACAGAACTCCGGCCCCAGGTTTTGCTGCTTTCGCCTGGTGTCACTGTGAATAATAAAGGTCAACTGGGATTAGGAAAACAGAGAGGTGTCCCCCTAAACTAGCCTCTCCCCAGCCAGACACACATGCTCAGGTAACTGGAGCTGCAGGTGTGGGGGAGTCAGACTTTGTGAGTAACTCTGTGCCCAAGTAGAGCCTGCCAGGCATGTAAGGGAGCTCCCAGCCACCATTCACTCTGTGCCCTCAGAGTGCCAAATGTGGGAAAACCACCCAGATTCTTCCGAATCCAGTGGAAGGTGGACACTCTGGCGAGCCAGTCACCAGAGCTCCAAACAGATCTGACTTAGGGAACGTGTTTTATTGGGGGTGGGTGGGTGGGAATTGGCCTGGGGGATGATGTGGAGGAGGGGGGTGGTGAGAAAGTAGGTGGGAGAGATAAGGAGTAACGATGATGTGGAAGTGAAGATATTTTGGTAAGAAAGTGCTGGAAAGCAAGGAAGTGAGTTCAGCACTATGGAGAGGGAAGTTAGGGAATGGAAGCAACAGGCCTGGAGAAATATAACACAGAGGGGAGGAGGAACCTTCTCCTGACCCTGACACCTTAGAGCAAGGGCTGAAACCCAAATTCTTCAGAGACTGGCCTTTTATCATCAATGAATGGAAGGAGTGTATTAGTTGCTCAGTTTTCTTCGACTCCACAACCCCATGGACTGTAGCCCATCAGGTTCCTCTGTCCATAGAATTCTCCAGGCAAGAGTACTGGAGTGAGTAGCTGTTCCCTTCCCCAGGGGAGAGTGGAGGGAGCCAGTTACCAAAAAACAAAGAGTTAATGGGACTGAGGCAAAATACAGAGCACATGAAAAAAAGAATCCACTGATTTGACTTGATTTTTCAAGGAAAGCCAAAAATTCAGGTCCTGGGGATGGGGTGGGGGGTTGGTTTTGGGATGAAATCTCTCTATCTTTAAATTAGGGCATATGCCCCTTCAACCTCTCCCTTCCACACACTAGGAATATATGGATATATGCTTGTGTATGCATAAGTTCTTTTTAATAAACACCACCATAAAATAAAATGGGCTCAGATTTGGCCTATTGTAAAGTATTTGGCAAGTTTACCTTGGAACCTACACTTTGACAAAGCCCCTTCCTAGGAAGCATGGACAAAAGAAACACCATGATGCCCCAAGTATGGCAGAGGTCCCAAGTCCTAAATATACCAGATCCCAAGTCCAGGATACCTTCATCACATTCCAAATTACTCAGTAATTCACTAAAGATCCCGCCAACACCCACAAACCCCTCTGCAGTTATCTGGCTAATAGTGAAAGGTAGAGGAGGCAGGGTCAAATTCATGGAGAGATGAGGTAATGTGGGTAAGGGCCTGCATATATATGTGAGTGCAAGCGTGCCAAGTCACTTTAGTCATGTCTGAGTCTTTACAACACTATGGACTGTAGCCCACCAGGCTCCTCTGTCCATGGGGTTTTCCAGGCAAGAATACTGGAGTGGGTTGCCACGCCCTTCTCCAGGAGATCTTCCCAACCCAGGGACTGAACCTGTATCTCTGAGGTCTCCTGCATTGGCAGGCGGGTTCTTTACCACTAGCGTCACCTAGGAAGCTCTCACACACATGCATGTGTACACATATTGTCCAGGAGAGGTGGCAGAGTTATGACGGAGCCAGCCTGATCAGTCTGTGGCTGGACAGAGCAGGGGACAGGTGCCCTGGTGTGTTCTGGCCCCAGCTAATTTGGGGAACAGGCTTACACTGGATGGCACGAAGGCGAGGGATGATGGTGGGGCTCGCAGGAGGACTGGACCGGCTGTTGATCAGACTCTTCCTTTTATCCATGGTGGGCGAGGCCTGTACCGTGAACTTGTGCTGGAAATCTGCTTGGGGGAAGACAAACAGATATGTGGGTGTTAGAATTTTCCCATCATCAAATTCTTATGAACTACAGGGATATATGGGTTCCCCTGGTGGCTCAGTGGTAGAGAATCTGCCTGCCAATGCAGGAAACTCAAGGTTCGATCTCTGGGTTGCGAAGATCCCCTGGAGAAGGAAGTGGCCACCCACTCCAGTATTCTTGCCTGGGAAATCCCATGGACAGAGGAGCCTGGTGGGCTACAGTCCACGGGGTCACAAAGGAGCTGGACACTACAACTAAACAACAGGGATATGTGGTCCCAAACAGGAAATACAGCCAATATTTTATAGCAACTATGAATGGAATATAACCTTTAAAAATGGTGAGTCATTATGTGTGCTCCTGAAACTCATATAATATTTTACATCAACTCTACTTCAATTTAAAAAAATTCCTATGAGAGAACTGACACTTGCTGGCAGCCTTGAGGGATGGGCACTATGTCCTGCGGAGCTCCTTTTCAACTGGGAAACGTTCTCTTTTAGAATCATTTCTTTTTCCCATTGGGATGTGGCAGTTGGATGTATATAGAGACAGAAGCTTCATTACCCAAATGAACTTCATTAGACTGTTTTCGTAAAGTTGTCTATATAATGTACATAGACGTAGCAAGTACCTACTGGGAATAAATTTTTTAAATATCATGAGACCTTGTCGATTATTCTGTGTATGTGTGTTTAGTCACTTGGTTGTGTTTGACTCTTTGCGACCCTTTGGACTGTAGCCCGCCAAGTTCCTCTGTCCATGGGATTTTTCAGGTAAGAATGCTAGAGTGGGTTGCCACTTCCTTTTCAGGGGACCTTCCCAACCCAGGGATAGAACCCGCATCTCCTGTGTCTCGTGAGTGGCATGTGGCTTCTTTACGCACTGAGTCATTGGGGAAGCCCAGTTGATTATTCTAGGAAATCTAACATAAAATACATAAACTACTCTGTCTCATATAATCTATTAGTACACATCTCCTTTACTCAGGGACCAAACCAGGGAGACCGATGCCTCTCATTAAGTGCAGGGTAACATGGAACCTGAGAAAATGAGGGAGATGCAGTTAATGGTCCAAATTCCGGTTTATTCCAAAAGCATTTATATCAGAGCATGAGGAATATAAAATGTACATTCTCTGAGTTTCTGGGATTCATTCTCCCCATCTATCGAAGGGCTTATCATAAAGATCTGCCTGTTGGCACCTAGGTTTCCCCTCTAGAAGGTGATCTCCCTGGAGGTGGGCTCCATGGCTTTTCTATCTGCTTCCTTAGCACACATCAAGATGCTGGCACGTGTTGCTCCAGAGATGCTTAAAGACTCTGTGTTGCCTGAAAAAAAAATGTGTAGCAACACTCACTGAATTTCACTAAATGGATTCTCGTCTATACCTAAGCCACCATCCCAGTGCTTAAACTCATCTACTACTGCTCCCATTTTACTATTTTCCCTTGATTCCTTACACTTCTAATAAGCCTGCTTTCTGGGGACTGACAGGCTCAGAATACAATGAACTTTTTTATCTACATAAACACACACTTGAATGCTCACCTCCCTCCGTGGGTACGTAAACTCCAGAGACTCTAATTCATAGTTTCTTATTTCTTTGCATTTTCCCAAGGTGGTACCTACTGCAAATGTACCTTTGCTCAAATAATGTTTTTCTGAAAGGTTATGTGTAAATCAAATTCTTAAACATTCATCCTAATCTCAAGTGCACACAGAGAACTAATTATTATGGAAACCCTGAGTTATTTTGCAGAGCCAGGAGTCTTCTTATCTCATAGGCACATACACACACTCACCCTGGGATTCTTTTACCCCAATGACATCTTCATTCTCCAGGTTTTCCTATAGTAAGAATTGCCTGTATGCACGGCCATGCTTTTTAGCAGACCGGACCATGCCTGCCTGTCGGGCTGGCCACAGTCATGGCCTTGCCTTCCAGTTCTCTGTGCAGTCACACTCCAAAATCCCCCTGGAAGGTTGGAGCTTCTCAGCAGGCCAGGCTTTCCCTGGACTAGAACCTGGGGTCTCCAACCAGCTCCATAAGGAACCCGGGGTCTCACATTTCTGAGCCCAGTCCCTGGTTCCCACAGACCCCCTGCCACATGAGCCCCACAGCCCACTCGCACTTCCCCCAGCTCATGCGTGCTCAGTCGCTTCAGTCGTGGACTGAAGCCCATGGACTTTGTGACCCCATGGACTGTAGCCCACCAGGCTCCTCTGTCTATGAGGATTCTCCAGGCGAGAATACTGGAGTGGGTTGCCATGCCCTCCTCCAGGGGATCTTCCTGACCCAGGGATCGAACCCGCTGGTCTTACGTCTCCTGCATTGGCAGGCGGGTTCTTTACCACTAGCGCCACCTGGGAAGCCCTCCCCCAGGTCCCCGGGCACCAACCAGAAGGGAGGCTGATGCGATTTCCGTCCTTGAGCTTCAGCCGGCTCTTCCTGAACTTGCCCTTGCGCTTCTTAACCCGGGGCTTCTCCTGGCACAACTGGTGGATGATGATGTTGAGCTCTCGTTCCAGAATGTCGATCTCCCGCTCGGCCAGCTCCTGCTCCCGGCGCCGCAGCAGCTCCTCCTGGTTCTTCTGCTGGAGCGCGGCCCGCGTCAGCTCCTCCTCCCAGGTGCGCAGCTCCTGCCAGGCAGGTAGAACCATTAGAGAGAAGGGGGCACCCCCCTGGGGCAGCGGGGGCTCACCCCTGGGGGAGCAGTGCTCACGGCAACCTGGACAGCTCTCCTCTAATGCCCCACACTTCACTCTCTGGAGGAGATGGGGGTGCTGGATAGCTAGTTGGGAAAGAACACCTGACCACCCCAAATGGTCAGGGAAGGCAGGCTCAGAAGAGACATCCTGAGTACACAGCTAGAGTAGCCACAGGCCAAGCCCTGCAGAAGGGGGCTGAGATTTCCTAGTGCTGGAGAAGACTCTTGAGAGTCCCTTGGACTGCAAGGAGATCAAACCAGTCAATCCTAAAGGAGATCAACCCTGAATAGTCATTGAAAGGACTGATGCTGAAGCTGAAGCTCCAATACTTTGGCCACCTGATGCGAAGAGCCAACTCATTGGAAAAGACCCTGATGCTGGGAAAGATTGAAGGCAGGAGGAGAAGGGGGTGATAGAGGATGAGATGGTTGGATGGCATCACTGACTCAATGGACATGAGTTTGAGCAAGCTTCAGGAGATAGTGAAGGAGAGGGAAGCCCGGCGTGCTGCATCCACGGGGTCACAATGAGTTGGACACAACTTATGGACTGAATAACAACACCTTGACTGGTTGATTAAAATTATCTGTGACCAGGAAAAAACAATAGAGTTTAGAAAATACATAATCATGTACTTAACTTTCATAGTCTCGGTTCTATTTTGATTTTTTTTCCTGTTACATAAAGGAAATTTTTTAAAAACCAGAGCCAACTTAAGGTAATCTAACTTAAAAATGAGCCTGCTATAAATGAGTCACATTCTAGGCATCATCTAACATGCAAATAAAAACAAATACATTCCCAGGGTGGCTGTTCAGAAGGTTCTTGAGGCATGTCATCTAAATCTTGGTTCACCTGGTGAGTGAATCCACTGAGGCATGTGGTTGAAACTTTCATCTTATCTTAAAGGGCAAACATTTGCTCTAGAGGGACAGAGACAGCCCAGCAAAGAGAAGCAAGAACATTTCCTGAAGTCTTTGCCAGGCACTTGCTCTAGAAACAATACCACACTGGGTGGGCAGAACTTCTTCCTTGCCTTCCCTTTGTCCTGTGTGAATTTATAAATGAACTCAGCATGGAGTTCCTAGGAAGAGGTGGGAGCTTACAGCATCAGGAAATAGGAGAGAACCCAGGAAAGAGAATAAAGCATCTGTAAACAACTTTAAAAATCTGGATTCTAAACTATTAACACTGGCTACTGTAGGCCCATGATGAAGTGAAAAAAAGCTATGGCTCAGCTGGTATGGAACCCCACCTGCCAATGCAGGAGACACAAGAGATGCGGGTTCAATTCCTGGGTCAGGAAGATCTCTTGGAGAAGGGATGGCAACTCACTCCAGTATTCTTGCCTGGAGAATTTCACAGACAGAGGAGTCTGGTGGGCTATAGTCCACGGGGATGCAGAGTCGTACATGACTGAGTGACTAACACTTTTACTTTCAGGATTGAAATGGGGTGGGAGCAGAGGGTGAAAACTTCAGAAGCTTTCATGTCAACAACCTGAGAGAACCAGGTCTAAAAAGGGGGGAGGTTTTTTTGTTCTTTCAATAAAGCAGCCAGACCAACACTTCTGTGATTGGAACTTAAAATTCTCAATTTAATGCTCCACTCTAAGAAGTCATTCTGCTCTAGAAAAAAATATAGAAATGGAACCCAGGGCTAGGAAAAAAAGTATGTGAACACATACTGGGGAAGCAGAGCAGCAGGCAGAGAGCAGAAGACAGAACAGAGGAAAAATGGGAATAAAATATTCTGATGAAAGGAGTGTTTCATTCAACTTGCCTTCTGTCATAAGAATACCTGCTAATGGCCACTGAAGTGATAGAAAGAATAGAAATGAAAAGAAGATGAGCACTTTGAAGGTTGGATGGTACAGGGTATATTCTCAGTAGTTGCTGATTAACTGTTGATTCAATGAATGAATGAAAGAAATGAGGAGAGGAGAAGACAATGTTATAAACACAACCCTTCTTTATGGTAATATGGATTCATCACAAGTGCCTGAGAAATGAGCTTGAACTTTTGAACTTCTTCTTTGATGAATAGATTGATTGCTGTGTGCCCTCCAAATCCTTGGCTTTCTTGTTCGCCTGCTTTGTTTTCACCAACAGAACAAAAACATGTAGAAGATTCAGAAAAATTATTCCTGGTTGGTTCTTTTGCTGCTAATGGGAAAGCTAAAATTAGTTCAAGCTACTCTCAGCCTTCCTAAGTCCTCTCTCCTACATGCTTTTGTCTAAGGAATGGCTTGGGTCTAAACTCCTTCCTTTAAGGGAATTCGAACCCCAGCCCAGAAACCAATCCATCCTCACATACAAGGAAGCAGCAGGTTGAGCTAACCTGAAGAGTGAATTATGTGGGAAACCAGGACATTCATGGAGTACTGGCCTATGGCACCATATACCTGGAACCCTTCCAACATGGTAAATCCCCTTCTTGTGAAACACCTATTTGGGCATCAACTCCATACTATGTAAATCACATCTTTCACATACAATGATTTAAGAGGAATGTCTCCAGAGAGAAAGCTCATCATCTATCTTTACCCTCACTTGCTGAACTCCAGGCCTTATAATGGAGAGGCATGTTCAAGGCAAGGACTCTGAAACACAGTGGTTGAATCTGTGGCCTTGGGCAAGTTAAAATGGGCATCACATATAATATGGAGGTAACAGCACCAACATCACAGGGTTGTATTACCTAAAACAATTACTAGCTTTTTATGCAAGATTATGTAAGAACTCATATAAATTACTTAGAGCATGGCATATAGCACATGCGCTACACATGTTAGCTATTATGAGAACTGGTTTGACTTTTCCTAGTATCTACTTTCTGACAAAATCCAACTTTCATTTTTCTTACCAGTTGGTACCCTTATAATGTCATCAATCAAAAGAAATAATCAGAGAACTATATTCAATATTCTGTGATAAACCATAGTGGAAAAAATATGAAAAAGAATATAAACATACATATATATACACACACACATATACTTGCATCACTTTGCTTTACAGCAGTAACAAATGCGACACTGTAATTCAATTTGTTTTTGTAGTTCAGTCACTAAGTTGTATATGATTCTTTTGTGACCCCATGGACTCTAGCCTGCCAGGCTCCTCTGTCCATGAAATTCTCCAGGCAAGAAAACTCGAGTGGGTTGCCAGTCCCTGCTCCAGGGGATCTGCCCAACCCAGGGATTGAACCTGAGTCTCCTGCATTGGCAGGTGGATTCTTTACCGCTGAGCCACCAGGATAGCCCATAATTCAACTACACTTCAATAAAAAATAAATTAAAAAAAAAAAAACCCAGGAGTTAGTGATTCAAAAAAGGTCAGGAACTCTGGGGTTCTAGTTGGAATATAACTAGTAATTGGAACAGTCTCTCTTAATCATTCTGCTCAATGGTTAGTGCGGATCCACCCCCTCTCCCAGCTAAAGAATTGTCACAAGCTCATTGCATCCCCCTGCAGAATGCTCCTTGACTTGCCAAACAGTACCCTGGTGGCTCAGTGGTAAAGAATCCACCTGCCAATGCAGGAGACTTGGGTTTGATCCCTGATCTGCAAAGACACCCTGGAGAAGAAAATGGCAACCCACTCCAGTATTCTTGCCTGGGAAATTCCACAGACAGAATTAGAGGAGCCTGGTGGGCTACAGTCCCTGGGGCCACAGAGTCAGACACGACTAAACACAGAGTCAGACACGACTAAACAACAAAAGCGGGCTTAGGATTGCTACATTGCATCAAAACATTTACATCTTCAGATCAGCTCTGGAAATGATTTTTAAGTTATTTGTTTAGGGAACAATGATGATATTGGAAAGAAGATGGTTTTGGAACCAGAAGGCCCTGGTTCAAGATTCTGCTTCCTCACTTACTAGTTGTGTGACTTTAGATAGATACTGATCTTCAGCTCTGAGATGCAAAAGTTAATAACACCTGCCCTACATGCTGCAGCAGGGGCCATAAGACTCCTGGATAAAACGGATGAAAAGGTCTCTTCATACCTTGCAAGTGAAAAGAACTGGGAAGCCATGAAGACAATTTTAGACACTACTATTATATTGCTTTCCGAATTTCCACAGTGGGGAGTGAGAATGGAAAGAAGAAATTAACTAAGTCTACCCATGGACATCCCTCATGCCCCGAGCTGCAGGTCCTGAGGGACAAGCAACATAACTGCTTTGATTTGGATTAGCTTCCTCTGTGTGGACCCTGACTGTCAGCTAGACACTACGGCATAAAAAGGGGCCATTCAGAGAACGGTCACCAAAACAAAAAGGCAGATCTCTAATGGGCTATGAGTCTCTGAACTCCTCAGTTGGTTCAGCCTTTGAGCCCCTTCCATAAAAACATGAAACATGCCAAATAACTTGAGACTCATGGTATTTTTAGCCCATGTGCTGTTTCTGATCCTGATCCCCAAAGACACTGGCAGGATGTTCTGATAACTGTTCTCAGTGTTCAAGTATCCCTATATCCTGTTAACCCCATTCGACGAGTCCATTACAGAAACTAGACACCTTTCTAGAACTTTCTCGTAATATGTCCAGCCGCCAGAGTGAGACATCCTGTTGGTACTTGCCCAGTGGTGCTCCTCCTCCAGTTTCAACAGTGAAGTAGATACTCTGCAAGGAGAGCTTTGGGCTCATGACTTCCCTCACTTATTCCTGTGCGTGCATGCTCGGTCAGTCGCTTCAGGCATGTCCAACTCTTTGTGACCCTATGGACTGTAGCCTACCAGGCTCCTCTGTCCATGGGATTCTCCAGGCAAGATATACTGGAGTGGGTTGCCATGCCCTCCTCCATTTATTCCTACCACATCCCCCAAAGAGAGAAAAACTCTCTTATCGTTTCAGGTCACACCTGAGGCCTGGAGAACACTCCATATAAAGCCAGGAAGGAAAAAGCTGCTTTGATATCACAAACCAAGCAGGAAGGTGACCGCATCACAGTCTTGCTCAGAGGCCCCAGTGGAGAAGGTCCACTGAATCAATGCATGCCTTCTGCTTCTCTTTCTTACCTTTTCTTTGGCCCTGAGTTGGTCAAACATCTCCTGAATCTCGTGTTTCCAGTCATCCTGCAGGCAGTGGAAGGAGTCCTTGGGCATTTCAAAGAAACCAGACTCCTCTATGGTAGTTAGCTGGTCCAGGATACTCGTGAAAGATGGGCGTGAATGGGGGTCGGGATTCCAGCAATCTGCATGGAGCACATGAGTCAGGAAGCATGAACGGACAGAGGCAGACGGAAGACTTAGGATGTCATGTGACCTCATCTGACAGAAAACCACCTCTCATTTCTTCTTCCAGAAATAAGAGAAACTGGCATTGAGGGAACCCCCAACAGGGCTCAGGAGGTAAAGCAAGCTGCCCAGCATCACAGTCATCAAGAGTGAAACTGGACACGCAACACAACGACTCTGCGCCCACTCTGCTCTACTCATTTAGCAGAAGAGAGGCAAGTCCAAAGAGTTTTCTTGCATGAAGTACAACTGCCACAGTTTATCAAGTTAGTATAATACATGATTCCGGGCAAGACAGTGGGCAGGTACACCTTGGGCCTTGATTTCCCATCAGTAAATGAGCTATACCCTTCCCCTCCTCGATGTGCTGATGAGATGAAAAGTACAAGCAGGGGGCCCAGAAAAAGTGAATTCTATCTACTCGCAGCTCAGTCCCTAACCACTGGAGTGGCCACCTATCCATTTAACCTCTCTCAGCTTAGGGTTTCTCACTGATAAAAATCATAGGGCCTAACTAGATGACTTTTAGAATTCCTCTCTTCTTAGATCTTCTTCGTTTCTACACATACGACACTCAGAGGTCTTGAAAGTCTGCAGCTTTCTCATTTCGCATTAACTAATATACCGAAGCACTGGATAGCAGCCTTTAGTTTCTAAGTTAAGTTGTATAGTTACTGGATGGACAGAAGGGACGTGGGTGACACCAGTGTTTTAGGGTGTTGATATCATCTTGAGCTAACTCTTGTAACCATCTTTAGGATTCCTCCTTGACTGACTCCTACTTCACCTCCTCTTCCAGTTACTGGTCATGCGGAACTGGCCAGAGTCTATCCACTGCTGACAGAAAGGTAAAACAGTCTCCAGTTTTGTTCCAGCCAGGGGTCACTCACCTTCCATGAGTCTGGCAAAAGGTTCCGGGCATGTAGAAGGAATGGGAAGGGCCAGCTTGTTCATGGCCACTCCATAAGCGACCGCTAAGCCATCGATTCCCCGGAAGGGCACCTCACCAGTCAGGAGCTCCCAAAGCAGCACCCCATAGCTGGGGAGAGGAAGAAGACAGAAGTCACACAAATGAACCACAGCTGTAACTTCATCGAAATACCTCATGAGGCTTTGCCGAGCATCCCACATCTTCTCCAACATGTAGGGAGACTAACAGAACACACAAACTGCCATAATATAAAAGGGAGGCCATAAGCCCTACTGGCTATAAGCAAAAACTCTGGAGTCAAGCACACTTGGTTTCAAAGTCTTCTTCTTCAAATTCCTCATCCGTGAAGTGCGAATAACATGAGCAGTTGGACAAGGCTATCATGAAATGAATGCTCTATTGTTTAAATCACTGCTCAAGGGCTACAGCTATTCTGTGGTTGCTATTGTGAATGTAACAAACTGGACGAAGAGGAAGGCTCCCAGGAATATATTTTTTCCTGCTTTAAGAAAACTTCAAAAAAAAAAAGAAAACTTCAGCTTTAGTCACAGATATATTATTTTCTTTTAAATTTTATTTAAGTATAGTTGATTTACAATGTTGTATTTAATTCCTACTGTATAGCAAAGTGATTCAGTTCATTCAGCTCAGTCGCTCAGTAATGTCCAACTCTTTGTGACCCCATGGACTGCAGCACGCCAGGCCTCCCTGTCCATCACCAACTCCCGGAGTTTACTCAAACTCACATCCATTGAGTTGGTGATACCATCCAACCATCTCATCCTCTGTCATCCCCTTCTCCACCTGCCCTCAATCTTTCCCAGCATCAGGGTCTTTTCAAATGAGTCAGCTCTTCGCATCAGGTGGCCAAAGTATTGGAGTTTCAGCTTCAACATCAGTCCTTCCAATGAATATTCAGGACTGATTTCCTTTAGGATGGACTAGTTGGATCTCCTTGCAGTCCAAGGGACTCTCAAGAGTCTTCTCCAACACCACAGTTCAAAAGCATCAATTCTTCGGCATTCAGGTTTCTTTATAGTCCAACTCTCACATCCATACATGACTACTGGAAAAACCATAGCTTTGACTAGACGGCCCTTTGTTGGCAAAATATTTGCTTTTTAATAATATATATATTTAAATATATATAAAATAATATACAATATATAAATTTAAATATATATATAAAATAAAAATATATATTTATTTAAATATATATGTGTATACACACACACACACACACTCCACACATATATCCTTTTTCATATTCGTTTCCATTATGGTTTATCCCAGGATATTGAATATAGTTTCCTGTGCTATACAGTGAGTGTGTGTACTCAGCTGCTAAGTCATGTCCAACCTGACCTCATGGACTGCAGCCCACCAGGCTCCTCCGTTCATGGGATTTTCCAGGCAAGAATACTGGAGTGGGTTGCCATTTCCTCTCCAGGGGATCTTTCCAACCCAGGGATCAAACCCATGTCTCTTGCACTGGCAGGCAGATTCTATAATGCTGAGTCACATGGAAGCCCATGCCGTGCAGTAGGCCCTTACTGCTTACCCAGCCTATATAATGGTTGGCAGTGCGAATCCAAAACTCCCCTCCCTTTTGGCAACTACAAATCTGTTTTCTACATCTGTGAGTC
The DNA here is from genome assembly GCF_019320065.1 of Cervus canadensis. NCBI lineage: Eukaryota > Metazoa > Chordata > Mammalia > Artiodactyla > Cervidae > Cervus > Cervus canadensis. Next base: position 77,111,884 of record NC_057391.1, read on the forward strand.
TGTTTTTATTTCATAGATATGTTCCTTTGTGTCATATTTTAGATTCTACATATAAGTGACACATATAGTATTTGTCTTTCTCTTTCTGACTTACTTCACTTAGTATAATAATCTCCAGGTCCATCCATGTTGCTGCAAATGGCACTATTTCATTCTTTTTAATGGCCAGGTAATAGTCCATTGAATATATATACCACACACATCTTCTGAAACCAATCATCTCTTGATGGGCATGTGGGTTGTTTCCGTGGCTATTGTAAACAGTGCTGCTTTGAACATAGGGGTGCATGTATCTTTTCAAATTACAGTTTTGTCTGGGTACATGCCCAGAAGTGGGACTGCTGGATTACATGGCAACAGATATATTGTTTGTTCAGCTTTAGAAAAGCAGAGAGATGACCACCCGAAACAAACAGATTTTGCTCCAGTGAAAAATTTCTTTCGGTGCCCATTAGGCTGAATAGATTCTTGCCCATGACCAGCATGAATGCATCCATAACAGGAACTCTGTCTAATTCAAAGGGGCAAGTTTCACAAGGGTGGACTGCAATGGTGGAGCAGGGCAAGCTTCAAGTTCCCTCCCTACCTTTAAAGTCCACATGAAGAATTTCTTTTCATTTGTCCTTGGAGTTAGAAAACTGGGAATACAGAACTTACTGGAATAATTATCCTTATGAATTCACAATCACAACCAGGCAAACTCATGTAGTGTTTAATCCTTCCAGAAATAAGTCAGGAACAGAAACCATAAGGCCATGAGCAGTTGGAAGAGGGGCTTTCCTTATATTTTCAACACAAACCTCAATTTTTTGGTAATACTCATTGGTAGTTCATAACCAAGAAGACATATTAATTTTAAAAAGAATAATAAACCCAGTAACTATTTGACCATAGTACCTTGTATGTACAGCATGCTAAGACATTTACAAAGGTCATCTGGAATCCCTACAACAAACCTGCAAGATAAATATTATCATTTTTTCAGATGAGCAAAGTTAAGTTTTAGATAGGGTCAGCCACATCTATTAAGGGTGTATATAGAGTAAGTCACAGTGGTCCTGGATCAATTCTCAATTCTTTCTCCCTAGAATGCCCTTCTACCATTTCTCTGCTTGGTAAACTCTGCTAATTATCTTTCAAGATCTGATTCAAATGCACCACCATTTATTTATTCATTTTAAACATCTACTATGCATCAAACTCAATGCCAAGCACTGGGATATAGGATAAAAATACACAGATCTTATCCACAAAGAAATCAGAGAGAGGAACAGAAAAAAAAACACTACTTAGAATACAGAGAGAGAAGTCACAACAGAGATACTGTGAGGGCACAAAGGAAGGTCACCTACATCAGACCAGGACAGAGGCAGGAGGCAGCTAAACCCTGAGCAAAACTGCTAAGCGAGGGAGAGAGGCCAGGGATCAGCATAAAAAAAGGTGTGGACTTGCCCTCAAAGGACTCCAAGTGGCCTGGCATGGCTCCAAAGGAAAGCAAAGTGTCCACCTCTGTGCCAGGGCATCCCAGGGGTCTCTACAGAGGGACCCTCAGAGTGGACTGGCCAGTCTCCTTGGAAAATGGCTTTCTGCCAGTGAGCCCTCCAGATACTATACATTTTCTTCATGTATTTTGACAGGGGGAAAAAAAAATAGCCTAGTAGACTGGTAGTTACAGGTCTTGTCTTGTCCTGACAAGAAGTTGGATTTTAGTCTGAGACTGATGGGAACGATTGGACGCTTCAGGAAGCCTTTCCTGACACCCTGACGTGTTACTCAGCCCTTCAGTTGTTTGTTTACCAGCCTGTGGTCTCCTAAAGGGCAGGGACAACCGGTTCGTAACCTTTGCATTCTCAGGGCCTTGCCCAGGCTCTGGTACGCCTACACCCTCACATAGTGAATGAGTTGATGAGTGGATGTAGGAGTAAGGGCACCAGACTGTCCTGCAGGCTGCACCAGGGGCCGCAGAGTAAGCCCCAAATATCATCAGGAACTGCACCAGGGCACTTCCTGTCAAACCTCTCAGGTGACTTATCCAGATAGCGGCCATGCTGGGCAGCACCCATCAAGGGACGACCTCTACGAGTTCTCAGCATTGCTACCTAGATTCCATGCTAGTCATTCCCGTGTGCGGCTGTGTGTTCCTGGCACTACTGCCTACTTCTGCTCTGAGGAATAAAAACTCAACATCCCCCACACCCCTTTCTTCCATCCAGGCAAAGACAATCAATGTCCCAACCCTAATGACCTGGAAAAACAGGGTGTTTTCAAAGATCCAAACGTATCCAAAGATCCAAACGTATCCTGTCTGTGTCCTCAAGTCCCGCCTGCTATGGTTTTTACACTGAGTTCTACTCCAGGGTGATGTCTCAGGTCACCTGGAAGGGGGAGGAGCCAGGGACCGTCCCCTCCAGCTTCCACAAGGGCAGCTCTGCTCTCCCCTGGCTTGTCTTTTGTTCATGGGCTTTCCACTTCATCCGAAGGGCTCTACAACAAGGGAAAGTGGGAGAAGTGCTGCTCAAGAAAGACTTAGACAGGCTTGAGTCAAATGCCTGCTTTACCACTCACAGCCGTGTGACCTTGAGAAAGCAAGCTCACCTCTCCAAACCTGTCTCCTCAACTGTGTAACAGTGCCGGCAATCCCAACACCTCACAGGAGAGTTGCAAGGAACAAATAACAAGAACTACCCTGCGACCTGAAACTGCCACCTATTGCTGGAAAACACTGCGTGCTTCTCCATGGAAAGGGCCTGAAATGAGAAAGTGTCTGGAGGGGCACTAGCATTCAGGGAAGAAGCCCTTCTGGGGATGACTTAACCAGTCAACGTGTTCCTCTGCCAATGTTCCTCTGTATTTTTATAACAGAAGGTGGGTGATATAAATGAAGGTTTGGTGTTCCTTTGGCAGGAATAGAGTCCGAAAAGGGGACTGGAGAAACACCCAATAAGTGGCTCTGAGCCCCCAGGGAGAGGTAGACATGATTTACTTGGGTTTAGCCTATTTTCTTGCCCTCCCAGGGTTAAGAGAAGGTCAAGAAGTCTGTTCAAGACCATTTACAAGTGGCCTCCCGGTACCAGCTCAGCTAGAACTCTGCTTCAGCATCCCTTCCCCTGAGAGAACTGCCAGCTCCCACAGGGTTGCCAGTAATTTCCCAAGAGTCCTCAGAGCCCAACCCCAAACCCTTGGGAATGCACCCCGTGTCAATCATTAACCACCTTCAGAGGTGCAGTAATCCTTTCCACTGTTTGGTAACGCTGGATGTGGGGGAAGGGTGTTTTTTCAAAGTGAAGGAAAGGCTTAGAGTGAACAGCAACCCTTCCGAACTGAAGGTGCAGCAATTCTGCACCTGTGCTGGGCCAGGGCTGTTTTTCTTATTAACCTGCGTGGACTTTAAGACTGCCAGCTCAGGGGTCCACTCTCTAAAAGGAGACAATGTCCCTTGAATGGGCTCCTGCGCTTGGTCATCAGCTGGAACCCCACATTGCAGGAACCACACTGACCGTTTAATAATCTTGGCAAAGACAGCTGAACTAGCATACATGAATGCACTTTGCAAACTGTGAGGTAGCATATAATCGCTCTTCTTATTGTTAACCAGGCCCTCATTCAAAATGACGACATATTTACATACTTAATACTACTTTACATATTTAATACTAATTTATTTACAAACATACATGTTAATATATTTATTGACATAATAAATACTTATTAACATGGCAATATGTGGACTTCCCTGGTGGTCCAGTGGCTAAGACTCTGTGCTCCCAATGCAGGGGACTCGGGTTCAATCCCTGGCTGAGGAACTAGATCCCACATGCTGCAACTAAAGAGTCCACATAAATCCCACATGCCCCAAACCAAAGATCCCGTGTGTGACAACTAAGGCCTGGCACAACCAAATAAATAAGTTAATTAAAAATAAATATTAGAAAAAACCAAAGAGCAGGAATCATAAAAAATGCACAAAACTGTTTTTTAAAAAAAGCATGAGCACTCATGTAAAAAAGGATAAATACAAAAAAAAAAAAAGGCAATATGTTCATGCTGCATTATATTCAAAAAGTTAGCTTACAAAACAGAAATGATCCCATTTTAAGGGACGGGTGGGTGATCATGGGAACAGGAACAAACACACCAAAATGTCATCATAGATTATCTTTAGAAGTGCGCTGTGGGTGATTTTCTTCTTTTCTTTCTTTTTCTCTTTTGTTTATCCATATTTTCTATTTTTTTTCTGCAGTGAACATGTTTTCCTTCTGTCATTTAAAAAACTTAAAATAATTAACAAAATGCCCCCACCTCATCCTACACACCACAGGCAAGGAGTCACCATGGGAGGATGCCCTTCGACTGTCAGCACTGCCCTCCCCGCACAGCACAACCAAAGGGAAACAATGTCTTCTTGAGGGAGTCTGGGCCATTCTCATCCTACCCCCCATCACAGCATGGAAGAGGTCCAGAGAACTATACTTGAAGAACAGTGAGACACACTTTGCTGGCCCTGGGCACCTGGCAACTACAGAGGCCCAAGGCCCTGGACGAGTTCAGCAGAGTGAAGGCGAGGTAGGGGAGCTCAAGGGAAGGTGGTTGGACTCAGGCTAAGCCCAGTATCTGACACTGAAACCATACCATTACCTTCCACACTCAAGGCCCATAAGGTAGAAACGAGATAGGAATAAGATGATACCTGGAGGATGTCAAGCTTGTTTTGCAGAAAACCAGGGAAACCACAGATACAGAAAACAACCTGCTTCAAGGAACACTGAGGGACAACCAATAGTGAACTTTGATAATGAACTTCACACATCACAGGCTGAAAATCCACCTCACGTAATGCAGGGAAGCCCCCTGAATTTGCACATGCAACCCATGCAGAGGCATGAAGAGCAGTCAAGACTGCAGAGAACTCCAGAAACTGACAAATCACCTTCCACCAATCATTTCCCAGCCCCTTCCCCTCTATTCCCTATTTTCACATAAATATCCCACTCAACAGTCAATTGATTTGTTGTTGTTCAGTCACTAAGTCATGTCCAACTCTTTGTGACCCCACGGACTACAGCACACCAGGCTTCCCTGTCCTTCACCATCTCCTGGAGTTTGCTCAGATTCATGTCCATTGAGTTGGTGATGCCATCCAACCATCACATCTTGTCGTCCCCTTCTCCTCCTGCCTTCAATCTTTCTTAGCATCAGGGCCTTTTCCAATGACTTGCCTCTTCACATCAGGTGGCCAAAGTATTGGATCAATCAATTAGGGAGACAGATCTGAGTACCACTTCCTGCTTGGCTGCCCTGCAATAAATCCTTTTTCTCTCTGCAAAAGTCTTGGTTGGTGTTAGGTCTTTCCATTATGCAGCAGGAAGCGAGCACACTTGCTTGGTCATAACACAGAGTAAGTAATTTTTAAATAAACATTTCTTGAAGGAGTAATGCATTACAAGGCAGTTTGGGAACCAGCTTTGTCCTGAGTTCCTAGACATGCTTTAGCTCTCGTGGGACATCCTGTGAGGTCTCAGGCGTGATGGGCCATGGGCCAATCCCCCTGGAAGAGGGTGCCCAAAGTGCAGGATTAAGAGTACACAGATGGTGAAGTGGCTGCAAGCACAGATTTTCAAGAGACACATATCTAGTTCAAATCACAGCTTTCCCTCTACCACCTGGGTGAACCTAGGCAACTAACTTCAATCGTCTAAGCCTCAGTTACATCATCTGTAAAATGGAAACAATAATACCTACTTTTGGAGTCATCTCCAAATTAAAGATAAGCTGCTTGCCATGGATAAGCTCTCTTTCCCCTTTTCTGTGGGATATAATTACAATACTTCTGCAGAAGTAACTGTCACTCAGATGTAACTGTTCAGATATGAACAACATGCTGAGGGATCCTTAAAGAATCTGAGTTCCTAAATGATCTCAAGGTGCACAGCTGTTCCACCAGTTTGGACAGGCTGGACTGCTCCTTGAAAAAGAAATACATTTCTTCCATTGATAGGTCTCTTTGTAACAGAAGCTTAGCTTAATACATCAACTAATCTAATTAGCCTACAGTCAAGTAAAAGTTGAAGCGTATGAAATTACTGTTTTTATAGGTCAAAAACAGTTGAATATCAGCATATAGCTCAACCTAATGAGATCTAATCAAATATTTTAAGCAAGTTTGGAACACTCTTTTCTTCACAATCGCTACTTCACCCTGTAATTAATGTGCAGGGAAGTAAGATTCAATATTCAGAAGCTATAAAGCATCATTGAAAGAAATTAAAGAAGGTCTAAATAAATAGAAAGATATCCCAGGCTCATGGATTCAAAGACTTAGTTTTACTTAGATGGCAATACTCCCCAAGGTGGTCTAAAGATTTAACACAATCCCTACAAAATTCTAGCTGCCTAATTTTCAGAAATGGACAAAAAGACCCTAAAACTCATATGATAACTGAAGAGACCCAAATAGCCAAAATAATCTTGAAAAAGAAGAAAGTTGGAAGACTCACACTTCCTAATTTCAAAACTTACTACAAAGCTACAGTACTTAAAAAACAGGTGGCGTTGGCATAATGGCAGACACATAGATCAATGAAATAGAACTGAGAGTCCAGAAATAAACTCTTACATTGTGGTGAACTGATTTTTGACATGGATGTCAAGACAATTCAATAAGGAAAAAAATAGTCTTCTCAACAAGTGGTGCTGAGACAACTAGATAGCCACATGAAATATAATGAAATTATACCTCCACCTCACACCACATACAGAAATTAAGTCAAAATGGAAGAGACCTATACATAAGAGCTAAAATTATAAAACTCTTAGAAGAAAAAAAAGGTATAAAACTTCATGACTTGGTTTCTTGGATAGGACACCAAAAAGCACAAGAAATCAAAGAAAAGGCTGATAAATTGGACACCAAAATTTAAAAAGCTTGTATTTCAAAGGATAATATCAAAAAAGTGAAAAGAAAACCCACAGAATGGGAGAAAATATTTACAAATCATGTACTTGATAAGGTTCTTGCATATAGAATATATAAAGAACTCTTTCAACATAAAAATGTAAGGACATATAACTCAATTTTAAAACTGGTAAAGGATTTCAACAGACATTTATTCAGAGGAGATATACAAATGACCAATAAGCACATGAAAATACGCTCAAGATCATTAGTTATCAGGGAAATACAAATCAAAACCACAATGAGATACCACTTTACATCAACTAAAATGGGCACAATAAAAAATAACCAGTGTTGAGATGATATGGAGAAATTGGAACACTCATATGTTGCTAACAGTAAGCCAAAAAAAAAATTGTTTGGCAGCTCCGGAAAAAGTTAAATAAAGAATTACCATACGACTCAGAAAATTTCATTCTGAGATATATACCCAAGAGAACTGAAAACATAAGTTCACACAAAAACTTATACACAAATGTACATAGCAGCATTATTTACATTAGACAAAAAGTGAAACAACCCAAATGTCCAACTAATGAATGAATAAACAAATTGTGGTGCATCCATACAATGGGATATTATTCAACTATTAAAAAAATGAAGTTGTGACACATGCTACAACATATATGAATCCTGAAAACATGCAAATGAAGGAAGCCAGACACGGAAGACCATAAAATGATTCCATTTATACAAAATGTCCAAAATAGGCAAATCCATCGAGACAAAAAGTGAATTATTGGTTTCCAGGAAGTAAGGGTAGAGATAGGAGATATTGGGGAATGACTGCTAATAGGTATTGAGGGCTTTTTTGAGTGATAAAAAGTATTCTGTTTGTCATGGGTTGAATGGTAGCTCTGAAAAGGTACATCCAAGTCCTAATACCCAGAATCCTTATTTGGAACAGAATCTGCCCTAGAGTCTCTGGAGAGAGTATGAGTCTACTGATACCGATTTCAGACTTCTGGCCTTTGGACCAAAAATTTCTATTGTTTTAAGCCACCAGATTTGTAGTAATTTGTTACAGCAGCTTTAGGAAACTAATAACAATGATGATTAGTGTAAAACAACGTAAATTCACAAAAAAAAACCATTGACATATATTTTAAAAGGTACACCTTATGGTATATGAATAATATCTCAATACTGTTATTTAAAATACACACACACAAGCTCACTTTACAACACAGTGAGAAGTAACAACTTCATAGACAAAATATAATGGTCATCTATAAGTCCTTTAAAGGATTTATAGATATAAAGATGATCTAAAGTCTTTTCTTTTATATACCAAGATGATGCTACTGTCTCACAGCCATGAGGATACTTAGACTCTGTAGATGCTCATTCTCCCATTAGTGGGAACAAGATTTTTAGATCCATGTCCTTGTGACTTTTTGGGCTGACATTAACTAGAGGGATGGTTGGTCTAATCTTTGACTCTGCAGTTCTGGGTACATGCTTGAGACCTATCTTCCCATTTCTTTATCAATGCTCAACAGACAAGACAGATCCTTAACTAAAAGCTTAGCTGGGTAACTGGAAAGGATAATTTCCAGCTCACCCAGAAAAAAGAGACAGCACAAACAATACTTATCCGCTGAAGAGCTTACAGTGAGAACAAGTTCATCAGTAACAGCCACTGATGCTAAGGAAACCAGGGTGACTGTGGGGAAGGTCTACGGGAGGGACTGGGTCCCCCACCATCCTGTAGGTTAGTACACACGGCCCCTAGAATCTCCTGGTCTTTCTTAGGGGTCAGTCACCAACACAGAGGAGCCTACACAGAGGTACCAGCCACAGCACTGCAGGGACTTCTGGTTGATGAGGCATCAGAAACTGTCATTCAGCAGTGTGGAATTTAGTATAAATTGCTCTGAAGAGGTCACCCAGACCTCTTGGGGGTGCCTGGGATTCTACACCAATGCTCCAAGTCCTGAGGCATCTGTGCAGTGAAAATACATCTGGGGAATGCTGACTGTTCACCTCTGGACCTTACCTCCACACGTCGCTGCCTTTGGAAAACATGGAGGCACGAATGACTTCAGGGGCCATCCAGGCATACGTCCCAGCCGCACTCATCTTGGTGGTTCGGTGCCATTCCCGAGCCAGGCCGAAATCAGTGATCTTCAGAACCTTGTTGCTCAGGTCTCCATTCTCCACCTTCTGGAGGATCAGTACTGGACAAGGAAAGGAACACAGAAAAAAACCAGAGAGTCTGCATTAATCACAGGAAACCACGCAAAACAGAGCCCTCCTGCCATCCTCTGGGCCTCTCCTGCAGACTCCATTGTGTGGCTACCGTGGGTGGATGGTGGAGCCACCATCCTTAAACACCTCGGATGTACTCATTCTGGTGCCAGATATACTGCAGGCATGATCTCAACGCTCACAACCACCTTATGAGGTAGATACTATTGCCACGGCTGCTCTACAGACGAGGAAACTGCAGTGCTACTAAATAAATTTTCCAAGGTCACTCAGCTAATAAGCCAGGGCTGAAACCCTGGCAGCCTGACCCAAGAGCCTCCTCTGTTACCGTGACACCGTAGGGCCCCCTCACACCCCAGGACAGAAGAGCAGGGGGTCACAGCCGACTCTCCTGAGGAGAAGCTCCCCAGGCTTCCTGTCTCTTTCAGGGCACTCCTGGGCTTTCACCACTCTCAAACCACCAAGAGTGGAGGTGCCTGTTGGACTTCTGAGGTTTTCAGACAGTGTCTGAACAGTTTCCATGAGCCTCTGCAAGTGACTTTATTTAAAGTCTTACGAAAGCATGTCTTTGGGGCACAGAGTTTCCCCTTAATCTGAGCTCCTGGGACGTGAGGAAGCCGAGCCTCCATTCCCACAGCTGGGACGGTTCCCAGGGCCCCTGGGTTGGCACCCCTCTGAGGCCCAGATGCTGAACCACCTGGAGTTCAGAGCTCTGTGAGCAGGATTTCAGAGAAGGAGGGAGGATTCTCTCTGCCGTTCAAGTCTAAACGGGAAGAGCAGGAGAAGGGGGTGGGTTTTAGGACAAGAGCTGAAAGCAATCCCTCAAGTCATACAACTGTACTTTTCTTTTCCTGCCCCCTAAACCGCACCCGGCACATGTCCACTGAATTGTTACACAACAAAAGGATGTGGGCCAAAGTTTTCTATGTCCTGTGTGCTTCCCAGAAAATCAGCAGTAAAGAGAGATTGTTGTTGCTGCTGCTGCTAAGTTGCTTCAGTCGATTGTTGTTGTTTAGTTGCCAAATCTCGTCCAATTCTCTGCGACCCCATGGACTGTAGCCCACCTAGTCTCCTCTGTCCATGTAATTTCCCAGGTTAGGGATTCTTTCTGACCCAGGGATTCTTTCTGACCCAGGGATCGAACCTACGTCTTCCACTTGGCAGGTGCATTCTTTACCACTGAGCCACCAGGGAAGCCCCAAAGAGGGATGACAAGCAGCTAGAGGGCTAGAAGCACAAAAGAAGATAGCCGCTCCCTGGATCTAATGGACTAAGTTCCTTCCTCCACACCCTCTCCCCTGCTCCCCTGACCCCTGACACACCCCCACCCCACTCCAAGCTTCCAGCATTCTGAATGGGTCCAAGTCTTGAAATGCTTGGGAGATTAAAACAAACAACAAATAACTTTCTACATCTCATCTAATCACAAAAATCTTCCCAGATTCTTCTGTGCCTCTCTCCCCTTCTCTGCAGGTAGAGAGATAACAGACTAATAAGCACTCAGGCTGCTGGGGAAGCAGCACTACAGAAGCTACCATGCCCTCTGCAGTGGTGGTAACTGGTTGCTAAGCATTTCTCTGAGCCACTTTTAAATAGAAGACGCGGGGAGAGCCCTTCCCCTTACAGATCCAATGGAGTGACAGGATTGGACAGGTGGCTGGGATGGGGGGCAGTGGGAGGAGGGTTATGGTTTCACAATGCTTCATGAGTTCAGCTGAGCTTTCTCGGAGCCTATGCTGGAACGGGAAGGCAGAGAAGTTTAGATGCTATGACAGGAGACTGACTTTTAGAAACGGAATGGCCTACTGAAGATGATTTTCTAAATATATCAGTCACTGGATGGCTTAAGAGGGATAGCCAAAAGATGCAAACAGGCAAGAGGCAGCCCAGGGCAATTTGTGTAAACTGGAATGCCTTTAGACAGTGCCCGTCCAGCCCAGTTCCACCCAATCTCCATGACTCCCTGCTGCCTTACAGCCAGATGACCTCAAACATCTGTTCTAACAAGTTGGGCTCCTGAAAGCATGGAAGTTAGAAATCTCTGGCCTAGGGGTCCTGCCCACAGCAAAGGAGAAAGGTTATAAATCCTGGCAGTCAGTAATTCTAGCAGATGGTTGCAGTCAATGGTTCTCAAGAATAGTGTCCTGAAATACTGGTATCTACCAAATATGTATTACTATTAACAATCAAAGCAACAAAGTTTGTGAAAGCTGTTTTTTGGTAGTGTTTTAAAACTGAGATGAAATCCATATAACAGAAAATTAACCATTTTGAATTGAACAGTCCAGCCGCATTTAGTACACTTGCAATGCTATACAACCACCACCTCTGTCTAGTACCAAAACATTTTCAACACCCCCAAAAGGAAACCCCATATCCATTAAACAGCTATTATATGCAGAGTATATGCACATATACATCATGTGAAATGCCAGGCTGGATGAAGCACAAGCTGGAATCAAGATTGCTGGGAGAAAGATCAAGAACCTCAGATATGCAGATGATACCACTCTAATGGCAGAAAGCAAAGAGGCACTAAAGAGCCTCTTGATGAGGGTGAAAAAGGAGAGTGAAAAAGCTGGCTTGAAACTCAGCATTCAAAAAACTAAGATCATGGCATCTGGTCCCATTACTTCATGGCAAATAAATGGAGAAAAACTGGAAACAGTGACAGACTTTATTTTCTTGGGCTCCAAAATCACTGCAGACGGTGACTGTAGCTGTGAAATTAAAAGATGCTTGCTCCTTGAAAGAAAAGATATGACAAACCTAGACAGTGTATTAAAAAGTGACACCACTTTGCCAACAAAGTCCGTATGGTCCAAGCTATGGTTTTTCCAGTAGTCATGTATGGATGTAAAGAGTTGGACCATAAAGAAGGCTGAGTGCTGAAGAAGTGATGCTTTTGAACTGTGGGGCTGAAAAAGACTCTTGAGAGTCCCTTGGACAGCAAGGAGATCAAATCAGTCAATCTTAAAGGAAATCAACCCTGAATATTCACTGGAAGGACTGATGCTGAAGCTGAAGCTCCAACACTTTGGCCACCTGATGCGAAGAGCCAACTCATTGGAAAAGACCCTGAGGCTGGGAAAAAGTGAAGGCAGGAGGAGAAGGGAGCAGCAGAGGATGAGATGGTTGGATGGCATCACTGACTTAATGGTCATGAGTTTGAGCAAACTCCAGGAGATACTGAAGGACAGGGAAGCCTGGCGTGCTGCAGTCCATGAGGCCACAAAGAGTTGGACACAACTTAGCAAGTGAACATTATCATCACACATCATCCCCGTTCTCCCCTCTTCCTAGCTTCTGGCAACCACCAACTTGCTTTCTAATGTTTCCAAGGTTCACCCACATTGAAGCTCATACCAGTACTTTATTCCTTTTTAGTGACTGAATAGTATTCCATCATATATATATACACCATAATTTGTTTCTCCTTTTGTCCACTGATAGACATTTGGGCTCTTTCCATCTATTGATTATTGTGAATCTGCTGCTATAAACATATGTGCACATATACTTGTTTGAGTGCCTATTTTCAATTTTGGGGGGTGTATACCTAGGAGTGGAATTATTAGGATATATGGTAATTCTCTGTTGGACTTTCTGAGGAAGCACCAAATTATTTTCCACAGCAGCTGAACCATTTTACATTCCCATTAGCAATGTATGAGGGTTCCAATTTCTCTGCATTCTCATGATACTTGCTATTTTCCTTTTCCTTTTTCTTCTTATTATTGTCATCCTACTAGATGTAAACTGGTATCTCACTGAGGTTTTGATTTGCATTTCCCTAATGACTAATGACACCGAACATCTTTTCTCATGCTTATTGGCCATGTGTACGTCTCCTAAGGAGAAATGTCTGTCATTCTGTTGCTGAGTTATGAGTTCTTTATATATCCTGGATACTAGACCCTTATCAAACACATGATTTGCAAATATTTTTCCCTTTCTATAGGTGTTTTACTTTCTTGATAATGGTCTTTGATGTACAAAAGTTTTTAATTTAGATGAAGTCCACTTCACCTATTTTTCCTTTTGTTGTTTCTACTTTTGATGTAATACCAAAGAACTGCCAGATCCAAGTTCATGAAGGTTTGCCCCTATGTTTTCTTCTAAGAGTGTTACGGTTTCAGCTCTCATATTTAGGTTGTTAATCCATTCTTAGTTAATTTCTGTATTCATATGAGATAGGGGTCCAGTGCCAGTCTTTTGCATGTGAATATCCAATTTTCCCAGCACTGTTTGCTAAAAGGGAAAGCTTTACTTTTTAAAACAGAGTGGAGCATAGTTTCCTCCAAACATGTTTTCCTAGGTATGAGAGAAAGGTTATATTCATAGCAGCTTACTTATCTACACCACTGCTATGAGGCCATTCCAAGCGTCTACTGCTGACAAACACAGATGCAGCAGTAACAAACTACTGTGTTTTTACTTCTTGGAAAACTTAAGGATGTTTTATCAAAATCTGGTGAATTCCATGAAAGCGTATCATATAAACCCCCCTCTTGTGGGGGGTGTGGTAGAACAAATGCTGAAAACTAATATATACAAGTCAAGAGGAGTCTGGCCAGGCAGAGGAAGAGAAAGAAAAAGATGCATTGAACTCAAATCCTAGTGATTAATCAGATATAGGGGCTTGACACAGAAGGAAGACATCTCTTGTCTTTCAGATATGGATGACAAGTAGAATGGCAGTACCCCTAACTGAGAAGTCGAAAGACAAACCCATTTGAGGAAGCCAAGTTCAGTCTGGGACATAATGGGTTAGGGTGACAGTAACAAGAGTCAGTGAGAATAGAAAAAAACAAAAACAAAAACAGGCAATCTAAATTCCAGGCTTGACATTTTCCATGCAACGCTTGTTAAGTTTCATAAACTCTGCATCATTATTCCTGATTCTATAAAATGGGGATAAAGATTAAAGGCAATACAGTGATAAGGCACCCACCAGAGTGCCTGACACATAAACAAATAGGCACGCAGGATATTACAGCTATCATTACCACTATTATGATTAAGGGTCTCATATGTATGTGGAAACCATGGGACTCTGAGTTCAAAGTACTGAGAACTCTATTGGAAAGCCTGGCAGGCCCTGACACATAATAACCATGCAATACATCTTTACTGTATAAATACATGGGCTTCTCTGGTGGCTGAAACAGTAAAGAATCTGCCTATAACATGCAAGATCCAGGTTCGATCCCTAGGTCGGGAAGATCCCCTGGAGAAGGGGAATGAAGGAAATGGCAACCCACTCTAGTGTTCTTGCCTGGAGAATTCCATGGACAGAGGAGATTGGTGGGCTACGGACCATGGGTCGCAAAGAGTTGGACATGACTGAGTGACTAAATCAAATGGTTGATTAAATAATAATGACAGCTAACCATTATTGATCACTTATTATATACAGACATAGCTCATTTCATCGTACTTTGCCTTATTGTGCTTCATGGATACTGCAAAGAAAAGTTTGTGACAACCCTGCATTGACAAAGTCTACAGGTGGCATTTTTCCAACAGAATTTGCTCACTTCATGTCTCTGTGATAATTCTTGCAATATTTCAAACTTTTTCATTATTATTATGCTTGTAATGGTGATCTGTGATCAGTGACATTTGTTCTTACTGTTGTAATTGTTTTGGGGAACCATGAACCATACCCACAAAAGATGGCAAACTTAATTGGTAAATGTGGTGTGTTGTGTGTGTTCTGACTGCTCCATCAGCTCTCTCCCATCTCTCTCCCTCTCCTCAGGCCTCCTTATTCCTTGAGACACAACATTATTGAAATTCGGCCATTTATTAACCCTACTATGGCCTCTAGGTATTCAGGTGAAACTCTCTCACTTTAAATCAAAAGCTAGAAATGATTAAGCTTAGTGAGGAAGGCATGTCAAAAGCCAAGACAGGCCAAGAGCCAGGCCTCTTGCATCAGCTGTTCAAATGGCAAATACGAAGGAAAAAAGTCTTGAAGGAAATTAAAAGTGTTACCCCAGTGAATACATGAATGATAAGAAAGCAAACAGGCTTATCGATGATATGGAGAAAGTTTGAGATCCAGATAGAAAAATCAAACCAGCCACAACACTCCCTTAAGCCAAAGCCTAATCCAGAGCAAGGCCCTAACTCTCTTCAATTCTCTGAAGGCTGAGAGAGGTGAGGAAGCTGCAGAAGAAAAGTGTGAAGCTAGTAGAAGTTGTTTCAAGAGGTTTAAGGAAAGAAGCCATCTCCATAACATAAAAGTGCAAGGTAAAGCAGCAACTGCTAATGTAGAAGCTACAGCAAGTTTTCCAGAAGATCTAGCTAAGATCATTAAGGCAGGTCACTCCACTAAACAGCAGATTTTCAATGTAGAGGAAACAGCTTTATATTAGAAGCTGCTACCTAGGACTTCCATAGCTAGAGAAGAAAAGTCAATGCCTGATCTCAAAGCTTCAAAGGACAGGCTGATTCTCTTAGGGGCTAATGAAGTGGATGACTTTACGTTGAAGCCAGTGCTCATTTGCCATTCCAAAAATCCTAGGGACCTTAAGAGTCATACAAAATTTACCTAGATGGGTACCAGGCAAGCCTGGATGACAGCACCTCTGTTTACAACATGGTTTACTGATTATTTTAAGCTCACTGTTGAGACCTACTGCTCAGAAAGATTTCTTTCAAAATATTACTGCTCACTGACAATACATGTGACCATCCAAGAGCTCTGATGGAGATGTACAATGAGATTCTTGTTGCTTTCACAACTGCTCACACAACATCCATTCTGTACCCCATGGATCACGGAGCAACTTTGCCTTTCAAATCTTAAAATTATTTAAGAAATACATTTCTTAAGACTATAGCTCCCACAGTGATGTATCTGATGAATCTGTGCAAGGCCAATTAAAAAACTTCTGGAGAGGAGTCAACATTCTCCATGCCATTAAGAACACTAGTGATGTTCAAAATATCAACATTAACAGGAATTTAGAAGTTGGTTCTGACCCTCACAGATGACTTTGAAGGGTTCAAGACTTCAGTGGAGGAAGTCTCTGCAGATGTGATGGAAAGAGAAATAACACGAATTAGAAGTAGTATCTGGAGACATGACTGAATTGCTGCCGCCTCATAATAAAACTTTAACAAATGAGGAATTGCTTCTTAATGGAAAAGTGGTTTCTTGAAATGGAATCTATTCCTGGTGAAGACTGTTGAAATAACAAAGGTAGAATATTACATAAAACTTAGTTGATAAAGAAGCTGCAGGGTTTGAGAGGATTGACTCCAATTTCACTCTACTGTGGGTAAAAAACTATCAAACAACATTGCATGCTACAGAGAAATCATTTGTCAAAAAAAAGTCAATCAATTCTGTAAACATCACTGTCTTATTTTAAGAAATGGTACAGCCACCCTGATCAGTCAGCAGCCATGAACACTGAGGCAAGACCCTCCACCAGCAAAAAGATCATGACTCACTGAAGCTTCAGATAATGGCTAGCATTTATCAAGAAAGTATTTTTAATTAAGGTATGTATATTGTTTTGTGGACATAATAGACTACACTCAACAGGCTACAACACAGTGTAAACATAACTTTTATATGCACTGGGAAACCAAAAAATTCACGTGACTTGCTTTATTGTGATACTTCACTGTGGTGGTCTGGAACCAAATCCAAAATATCTCCAAGATACAAGCCTATAGTGGAGTTATGCTCTTTACATGATGTATGTAAAGAGCTTGCCATCACCTTAGTTAATCCTTAAACCAATCCTATGAAGTAAGCATAATTATTTTCCCTATTTCACCCGTGCTGAAACAGACACAGGGAGGTTAAGTCAGCTGCCCACAGTGAGTGAGGGATGGAGAGGTGTTCCAAGGCCGGATCTCTCTTCACGTGTTGTGCCATCAAGAGGACAGGAAGAAATCCTATACATCTTTATGGCTTAGCTCAATTTCCACCTGATCCCTAACGCTGTCATTAATCAACTAGTCTTCACTGTTCTCCTTTTTCATGAAGTATTCCTTCAGCACCCAAAACCAGTGCCACATAATTTAACACTATATGCTATTTTTTTAAGATTTTTTTTTTTTTTTTTGCTGCACAGGTCCTAGTTTCTGCACACTGGGTCTTAGGTATGGCATGCAGAATCTTAGTTGCAGCATGTAGAATCTAGTTTTCTGACCACAGATCGACCTCCAACCCCCTGCACTGAGAGAGCAAAGTCTTAACCACTGGACCACCAGGGAAGTCCCCTATATGCTTCTTCCCCTCCAGGAACGAAGCAGAGGACCATGCTCTCAGAAAGAACCAACCCCTCACTGGTCCCTTATTTCACTGAAGTAGTCCCTGTGCATCTTCTCAGACTATCCTCTTCCCCATCCTGTTGCTGCCAGGGTTGGAGGGACATCCCTCCTACATTATCCAACCATGAAGCACTAAGGGGAGCTGGGTGGGTACCAGGCAAGACAACAAGACTGGAGAAAGGGGGAATACTTCAGCCAGGGTTAATGGTGATGAATGCATCCTGCTGCTGTCAGGCGGGTTGGGGTAACACAAGGATAGATAAGCTGGAGATGTTGTCCTTAAGCGCCCCCTGCATGATGTATGCAAAGACATGTGACAAAACTGAGGATCAGCTCAAGACGACATGTGCTTCAACTGAAGGCTCATGTTCTACCATCAGCAGTAAGATAATCACAGTTTTCCAAGCCTCAGTAAACCAAGGACACTATTTCCAGATAGGCCACCGCCTATATACCATTTACTTAGTATTTCTCATTAATCTGACTTTTAAAAAATTACAAAAAGAAAAAATTTTGTATCATGATTTTAAGTGGAAAAAAACAAATATTCTCCTAGTATCAGGTAACCTGTGCAAATAAATAAAATGAGAACAAAAATTAATGTTAGTAAGTTTCAGCAGATCCTGCACTAGTCAAAGTTCTGAGCCTAAGACCAGCTGCCTCTGTTAGAAAATATTGCAAGGGTTAGAGAGGAATAAAGGCAAATTCGCACCAAAATGAATGTTGATCCTCCATGAATTCAGAGAGAGTAAATGACTTTCTATGGGATTTGATGTTCTCTAACACAGACCACCAGCAAGGATCTCAAGTCCATCCCCTGCTAGAACAAGAGAGAGAGAAATGAATGAGTCAGGCAGGGGTGGCCACAAAGGACACTGTGAGTCTGACCAAGTATCACTTAGCTGGAGGCCAGGCTCTCAAAACTTGGCATAACTGAGGAGACTTTCCCATATGTCCTAATGGGAAATTGAGCTTTGGTTGATGATTTATCATTTTGAGATTTCTAATTAATTATTCATCTCCATTAGCACAAGGGACTTTGATTCACTAAATGTTCACCTTGGCGCCAAGGTTCCCACATCCCCAAGCTTTCATTTGGCCCAAATGATTCAACATCATCTCTCCCAGATTAAACAATAGGTCCATTCTGTTTTGAGTGCTGTGTTTTACTTGGTTTAGTTTTTGGTTGTTTTTTTTTTTTTTAAAAAGCTGTCAAATATATATACACATGAAAGAGTGTATAAAACACATAGGATTTAAAGAATAAGATGAAAACCCATCTGACTCCATCCAGTCCCTTAGAAGCTCCACTCGTTCCTCTCCATCACATCCCTTCCCCTCTCTCCAGATATCTCACAATCTTGACTTCTATTGCTGTTGTTCAGTCACTAAGCCGTGTCTGATTCTTTGCAATCCCATGGACTGCAGCACACCAGGCTTCCCCAACCTACACTATCTCTTGGAGTTTGCTCAAACTCATGGCCATTGAGTTGGAGATGCCATCCAACCATCGCATCCTCTGTCGTCCCCTTCTCCTCCTGCCCTCAATCTTTCAAGGCATCAGGATCTTTTCCAGAGTTGGCTCTTCTCATCAGGTGGCCAAAGTATTGGAGCTTCAGCTTCAGCATCAGTCCTTCCAATGAATATTCAGAACTGACCTCTTTTAGGACTGACTGGTTTCATCTCCTTGCTGTGACTTCAATTATTTGTCCCTGTTATCTTACCCGCTATGTATACATTTGTGAATTAAGATGTAATTTAGTTTTGAAAAAGTGAGTGATGAGCACAAATGTAGCTAGATGTACTAGTTTCCTGGGGCTGCTGTCAAATTAACACAAATATGGCAGCTTAAAACAACAGAAATCTACTGAATCTCCGATCTGAAGCAAGACTTCTGGTCCAAAATCAAGGTGCTGGCAATGGCCATGCTACCTCCAAAGGCTGTAGGGAAGAACCCCCCTTTGCCTCTTCAGGCTCCTGGCGGCTGCCAGCAATTCTGTGTTCCCCAGCTTAGGGCAGCATAACTCCAGTCTCTCTACTGGCCATCTGCCCTCTGTGTCTGTCTCTGGTCCTCACATGGCATGCCCATTGCTGTGTCTCTCTATCCAAAATTCTCTCTTCTTATAAAGACACCAAGCACTGGATAAGGGCCAGTTCTCATACCACAGGACCTCATCTTCACTTGATTACAGAGACCCTATTTCTGGGAATTCCCTGGAGGTCCAGTGGTTAAGACACCCTGTACTTTTGCTACAGAATGCCTGTTCAATCCTGGCTGGGGAACTAAGATCCTATAAGCCACGTTACATGGCCAGAAGAAAAAGAAAAAACAAAGACTATTTCCAAATAAGGTCACACCCACAGGTTAGAACTTCAACATGTCATTTTTAGGGAGACACAATTTGATCCACAATACAGTAAAAAATATTGCCTTTGCTAGACGAAAGCTCTCAAGGAAATAAGCTAAACGGTGTCTGGCCATGGTCCCAGAGAACTGACAAGAAGAGCCCTTCCTGAGAAAGTCAGTAAGCAAGATCATATACGAGGGCTAGAAAAACTGGGTAGGTGGCCATGGTGGGGACAGCTGACTGCAGGCAATTGTGGGGAGAGATGCAGACATTGGCTATCCATCAGAAATATGTTTGTGGGGGGTGGGCTCCCTCTATATTCCGTTTCTAAATTCACTTGGGCCTACCTCAGGTTCTTGGGGTTGGTCAAAGAAAACATTTTTGTCTATCCAGGCAACAGAGTTTCATGAGCACATGAGCAAGACAGCCAAGTATGGATAAGAATCCCGACGAGGCTCCCTAGGTAGTCATTCCTCAGGTTAAACTGACGGAGCACCAGCAGTAGGCGAGTTGGAGATGACAGTCCTAAGTCACACTTTGGGATCCAAACTGCCCCCCTCTGTGTCTCATGCACAGCTCCTCTCCTGGGGTCTCCTTTCACAGTCCTCGGGGGTTTCCCTTCATCGGGGTCCTGTGTCCTATACCCTGCTTTCTCTTTCTGCTGCCTTCTTCTCTTACTTTAGTGATAGGCATTCTCCAACAGCTCCTTAGAAAGAATGCATGGAAGGTACACTTTCTTTGTTATAAAAGTTCTATGTTCTATCCCCATACTTGGCATAAAAATGATGAGATTTTCCTTCATCATCTTGAAGGCATCATGCATCAGTTTCTTGCTTCCAACATTGCAGTTCAGGAACCTGGAGCCATTTTGCTTCCTGATGCTCTGTATGTGATGTGTCTTTTTCTTTCAAGAAATTTTGAGTTGCTTCTTAATCCCCAGTGTTCTGAAATATCAGAGGGATGTGCCTTGGGTGAAGACTTTGTGAGTCCTCTCAAATCTGAACACTCATGTTCTTCAGTTACAGGGAACTTTCTTGAAGTATTTCACTGTTACTTTCTTCCCCATATTTCTCTATTTTCTCTCTCTAGAGCCTTTATTATTTAGGTCTTAGGCTTTCTTTATTGGCCTTCCAATCTTCTTATCTTTCCTCCTCTACTTTTTCATCTTTTTTCTCCTTTTGATCTTCTTCCTGAAATGTTATCACTTTGTCTTCTAACCCTTCTATTAGGTTTCTCATTTCCCCTATCATGACTTCAGTTTCTAAGGGACCTCTTTTCTGTTCTCTGAAAAAAAATCTTTTTTTTTTCGATTGAAAGACAAGCACCTTTCCCAGAACAATCTCTGAGCTGCAGCAAGGCAGAAAGGGAAAATGCAACAGATAAAGAACCAGAATGCCTGGGTTTCTGGCTTCAGGGCTATGCAATCTTCACCAGGCCCCCGTGGCCCACCTCTGACCTTCTCAAGAGTCTATAATTCCTTGAAAGCTGTGATGGTTCCCCCCCACCTCCCCAGGGGTCAGCACAGCTCCCCCACCCATCTTGAGCTGAAGGCCAGCTACAGTTAAGGGCAATTAGGCCAGAGGCATTAGGCCAGAGGATTCTAGCCCAGAGAAAAGCTCCCCTCACCAGACCCAGCCAGGCCTTAGGGCGCCTGAGTCAGCTCTGAAGACACAGCTTCCGGCAGCTCCTTGTCTCCAGGGGAGGGAAGAAGACCTCCGGCTCAGCCCCACCCAGCAGCCCAGGGAACCAGCAGTAAAACCCCACGGCAGGCTCGCTGTGGGGCTGAATCAGCCGGAGCCACGTGGAAGAGCCTCACTTCATTGAGAGCATGGCCAGCACCCAAGCCCCGGCCTCTCCTGCGCCCTGGCCCTCGGCCCACTCTGTGCCCCCGGGCGAGGCCGAGAGAGGCCGGACGGACCTGCTCACCGCGGCGAATGATTCAGCGCCTAGACTCCCTGACTCTCCGCCTCAGGAGAGGGGTGGCGTTGCCGGGAGATGGCAGGGAGATGCCGGCGGCCGCTGCGGCCCCAGCCGGGTTCAGCCCTGTCAGCAGAGCTGCGCCGAGGTCCGCGGGCACGGCCAGCAAAACAACGGGGCTTCCCGGCAAACACCCGGCACAGGCAGCCAGAAAGCCCTGTCGGGAGAATTGCAGAAAGATGGAGCGAATCGGGTGCTTGGGGATTTAGGATCCACTCGTTCTTGGTACAGAAGAGGAAACCAAAGTGAAAGGGCATGTGCGGTGAACTCCTGGCAAAGCCAGAGAACTCGGTACAAGGAGGGACTCTGTCCTAGAGCCAGGGCAAATCCGAACTGTGACAGCCTCCCTTCTGTAACCTGAAGAGGCCTAATAGGTGTTCAATGAATAATGGTCCTGAACGAATGAATGAATACAAACTATCCCCAAAGGTTTCTAATTAAGTCAGTTAAGGCAGTGGCCCCAAATATGTGTTTGAGGACTGGTTACACTGGATTCACCAGAGGCTACAGCAATTATTCCTGATCTTTTAAAATATGTCCTTTCGGCTTTTAAAAAATGCTATTATGATGGCAGCTGTACTTACAGTGTGTGTTGATTAAGAAGAAAACACTAACCAGAGCTCATGTTCATGGGAGCCTTCGTGTGCATAATCTTATTTAATTGTCTCAACCATTCTGGAAGGCACTGAAGATATGGAGAGTGAAATGAAGAGAGGCTGGCCCACAGGTGGCAAGAGGTAGGGACAGGACATAACCCAGGTCTGAATAAGGAGAGTCCCAGACTACCAGGCTATATTAAACACCCTGGAGAAAAGTGTTTTTAAATGACTTTGCATTTTATCAACACAGTAGCACCTACACACCTTTTAAAAACAGAAATATGAATACTCATACTTTCTACAGTGCATTTAGATTCAAAGGCACCTTGCAGTAGCCCCCTCCCCCAGGGTCTGCAGCCTACCATTGGGAATCACTGATGGCCAGGCTGCCACCGGAAGCCCATTCTGCAAAAAAAGAACAGCTGGTTACTGCCCCTGGGGGAAGGGTCCACTCGTCTGCCATCATCTCCCATCCAAGAAACAGGTGTCCCAAAGCCTCCGACTCCAGAGGGATGGATGGGTGAGTACCTTCAAGGAAGGGTTAAAAGGGTTAAAAGAGAAGGACAGACTCAGCAGCATTTGTGAGAAAGAAAACAAAGTGAAAACACAGCAGAAACGAACGAACTGCCACATTAGCAATCCTGGCAGCGTATCATGAGAGGACTAACAAGGGATTAATGGCAGGAAAAGAGCTTAAAGTGTGTGACCCAGACTGCCAGTCGCCCTGCAGTGGTTATGCTCCCCTCCTCCCATAGTAACAGAACCCTCCATTTCAAGATGGGCACCCGGCCACGGATAACATTAACATTTCCTAGGCACCTTGTTCCAAGGTACAGCCAGGTGCCTAAGAAGTATCATGTGACTGCTTTCTGTAACCTGTCATAAAGGACATCAGCTCAGGGCTTTTGGCCCTTCTTTTCATCCCTTCCTACCCTGCGCTGCCTGGAACATGAATGTGATAGCTGGAGATGGAGCTACCATCTTGGACTAGGAGGAGAAGATCATGCCCAAAGGCTGGCAGAGGTATGGATGGAGGAGTCTAGAGCCCATGGAACAGAGATGCTGTGCCAGCCGTGGATGGTCTCCTGTTAAGACCTTTATATACAAGAGAAACAGATTTATCTCAGCTACTGTTACTTTGGGTGTCTATTTCTCATAGCTAACTTAATCTAACTAATACAAAGTTCAATTTCACTACTATAAAATCTCTTTATAGCAAAACAGAAATAGACACGTTAAAATTGAAAATCTAAACCAAAAGCCACATTCCAGGCAATAAAATCTCCATATGATATAGCCAAGGATTTGGACAGCCTCTCCAAACTGCTATAAAATGATTCAATTTGAAACGTGTTTCAGATGCATATTTTTTTTTTTTTAGTAGAATGTCATGTTCTATAATAAGTGTTGACTTAAATCCTTCCCCCCCCCCAAAAGCCCACATGTATAGAGGGCCCATATGCATTGTGCTAAGTACAGAGTGTTCAAATATAAATAAAACCAGTACCTCCCCTCAAGAAGATCACTAGCCGGGATGGAGATTCAGGGAGTAAGAAAGGCAAGAGCAGGAGAGCTTTATTTTTTATTATGAACCTTGTGATATAATTTGGTTTGTCAGACGAGATAATACGCATGCGTTACTTTAAAAATATGCATATATTGTTGCTGTTTAGTTGCTCAGTTGCATGTAACTCTTTGAACCCCCTGAACGGCAGCACGCCAGGCTTCCCTGTCCTTCACTATCTCCTGGAGTTTGCTTAAACTCATGTCCATTGAGTCAGCGATGCCACCCAGCCATCTCATCTTCTGTTGCCCCGTTCTCCTTCTCACCTTAATCTTTCCCAGCATCGGGGTCTTTTCCAATGAGTCGGCTCCTCACATCCAGTAGCCAAAGTACTGGAGCTTCAGTTTCAGCATCAGTCCTTCCAATGAATATTCAGGGCTGATTTCCATTAAGATTGACTGGTTTGATCTCCTTACAGTCCAAAGGACTCTTCTCCAGCACGACAGTTTGAAAGCATCAATTCTTTAGTGCTCAGCCTTCTTAATGGCCCAACTCCACATCCATACATAACTACTGGAAAACCATAGCTTTGACTATATGGACCTTTGTCAGCAAAGTGATGCTTCTGCTTTTTAAAACACTGTCTAGGTTTGTCATAGCTTTTCTTCTAAGGAGCAAGCATCTTTTAATCTCATGGCTGCAGTCTCTCTGCAGTGATTTTGGAGCCCAAGAAAATAAAGTCTGTCACCTTTTCCATTGTTTCCCCATCTATTTGTCATGAAGTAATGGGACTGCAAGGAGATCCAACCAGTCCATCCTAAAGGGAACTAGTTCTGAGTGTTCCCTGGAATGACTGATGTGTTGTAGCTGAAGCTCCCAATACTTTGGCCACCTGATGCGAAGAGCTGACTCATTTGAAAAGACCCTGACTCTGGGGATGACAGGATGAGATGGTTGGATGGCATCACCGACTCAATGGAGATGAGTTTGAGTTAACTTCGGGAGTTGGTGATGGACAGGTAGGCCTGGTGTGTTGTGGTCCATGGGGTCGAGAAGAGTCGGACATGACTGAGCAACTAAACTGAATGGGACTGGATACCAGGATCTTAGTTTTTTGAAAGCTGAGTTTCAAGCCAGCTTTTTCACTCTCCTCTTTCACCTTCATCAAGAGGCTCTTTAGTTGCTCTTCACTTTCTGCCATCAGGGTGGTATCATCTGCCGATATGAGGTTACTGACATTTCTCCTGGCAATCTTGATTCCAGCTTGTGATTCATCCAGCCCAGCATTTCACGTGATATATTATACATATAAGTTAAATAAGCAGGGTGACAATATACAGCCTTGGCGTAGTCCTTTCCCACTTTGGAACCAGTCTATTGTTCCATGTCTGGTTCTAACTGTTGCTTCTTGACCTGCATACAGGTTTCTCAGAAGGCAGGTCAGATGGTCTGATATTCCCATTCTTAAAGAGAATTCTTATTCTTTTTAAGAATTTTCCACAGTTTGTTGTGATCCATACAGTCAAATCCTTTAGCATAGTCAATGAAGCAGAAGTAGATGTTTTTCTGGACGTCCGTTACTTTTTCTACGATCCAAGGGATGCTGGCAATTTGATCTCTGGTTCCTCTGGCTTTTCTAAATCCAGCTTGTACATCTGGAAGCTCTAGGTTCACATATTGTTGAAGCCTAGCTTGAAAGATTTTGAGCATTACCTTGCTAGCATGTGAAATGAGCACAATTGTGCAGCTGTTTCAACATTCTTTGGGATTGCCCTTCTTTGAGATTGGAATGAAAACCAACCTTTTCCAGTCCCGTGGCCACTGCTAAATTTTCCAAATTTGCTGGCATATTGAATGCAGCACTTTAACAGTATCATCTTTTAGAATTTGAAATAACTCAGATATTCAAAAGATATGTAGAAGGCAATTTAATAATATATGTAACCATATACTAAGAAAATATTAGTATACAAAAATACATAATTTGATCAGTCCTTTGTTACAAATATGCTATCTATCTATCACATAGAAAAACACCTGAATGCTATGGACTGGGACTTGGGGTGACAAGCTTTTCTCTATGTTCATCTGTATTGTTGAAATCATCTAAAATAAGCACACAGTTTTTGTTTAAATTTTTAAAGATTAGGTCATTTAATAATACTAATAGCTACCATTTCTTGCATGCCTGCTATTGTCCTAGGTACAATACAAGAACTTCATATACATCACCTCATTTAGTCCTCATGACAATGCTGCAAGGGGGGGGGGGTGACAACCTTATTTTAAAGATTGGAAAGCTGGGCTCAAAAGTTAAGTACCCTTCCCACATCTAGGTAGAGAGAGAGAAGCAGGACGTGAACCCTGCATTGGCTTCTATGCCCATGCTCTTTCCCCTGTACCACGCTGCCCCTCCCCTCTGGGGTTCTGATGTTCAACAGATCCATCTCTACAAGCCCTTGCATCTCTATAATGCTGGTCTCTCCTATACCAGTGTACGAACCACATCTGCATTTGATGTGTCTTGGGGCAGCCTCAGATCATAAATTAATTGGGCAGACTGCTCACCTAATCCTATATCCTATATGGACAGAGCCACTGCTAAGGGTGGTTTTCTCTGTCAAGTTGAAGCTTACTTCTCACTGAAAGGGACAAGGAGGGATAATTGTGTTCAGAGCGGAAGCAAGCTGGCAGAGAAGCCCCAGAAACTAGGAGTCAAATGTAATTCTGAGTCCACTGTCCTTTCCACTAGAACCTGGGGGACAAGTGGGGAATCTCTAAAGCTAAACCATTTGAACATTGCTCTAGATGCTGCTAGAGAAGGGATCCTGCCCTTTATATGTAAATGGGAGGGCTTTAGAAGTGAAGTCTGTACATATTTGGGGAGCTAGAAGCTATTCAAACTAGGACAGCTTTGACAAGGTGTGGTGGCAAAGGCTTGCTGGGGGGCAGCTTCTCACCAGCCCTAATTCAGGGCACAGGTGTGCTAGAAGCACCATGGCTAGCATGTTAGCTTGAGGGTTGGGACAAAGGTCTCGTGGGCAGGACAAGTAACCCTCCTGCGCCAGGTCTGACATCGCTTCAGAAGCTGTGAGATTTGTTTTGGGTCACACCAGCCAATCCTGCGAACTCAATACCACCGACAATCTCTCAGTCACAGCCCTCTAGATGGCACAGCTAGGCAAACCATCAGTAAGGTCAGTGGAGAGCTGGGGAGAGAAAACGAAATGTTAAAAAGTATGAGGATAAGAAGTCATAAAGCAGAGAAACCCTAGGCTCTTAAAGTTCCACTATCACCCCTAGACCAGCCTCCTCCAAACAGGTGAGACAGGTGCTGAGCATAGCAGAGGGGTCAGTATGGCTGTTCACTGGAGCCCAAAACAAAATGTGCTTGATCCAGGATCTCCACTTCAATTTACAGAATCCTCTCCCAGGGGCCCTTCAGCCATGAGGCTGTAAGAACTATGAAATGCGTCTGACTGACTCATCCAGCTGTCCGCCTGACTCTAGGTCCTGGTGCTTGGCCCAGGGTAAATGTCATTATCCCTTTCACAGGCAAGTCTTCAGTTCCTGCCCCTACCCATACCAAGCCACCATCCACATCTCTTTTTCCTTTTCCAAAATGTGTACCCGACCCAGTGATTCACCTCCAGATCAGCAGAAGCACCCCCTAGAGAGTGGTAAGAAAGGCTGAGGTTCATATATCAGAAAGACAAAGAATAAGCATCAACTCTGAAACTCTGCACCTGGGGTCCACCAATAAGGAAACGTTACTCACGGCTCATCCATCCCAGGAAGGACAATTCATCATGTTCAAAAAGGGAAGGAAAGGTTATTTTAAACAGGAAGATTCTCCTTGCTCCATTACTTTCCAGAGCTCAGAAAGACTCCTATCAGACCAACCTGGTGCTATTAACAATGGTCAGGGTACCCTGGATGGAATTCTGAAGCACAAGGAGCAGCCCCTCACCAGAGGGCAACATGCCCCAACTAGTCAACTCTTGAGATGCTGGGCTCAGTCCACAGACTTTAGGGCCCCACCCTGACTAACTGGAGCATCCACCCTCCTCTCCAGGAAGGAGCCAACATGGATGGAAAGTGATTTGGTTAACTAGGCTCTAAAACACAACCTATACCCAGGATCACAATGAGAACTGAGAAAATATCCAGGCTGTTACTCCAAGAGATCAAGACTCATCCCCACTAAACATTCCTGTGTGCAAATCCACTGGGTTGGCCAGTAAAAGATGGCAACTGCTTCGGTTACTGGAAAAAGTCTGCTGGCACTTAGACAGGCAAAGGGAGAGGGACAGAATGGGATGAAGAGATGATCTGATCAAGGAACATAGGATGGCACTTCATTCATTCTCACATTTCTATGCCCATGCGTGCTGGCCACAAAGTTACACCTATAGCCACTTTTATCATCATTACTGGATTTATATATTTATGGAGCACTTCCTACATGCCAGGCACTGTGCTAAGCATTTCACAAGCACTATCTCTTTTTAAAAACCTCAAGAGATGGGCAGTGTTCTCATCTCTATTTACAGATGAAGAAACTGCAGCTGAATCAAGTGAGGATCTACCTCAAAGTCACACAGCCAGGAAGTGGCAAAGCTGGATGAGTGGCTTCAGCTGCCATGTGCTTGATGAGGATCTGATTCTGCCCTATCTTATTTGAGCACCTACTGTGGAATAACAGGCAAAGGAAGAAACTCCTCGGAAGAAGGTCACAAAATTTACATCTCCCCTTGCAACTGTAAAGGAGGGTCAGGGCTTAGTCCATGGGAGAGCATCAGAAGGGCACTCTACGGAGGGTGGGTAATGTGATTCCAAGCCAGAGAGGGGGAAGAAACCTTGATGCCGCAAAGAAACAGGAAAGAGTCCCTTGTAGCTGGAGCAGAACCTTCATGAGGGGAAAAAGGAAACGATGGAGCTGGAGCATCAGGCTGGGGCGGGACCGGAAGATGCAGGCCACATGGAGGGGCCGGGCTCTATCCTGGAGTCACAGGCAGTTTTTAAGCAGGGAAGTGGTGTGAGCAGATTTGTGTTTTAGTCAAACAACCAAGGCTGCAGTGAGACAAATGGAACTGAAAAAGCAAGAGGCTGGCAGCAAGGACACAAGAAGTAACCTATTAACTGTTCAGGGAAGGTGATGAAGAATGGACTAGGTACTGGGGGTGGGGATGATGGGAGAAGAGGCAGAGTCATTAATTACACCAAAGGGGGATGGAGTGGCCAGCAAGTCCTAGGAAAATCCTCTGGCTTTGCATGACCCGCTTGCTCAAGCAGGGAACCTGTATGTCATCAGTCTCATAGGAAGGTACCAGCATTCAGTGAGTACAGGGGGGCTTTTAGATGCCCCACTCTCCTACCTCTGTGCCAACATCTGCCCACCCATTCTTTCCTTCCAGCAGGGACCAAAGCTGCCCATCTCCCTCCGGCCTCCTCACAACCACCAAGGAACACGGCTCCTTTGCTTTCAGTTGTAACCACCAACTCACACCTTACTAACTGTCTCCGTCTGGACCACACGCCGCTGCACAGTCCAGACACGCTAAGACCAGACATTACTTGCCAGAAGAGCTCCGTGCCACACTGGTCTGGCACAGTGGGCCAGCCCCAGATGCCAGGGCCCTGCGCTTCACAGTGTCAGCCAAGGGTGTGCAACCGAGAGCTCAGGGAACGGCCAGGGCTAAGAATCAGGCCAGAGGGGATGCATTTGACAGATGAGCTTCCCTCGGCTGGCTAGGGTGTTGTCCTGGAGAACCAGTCCTCAGTCAGGCACCTGGGCCTTAGGATAGCTAACGGGACTGTGACACAGAGGCCTTGGTGCACACCCCAAGAGTGTCCAGGGTTCCAGGCCACTCCCGACTGGCAGGCTATGTTGTGATGACAGGCCATGGGGAGCAAGGGAGAATCACATGTACACGTGTGGACCAGCACTTGAGAAACAGCTCGAAGCACCAGGCTTCTTCGTAATGTCCCCACATCTGTGCTTGCCACATGATTCAACAGCAGGAAGGGTGACCTTCTGCTGCCTTTTGGGGCTAGAAGATAGAGAGGGATGTGGTAGGGAATTACTCTTATTTAGAGACAGACAGTGGCTCCAGTAGGCACAGCAATTCATCAGCCTGTCTCAAGCTATTTTTCAGTGACCCCTTGACTAGCCCCAGTTTTCCCCAGAAACTTCCCTTTCATCTCTTCTCTGGAGGTCGTATCCCCATCTTACCTCATTCATGCTACTGAGGAAAAGTTTTCTTACAGCCAAGCTTCCTGTGATTAAAACAGAAAAACTGGTATCACCTACCTCCCCGACCAGAGTCACCAGCATGTGTTTGCCGGATGCCTTGCTCACCAACATCCTAAAATATGACTATTTCAAAAGTCAGATCTTTTGGGCAGCTATAGCCCAAAAATCTAAGATCCACCTGAGCACCTATAACCACTGCCATCTTGCACAAATTAAGCTCGGATAACACAGCTGGGACTCCAGCCCTGAGCTCTTCCAGACACAGATGGCAGCAGCAGGAGACAGAAAGCCAGAGACAGAGCCCCTACGCAGCCACTTTCCTTATTAAAATCATCTCCAACACCCGCCTGCCCTGAATATCCCTACCACCCAGCTCAAAGTGACTGAGGACAGTTGCCAGATCTCTGCCATGCCTGGGAAGCACCCAGCTACAAACTAGATAAAAACAATCAAAAAAAGAGTCAGCACGTCAGACTCTTGACGATTTTGTCAACAAAGAGTCATTCTCCTTTCTTGGCACATGGGTGTGGGGGGCTGCTGCATGACTGACTCCCTAAAACCTTGTATCCCCAGCTCTGCCATCAGAGTTCCCAGGGGCAGGCATGGAAGGCTGATTTTCCAAATGACACAACACCTCCCACCTTAAATGCTTCCTCCAATGAGACCCGACACCCCTCCCACTGAAAGATGTGTCTATGTGGCCTGTCTGTGAACCTGGGGGGGCCCGAGACTCACTTCCAGGAAGCAGAGGAAGTGACATTGCGTGACTTCCAAGCCAGACCAGAGAGGATGACTCAGCTTGGTCCCTGGAGCACCTGTGCTTGAAGTCTTGAGTCGCCGCGTAAGAAGGCTGAGAGCCCTGAGACACCACGCTCCTGGAGGAGCAATACACTGACAACCTCACCAGCCATCCTAGCCTTCCAGGCCTCCCAGCCCAGGCACCAGATACGGACACAAACAAGCCTTCCAGACGATTCCTGCCTTCATCTGCGGCCTCACTCTGAGCCTTCAAATCTTCCCAGCGGAGGCTCCAGACACCGAGAGGCAGAACAAGCCATTCCTACTGAGCCCTCCTTTTCTGACCCCAAATCTCCATGAGTATAATGAAATGGCTCTTGTTTGGGGTGGTTTGTTCTGAGGCAACAGGCATGGAAGCAGCTGGTGACATACTTGTGGGTCTATTCTCAGATCTGCTGCCACCAGAGAAGCAGCTGCTCTTGGAAACACAATTTCAAGAAAAAGTTCCCCTTTATTGAGCATTTACTTTGCACCAGGCACTGTGCTAAGGGCTGATACACAGAATTTCACTTAATGCTCATTCTGGTGCTGTGAGTTAAAACTAGGATTATCCTCATTTGACAGAAGAAGAAATGAGCTCAGAGGCTGAGGACCTTGCCCAAAGTCAGGTCTGCCTGACTCAGAGCCCCTAATACTGTATCACACTCTGCTCTTCGGCCATGCAGAGACAGAAGCTGTTTGTGTAGGGAAGACTCAGTTCCTTACCATAGACGGCCTGGCTTTCCTGTTCAGTAGGCCAGGTCTGGGAATTTCCTGAAGAAGCCAGGTCACAGGGACATGGCATCAACAAACACCAGGCCTTATCTGAGCAGGGGCCGGCTCCCTTCCCTATAAAGGCATTGCTGTGGCCTACCACCCTTTTGGGCTCCCCAGGTGGTGCTAGTGGTAAAGAACCTGTCTGCCAATGCAGGAGACATAAGAGACGCGCCAGTTTGATCTCTGGGTTGGGAAGATCCCCTGGAGGAGGGCATGGCAACCCCACTCCAGTATTCTTGCCTGGAGAATCCCATGGACAGAGGAGCCTGGCGGGCTACAGACCATGGGGCTGCAAAGAGTTGGACATGACTGAAGCAACTTAGTGCGCACGCACACACACCCCCCACCCTTTTCCTGATTCTCCCTGAATCCCACTCCTTCTTTAAGGTCTATCCATCAAGGCCTTCCAGAGAATCCTCCGTACCCCTGTCCGTCTCATATACCCCTGCACAATATTCCATACGGCTTCATACTGTTCTGGTCGTTGGGGGGTGTTTACACAGCACGGCTCTGAGGATGGGAAGAAGGTGGTGGAAGAGACATCTATGTAGGCATATGATAAAATGACTGACCCATCATATTGCCTACAGCATCGTTATAATAGCAGACACAGCCGTCTCCCACAAGGACCTGTTGGGCTGAGAATCATCACCCAGGCACGACACAAACGCTCCAGGCTCTGCGACCTGCGCTTCACCTGAGGCATCAAGGGGAGAAAGGATTTGAGGGCGGAGGAGGAAGCAGAACACACCATAGAGACCCATCACCAGCACCTTGCAAGGGAGGGAGCCCAGCCAAAAAGGCTCAAAACAATGGGAGCTGCCATCTTGAACCGCAAGTCCTTAATCGTCCTAGAAAGCTAAGAGACACAGATTAAAGCTTCCTGTGAGTCATTCCTCAACCTCTCTGCCTAAGTAGGGAGGGACCAACCTCCAGACCTCCTCAGGTAAGACTAGCTTTGTTCTGACTCACCGTCTTCCTGTCGGTGCTATGGATGCTCTTGCTAGTACCTTCCTTCCACCTCCATGCCCACTGGGATGGGTGAGACAAGGCGTGTGCCTGCCTTTCCAGCCTACCTCCAAAGAATACTGTACTTCCTCTGGGATGGAGCTGAAGATCTTGCTATGACGGTAAAACTCAAGACCACATAGATTCTCAAGGTGATGCAGTTCAGTTTCCAGGAGAAAGCCAGCCTGTTCCTTCTTTCTTTGGTACTTGGGAAGGTGGGCATATTGGGCACAGCCAGAAACTGCTGGGAATAAGCTCCAATGCCTTATGTGCTGTTCTTTAGGAACTTCTTCCTTTTTCCTGAGCAGGGAAACTCTTACTCTTCCTGGAAGGTCATTATCGGTAACCTTCCCATTCCCACTCACTTCTCCTACATACTACATATCAAATCAAGCACCAAAAAACTTATGCTGGGCCTAAAACTGGTCAGATTCATGGTCCATCCAACCGAGAGCCAGGCAAATAAGGCCAGACTCACAAGTTAGAATCATGGGGCAGAGATGTGTTCAATGGCCAGAGGAGGATCCTAAAGTAATTCCAAATTAGGTGGACTTGATATTAGGCAGAGGGCTCATATGGTCCACTGCAACACTTCTCAAATCCATTTTTTCCTCCCACTCATTGTCTTTACACAAATCAGCCCACAAATTTCCTGCTTAAAATTCCATTTTAAAAAATGTTTCCGTTGGGCTGAAGGTGCAGGATTCTAGTCCTTGTCCCCTTCCCTGTCCTCCTATCACAAAAGCTCAAAAGTACCAGTAGCAACAGAGTCAAAATTCTCTCTGTGAGGCAGCAGAAGGGGACAGCTGGGAAGCTTCACTTATAAGAGATCTGTGTGTGCGTGCTCAGTCACGTCTGACTCTCTGTGATCCTATAGACTGTAGCCCTCCAGGCTCCTCTGTCCATGGAATTTTTCAGCTAAGAACACTGGAATGTGCTGCCGTTTCCTCCTCCAGGGGATCTTCCCGAGCCAGGGATTGAACCCGCATCTCCAGCATCTCCTGCATCGGCAGGTGGATTCTTTACCTGTAAGGGTTTGGGTGCTACTCCCTCAGCGATCAGTCCTAATCAGGGCAGTAAGTAATGAATGGTGAAAAGTCTACAGCAAATCCCCTACATGCAAACCTTCAAGGTGCCAACTTTCAAAGATATGAACATGTATCTGGTTCCAGCAAGGAACCAGAACCTGTGTCATCAGCATCAGGTGTGACTGAAATTGCAGCTTGCCCTCCATCTCCTACAGCTGAGGATTCTTCAGCCCTATTATCTTCCACCTCCTTTCCCAGGTCCAGCCAGTAACTCTTCTTGCCCGTGTGCTTGATGCCAGACCCTGTATCCTAGCTGTTCTACTTTTCAAGGGACTGTACTATAAGATTAAAAAGCATGATTTTTTGTGCTTGTCTTTTATATACTATTTGTATGAAAAGTATTATAAACCTATTACAGTACAGTATTATATAGCCGATTGTGTTAGTTGGGTAACTGGGCTAACTTTGTTGGACTTAAAACTGGCCTTACAAACGTGCTCCCGGAAGGGAACTCATTCATACATAGGGGACTTACGGTGACTTCTTTTTCACAGTATTAATCTAAGAATATAAGCGGGTACCACAAGGCATGCCTAGCAATCTGTCTTCCATGGGGCATGGAACTGCCATTCTGCTGCAACACGGTCCGTCTGGTTACACACTCAGCTGCAAAAGCAGTGCCCCAGGAAGGCCTGCTTCCCTCCCAGATGACACGGAGCTAGGAGTTGTGACATCTGAACGACCACGAAGGGCTGTGCCATTAACAAATGTGTCCAGACACTTTCTGAATGTCTACATTACTCTTCTGGTTAGAAATTTTTAAATTCCATAAACAAGCATCTGTGAACTTATCTGGAAATCTACAGACTCGTCCCTTGTTTAACCAAACACAAAACCATAACACAAACATAAGCAAAACCAAGATAAAACCAATAGAGCGGAAACTTTCAGAGGCGTCAGAGGCCCCTGAGCTGAAACACTGCAGGATCACCTCCCTGCAACTCCAGATGTGGGGACAATCCACCCCACAAAGCCACAGGATTTGAGTTCAGTCACCATCATTCTCTAGTTCTGTTCTTGGGCAAGGCATTAAACCTCTCAACCTCAGTTTCCTCTCCTATTAAATGGGGGTGATCACCACCTCTGCCTGGAGTACTTAGATACTGTTCCAAATCAAACCCTATAGCACCAAATACAAAATATGATTATTCTCCATCCTAACTCTAAGAATACTGGGGGGTGGGGAAAGTAAAGGGACATGTACTGCTTCATCATGAATAACAAGCTAAGGGAACAAAATCAGATAGTGCCACAGCACATTAATCATCTTAAATCACCGTAGAGAAGCTTTTACTGGGAAAACCTAAGTTGATTTTCCATTACCATCCATGGGACTTGATGGAGTATCCTTCCATGTCACCAGCTGCTATGCACTTGGGACAGACAAGTAATTTAATCCAAATAATTAGGAAGGGTAGGTCTCCTATGGCATTGGGGGTAGGGAGGGGAGAAAAATTGCCAATGGTAATGAGATTACTGATCCACCCCTGAGTCTCCTATATCTAGGTTCAGGTAGCCAGGAGTTCACTGCTTAAGATATAAAAATGTTTTTCAATCTGATTAAAAAACTGGCCAGGATAGAAATTTTTGCTAAGAAGATACACAGATGGCCAACAGGCACACAAAAAGCTGTCCAACATCACTAATCATCAGGGAAACGCAAATTAAAACCACAATGAGGCATGACCTCACACATGTTAGAAGGGCTACTACTGAAAAAAACAAGAAACAATAAGTGTTGGTGAGGATGTGGAGGAAAGGGAATCCTTGTGCACTGTTGGTGGGAATGTAAATTGGTGCAGCCACTATAGAAAACAGTATGAGGTTCCTCAAAAAAATTTTAAATATAGAAGTACCTTATGATCCAGCAATCCCACTTCTCGGTATATATCCAAAGGAGATGAAATCACTACCTAGAAGAGTTATCTCCACTTCCATGTTCACTGTAGCATTATTCACAATTAGCAAGTTACATAAAAAACTATGTGTCCGTCTTTGGATGAACGGATAAAGACGAAGTGTATATATATTATGGAATATTATTCAGCTATGAAAAAAGAACCCTGCCATTTGTGACAACATGGATGGACCGTGAGCGTATTACACTAAGTGAAATAAGTCAGAAAAAGACAGATACTGTATGATCTCTTTACCCGTGGAATCTTAAAAAAAAGTCAAAGTCATAGAAACAGAATAGAATGGTGGTTCCCAGGGGCTCAGAGGTGGGAGAAATGAGATGCCAGTCAAAGGGTACAAATTTCCAGTTATAAGATAAATAAGTTCTGGGGATCTAATGTACAGCACGGAGACTATAGTTAACAACACTGGATTATATGCTTGAAAGCTGCTAGGAGAATAAATCTTAAATGTTCTCACCGCACAAAAACACGGTAATTATGTGAGGTGATGGATGTGTTAACTACTCCTATTGTGGTGATCATTTCGCAATATTTATGCGTGTCAGGTAATCATGTTGTACATCTTAAATGTACGCAATGCTATATGTCAATTATATCTCAGTGAAACTGGGGGGAGAAAAGAAGAAACAAAGATTTTTTTACTGTTTTTTTCCTCCTGAAAATTAAACCACCTAGAAAAACAGTGAATACTGTTATCCTTCTACAGAACACCGAGAAGAAAATGACCAAATTCACATTGGCAAGCAGGAAAGACAGACTTCATTCCTCGGCTCTGACCTCTGGGTCCTGTAAGTTAGTCATTGCTGATTCCCTGGTTTGTGTCAAGAGCCTCATGCCACCACTGCCCACCACACTGGCTGGAAAGCCAGGCAAAGTAACTGGCCATTGTCAGGTTCTGGGAGTGGCTGAGAGAAAGAACACAGTCATGAGATTCAGGAACCCCAAGTACATGGCTTTAGGCAAGCCACTCAACTTCTCCAGGTCACAAAAGAAGGCTCCTTTAAGCTCCAACCTTACCAATAGACACTAGAGAAAATCAGGATCACTGGAAACTGAAGACTATCTCTATTTCAGTCAACCATGGCCCTTTGCCCTTCCTCTTGGATTCTGAAGATTAACAGAAGGCAGGAACAAAAAAATATAGTAAGTATCCAGACAGTATGTGAACTATGACTATAATGGTAGGAGAAGATGAGGTATATTGAGCAAATCATATATAACCATTAAAACAGCCAGATTTGCACAGTGGAATCCGGGATCACTTTTTTTTTCAATCATCATCCTTCTTCCTGTTACACTGCTGTATCAAGCACGTCAGGTTGGAAACAAGTCACCAGGATTTGCAGGGAAAGGTCTTACCTACAAGATTCATCACTGACTCACCCTTGCCCCAAGTTTGGGGTGCCCCAACTCTGCTCCCAGGGATGGGCAGACAGACGGAGCCTTCAGAGGTGGGCAATTCTGGAGGCAGACATTAGGCTTCTGACTTTCCAAGCAACTTCAAGGAACCCTTTCCTTAGGGTTCCAAACTCCCCAAAAGTTTATGAAATGGCTATATAAAAGCCGAGGCTAGACAACCATAGGGCAGCTCACCCAGTAAAGGAGTTTGAGTCCATCCAGACAGGAAGTAGGAACAGAAAAGGCAAGATTTCACAGCAAAATTGGAACTGCTGCCAAACATCTGGACTGCCATATGTAAGTCCTATGTTAGGCAGGGTTGGGGAGTGGGGGAGGTAGGAGCAGGGAAAATGGAAGAAGGAAAAACAACAACACTTCTGCTGTCAAGAATCCTAGTGGGTGGGGTATAATTTAGGAGACTGGGATTAACATATACACACTATATATAAAACAGATAACTAACATGGACCTACATAAATATTGGTTCTCTAGTGGTTAGGACTCTGCTTCCACTGCTGAGGAACTAAGATCCCATGTCACATGATTTACCCCCCCACCCCAAAAAAACTTACTGAAAAAAAAATCTATAGTGCAATTGGAGAAAATGTAAATAAAATACTGAAAATACAAGTATAAGACAAATCATACTCAAAAGTACAAGATCACTAATTGTGGATGTAAATACCAAGGGAATATAGCTGCTGGAATTACAGTACTACTGATCAGTAGATGTATGCACCACTTACTATGTGTCGGGCACTGCTAAGAGATACACCTACCTGATTTTATTTAATCCTCACTTCTACCCAGTAAAATGAGGGAGGTGGGATTATGATTATTCCCATTTTACATTTGCAGAAACTAAGAGAGTACATCCTTTCCTGAAGGTCCCAGCTAGCATCAGAGCGAGGACTCAATGAATGTCACCCAGAACTCACGTGGGTTCATCTCCAGTGGAAAAGGGGGTTCACCTCTCAAGTGTAGGCTCTAAAGGAAGAGAGCTTGGGCATTGTCTGGAGAAGGTCTCTGGGGGCAAGGGGATTCATGCACGGGAAAAGGCACAGGGCTGGAATCTGTGATGATCAAAACCACAAACATTTCTTGAGGACCTTTTAAGTGCTGGGCACAACCAGATTTGGAAATAAAGCTGCAATACCGAGAAGGAAAAGAGGTACTCATACTCCATTCTCCTTCCAAAAGAAGGCAATGACACTCAAAATAAAATCTCTTTTGCCCACTCTGAATATTTCAGGGTCTCAAAAGAGACCACACCACAAGAATGCTACATTGATTTGGGGAAGCCGGGAGGGGGATGCAAGAAAGGGCATTCCCTTTGACCTTGGCAGCAGACGAAAGAGCGAGAGAAATATATTGCCTTCCTCCTGGGGCTAAAGCATTTTAATTATCAGCTGAGAGGCCAGCAGAGCCATAAAACTGGCCAGCTGTCCCATTCAATCAGGCCAAAGGCCATAACAAGACAAGGCGGCGTTCTCAGGGGGCCAAGCATCGCGAGTTAAGGCTGGGTCTGGAGACAGCAAGAGGCCCGCACACAGCAGGAAGGAGCGGCTGGGGACCGATGCCTTCCGTGGCTTCAGCTGAAACAAATCTGCCCGTTTCGGTGGAGAAGGAAATGGCAACCCACTCCAGTATTCTTGCCTGGAAAATCTCATGGACGGAGCCCGGTAGGCTACAGTCCATGGGGTCACAAAGAGTCGGACACGACTTTGTGACTTCTTTGTTTTTGGTGAGAGGGATAAAACTACCCCTGGCTGACTTGGCAGAAAGCAGGGCTTTCTGGCTGCCCAAATCCCCATACTACTTTAAAAAGGAAACCCAACTAGAGCCTGTGTATACCTAAAATAACAAGGGATAGAAAGAGCGGGGAAAGGGGCAGCCCTTCACCGAATGTGGTTCCAGGTGATACCTTCATGGTAAGTTTCTTCAGTCATGTCCGACTCACTGCGACCCCATGGACTGTAGCCCACCAGGTTCCTCTGTCCATGGAATTCTCCAGGCAAGAATACTGGAGTGGGTTGCCGTGCCTTCCTCCAGGGGAATCTTCCCAACCCAGGGATTGAACCCACGTATCTTACATCTCCTGCATTGGCAGGCAGGTTCTTTACCACTAGCACTACCTGGGAAGCCCGGATGATACTTGGCGCACGTCATTTCAGGCCATCTTAAAACAGCACTACTCTCTTTTGTCTTGTCCATGTGTTACAGATGAGAATCCTGGTGCTCCAAGAGACACGCCCAACATCAGGGGCACAAGAAGTAGCCTAAATCCGAGTCTCTCTGACTCCCAGGCAGTGTTCCTTCCGTGAGACCACATGGCTCCCAATGTCAAGCTTAAGGGGGAAATGCTTACTTCTCAAAATCTTCGAGTTTCCAACAGAGAGCAAAAATCCTGGGAAAGTTAGGAAAGAAGGCCAAGTGTGATCCACAGCCTTAACATTTCTCATTTCTGTGTCTCATGGCCACTTCTAGTGTGCTGCACAAGCAGTCTCCCGCACTTTTGTGGGTGATGGGCACAGAGGCACAAGATTAAAACCACTTAAGTGGTCTAGAGGGCTTCCCTGGTGGCTCAGTGGTAAAGAATGCCCCTCCAATGCAGGAGACATGGGTTTGATCTCTGGGTGGGGAAGATCCCCTGGAGAAGGAAATGGCAACCCACTCCAGTATCCTTGCCTGGGAAACCCCTTGGGCAGAGGAGCCTGGCAGGCTACAGTCCATGGGGTTCGCAAAGAGTCAGACATGACTTAGTGATTAAACACCAAGTGGTCCGGAGCCCTGCCTGAAAAAGCCGTGTGTTGTTGATTGAGAGGAGTGGGTGAGAAACCAGCCACAGAGCTCTGACAGGCCAGGATGCCCCCTCGCTCAGCTCCAAGGACAGAGGTGGCCTGTGATGAGCTGCATCCTGCTTCCAGGAGGAAGGAGGCTGCCCTTGGTATATTCTAAGTCCCTGGCATGATTCATGTGGCCGGAGCATCTTGTCTCAGCAAGGCCATCTGTCACGCTCCGAGCAGCGAAGGGGGAAGGGAGAACCTGTGGGCTCTGGTCAGCTGTTTCCCTGCTGTACTGCTTGGTGAAGACTCCCCATCGGGAGCTCTGGCCCCTGCAATGAACCCAGGAAGCGGGGAGCCTGGGTGCACTGTAGCCTGACTCATATTTAGACAGAGGGTAGGGTCATCATCCACCCTCAATACACACACATTCACACTTTAGATCGTAATGTCAGCCCCGGGAGGGAGGGATTTTAGAGACCATCTCATCCAAACCTCTCATTTCACAGATGAGGAATCTGAGGCCCAGAGAGATGATGAGATGTGCCTGGGGCCACCCAGCCCGTCTGCCCAGGGGGTACCTGGTCAGTGCTCCTTCCACTCCCCCATCCTCTTCTTACCCAGATGCCCAACTAAGAAGCTCTCCTTTCGCCATAACCTTCTCTGAGCCTCAGATGAGTATAAGCTGTAACCCTCTTCTCCCAAAATTAGTATGAGCTGTAACCCTCTTAGTTGGGCATCTGGGACCATGCTTGTACCGGGCTGGTTTTAGGTCCTTCTCTGTGACCCCAAAGGGAACTCCTTGAGGGCAGGACCATGTCTGTTATAGTCCCAACACCAAGCACTCAAAATCACACGCCAACGAGAACCATCTCTGCACAGGAGATGGTCACGTCCAGGTGAAAGGGGGAAAGCAAGGCTTCCAGGCAAAGTTAAAGAACTGAGAGGTACACGGGGCCTGCAGTTCAGACCTCCCAGCCTAGCCCACTGAGTCACACTCACCTGGATGGTTATTTGCTTCATTTCTGCTTTATTCACTTGTGTATTTATTTTGACTTGCAGAATGTGTCTCTGTACCCACAGAAAATGCAACCCATCCACTGAACACAATACTTTAGGACATGCCTGGCAGCTGCTGGCTAACCTTAGAAAGAGACTCCTGCTTAGCACTGACTCCAGAGACAGGCTATCAGGAAGTGGCCAGATGTGACTTGAGTACAGGAAAATGAGTAGGATTTGGACAGGTAGAGAGATGAGGTGAGGGTACCTCCGAAAGCAAGCTTGTTCCCACAGCAACAGTAAGTGTGATGAGGGACCAGTGGGTGGGAAGTAATACACAGTATATTCCAGGGGAAAGATGAAACTGGCCTGGCTAAAGGGAAAACGCCTTCAGAGGAAGAAGAGGGAGATAGGACAGCAAAGACCCATGAGAAGTTCACATTTAAAAAGAGGAAGGCTAGCTGAGTTTAAGCTGACATTTGAAAAGGCGTGGCTAGTCCCAAACCAAATCCAGTTCATCGCTCACCTCTGCTCTTTCAGCTATGAAATTAAGAAAGAAATTAAGAATGAGTTCTCACAGGTTAATGACATGTGGACGCTAAGGCCCAGTGATCAGAGTAATGTTATTCCTAATTATATAAAACAAAAGCACTACACGAAATAAGTATCAGGGCAGTGAAGCACCCCAGCTAACCCTCAGCAGAGTGCAGATAACAGTGCAGCCATGAGGAGTCAGGCCTGGTCTCAGGACTCGCAGTGAGAACCTAGAGAAATGGCTGCCCATTTTGAGCCTCTGCTTCCTATTTGTAAAATAAAAGACACAGTCTTCACTCTGCAGCATTGCTGTGAAAATTAGATAAGAACCCACATAAAATGCTTAGATAGGGCCTGACCAAAAGAGAACACTCAATAAGCATTAATTGCTGGTTATTATTATTATTATTATTATTTAGAGGTTTGGTGATGATGATTATATACGGGTTTGGTTTAGTTAATATACTGTATCTAAATACTGTACTTGCTGTTGTTGTTTAGTTGCTAAGTCATGTCCAATTCTTTTGCGACCCCATGGACTGTAGCCAGCCAGGCTCTTCTGTCCATGGGATTTCCCAGGCAAGAATACTGGAGTGGGGTTACCATTTCCTTCTCCAGGGAATCTTCCTGACCCATGGATCAAACCTGCATCTCCTGC
Source organism: Cervus canadensis (assembly GCF_019320065.1). NCBI lineage: Eukaryota > Metazoa > Chordata > Mammalia > Artiodactyla > Cervidae > Cervus > Cervus canadensis. The sequence goes on from NC_057391.1 coordinate 77,153,970, forward strand.
TTGGCAGGCAGATTTTTTACACTGAGCCACGTGGGAAGCCAAAATACTGTAGTGGAAAACTGTAAAACTTTTAAATATCTTGTGGTAGAAGAGTATTTACTTAATAAGAAAGTGGTCACAATTTAGCAAGTTGGCAGTGGGGAGAGAAAGCATGCTACAAGCCATGTTCAGTTCAGTTCAGTTCAGTCGCTCAGTCATGTCTGACTCTTTGCGACCCCATAAACCGCAGCACGCCAGGCCTCCCTGTCCATTACCAAGCCCCAGAGTCCATCCAAGCCCATGTCCACTAGGATTTCCTGTGTAAGATTTGGGGCTTCCCAGGTTGCTCTAGAAGTAAAGAACCCGCCTGCCAGTGAAAGAGACATAGATCAATGTAAGAGACGCAGGTTCGATCTCTGGGTTGATCTCTGCCAATGTTAGAGACATGGGTTTGATCCCTGGGTCAGGAAGGTCTCCTGGAGGAGGGCATGGCAACCCACTCCAGTATTCTTGCCTGGAGAATCCCAAGGACAGAGGAGCCTGGCAGGCTACAGTCCACAGGATCACAGTCACACACAACTGAAGTGACTTAGCACACACGCACAGTTAAGATTCAGGGGTGAAAAGAAATATGCAAAAATGCAAAAAAAAAAAAGGAAAAACACACACTGCATTTAGCTCTATGTTCTTCCATGTTTTTTAATGGGAGGAAAGAAGTTAATAACAAAAGTAATACCACTACCTTCACTTTGAGCAAGGCTTTTCATTTTCTATCACCTGATTTTTATACTAATTTTATTTTTAATAGCCCCTATTAAACTGTTATTTTGCCAAATGCCCTTAAGCCAAAAACCTGAAATCCACTTACCTACCCCCAAAAGGACAATCTTTCCACTAAAAGACCATCTTTCACTAACATCTTTGCTAACAATCAAGTGGCTGGTTTTCCCCAGTGTGAGGAGCAGAGACACATAAATCCACTTTTATAGCCAGGACTTCAGTGAGTAGTTTCAAGAAGAGATGTTTAAGTTAATGATGCACTGCGGTAGCATAGTAGAAACCATCCCTTAAATCAGGAGTCTGAGCCACACATCCCAGCGCCTGGCTAACCTTGCTTTATTGGCTGTATAATGCTAAAAATCTAATAAACATCTAAGAGAACACTTCTTCCCAATGCATGTCCCCAGATTTCATGCTAAGACTGCCAGCAGAGTTTCCCCACCATCCACGTTCCTCTCTTCCTTGGTAACAGACCCTGATTATTAGCCAGGCTCCACGCCAACCCAGCATAAAACCCTCCACCGCCCCGTGGCCCCTGCGCTAGCCATGGCTATGGGACTCCATTCTAGCCACTGAATACACACAGATGTGTTGTGCTGGATTTCTAGGAAGCTCATGGGAGACGACTCAGCCACAGGAGCAGCTTCCTCTGTGCTTCTGCTTTTCCTGCTCCTTCAGGCCTGTGACTCTGACCAAATAATTGGCATTTCAGAAATCATCTTGGATCCTAAGGCAACCCTGAGATGCAGTAAAGAGATGTGGAGATGCTTTAAACACCCCTGGCCTTCTTTCCAAACACAAATGAATGTATACCTTGTTTTAGTCACTGTTACTTTGTTTTGTTTTTTCAAGTTATGTGCATTAAACCAAAACTTACTTCAGATGATACATGAACAACCTAAGATAGTCTATGCTACAAATATGTCATAAATAGCACAGGACTTTTTTAAACAGATGATCAGAAAAATAAATAAATAAATAAACAGATGATCAGGATATATAAAACCTTTTAATAAATTACTTTTTTACTAAACCTTTTGTAACAGATTTTATCACCAGCTATTTCCTTTTTTCCACAAGACAGCCCCCATGTATACCTTATTCTTTTCTCTAGGTGTTCAAAGTCAACTAACACATATAATTCACAGAATTCTGCCCTCACATGACTATAAACAAAATGAAACTTTCTGGAGCTTCTAATAAAAACCAAGCGAAACAGCATCTCCAAGTATCCCCAGGATCCCCAAGTCTGCAAAACACAAAGAACTTACAACTCTCATTCTGCAGGTAAAGAAATGACGTAACATTTCTAAAATGATTTTCAAGTCGGTACACGCAGCAATGGAATAAGAACAACAGCGTCATCAGGGTTCATATTGGATAAATTCAATCACGGACAAACAGCCACCCACAGACAAATACCAAGGAGTCACCCCAACTCACATGTGAGATCTACAGCAGGCATCAACATCAGCACCAGTGGACTATGCACATTTCAGGGCATCAACTGTCTTGCTGGGTAAGGTCCTTTAAAATAGTACCCTATGTATGCCCTGTCACCATACACTGTACCTAAAGGTCCCCCTCGGAAATCCTAAAACCCACATTAGGACAAGGACCAGGGTTTTGTCTCCAAGGAGACAGAATGACACTCAGGTCCCCTGCACCTCCTTAGCAAGTTAGTTTTCCCTTCATAAGAGTCTAGATTTCCGTGCTCGCTTCGGCAGCACATATACTGAAAGAGTCTAGACTTCCAAACATAAATCAAAAAATGTAAAACCTTGTATCTGCAGCTTGAAATTATACCCAGATGTAAAACTTCATAGAGGAAATTATTAACTTTTACAATCACCCTAGACCAAGTTTTAAAATGGGCTCAATTATGTAAGATTAGTGCACAATGCCTGGTTCACCCAGCATGATAAGGATATAAGAATGCATTTTTTAAAAATTCAGCTTCTATATCACGTTTTCTACCAACACATCTGCTTATTCTCACTCCATCATCCAAAGCAATTTCTAGGTAGAAATTTTTTTTTTTCTTAAAAAGGAAGTCAGCAGAAGTTTTAACTTATTTTATACATTTAAAAAGCTTTTCCTGGTGGCTCAGATGGTAAAGAATCCATCTGCAATGTAGGAGACCTGGGTTCAATCCCTGGGTTGGGAAGGACCCCTGGAGGAGGGCATGGCAACCCACTCCAGTATTCTTACCTGGAGAATCCCCCCCCATGGACAGAGAAGCCTATAGTCCATGGAGTTGCAAGGAATCAGACACAACTAGGCGCACACACACATACACATTTAAAGAACAGAATTGCGCAGGAGGGATGACAATAATCATATAGTAAAGAGATAGAATAATGGCAGAAGGAAAAGAGAAACCAGATTTACTTTATGGAACTTAAATCCTTCACATGCATTATATCCATAATACATATCTAATGCTCCATACTCTCACCAGGGGGAAATCTGCTCTTACTAAAGGGGAAGAGGATACATGTAGATGAGGTAAGGGTAACAAATGCTATTTTAAAGTAAGCTGGAAAGTGTATTTCTGTATATATGGGCCATATATGCTTTTTAAATGTCTGGGAAAACATGCCAAATGCAGTATATACACTTCCAGAAGGAAAACATTATCGGTGATCCTTCTTTCTGTTTATCTACACTTCCTAATTTTTGCAGAACAAAAGTACTTACTACCTACATTATTTAAAACGTATTTTTTAAAGTTAACAGATTCACAATAGCATCAACACAAAAATAAGCCACATCTGGAACAACCAGGAGGAAAACAAGGTCTAAAGGATTTCTGGGCTCAAAGCTGAAGGACACAGAGCGTGAAATTCCTGGGACCCCAAACTCCTCTAACGCCCTCCTCTCTGGACAGGATGCCCAAAGTGACTTTAGGCATATACCACTTAGCAAATTGTATCCTCTCTGCCATGCAGTTTAGGCCGGGGAAAGTCCAAATTACCACACAAAAGCAGCATACTCCCAGGGCCTGCTGATTCAGCCAAGTAAAGAGACTGAAGTTGATACCAACCCTCCATTTAATTATGTCTAACACTTGCTTTACAATCCAGTTTATGGGTTCTAGATGTTTAATAAACAGTTACTTCTCAGTTCCCTGCTATTAAACACTGTGTAGTTATGACAATTAATTAATACCACCTTGAGGCTATCAGGAGAGCTGCAGGTCTACCAGTGAGGTCGTGTTCCCCAAGCTGACACGGTCACCTGAACGGGCCTCACGGCTTAAACGACACGCCTCCTCTCTCTTATTCCCCTTCTCTGATGGGAACTCAGGTTGGACAGTTCGGACAGAAATGCAAACAGATGGTATTGGTTTGCTCTATCTATTGTTTCACTGAAGAGGAAAACTCCTTTTGTGTTCAGAAGCACCCACCCTCTCCTTAGAATGGAAAAATGAACCTATGCGTTTTGTTTGAATAGTACATCACAGAGATACACACCGCCAACCGTGCCTGCTAATTGGGTTTTTTCTTTTTTTGGTATTTTTCTTCTTTTCTCTTTTTGGTAATTTTTTCCCCTTTTTCTTTCTCTTTTTGGCTGTGCCCTGTGGCATGCAGGATCTTAGTTCCCCAACCACGCCCTCTACAGTGGAAGCACGGAGCCCTAACCACTGAACCGCCAGAGAATTCCCAAAGGATGGACTGGCTTTAAGCAGGGCATTTCACTGCCCACTAAGATTCCTGAGACATCCACCCCAACCCAAGCTATGGACCGGGTCTGAAAGTGATCTCCAGCCCTCCAGCCCCACCTCTCCATACTCACTGTTGCTGGATTTAAGGTCACGGTGGATGATGGGGACGATGGCCTCATCATGTAAGTAGTTCATCCCTCTGGCAATCTGCACGGCCCAGTTCACCAGGATGTCTGGGGGAATCCTTTTCCCAGATAATACTCTATTCAAAGGCCCTCCACGGGCAAACTCCATGACCAAGCAGAGGTTGGGTTCCTTCAGACACACCCCCCGAAGGGCAATGATGTTGGGGTGCTTCAGCATAGCAAAGAGCTTGGCCTCCTGGCGGACGTTCTCTATGGTCTGGCTGATGTCCTCGTCGGGATCATGGCGAGCTGCTTTCACGGCGACCTCATCCCCAATCCAGAAAGCACGATAGACCTTCCCAAAGCCCCCAATGCCGATAATCTCTTCCAAGGTCAGCTCCGCAAAATCAATCTCTAACACTGAGAAAAAAAGGCAAAAAGGAGCAAGTCAAAAACACTTGAAAAACACCATTTAATCACCCATTTATCTGGCTGGGGAAACACAACAAGCTGTCTGTTCACTTGGCTTTTCAGTCTCCCCAGAATAAACTCCCCAAGGACAGGAAAAGGGGGTAACATTTTTTTCTGTGGCCAGCGCGTTATCTTTAGTGACCAGCGCAAAGTAGGTATTCAGTAAGTATTCACGAAATAACTTCTACTTGGAACTTCATGAAGAATACTGTACTGAGAGCAACCATTTTAACTAACAGAAAAACTGCGGGAGATCAATCATTGTGTGGCTTATTCACATTTTACTCTGTATACACTAGGTAGAAAGAAGCAAATAATACAGTGCCAAGGCAGACAGACAACAACCAAACTGTAGGGTAAAAGAGCTTTGGTGGTGGTATCATCCGAAGATGAGGGAAATCACTCACTCCCACCACAGGACAGGGATTAAGAGAGTGAGTGGGAAAAGGATTCTCAAGGAAGGAAACATCTGAAATGGGCCCAAAGAATGAGAGGAAGGGATATCATCAGGAAAAGACCAAGGTGGAGAAGACAATCCCAGTAGATGGAAGGTCATGAGCCAGAACATAGGGCATGAAGCACTTATTCACAGTAGACATGACATGGAAACAACCTAGATGTCCATCAACAGATGAATGGATAAAGATGTGATACATACATACAATTGAATGTTACTCGGCCATAAGAAAGAATGAAATAATGCCGTTTGCAAACATGGGTGGACCTAGAGATTATCATAGCAAAGGAAGAAGTCAGACAGAAAGACAAACACCGTATGATATCACGTGTACGTGGAATCTAAATTATGACACAAATGAACTTATCTATGAAACAGAAACAGACTCAAAGACAGAACAGACTTGGGGTTGCCAAGAGGGTTAGTGTATTGAAGAGAGATGGAGTGGGAGTCTGGGGTTAGCAGATGCAAACTAGTATATATAGAATGGATAAATAACAAGGTCCTGCTGTTCCTACAAGGGAACTGCATTCAGCATCTTGTGATAAACCATAATGGAGAAGAAAATAAGGAGGAAAGTAAGTATATGCATAACTGGATCACTTTGCTATACAGCAGAAATTAACACAACATTATAAATCAACTCTATTTCAATAAAGAGAAAAGGGCCGGGGGGGAAAGAACATGGGCATGAAGGTATGTAGCCTATCAGGAATTTCAGGGAGTACAGGGCAGCTGGATTGTATGCATTAGGGTAGAAGAGGCTCAAAGTCTTGCTGGGGTCAGACTTGTGACTTAGAAAGGAAACCAACTCTGGCAGCTATGTGAAACGTAATAGCAAAAGGGACCGCTAAGGAGACCACCGCAGTAATCCAGGTACACAAGCACAAGAGTCAAATCTCAGTAGCCATGAAGACTGGAAATCAGGAAAAAAAATCAGGAGACCTTCAAAACTTGGTTTTGCCAGGACCTGGTGATTAAAGTATGCGTGAAAGAGGAGTCTCTGAGGCAACATCTTACTCCCACCACAGTTCCATCCCTGAGGTTCCCAGTGTCACCCCCACCCTCATTTCCCATCCCAAATCCAGAGTTTGAATCTACCATACTTGACTGTATCTTTAGCTGTTTGGAAAGACTTCCATGGATAGGGAATAATAACCACCAGTGATGATGAATCTTGAGTTAGATATGGTGTTCTGTACAAGTAAAGTGCTATTTCATGTTTCTCTCATGAAAACCCTATTCTCTGTCATCTCAGTCTCTTTCCTTGTCTTCACCCAGATGACCCAGCTGGCCTCGGGTCTCAGCTTCATCTCCTAGAGGAACTTTTCCTAACCCCTCTACTAAACAAGGCCAGGCCCCCATCAAGCACTTCCATAGCAGTCTCTATTGGCAAGACTCATCAAGGTTATAATTACTTGTTCAATGCCTATTGTCCTACTAGACTGCAAGATGCAAGAGAGCTAATCCTCTCTGCCTGACACACCACTGTCCCTTACGTGCTGAACATTCAGCTGGTGACCAATAGACAGTAAAGCAAAATGGGGAGAATCTACTTCCGTATGACAGAAATCAAACTCAGATCTGTGGGGGAAAACTGGAACTGGACCTCCTGAAACAAATACAGAGAATAGTCACATTGCTACAGAAGAAGAGATTGAACACAAAGATCACGTATTTCTGAACTCTTGGCAAGACCGAAAGAGGAGATGCCCACTGCAGACTGTTCTTTTCTATTCTCAGCCAGCTCCACAATGTCTCCATTCTCCATTCAGACATTGGTGGTGCTCAGAACTAGGTTCCTGCTCAGTTACAGCACTTCCATCCTATCAAAGGCTAATATTCATTTATATTTTGTAATTCACCTGGCAGTCTGCACAAAGAAAACTCTTAGGAAGTTAGTCGGACTGCCTTGAAGTCTACAAAATATGTGGCCCATTTGCACCCTCAAAGTTCCAATTGTTCAAGATTATCACCTCAGTAACCAACACAACATTGTAAAGTAATTTTCCTCCAATTAAAAAATAAATTTAAAAGTTTTATGAGAACAAAAGTAAATAAATGACAGCAACAACAAAAGATCATCACCTTATCTGACACCCTTCTTGAAAAATAAATGGTGGGTCCTGCAGACTAATAACCTACATCCATTCTACAATCCTCCAGTATACCTTTCAGTACTACAGAAGCTGGAAAGTTTAAAAACTACATTTCCCAGACTTCTTGACAGAGTGCTGGTTCAGCCAATGAGATGCATAAGATTCAGAAGGCAGAAGTGATATGGAGACCATCTCCTTGCTGCTTCTCCTGGTAAGCAAGGCTGTGGAGAAGTGGGTTTTCTATAATATCATGTCAGTGTCCAATTATTCAGCTTCCCAAGTGGTGCTAGTGGTAAAGAATCTTTCTGCCAATGTAGGAGATTAAGAGACATGGGTTCAATCCGTGGGCCAGGAATATCCCCTGGAGAAGGAAAGGGTACCCTACTCCAGTATTCTTGCCAGGAGAATCCCATGGACAGAGGAGCCTGGTGGGTTATAGTTCATGGGGGTAGCTTATTAGTTTTGCAGATGTGGAAAGGAAAGTTGCAAGGCCAAGTAGTCACCTAATCTCCAGACAGCAACTACAACAGGGTATTGGAGAAGTCAACTTCAGTGGCAACTCCTGATTCTGTACCTTCTCAGAGAAGCAGCAGTTTGTCTGATGGGCCAGGTCTGCAATGGACTGGGGAGTTGGTCCCATAGTTCTAGCCAAGAGCCCCTTCTCCCTGCCCTTCCAACAAATCTACAAGCACCCAATTTCTTCTACTAAATTGTTTTCTGTTTAAAGTAGTTTGAGTGTTTTTAGGTCCTAAAATGAATCCTGACTGATTATTAATTATTGTCTTATCTATTACATGAATAAGAAAAAACATGCCTACATCAAAAAGAGATTAGAACCTTCCTGGAGAAAACTGTAAGTTATGTTAGGAATCCCTTGGTCATGGAGGGAGCACTCTTTTTTTTTTTTTTTTTACCAGATTTGTCATGGATAAAAAGGTAGGTGCCTATTTAATAAATGCACATTTACATATTTTATTCCTCAGATATCTGAGTGATCCTTAAGGAAATTAAGTGCTGTATTTTCTTGTGTATCCACCCTCTTCTTTCCTCTGGTCTGAAGCATAGTTGTGAACACACAGGAGGTGTTAAATATTTATTTAAACATTTATCACTGTTGTTGAGTCACTAAGTCGTGTCCAACTCTTTGCAATCCCAGGGACTGTAGCCCACCAGGTTCCTCTGTCCAAGGGATTTCCCAGGCAAGAATACTGGAGTGGGTTGCCATTTCCTTCTCCAAGGGATCTTCCCAACGCAGGGAATGAATCCATGTCTCCTGCATTGGCAGGCAGATTCTTCACCACTAAGACACCAGGGAAGCCCCTTATTTAAACATATGAGGACTTAAAAGATGTGATTCTGAACGAGGGTGCTGAAAGGACAGCTCCTCTGATGGCATTTCACAGAAGACAGAAAACCTCTGTGGGGAAGGCAAAGCCCTGATCTCTCTCTCTCTCCCTCTCTCTCTCTGTGTAGAACATAAACTCTCATGTTCTTGCTATTTAATCAAGGAAATATTTTGACCAGCCTTCAAGAAAAGCATAGAAGAGAACTTACAAGCAGACGGAAGACAGAATAGTGGAGGATGTGGGGAGGCTCCTCTCCTTTCTCTTCCCTGTTAGGAAGTCCTTGTGGATAGAAACTAGACTATCACTGCAGCTGAGAGCTTGTGGGACTCCTTCCCTTCCCTGCTCCAGTAAAGACCTGGTTTAAAGTAAGAATCAGGTCAAGTCTCATGCAGCACATATTTCAGTTTCTGTGGAAGAATATTTCCAGGAATATCAGGAAAAAATCCTTATTTCTTTCAGTTTTGGAGCCAAGACATTATTCCCTCTCAAATGTATCCTTAGAAACTAAACATATAGGCACATTCTGATGAGTTTGGGGTAAGTGAATAGTACACACATCACTCATTTAAAAATCTTAAGTACATCTGAAAATATACCCTTATATTTCTAGTGAGTGCAAGACAAAGAAATGTAAATCAATCATATCCTTAATGTATGCCCTGCTTGAAAACAAAACAAGTCTCCTGTAAGAGAAACTTTTTCTCAATACCTATGGTTATAGATTTCCAAAGATGATATAACTATACATTTTCCATCTTTCACTAAAATAAAGAAGATGAGCACGCTCCTGGGTTATTTATATTTGTCAGCCCCACGGATAGCTAAACTCTAATACCTATATTGGAGAAGATAAATGCACTCTATGAGTGTTGGATGACTTATAATACCCTTCCTATATGTTTTCCTTGTCACAAGATTTAGTAATTTCCTCCTCTTCTGTTTTGATTAAAGTCTGCAACAAAAGTTTCACTCTGAAAAGCAGTATTTGAAACTAAAACTGAACATTATTCATGGCAACCCACTCCAGTATTCTTGCCTGGAGAATTTCATGGACAGAGAGGAGCCTGGCTGGCTACAGTCCATGGGGTCACGGAGTCAGACACACGACAGAGTAACTAAACACTTTTGTGTCTTCTATTCACAATCTAATAGCAAAATTCATGCCCCAAAGAGGAAGTTCAAAAAACTAACTGGGGAAAAGTTGTCAAAGGCTCAATTTCATTCAAAGTCTTTGGAGACAAGGTCGTCAATCACCTTATTTTCTGAGTGACAGTAACTGAACCAGTGGACACAGCATACAGACCAGAAACATTTGATCATATCAGCAACTTCCTTTAGCGAAGCACTGCACTGAAATTATATATTTACATCACCAGTTTCCCTCATGTGTGACTTTTAAGTACCTCCTCACCTTCTCATTTCTTTATCCCCTGGTATTTAACACAGTATCTCTCTTTTACTAGGCACTCTAATTGGTTTTCGATTAGAACTAAATTTTCTGAATTATCAAGAATTAAGCCCAGACAAGATCAGAACTCCAAGTGTGGCTAATTAACGTAACAAGACCTTCAAATGCAATGTTGTTCAAGTCAATTCTTTCAGTAAGTACAGGATGCTTCCTAATTTCTCGTCATCAGAGTGTTAGATACAGGAATCTATTCTAACCAAGGTAACTTTTGTTACCAGTAAAGGTGAAGTCCTGGGCACCCAACGGAGAAGGAGCTTCTAACATGGTGCAGTGTGGACCTATCTGGCTTCCTGTGCATGGGTTCGTCCAGCCTCGGTCAGGTTCACTCCTGACTGCTCTGAAAGCAGGAGCACAAGCTACTAAAGAAACTCAGTTCCTGCTCACGAACCTCACAGAGCTCTTCTACTCTGACACCAGATGTCTCTGAAAAACAAATCACCACACATCACCCACAAAGAACCTCAAAATATGACATGTTTAAAATACACTACTTTCTAACATGCCAGGCCAACATCTCTTCCAGTATGTGACCAAGTTCATCTTCAACACTATCTGGGACATTATATGCTAGGACCTTTAGCCTTCACTTTTCTAGCACTAGTGCCAAAAAGATGCAACAACTTGAAACAGTGTAACTTGTCACCTCCAGGTATTATCAAGATCAAATAGCAGAAGCAGGAAGTTTTTAACTGAATAAAACAGAGAGAAAACAAAGGAAGCTAAATAATTGAATGTCAATTTGACAGTTAAAACAAGGAAAGAGGCTATGATTTTGATACTAATGGCTGTTATTTAATAAACATGTTAAGATACAATACAATTATTTGGGTGAAAATAAGTCATAGGACCAGAGAAATAACTGTTACAAGTAAAAGTTTTAAACTATTTAAAGTTATCCCTCGGTAATGATTTTTTAAATCAGCTAAGGGGCAAAGTACATAAAACACAGAATAAATACAGATACATGTCTACTAACAATACTTTTTTAACAGGAAAGAAATTATGGAAACCCTCAAATACAAAATAGTGTAAACTGTACCGGGAGATATTTACATCTTTCTTCTAAAACTACCTAGCATCACGGATTAAAGGATTCTAATGGCAAGTTAACTCCTTTGAAAAAACAAAGAAAAATTCATTACAGGGTGTGGAACAGGGGGCTCCTGGGAAATTGGTGAAAACCAGGACACTGGAAGAAAGGCCCTGGGAGGGACCTCTGGGTATCATTCCCCTGAGATTTGGCAAATACCAAATATAGGCAAGGATCTAGGGTGAGAAGAAAGGAGAAAATATATTGTCTAGGTGTCAAGGTGCTAGGATTTCACCACTGTATCCTGTGCTCCTGATCTCTCTGGGGGGGATGACATACTTTTCCCTATCATTTCTCCACTCATCACCTGCCCCTCCACCTACTCTCTCTCTCACACACACCTTTCTTAGCACATTATTCAGTGAGACTCCTAAAGGAACCACTTTTGAGATACAAGATTAGGATTGAAGAAATCAACACGGTATTTCAAAGGTGTTTCAGAGGCTTCCGGGACTTGTGAACCAGCTCGGCCCTGAGGGAGACACCACCATCTCCTTTAAAGCAAAAGTAAGGGGCGAGGACAGGCGATAGAAGAGGTCGAGAAGGTCCCTGATTTGAGGACTAAGGTTATTACAGAAACCACCAGCTTGCTAAAATCCTGCCAGATTTGGGGGGCGGGGGGGTATTGGGGCTTCAGGATGTGGAATCGAGCTGCTGCTGAGGTAGTCAGGTGAGGGTGAAGAAGCCCAAGCGCCTGAGGTTCCAGGCGAGGCCTGCCTGCGGCGTGTCTGTCTTACCCACTGCACCCACCAAAGCCCGTGTAGCCTGAGCGCGCGCACACACACACACACACACACCCAGGTCAATCATTGCCCACCCCAACCTAACCTTCAGGGAGGTCTCCCCTCCCTCTGCAACCATCCCCAGGCTTCCATCATCCCCCTCGTCCCCCTCCCCCGCCGGGCTCCCGAGCCCGCCTTCGCCTTACACTGAATGGGCGGGTAGCAACTGGGGTCCTCGCCGCCGGGCTGGCAGCGGCTGGAGAAGGCGCTGCGCGGGGTCACGTAGTTGCTCGGGAAGATGCCCACTCGCTGGTTCAGCTGCCCGGTCCACCAGCCCTCGTCGCCGGACACCTGCGAGTCCTTGGACAGCACCTCCACCACGTCGCCCAGCCGCAGGGTCAGCTCGTCCTCGCCCGCCGCCTCGTACTCGAACACGGCAGTCCAGAAGGGCAGCGGCGCGCCGCAGCCCAGCTCCCGGGGGGCCGCCACCGCCTCCTCCTCCTCTTCTTCCTCCTCCTCGGCCCCGGCCCCGGCTCCATCCTCCCCCGGCGGGGCGGCAGCAGCGGCGCTCGCCAGGCAGCCGAGAAGCGCACTGGAGGGCTCCATGGAGCGGCCGATCCATAGGGTGCGGGGCTGCCGCCGCCCGCAGGAGCCGCCGCCGCCTATTGTTCATGCGGCTCCGCAGAGCTGGGGGGACACCCCTCCCCCGACGGCGGCCTCAGGTAGGGCCGGGGTTGGCGGGGCGGGGAGCGCCGGATCGCTCGGGGCTGGGGCCGGCCGGGCGCAGAGACAAGTGCGCGGAGCTCGAGCGCTCACCGCAGCATCGGGTCGCGGCGGGCCGGAGCCCTAGCCTTCGCGATCGCCCCCCTGGGACGGCCTGGCTACCTCCGCCGCGGGTAACCTGCTCGCGCAGCCGGTGCCAGCAGCCGCCCGCCGCTGCCGCCGCCGCCGCCGCCGCCGCCGCCGCCGCCCGCCGGCAGCCGCTCCCCGCTCCGCGCTGCGCCCCGCCCCCTGCGCCGCCCGCACGCCCTGGACCACCTGACGCGGACCTGGCTCCACCCCAGCCCTGCGGACCCTAGGGGGCGGGGCCTCTCTGCTGAAGGGCCCGCCCCCGGGCTATCCTGTCTTCCCATTGGACGCCGCCGACCCCCGCCAGCCATCCACCCCGCCCCTCTCCACCCACCCTGCTCCTACGTCACGGGTCCCCCCTGTCCCCTCCCCCGCCCTGTGCGGGCTCTCATTCTCAAACCCCAGGTTGACCCATTTCTCTCTCCCATTGGCCCGCCGCAGCTCCAGCCATTGGTCTGAGCCACCTGTACGTTTCCTGGGAGTGTTCAAGGAAGAGGCTGCGGCCTCATTGGGCGCCTGGGGAAGGATGGGTGGTTCCGCAAAGGTAGAGCCGAGCCCTCCTCATTCAGACCAAAAACGCTGAAGGAGACCGCTCCCTTTGTTTGCTGCGAAGGAGCAGGGACTCCCATTGGGCACCACCTGTGTTCTTGATCTTAAAGTGAGCTTTCGAGAGCGAGCGGAGGAGAGGCGAGCTGGGTAGCGCCCTCTGGGAGAGCTCTTTCTTCTCCAGCTCCTTCTTACAGTTGGATTCTCCCTTCTCTTGGAGCTGCCTCTGCTCCAGTCCCTACCAGGGGGATCAGCTTCGACTCCCCTTCGACTGTATTGCACCCCTACTCCATCTATTTCGTCTATTAAGGCCTTCAGGCCCACTGGAATGAGCTTTAGAACTCTTAAAACTACAGTTCTTGCCTTTATGAGGACTGTATACAGTTTACCTTTCCTTGGGTTCTTGTAGGAAGAGAGTCCAATATCGTCGATGTTTAGAATTCAAACGAGAGAGAGAGACCACTTTGCTGGGGCTCAAACTGAGGGTGGGAAAACTGTCGGTGAAGTGGGCTTGGGCCATCTGAAGAGACGTCATTTTAATACAAATATTGAATTTCTTTCACCTGGGGGAATTGCACCTTGGATCACGGTAATCTCTGTAGCCATCATATTAAGAACGTGAATATACACACAAAACGATACTGCAGTTCATGAGCAAGACATACTTTCCATCTATCCTTTTGTTATCCTCCACTCCTCAAACCTTAAGAAAGAGATAGGTGGCCCTAACATTTTTTCTGTGCTTAAATTCTTTCACAGCAATATAGATTTTCAATGAGAAGATTCTGTGACTTTTCAAAATAAGCCCATGCTGAGAGGTCCTGCCTGATCTCTGCTAAAGTTTTCCCCTTCCGTGGTAGGAATAGGTCTGATTTACTTGGCAAGTTTAGTGCTTCACTGTTTTTGTTGTTGTTGTTTAATTTCAGTTTGGGGTTAATCGTTAGACAGACTGACGTTAGACAGTGAGGCAATTTGAAAAGATAACCAGGGCTGGCATCTCCAGCTTTGCTGCCACCAGCTGCAAGATCTTGGGCAAGTACTAAACCGTCTGCTCACCCTTAAAGAGAAGGGGTGATCTGGAAGATCTGTCATCTTACAGACCTGAGATTCTGTGGTTTGCACATGAGTGTGACTACACTGTATGCCAGGAAATGGCTACCCACTCCAGTATTCTTGCCTGGGAAATCCCACGGACAGAGGAGACTGGCGGGCTGCAGTCCATGGGGTTGCAAAGAGTCAGACATGACTGAGGGACTAAAAAACAACCACCACCCATTTCAGGACTTGAAGAAGGGAGGGTAGAGTGTGGTCTAAAGATCAACTGGAGTAGGTCTTGAGAAAAGACCTACATTCTGAGTAAATGCCCTGAAACAGTGTTCAGATTCTTCTTGTACATAGAATCAGTGAACTGGAAAAGACAAGGATGAGTCTTTGCATAAATTCTCTAAATTTTGTTCAAAATAAAACTATGCCACTCCTAAGCAGAAGAGAGCAAGCAGAGAGGGAGTACAGACATTTTGTGTTTTTTAAAAACACAAGAAAAAAGATCTTAATAAAAATTTAATTTGGAGGAAGAAGGAATTTTTCAAAATGGTATTAACAGAGAAACAAACAGAAAAAAAATACTAAAAAGATATAGAGAATAATCATCAATGGTGATCTCTTTCAAGTGGTAGAATTATGAGTATGGGCAATTTTTATTGTCATTTTGCTTGATATTGTGTGTTTTACTATAAGGTTTTTATCTCGACTCCTCCCCTCCCCAGAAGAGAAGAGAAAAAAGAAAAAACCTTGGGATCTGTCTCAGTAGGAAAAGTCTAATTCCCCACATAACTTAAATCCCGGATACCATAGCATGTGTTTAGAACCTCGTGAAGAGTCATTCATTCATCAAACATTTCAAGAAGTCATTCAGTAAATATTTGTTGAATGGATAAGTGCTAGGAATTCAAATAAGGGAGGATCCTTCAGGCTACAGCTGTCTAGCAGAGGTTGTCTAGCCAGGTTTCATGGAAGAGGCAGAACTAAAGCCAGTCCTGGAGGTGGATGTGGGAAACAGGGAGGAACCTGCATTCAGGAGTGGAGGGTGAGCATGCGCCCAGCTGCAGAGGTGGGGAAGCCAGAGTAAGCCCAGGGGTGGAGTAAAAGGATGAGAAAGAACTCTGAAAAGATGGGTTGAGACCAGATTTGTTGAGGGGCTTGTAATTACTTGATTCAGAGGAGTAAGTATTTAATTCATTATTTGTAATTATTTACTATCTAGCTTGTTCACTATGAGGGCAGCAACTATCTGTCTGGTTCTCCCCAGTTGTCCCAGCACCTAGAGTGTATCTGGCACATAATTGGCTCTCAGCACGTGTTTGTGACTGAATGACTGACTTGAATACCAGACTGGGAAAAAAGTCTGGGTTTAGTTAAGCAAACAAAAGTTTAGCTCTGAAAGCTTTCACACAGGACTGGGAGGTGATCAAATGTTGCCATCTCTGAGGATGAGAATAGATGACAAATGGATAAGGAGGTGCTTAAGTTGGGCATGGAAGGATGTATACAGCTTGATTAGTGGAGACTAGGAATTGTGAAAATGGAAATCAAAGCAATGGACAGAAATAGCCTTAGAGGGCTTCCCAGGTGGCTCAGTGGATAAAGAACCAGCCTGCAAATCTAGCAGATGTAACAGACATGGGTTTGATCCCTAAGTCAGGAAGATCCCCTGGAGGAGGGCATGGCAACCCACTCCAGTATTCTTGCCTGGAATCCCAAGGACAGAGGAGCCTGGCGGGCTGTAGTCCATGGGGTCACAGAGTTGGACACGACTGAAGCAACTTAGCACACAAAAGTTCTTAGTATGCTTAATACCCACTAGATAGTTAGCATATTTATTTTCTTCTTTCCTTTGTCCATCCCCCACAGAAACACTCAAGGGAAGAAATTAATTAATGGCACCCTAGGAAACTGCAGAGACTTCTTGACTGGGAGTTGAACCAGGTTTTTCCCTTTAAAAAAAAGAAGTAAGGAAAAAGGAAAGAAAAGAGAGAAGGAAGGAGAGAGGGAAGTTAGGAAGGTGGGGAGGGATAAAAAGCAAACAAGTATCACAGACTGATGATTAAAGTTTGGAGCCTTGGATTTTGACTGAATCGGAATCCATACTCATTGTTTGCCATTAGACAAGTCAACCCCCTGGTCCCCCCAGATCCCTCGTCTGGAAATTAGGGATAATACTATCTCATTGGGCTCCTGGAATGATTAAATGACAGGATGTATATTATGTGCTTAATACAGAGTTGTCAAATAATAGTAGTAGTTACCATTCAGTTCAGTTGCTCAGTCGTTTCCAACTCTTTGAGACCTCATGGACGGCAGCATGCCAGGCTTCCCTGTCCATCACCAACTCCTGGAGCTTGTTCAAACTCATGTCCATCAAGTCAGTGATGCCATGCAACCATCTTATCCTCTGTCATCCCCTTCTCCTCCTGCCTTCAATCTTTCCCAGCATCACGGTCTTTTCCAATGAGTCAGTTCTTTACATCAGGTGGCCAAAGTACTGGAGTTTCAGCTTCAGTATCAGTCCTTCCAATGAACATTTAGGACTGGTTTCCTTTAAGATTGACTGGTTTGGTCTCCTTGCTGTCCTAGGTACTCTCAAGAGTCTTCTCCAAAACCACAGTTCAAAAGCATCAGTTCTTTGGTGCTCAACTTTCTTTGTAGTCCAACTCTCACATCCATACATGACTACCATAGCTTTGACTAGATGGACTTTTGTTGGCAAAGTTCTGCTCTTTAATATGCTGTCTGGGTTGGTCATAGCTTTTCTTCCAAGGAGCAAGCGTCTTTGAATTTCATGGCTGCAGTTACCATCTGCCGTGACTTTGGAGCCCAAAATAATAATAGTTATTATTATTTGAGCCTAAATAAATAAAATTTATTTATTTTATTGATAACTGAGCCTAAATAAATAAATAAAACTATAATAATAGTTACTATTATTTGAGCCTAAACCTTGATTTGATAAATGAATATCACCCTCTCCTCAGATTTCTGGAAAGTGCTTTTTAAAACTATTAATTTACAAAACAGAATAGTCACAGACACAGAAAACATGCATATAGTTATGAAGGGTAAAGGGGGGAGGGATAAACTGGGAGATTGGGATTGACATATATATACTACTGTATATAAAATAGATAATTACTAAGAGCCTACTGTATAGCACAGGGAATGATACTCAATATTCTGTAATGACTGAAAGACTCTAAAAAAGAGTGGGTATATGTATAACCGGTTCACTTTTCTGTACAGCAGAAACTAACTATACTTCATAAAAATCAATTAAAAAAGGAAAGTATTCATACTTTGGTGCTAAAATCCTTGAGGCTGATCCCTTAAGCTTTTCTAAGAGTCAGCCAACCCCTCTTAGCTCTCGCATTACACCATTTCAGGAGAGGAGCCCTAGTTCCTGATTCATAAACCCTATTTGCAGTCATATGACATATTCAATAAATGTTTTGGGACACTGTGTGGTAGGGTTGATAGAACAGACGTTGGAGCCAAACACTCAAGTCCAAATCACCATCACTGTCACTGTGAACAAGGCACTTCATGCCTCTAAGTCTCCGCTTCATTTGTTGTAAAATGATGTTATTGTGAGAAGTAGATGAAGTCAGAAGCTCTCCTTGTAGTACCTAATACATAATAGGTGCTCAATAAATTGTAAATGTTCTATTGCAATCAATAGTATTTTAATTCCTGTCTTCTGAGAGTTTGAAACATCAAAATGGTGAGACACAGTCCCTCTTTTCTTCTCCCTCCCATCACCTACAAAAACTTCAGATCAGAAAACAACTGTACTATGGCAGCTGTTTAGAATGTCTCGTCTCTGGAGACTGAGCTGCATTTTAACAATGATTAGAGTCTTTTAATCAAGGAATAAAGATCAAGCAGTATTTCTGCTTCATTAAGCCTTGTTGCAGCCCTGTGGGACAACTCTATGAAATTATACCTCTTACAACCATGCTGGATCTGTAAGAACTTCCTTTAAGCCTTTTAGTCAGGGACCCCAAAGAGATTCAATCAGTAGAGAATTAAAGGGAAAATTATCCATACCATTGGGGTCTTTGAAGCACATGTAATGACTAGGAAAATGATCGCACAAAGTGGAAAGAGAAAAAAGAAAACTATCTGTTGTAATCTTAAAATAATTTAAAAGAAGTAAATTGGATAAATCAAGAAAAACAACTGTATATGTAGTATATTTCCAATTCTATGGAATATATATTTACATTAATATTATTGAAAGAAATATATCAAAATGTGAACAATTATCTCCAGTCTAGATGATGGGGTTAGGAGTGATTTTTTTTTCTTTGTCCTGTACTTTTCAGTATTTTCTACCATTAAAATGTACTGATTTTCTAATGAGAAAAGTATTTTGTAACTAATGGTTATGAAAACTATTAAGGATGTGAAAATGTGCATAGTATAACAATAAATGGAAAAAATAGTGAAAACCCCCTTCATAAAATCTGATCATAAGCATAGTTCCATAATCTTATTGATTATTTCTGAGCTGAGTGGTGGAGTATGGGTAATTTGTATTACCTTCATTTTACTTTTATTTTCCATATAAACCATGCAATACAATTGTAATTAAATTACAGTTAAATAAAGAACCAAAAATCTCTTTAGGTAATAAAGAAAGAGATTTCAAGCTGAAAACATTGTTGCTAGTTGGAGAGATGGTAGAGAAGGGGAAAAAAATAGACCCTGAGAATAACAATAATAATTACATTAAAACAGTAATGATAAAGGCTACTATTAATCAAAGGAATACTATATATGCCATCACTGTTCACAATCTTCTTTTATTTATGTCTTTAATGACTCTTCCAAGCAAACAAAAATTTCCTAGAATAAGTCCATTGCTGACAAGGAAATGGCAAGCCACTCCAGTATTCTTGCCTGGAAAATCCCACAGATGGAGGAGCCTAGCAGGCTATTGTTCATGAGGTCGCAAAGAGTCAGATACGACTGAGTGACTTCACTGTCTTTTTTTGCCTATCTTTGCCTATCTTTTGTCTCTTTTTGCCTACCTCCTGGAGGGAACATTCTTGGTTATGTACAGACAAATATGTGGCTAGGTATTACAGAACTAATTTAGCTTAGCTGTGGCCTTAGTCATCTAATACTGGTACAGACTTCTTTTATTCCTCAACTTTTCAAACTGGTGACCAAGGCTCAGCTGAAAATTCAGCTCACTGTTTTGCTTTTGAGGTTACTGTCTTTTTATCAGAAAATGATCAATTTAAATTTTTTTATATTTGTTATTTAAATAAACCAGCAAGATCTGATGAATAAGCTACTCTCACAGCTGTTGGTGAAAAGTAGATTTCACAAGAGCAGGAACTGTTTTGGTTGCAGAGGAGGCACAACAATGCTAAAGACCTTGCTGGACAACCTCGCCACCGTGTGGTATTGAGGAGTATGGCGGTCATTTCTCTCTCTCTTTTTTTTAATTACTTTTTTTTAATAGTTTTAAACTTTAAGAGCTGTAAGTAAGCTTCAGGATCCATGGACAGAGCCTCTTCAAATGTTGTGAACATCAAAACCTAGACCATGGATATCACTGAGGCTTGAGCCCAAATCATCAGACCTTCTGACCTTTCTTGCCACACAACTGCTTTTACTTCAGATTCACTCAGGGACTGGCTGCAAGTCAGTTTCAGGGAACCTTAGCGCCATCTAGTGCAAAAATTCAATTTTACAACCAAGGAAACTCAAGCCCGTTCAGTCGCTAAGTCGTGCCTGTGACCCCATGGACTGCAGCACACCAAGCTTCCCTGTCCTTCACCATCTCCCTGAGTTTGCTCAGATTCATGTCCATTGAGTCAATGATGCTATCTAACCATCTCATCCTCTGCTGCCCCCTTCTCTGTTTGCCTTCAACCTTTCCCAGCATCAGGGTCTTTTCCAATGAGTCAGCTCTAGTCAAGTATTGGAGTTTCAGCTTCAGCATCCATCCTTCTAATGAATATTCAGGGTTGATTTCCTTTAGGATTGACTGATTTGATCTCCTTGCAGTCCAAAGAATTCTAAAGAGTCTTCTCTAGCACCACAATTAGAAGCATCCGTTCTCCGGCGCTCAATCTTCTTTATGATCCAACTCTCACATCTGTACATGACTACTGGAAAAATCAGACGGAACTTGGTCAGCAAAGTGATGTCTCTGCTTTTTAATATGGTGTCTAATTTTGTCATAGTTTTTTTTTCCCAAGGAGCAAGTGTCTTAATTTCATGACTGCAGTCACCATCCCCAGTGATTTTGGAGCCCAAGAAAATAAAATCTGTCACTGCTTCCACATTTTCCCCTTCTATTTGCCATGAAGTGATGGGACCGATACCATGATCTCAGTTTTTTTAATGTTGAGTTTCAAGCCAGCTTTTTCACTTCTCTTTTGCCCTCCTCAAGAGGGTCTTTAGACAAATGACTTGATAAAGGTCCACAGCTAATTCTGTTTCCCTTATTTTCATTTACTCATCAAATATTTACATTTGTGTCTACTATGTGGCAGGCACTGTTCAAGGCACTAGAAATACAATAGTGAATGAAAAATAGACAAAATTTCCTTCATAAATCTCATCTTCTAATAGGAGAGAGAGACAAGATAAGCAAGTAAAATACATGATATAATAGTATAGAAGAATCAATGTTAGAAAGGGGGGAAAGTCAAGGGAGGAGAGAGAGGGAAAGAAAAAATGTTAGAAGAGGTTATATTTCAGAGTGGCCAGAGAAGGCCTCTTTAACAAGTTTGACTTTTGAAATAAAGATCTGAAGAAATTAAGGAAGCCAGCCATACAGATTTGGAGAAAGAGCATTTAGGCAAAGGAAACAGCAGTGCAAAGACCCTGATGCAAGAATGCGCCTGTATATTGAAGAAAAGATCAAGGAGACTAACCTACTGGGCATGAGAATTCCAAGGAAACAAGAGGCAGGAGCAGTAATGGGGGGCAGATCATGTGGCACTTCCCAGCCAAAGGAGGACTTTGAGTTCACTTTTGTGAGCAAAGAACCAAAAGTGTTCCTCATCACCCAGTTCTCTGAGGGTGAAGTCCCAACCCCTGGCAGTCACACACACACACACACACAGTGCACCATGAGAGCAATTCAGGATGCAAAACAGGATAGGCACTTGTACTTTGGATAAATGGACCACTGGATAGCAGACGCATGTCTCAGGAAAAATTTCACTGAGCCTGGATGCTTCCATTGTCCATAACCAGAAAAGCACTAAAATCATTAACTTGAGATATCTGTTCTTGGTGACCAGCAACCATCTTTTACCAAGATGGATGCTTAGCTGCATGTATTCCCTAGCCCCTAAAAATGTATATAAACTGACTCCGACCCTACTTTGGAGCTGTTCCTCAGACTGACTCCTGAGCTATAGTCCTCAGTAAGTCCCTTAATGAAACTTAAACTCTTACACTGCATGTTTTTCTTTAAGTCAACACTTTGAATAAGATGTGCACCATTGAAGAGTGTTGAGAAGAGGAGATGTGTGATCCGACTTAATTAACAGTAATGCTCAGGCTTCTGGGTTCACAGTGGGCTGCAGAAACAAGGGCAGGGACATGAGATGAGGAGGCTCTTCAATAATTCTGGCACCAGATAACAGCTGATGAGGCAAGGGAGGTGAAAAGGGGTATGGTGAAAGGTGGTCAAAATTGTAAAATATATTTCGAGAGTAGAGCAGCTAGCTTTGCTGGTGGGTTGGAAGAGGTGGGAAGGAAAGAAGGTTTGGGGCGTGAGCAACTGAAACTGTAGCGTTGCCATTAATGGAGAACAGAGAGCATCTCAGAGGCTCGCTATTAGGCATGCTCAGTGTGAGATCACTGTCCTACCCCCAAAGGGAGATGTCAGGAGGGCAGCTGATTATGTAGGTAGGTCTGGAGTTCAGCCAAGAACTGTTAAGTAGTAACAGTCCAGTTTGTCCATAAAGTGACTAAGGGCACCGTAATGATCAGAAAACATTCAAGCCCAAATGGTAAAATACTTCCTATCTTAGCATCCAGATTTCAACCCAGGAAAAACATTTTTTTCCCATTGAATGAAAAGTTCTTTAAATTCTATAGTGCTTTAAAATTTCCAAAAGTTTCACACACATGATTTCATACAGCCCCCATAATAACACTTTATTTCCCCCACTCCTAGACTGCCCCTCCCACCCACACTGGTAACCACTAGCTTGTTTTGTATATATGTGAGTCTACTTTTTTGTTTTATTCACTAGTGACTTCATGGACTGTAGCCTGGCAGGCTCCTCTGTCCATGGGATTCTCCAGGCAAGAATACTGGAGTGGGTTGTCATTTCCTCCTCCAGGGGATCTTCCCAACCCAGGGATCAAACCAGAGTCTCCATGTTTCCTGCACTGCAGGCAGATTCTTTACTGCCGAGCCACTGGGGAAGATCTGTGGTGTTTTTTAGATTCCACATATAAATGATATTATATAGTATGTGTCTTTCTCTGACTTATCCAAAGAAACTCTTTTAAAAATGGCTCTGCATTGCAGTGTTGAAGGCTGTTCACAGACGTGACATGAGTTTTATGACACTGGTTGGTTAGATCTTTAAGATGACATCTGTGTGTTCTCTGGGTTACAGGATGGAGCCCCACATGGGAGCCCCAGAGGGCCACCTGTCGGACCAGTGGAACATCAGGAAAATGATCTTGGGCTTCCTATGGGACTAAAAGTGGATCAGTCCCAATTTGAAGACTTCCCTTCTTTCCTCTTTGGTTGGTGTTGATGCCTGGATCAGGTGCAATTGTTTGTAGCAGTGTGATCTGTCTCTTTATTATTTTATTACTTGCCCTTAACTGTCCCACCAACTCTGCCCCACTCTACCCTCCCATAATTTTATACATGTTGAAATTGATATTTTTTTCCTTTTGCATCTTGTCATCTCTTGAGGACAAAGTGCCTGTGTTTGAAGCCCAGTTTCGCTATGACTTGCTGTGTGTTTTAGGACAAGTGATTTAACCTCTCTGCTAAACCTCAGTTTCTTCAACTGCACAATGGGGGCTTAAAAAAATCATACCTACCTCCTCCAGTGCTTTTCTATAGCTTTATTGTGGTATACCTGATATACAAAGAACTGGACATATTGTAAGGTGTACAGTTTGATACATTTGGATGTATGCAAACACCCATGATCTGAAGTGGTTTTAAGGATTAAGTGAGGTATTTCCAGGTGGCTCTAGTGGTAAAGAACTCACCTGCCAATGCAGGTAGACGTAAGAGATGCGGGTTCCTTCCCTGGTTCAGGAAGATCCCCTGGAGGAGGGCATGGCAACCCACTCCAGTATTCTTGCCTGAATAATCCCATGGACAGAGGAGCCTGGAGGGCTCCAGTCCATAGGATTCAAAGAGTTGGACATGACTGAGCATGCATGCACAATGTAATACATGGGAAGCTCTGAGTGCCTGCAGCCTAGCAAGCCCTCAGTAAAGGCAGATGGGATTATATTACCTCTTTGGGCACTCAAAAAATCCTATAAAGCAGCTATTCTTTTTAAGCAACTTTGCTAATAAGGCAACTGAGGTGCAGGGTTCAATGTGATGAGGCAGTAATAAGTCACAGAAGCCCTAGACCCAGTCACAGGTAACAACCTTCGATCCCCAAGTTTTTCTCTCTTGAATCCATTTCCTCCAGAGGGTTGGGCTTTGTGTTAACCTTCTCACCAGGTCTTCTGGAGTCCACTGGCTTTGTCTTTGTGAAAAGACACACTGGGATGGGAGAAGAATAGCAAAAAGAACCTTTCTCAGGCACATTACAGTGCGTCAGCCCTGTGCTAAGCACTTGTCAAGCTTTCCCCATTTCATCTTCACCAAAAACCTACGCACTGAGTACTTTTTAATAAGCCCTTTGTATATAAACTGGGGCCCAGAGCTATTAAATTACAGGAGTGGTGTTGTTACCAAAAGACGTGTGGTAGGTCTGGCTGCTCACTGCCTGAAAGCCAATAAACAAGCCAGATTAGTGGAAAGGAAAGTTTGCTTTATTTCAGAGGCTGTCAACTGGCCATGGGGAGGGCAGACATCTGCCCAAATGCCAATTCCCCCCATCCCTACCAGTGGCAACCAGTGGGGCAAGAGCTTTTATACACGGAATGAGGGCGAGAGGGCTGCATGCAGAAACAGCACAGTCACCTCTGATAGTCATCTTGAAATCGGTCATCAGTGGTCTGACCAGCGTCATCTTGATTGTTTCAGGTACAGTTAAGCATCAGTTCCAGGGTTCGTTTGTTTCCATTTCTTTGAGGCCAGTTCTCAAAATTGTAGCAGCTCATGTGATGAGTATACTCTGGTCATCGTGTAGTTAACTTCTTCCACCTAGAGTTTTAGTATCTATCAGACAGCTCACAGGATATCGCTCAGAATATCATCTAGAGCCCTTGAGAAAGAGCTAAAGTCCTTGACCACGCTTGATAACTACATTTTTACTATTTGGTCTCCTTTGACTGTTTTCCTTTGTTTTCACATTTCTTCTCTGATTAAATTTATTCTTTGTCTAAAGTTTTCCAGGGACAAAAGGCAGACACAGGATATGGTGGGGGGCTGGGCAAGGACTAGGAGGTCCTGCTCTGTTTCACTGTGAGTTGGAACAAAGTCTCAGCCTCACCCCAGTTTATGCACAGAAAGGCTTTCAGCCCAGCAAGTGTCTTGGGCAAAATCCATCACGCTGTAGAGGTTCTCTTTGGGAATTCCATTCAGATTGGAGGAGGCAGATTGTCCCTTTATGCTAACCTGTCCCAGGCCCTTCTGTGGCTGCTGAACAGCGACCCTGCCCGCCCTGCAAACTCAGAGGCTGTGCCAGCTCTCAGCCCTGCCAGCCCGGGGCCAGGCTGAACCACTTCACATACAATGTAGCCTCCAGCTCAGAGAATCCCTGGTCCAGAGAATCACTCCAGGCACAGAGGACGGACTGAGGATGTCTCTTTGGGCCCAAGGAGAACACAGAGGACGTCTGACATCTGGACTCAATCCCACAACTGTTTCCACCCCTGACCAGGAACTTGCAGGCCTCATCCACCCTCTTGTGTCAGGGCTGGCAGTCTGCATTTATTCCTTGCTTCTTGGCATTTAGATTCCCTTCCTCCACTTCTGAACCTCCAACACATCATAAGTGGAATTTCCTATGGTTAAATGGGACAGTTTTACTCACTCAGACCTGAAGTTCGATGTGGGAGAACAGAAACCTCTGGGGGCTTTACCTGAGCTTGGGGGGTTTTGGGGGGTTTGTTTTTAAATATTTATTTATTTGGCTGCACCTGGCCTTACTTGGGCAAGTGGAACCTTCAGTTGCAGCACATGGGATCTAGTGCCCTGACCAGGGATCAAACTTGGGTCCCCTGGCTTGGGACCACGGAGTCTTAGCCACTGGACCATCACGGAAGTCCCTGAGTTTAGGTTTTGATGTAAGCAACCTGGTGTCCTTCCTTCCTCTCTTCCTTCCTTTCCCTCTTGCCCTCCTTTCTTCCTACCTTCTTCCTGCCTGTCCTTCCTTCTTTTTAAAGAGAAGGGCAGAACCACAGCATGCAGTTTGAGCAAGCTCCAAGGATCTCCTTATCCCACCCGAGGCCACCTCCTTCTGGGTGAGCTGGGTTTGGAACGCTTTGCACCCTTCAGTTGTCTTGGGGGTTGGGCATGGCTGGCTGCGACTGTTTGGCCGCTAAGTTCAGCCACTGGTTGTAAATATATGTCCTAGTGCCTATTAATAACGCAGAGGCAGCACACTGTCCCCTGTCACTCCGGCGACTCCAGCTGTGATCCCCTCTCTGCCCCGCCCTCCTCCCACGGCCCCACGTGCGCAGGCCAAGCCATCTGTGCAGCTCGTGAGCTACAGCTGGGTCTGCAGATGCCATCTGCCCCCTCCCTCACGCGCCTCACCCTCTGCCCTGTGTTCCTCCCTTCTGAGGCTGTGGCACCAGGTCACGAAGAAGGGTAGGTGAGAAGGAAAGGAAAGAGGAAAATAAAATAATAGCAAGTGATTCTGACAAACCCTCCAGCCCTTGACTTTCTTCACCAGGGCTCCTCCTAGTCAGTCGCGATGAAAATAATGGTCCTGGTTCTCAGAGCTTCTAAGACCGGTGGTTTGGTTAAGAAGCCTTTCCACTGGGTAGGCTTGCTTCAGCTTCCCAGGTGGTACTAGTGGTAAAGAACCTGCCTGCCAATGCAGGAGATGGAAGAGACAGGTTCGATCCCTGGGTCGGGAAGTTCCTCTGGAAGAGGAAATGGCAACCCAGTCCAGTGTTCTTGCCTGGAGAAGCCCCATGGACAGAGGAGCCTGGCGGGCTACAGTCCATAGGGTCACAAAGAGTCAGACACGACTGAGCGACTTAGCACAGTACAGGCTTGCTTCAGATACTGAAGCCACTAACAGCCCCGGAAGTTTGTCCTCTTCTTACTGAAGCCTTCAGCCCTCTTATTCAGTTTGCTTCTTGCCTGACTCAGTTTCTCTCCTGTTTTATAACCTGCTGCCAAGGAAGGACTTAAAGTTTGAAGTGTAAATAAATAATACCTCAAATATTACCTGAAATGAGGATTTGAAACTTAAAACGGACACAAGAAGAAAAGCACCTCAATAGAGAACAAGAGCTCTGGGAGACTTGGTTCTGGTTCTGTATGCCTGGTGACCAACTGGGGTGACTTTCACCCACATTCAGCTCATCAATAAAATGGGGACACCAATCCCTTCCTACCTTGGAGCAGAGGATGGCACCAGATTGTCCTCAAGATCTCTTTTAGCTCTGAAGAAACGGAGTTGAACAGAGGAATGGATGCCACCAGCAAGCTGGAGAAAAAGTATCTTAAGAGCCTATGATTTCAAAGGTTGGGACCTCTGAAATCAGATAGTCAGGTGTGACCTAAACAGCATAAATACTGAGACACTGACGGTAGTCATGTCACCCTCAGGCCCTTTTGTAATCCCATCGCCTCAAAATCATCCTCCACCACTTCCTTCAAGCAGAGCTTCCTCTGCTGAGGGAATCACTACTTGTCCTTGAAGACTGAGCTCCAAAATTCCACACTCTGCGAACCCTCTCCTGACTATCCTAAAGGCACAGAGGCCTCTCTCGGTCACCCAGGACTGACCCACACTTAAGAGTCCTCATCACTTTGCACTGCCATCGGCTCCCCTCGTGCCCCTTGACCGTCAGATCTCTGAAGAAAGAGACTTGGCCTGCTCCATCTTTGCCTGGCACAATTCCTGTTTGTCCTACTTTGAACACAGAGAGATAATACTGTTATCGCTACTATCACGAAGGACTTTCCCCCTGCATTTTCTCATTTCGCCCTCACAGAGCCCTGGGAGGATGGACCCAGAGTGGTGATGTGACTTGCCCAGGTCATTTGCTAAATTGCAGAACTGGAAGATTTCACCCAGTCTGGGGACCATCAACTGCACCTCAGAGGTGTCCCTGAAAGCCTCCTGTCATGTAAGAGAAAGCTTCCCCCAAAGGTAGCGTCCTCCTCAAGCCCTTGCTCCCCTCTCTCCTATCAAGTTCAAATGTCAGGCCCGCTAAGGGAGCTGAAAGTTCTAATAACCCACCTTCTTTTCATGTTTGTCTTCCTTCTCTGGTGAAGACCCTCCTTGAAGAACAGAAATTGTTCTCCCAAAGGCCATCAGACTTCAGGCCTCTAATGGCAGAGCCTGGGCCCTCCACGTTAAGGCATGATCTTTCCAAGTTGCTGGAGACCCCCTCTCTCAGATGGCAACATAGGGTAAACCACGATAATATGGAGGGCTCTTGAGGGCTTATCTGTAATTGCTAAGAATCACCCACTGGGTTTCCCTCGTGGCTTAGCTGGTAAAGAATCCGCCTGCAATGCGGGAGACCTGGGTTTGATCCCTGGGTTGGGAAGATCCCCTGGAGAAGGGAAAGGCTACCCACTCCAGTGTTCCAGCCTGGAGAATTCCATGGACTGTATAGTCCAAGGGGTTGCAAAGCGGCAGACACGACTAAGTGACTTTCACTTTAACTTATCCACTGGGTAAAGAGGAAAATTCGACATTCACCATCACAATTCATCAGGTTGTCTGCCTTCTAGCTGTGTTTCCCGTAGCAAGCCATTCAGTGCTCTGGACCTCAGTCTTCTCATCTGTGAAAATAGGAATTTGATTTAATCAGTATACATTAGACACCACCACATACAGAGCCCAGAGCTAAGTAGTGAGATAAAGGAGATATGGAAGAAAGCTCTTAATACCTAATTTGCCAACTTCATGCAGTTGGGCCAAGAATCAAATGAAGTCATGAATATCAAGTATTCTTTTTTTGAATTAAAAAAAAAGTTTTATTGGAATATACTTGATTTGGGCTTCCCAGGTGGCACTAGTGGGAAAGAACCCTCCTGCCAGTGCAGGAGACATAAGAAACTCAAGTTTGATCCCTAGGTCAGGAAGATCCCCTGGAGGAAGGCATGGCCACCCACTCCAGTATTCCTGCTTAGAGAATCCCATGGACAGAGGAGCCTGGTGGTGTCCATAGGGTCTGAAAGGGTCGGACATGACTGAAGTGACTTAGCACATATGCACGCATATTTCATTTACAATATTATATTAGTTTCAGGTATACTCAAGTATTCTTGAAGCCCTGCAAATGTAAGCAAATATGTTATTTGGCTTCTGTAGGAGACACCAATTGTGTAGTCTGCTCAGATCGCCCCTTTTCCAAGAACTACTCTTATACCCAAATCCACATCGTAATGGTGACCTCTCTACAAGCGCCATTTTGGCTATTTTGGCCATTTTCGTTGATTGAGCAAGAGGCAGGTCCCTGGCCCAAACTGGGTCACATAGGGTCCCTGCTGTATGTTTTGAATGGGGACGAAGGCAGCTCAGGCTCAGTCACCCTGGGGTCTTGACTAGAGGAGATACAAATCCTGGAGGCACAGACAGCTGTTTTCTGGCAAGGTGGACTGAAAATTAAAGAATGCCAAACTGCCACATTTGAATGGGAAAAAATGGAGCAGATTCAGAAAGGAGGCAAGGCAAGAGGCAGAGGTTCCCTGGCATCCAGGTCTTGGTTCAATTCTGTCCCTGGCTGCCAGAAATAGTGTCCTAGCATGGACCATCGCTGGTTAAAGACAGTTCTGATGGCCATCAGTGACTTGCCGCTAAAAGATTGTCATTAAGCAGTTTCTAAGCAAATTCAACACAGGCTAATGTAAGGCAGAAATACTTCACTAGCCCATGTAAAGGTTCATTCATTCATTCATTCAGTCAATGAATATTATTGAATGCAGCTATTTACAAGGCTCATAAAACAAGTTGACTGCACCGGCTATGATTTAAACCAGCCACTAGGTGTCAGCCTTCAGGCCTGCCGGGTCTCAGCGATCCTGAAATTCCCCAGCTGTGCCCTTGGGAGCTCGTGAGTGGCAGAAGCGCTGCTGTCACTTGCATGTATTCCTGAGACACTCTGGAGCCTTGAACACTATGACATTTGTCTGCCCATCACCCTTCTCCTTCTGGTAGCAGCCACTAAACCCCCGATTCTTAACCCCCACCAACACATGCACCTTTGGGAGCTGCCCCACCCAAATCCATGCTCTTCTGATGAAGCTGTTCATCCTCTGGTTATGGGGTGAACACAGGACGTTGGTGGGCAATCAGAATCTCTTCCTGGGGAATATGAATTTTGAGTTAAGACAAATACCCAGAGTCATCTCACAGCAGCACCCCATAAAACAGATCCCCAAGGGCCCTGCTGCAACCAAGGTAGCCTGCTCCCAGGACTCAGTTGTTCCTTTAAAGCTATAGCCACTCCAATATCCATCATTCAAAAAATAAATATCTTCTGAGCTGAACTGGCCCATCAGTTACTTGTAATCTAAGAGTCCTGACCATCTCCTTTTCAGAGCAAAGCTCATGGATGAGTGAAGGAAAGAGAAGAAAAGTAGAAGAAAGAAGGAAGTTGCCTCAGGCCCCCTACCCCAGCTTACAGCCCCAGCCTCGATCCTATTTTTAAGACCCTTTAATGAACCTATATTTATCATGAGTTTTTTTTTCAGTTTATGGAAATCTACACAAGTCATTTGGCTGAAGGCTGGAGCTTATTTCAGGAAAGCAAGTCTGTCTTTTCCCCAATGCCCTGTTGGTTCCTCCTGCACCTGTTCTGTCTTCAGTTAAGCTACCTACTGCTCGTTCCTAGAGCAAAAAGAACTGGGACCCAGATTCCAAAGTAGGGTGTCAGTGATGCTTAGAGAAACAGGCATGTGGTTTTTATCATAAATTGTCTTGCTATAATCTTTACAGTCAACACAGATCCCTCATGAAAATGCATTTCTTATCTTATAAAGGTTTCCTTCCAAAATAAGACCCATAGAATCTGTCCAAATAAACCATTAAACCAACCCCCTCATTTTACAAATGAGGAGACTAAGGTGCAGAGCAAGTAGCTGGCACACTCGGTAACACAGTGCTAACCAACAGCAAATCCAGGACCAGAACTCAGGTCTTTTTACCACTAGGTCAGAGTTCTTTCCAGTATTTCATGCCTCTTCCCACACTACAATTCACTTTCTTTAAAGATAAGAATTTCCTTAACCTGTATATACATAAATGTTCCATCGGGCAGTATAAATATGTGACAAAGAAACTGGATAAAGAAACCCTAAAGTATTCACTTCCACTACTATTCAAGATCTATGCATTATGTAAATTGTCACTAAGGATATAGATTATCCAAGTCACACAATTTAATGCACATTCAACTCTTGACTAAACATAATGTAAACAAAGTTACCTGGTACTCAGCTGTTTATTGTTTACTTCCCAAAGTGACTGGTGGGCTTCCCTGATAGCTCAGTTGATAAAGAATCCACCTATAATGCAGGAGACCCCAGTTCGATTCCTAAGTCAGAAAGATCTGCTGGAGAAGGGATACGCTACCCATTCCAGTATTCTTGGGCTTCCCTGGTGGCTCAGCTGGTAAAGAATCCACCTACAATGTGGGAGACCTTGATTTGATCCCTGGATTGGGAAGATCCCCTGGAGAAGGGAAAGGCTACCCACTCCAGTATTCTGGCCTGGAGAATTCCATGGACTGTATAGTCCATGGGGTCGCAAAGAGTTGGTCACGACTGAGCAACTTTCACTTTCAAAGTGACTGGTAGAATTAGAACTGTTGAAAGAAAAATGACATGGAATTTGCTTTGGGCAAACGTGTTTAAGAAGATGCTCAGAGGTAGTGAGCTCTCCATCACAAGAGGTCAAGCAGAAGTCAGTCAAGCAAACATTTGGTAAGGATGTCAGAGACCAGTGGTTCTCCAAGTCTTTCATAAGCCCCAGAATCATCCTGAGAGCTTGTTAAAACAGGGACGGCTGGGACCCACGCCAGAGTTTCTGATTTAGGGAGTCTGGGATGGGGTTTGAAGTTGAGCATTTCTGATCAATGTCCAGGTCATGTGATGCAGCTGGTCCTGGACCACACTGTGATGGAGGGAATTCAAAGGTAATGGGATGAGCCCCTTCATTTCAGCTAAAGTATGCAAAGCAAGGCCACATTTCTGTTCAATGTCTTATCAGGTAGCTTGAATTCAATGTTGCCCTGTGAAACTGGGCTTCTTTCCTGCCTGGGGTTACCTTTGGTGATAGTCCTAAATTCTGTTGGGACAAAGAGAGGGTGATATCAGGACACTAGAAATTGCTGGTAGTGTAGGATGAGCTGCTCGAGACAGAAGCTCACACTCAGAGCCATCCCTCTGCAAGTAGCACCGTGGGCACCAGAACGCACTGTTGATGGTCATGACTGAGGGCCAGTCCTCACGCATTCCAAGTGCCTCCTAAATGGCGAGCTGGAGAATCTGCCATGGCTGCTGATAGGACCACAGTGGGAAAAAAAGAAACAAACATTTGCACAGCCCTATGCGATCCTTGCCTACACCTGTAAAAGCATACAGCCAACATTAATTGATCTTTCGCTCCATGTCAAGTATTGTTCTAAGCAAGTTACACGTAGCTCTTTTTAAAATTTTATTTATTTATTCATGGTTGCTGTAGGTCTTCGTTGCTTTGTGAATGCACTTTCTCTAGTTGAAGCGAGGGCAGCTCCTTTCCAGTTGTTGTTTGAGGGCTTCTCGTTGTGATGGCTTCTCCTACTGCAGAGCATGGGCTCTAGGCATGCAAGCTTCAGTAGATATGGCACATGGGTTCAGCAGTTGTGGCTCACTGACTCTGGAGCGTGGGCTCAGAAGCTGTGGTTCACAGGCTAAGTTGCCCCGCAGCATGTGGGATCTTGCAGGATCAGAGATCAAACCTGTGTCCCCAGAATTGGCAGGTGGATTCTTCACCACTGGTCCACCAGGAAAGTCCACACAAAGCTCTTACTTAATCCTTGTAACAACACTATAAGGTAGTAAGTGGTAAAATTGGGGTTTGTACCCAGATACTTCAGCTCTGCATCTCACACATAAGTGTTGTCAGTGTAAGGAATAGAGAAAGAGGTTGTCCCTCCTCATACTGTTATGCGAGGCCAGAGTTTTAGCCCCTGGCTGTTGTAACGGTCTTCTCTCAAGTCTAAAGGTCTGGGCTCCTTAAGTGCATGCATGTACCCGGTTATTGATTTCAAAGCTCACTCAAAGTGCTAGGTGACTAGGTCAGGCAGAGTTTCCAGCCTTAGACACATTCTACCTACAACAACCTTTCTAATCTGACAATCTCAGTACTGGTATTGAGCCCAAATAGTCCTTCTGGCGCGCCCCCCACCCTTGCTATTGTTATAGCCTGCCCTTTGGGGAGTCTTTATGTCCCTTCCTGCCTGCTGACCCCAGCTGGTACCACCTCAGGCACTGGAAGTGTCAAATAACATTAAACCCTAAAGAAGTGTAGTCTGAGTCCTAAATCCCTTTCATTCAAGTAGACTCCTTGTTCCCTGAAACATATTTCTCCAATCTTTTTCCAACATCAACCACACAGGGCATCAGATCAAGCCCTCACTGCAAAGCTTGCCATATTTGCTTCCTTCTCCAGGACAATGGGCCACCACTGGCTCTATCTTTGGGTAACCAAAGGGCCAAGTTAGATAATTCTAGCAAAACAAGATTTGCCCTAGGTCCTTTGTGATACCCATCCTAGATGAGAGCTTTCAGCAGGTGCCTCTTTTAAAGGACAGCTTCTCTCTCAAATGAAATAATTAT
Source organism: Cervus canadensis (assembly GCF_019320065.1). Lineage (NCBI taxonomy): Eukaryota > Metazoa > Chordata > Mammalia > Artiodactyla > Cervidae > Cervus > Cervus canadensis. The sequence goes on from NC_057391.1 coordinate 77,187,766, forward strand.
ATTTTTAACCTTTCTTGGGTTCTTATACCGGAGAGAAGGGGCCCATCCCAGTTAAAGCATCGGCAGTTTAATAGTGTCATCATTCAAGGTGTATTGAGCACCTATTGCACGTAGGGCACTGTGCTAGGAGCAAAAGATAAAAGTAGGATAGCGGCTTTCCTAAAGGAAAAGAATAAAAGCTGTATAAGTCTGCAACATCTCCAGGTCTCCTGCCCCAAAGATGACAGGAAGGGCCTGGGGTGGGGAGAAGGAAGGGAATGTGAGTAGGCAATCAGTAGCCTGAAGACTGTCTGCTAGGAAACCCAGAACAGATTGACATTAAGTCTATTTAAGGGCAGCCTCAACAATGAAAGCTTATTAGCCCAAACCTTCAAAATAGACCCACTTTCTAAACACGTAGCTAAACTTTTCACTCCCCCACAACTACATATAGAAACATCTCACAAGAATAACTTTTCACAACACACCCTCTGAAATACATGATGCTGTTGCCATTTAAACAGCAAAATAACTGAAGTGCAGATGGTACGCGATTTGCCTGCTATTGTGATGCAAGGCAGTGAAAACACTAGAAACTGGCTCTGAGGAGCTTTCTGGGAACTGCCTTAGATTTCACAAAGGGCCCTTTGGGTAAGCATTATCACTGCATAACAAGTCACCCCAAAACTGATCCACTTACAACAACATCTGTTTGCTCATGATTCTGCATTGGCAATGGACTTACCTGGGCAGTTCTGGTTTTGCCTGGGATCTCTCATGAGTTTGCAATCATCTGGTGGGTTGACTAACGCAGGATGATCTGAGATGACCTCACTTACCAGACCAGGGTCTTAATGCTAGCTGCTCCTCTCCAGGTGATGTCATTCAGTTATCTAACGCAGGCATACTTAACTGCAGGGGCATGCCAAGAGGCCCACAGAAAAGTTGCAAGATTTCTTAGGCCTAGGTTCTGGAATGTGTGCCCTTATCACTTTTGCCACATCCCGTTGGTCAAGAAACAACTCACGAGGCTAACCCAAATTCAAGGAGTGGGAAAACAGACTCTACCTCCTGACGAAGGGAGCAGCAAACTATTGTGGCCGTGCTTTTTACAACGAGAGATAGCTAGGCTTCATTTTCACCAGTCCACTCACCCTGGCAATTATTGTCCCTGCAGGGACCCAACCAGCATCCACCTGCTCTTGCTCCCTATGGGGATGGTTGTAAGAAGCATCTTCTACATTGGGGATTGAGAACCTGGCACTTAGCTTTAGCCCCTGGATAATGCCTAAATTCCTGGGATATAATCACATATATGTGCTGAAATGATAAATGAAGTTGCAGACCAGCAATCATTGAGTAGACACATTAGTGGAAATTGCTGCCTCTGTGTCAAGGCACAGGTACACAGAGCAGATATCACGCATTCATGGAAATCACATCATCACATGATTTTTCAGGTGACAGCCTGATTATCTCCAGGCATGACACATCATTTGTTCAAAGACAAGTGAATACACAGCAAACTAATTTTCTTCAGATTTCAAAATACATTTTAGAAGAAAATACTGTGGTAGACTTGATCATTTTTCTTTATTATCAATCGGGCCTCTCAATATTTGGTAAAACACAAGAAAATCCTTGCTCAGGCAAGGAGATCAAGGAGTGAGGAAAGAGCCAGAACTGACTCTGTACAGGTTTACCTAAAAGAGATCAACCTTGCTACAAATGGATTAAACTTGTCCAAGTGAGGGCTAATTAGATGCAAAATTTTTGCAGATTCACTGAGGCATAAGAAGCTGCATGTATTGAAAGTGGACAACATAGTGATTAAACCGTTGCCTGCAAAAGCATTGACGCAATCAAGATAATTAACATATTCACCAAACCCATAAATTTTCTTGTGCTACTTTATAATCCCTTCCTTCTGTTCCTCTCCCCTTTCCCCATCCTCAGGCTGTCACTAACCTGCTTTCTGTTGCTACTGATGACTTTGCATTTCTAAACGTAAATGGGATCATCTAGTATATACTTCTTTTTTGTCTGGCTTCTTTCAATCTGCATGATTACATTGAGTTGTATCTACAGTGTGGAGTACATAAATAATTTACTTCTTTTAATGGATGACTAGTATACCATCATATGGTAGCACCATAATTAGTTTGTTTATTCCCCTGTTGATGGACATTTCAATTGTGCTATGTACTGAAGTGGGCTTCCGAGGTGGCACTAGTGGTAAAGAACCCGCCTGCAAATGCAGGAGACATTAGAGACACGGGTTCCATCCCTGGGTCTGGAGGATCTCCTGGAGGAGGGCATGGCAACCCACTCCAGTATTCTTGCCTGGAGAATCCCATGGACAGGGGAGCCTGGTGGGCTACAGTCCACAGGGTCACAAAGAATCCGACATAATTGAAGCGACTTAGCACGCACGCCTGTACTGAAGTGTGTCCTGACAAAGTTGAAGCCTTAACCCCAAGATGACTGTATTTGGAAATAGGGTCTTTAGGAGGTAGTTAATGTGAGGTAGGGGCTTCCCTGGTGGCTCAGACGGTAAAGCGTCTGTCTGCAAAGCTGGAGACCCGGGTTCGATCCCTGGGTTGGGAAGATCCCCTGGAGAAGGAAATGGCAACCCACTCCAGTACTCTTGCCTGGAGAATCCCATGGACAGAGGAACCTGGTGGGCTACAGTCCATGGGGTCACAAAGAGTCGACACGACTGAACGACTTTACTTACTTTACTAATATAAGGTGAGTCTTAAGGGCGGGGCCCTGATGGAATACAATTAGTGTTCTTAGAAGAAGATACACCAGAAAGCCCTCTCTCTCCCCCTCTCTCTTTCCTTCTGATTCTCTCTCTCCAAGCACAATCAGATGAAAGGACAAAGCAGCCATCTGCTAACAAGGAAGAGAGCCCTCACCAGAACCAGGATCTTGATCATGGACTTTCTAGCCTCGGAATTGTGAGAAAATGAAGTGCGGTTGTTTCTGTTGTTCTGTCTACAATCTGTGGTATTTTATTACAGCAGACTGAGTAGGCCAATACAGATTGTTTACAATGTAGGGCTATTCCAAATGAAGCTTCTGTGAACACTTGTGTCCAAGTCTTTGTGTGGACATATGCTTTCATTTCTCTTGGATAACTAAAGTGAAATGGCCAGGTCATATGGTCCATGTATACTTGCCTTTTCAAAAAGCTGTCCACAGACCAGATCAACAGGCTTATTAGAAGGAAGAACTAAGGTATCTACTAGGATTATTTTTGTAATCTGCTCTGTTAGTAAACAACTGAAACAAAGAAAAAAAATAATAATAAAAAAAATAAAAAGCTGTCCACATATTTTCCAAAGCGGCTGTACCATTTTGCATCTCACTGACAGTGTATGGAATTTCCAGCTGCTTTACATTTTACCAATATTTAGTATGCTCAATCATTTTAATTTTAAAACAGTTTAATTTTTGACAGAAAATTATTTATTATTCACCATTCTAGTGACTGGGCTTTCCTGTAATGCAGGAGACCCTGGTTTGATTCCTGGGTCAGAAAGATTCTCTGGAGAAGAGATAGGCTACCCACTCCAGTATCCTTGGGCTTCCCTGGTGATCCAGTTGGCAGTTGGTAAAGAATCTGCCTGCAATTTGGGAGACCTGAGTTCAATCCCTGGGTTGGGAAGATCCCCTGGAGCAACCCACTCCAGTATTCTTGCCTGGAGAATCGCACGGACAGAGGAGCCTGGTGGGCTATAGTCCATGGGGTCACAAAGAGTCAAACACAACTGAGGTGAACTAGCACAGCACAGTGAATATGTATGGTGATATCTCATTGTGGGTTTAATTTGCATCTCCGTAATGGCTAATGATATTTATTACTACTTGTTCACATATTTGTCATTCCTGTATCTTCTTTAGAGAAGGGTCTGTTGCTATTTTTTGCTCTTTTATTATTGGTTGAGAGCTTACCAAATGTAAATTTGAATAAGCATAAGCATAGAAAATTAGATCCAGAATCTTACTGGCTGTCCAGGCTAGGCAAGCCTGAGAATTGAAACTAGAACATGCAGGAAGGATGTGTGGGCATTGAAAACTAGGAGGAGGGTGGTCAGAGCTGAAAGGAGAGTGGGCTGTAGGTCTGAAGATAAATTCTGCCAACTTCACAATTTTGTGTAAGTGTGGTCTTAAGGCCTCCCTAACAGATTTCTCACCATTGACACCTAATTCCAGCCCTAGATCCTCTGAGAGCCTCAATTTCATGACAGTTTCTGTGGGAGTTTCTTGTTTTAGGAATGCACCATATGTCATTCTTGCCTAGAGAAGCTTTCTGTGTTTATAGGCAAAAACAGGGACACCCACAAGAAGTACCTACACAAGATTTGGCCCAGAGTTCTACCGGTGAGCAAAATGTAGAACAGGGCTCTGCTGGTGGCTCAGTGGTAAAGAATCTGCTGGCCAATGCAAGGGACACGGATTTGATCCGTGATCCAGAAAGATTCCAGCATGCTGTGGGGCAACCAAGCCATGCACAACTACTGAGCCTGTGCTCTAGACCTGTGAGGCACAACTGCTGAAGCTTGCATGCCCTAAAACCTGTGTTCTGCAACAAGAGAAACCACTGCAACGAGAAGTCCTCGAAAACTAGAGAGTAGCCCCCACTCGCTGCAACTAGATAAAAGCGCACACAGCACAGTCAAACACAAATAACATTATTAGTTTTTAGAAGTGGAGAACAAAGTAGTGTCTAAAACATATTCCACTAAAATGAAGACCTTGGAAAGGAGGAATAAAGGGAAAGGACTGAGGAGTGATAGGAATACGAACATTCAGTGCTGTGATCAAGGTCACTGTATTCACCACAGATAACTCCTTGCCAGAAAGAGACAAGTGAAGAGAATCCAGGGGAGAGCAGAATAGATGATGAAGGATCAGAGAAGTTGATTTATGAGGCTGACTTAATAGAGCTCACTGAAGCTAGTTCATTTAACAAAATGTGACTGAAGCTAATTTTCCATCAGAGTCTGAAAGAAAATGGAAATGCTCTCTTAAAAGACTAGGAAAATAGCAAATGTACAAGTTAGCTTGTCTAGCAAGCCCATTAAGTAAAGGGAAAACAATTTTTGCCTTAAACAGACCAATTCTTGAACTAAACATGTGCTCCCCATGTCCTGACAGACCAACTCACTGGCATTCTCCTATTTTCTTTCACCTTTCTCCTCATTCCCTCCTTCTTTCTTTTTGTCTGGTGAGTGTCATATTACACAAAAATCTCCAGCTCTGGGAGTTCTTATTTCCTCACTTTTTAGAAGAATCTTCCTTCTTGGCCTCCACCCTTAGGTCTGCCCACCCATGGCCATATCCGTATTTCTTCAGCTCCATCTAAATGCCATAGACTGAGGTTTACCCTCATCTCTTCCGTTACAGACCAACTTCTCTTGAATTAGGACTTTCTTCATGCCAGGAGCTCAGGGAAAGATGATAAATGATCCTTAATCCCACCATCCTAACTAATATAATCACTCACAGCATTTTGGCGCACTTCCTTCAAATCATTTTTCTCTTGCATTAGAATCACACTGGTAAAATTATTCATCTCTGTGTGTAGTGGTATACTAGAGATAATAGAGCAACTCTGTGTTGATGAACATGAGGAGATTTGGGGAGACTGTCCTGCTCAGAGAGCACAGAAGCTCCTTGCCCCTCCTCACATACCTTACCCTATATACCTCTTCCATTTGGTTGTTCCTGAATCATACCCTTTAATCACACACTGATCACCTAGTGAGTAAAACGTTTCTCTGAGTTCTATGAGCCACTCTTGCAAATTCAATGAACCCAAGGAGGGAGTTGTGGGAACTTCTGATCTTTAGCCAGTCAGGTAAGCCCAGGTCCAAAAGCACCTGGACTTACAACTGGTGTCTGAAGTAGGGCGGGCAGGCTTGTGAGACTGAGGCTTTAACCTGTGAGATCTGATGGTATCTCCAGGCAGACAGTGACAGAACTCAGTTAGACCGCAGGATACCCAGCTGGTGGCAGAAAATTGCTCAGTGGTGTGTTAAAACACACACACACACACACACACACTGAAATTGGTACCAGAATTATGGGAGTAAACTACAGATACATACAACAACGTGGGTAAAACTCAAATGCTTTATACTAAGTGAAAGAAGAGTCAAAAGCTACCTACGAGATGATTCCGTTGATGTGACACTCTAGCCAAGGCAAAACTCTAAGGACGGAAACCCAATCAGTGGTTGCGTGGGGCTGGAGTTGAGGAAATAGCTGACTATAAAGAAATAAGGAGGAATTTGGGGGCAGGTGATGGAACATGAATGTAACAGTGGTTACATGACTATATATTTTGGTCAAAATTCACAGAACCACACAGTGTTGGATATACTATAAATAAAATTTAAATCTTCTTAAAAAGAACAGGGGGAGGGAATTCCCCAAAGCCCAGTGGTTAGGACTCCAGGCTTTCACTGCAGGGAGCATGGGTTTAATCCGTGGTCAGGAAACTAAGATCTTGCATGCCACATGGTGTGACCAAAAGAGAAAGAATAATGGTGGGAAAGTTTTGGCTTATGAAACTCTATGCTATCATTTGTCTACTTTGGCGATAAACGCTATTTAACATCAGGGAGGAATAAAGGATATAAGGACTTGCAAGAGAAAAATGCCCTGATTACTGTCTCAACATATGCAAATTGTCACCACAGTCGTTGTGAGTTATCCATCCTGATTCTCCTCTCCTGCTTTAGCTCCCACTGATTCATGTGTGTTGACCTCTGAATCACTTTAAGTAGCCTTGTGTACATGGCATCATGAGATCATGAGAATGCCAGATCAGTGCTGTGGGTGCTATTTTAGGGTCTTCCCAAAGTCTTTTGTAAATATATCAGTGAAAGTGAAAGAAAGTGTTAGTCACTCAGTCGTGTCCGACTCTTTGCTACCCAATGGGCTGTGTAGCCCACCAGGCTCCTCTGTCTATGGGATTCTCCAGGCAAGAATACTAGAGTGACTTGCCATACCCTTCTCCAGGGGATCTTCTTGACCCAGGGATCAAACCTGGGTCTCCTGCATTTCAGTCAGATTCTTTACCACATGAGCCCCCAGGGAATCATCTGTTGATGTCAGAGTGGACATGAATTTCATGCAGAAGCTGGAAGAAGGGCCCCTTTCCTAACTCTCTGCCACACTTAGTTCCCACGGTTCTAAAGCCTGGGCTTTATCTGTTAGGCACAATACGTACGGGACCTAGGGCCCACAGTACTTTCAGGGGCCCACAATATAAGTTCTTTTAAAGTCAGAGGAAAAACCTTAACTTTGGGATCCAACAGAATGTTTTCATATTTAATATTAATATATTCATATCTATATTGATTGCTATAAAACATAATTTCTAACATTTTCTTTTTTTTTTTAATTTCTAACATTTTCATAGAGGAAGGCATCCAAGAAGACACAAGAACCTGAGGCCCGTGAAAGTCATAATACAGCCCTTCCCAGAGAAGACATATGTGTTGCCAGAAACTCATAAAGTCTCTTTTAAAGGGTTGGTCCACCTTTTGCCCCAGTCCTCTTAATCATAAAGATTCAAACTGGATCAGATAGTGATGAATGGGTCTTCGCTTCTTTTCTGGCTCCCCCTTCACCAAAATCCCTCTCCATTTCTCAAGTTACAAAATCAAAACTTTCTTGTGCGTTTTGATCAGTCGCTCAGTCGTATCCGACTCTGACTCCACAGACTGTAGCCTGCCAGGCTCTTCTGCCTATGGGATTTTCTAGGCAAGAATACTAGAGTGGGTTGCCCTTTCCCATTCCAGGGGATCTTCCTGTCCCAGGGGTTAAACTCGCGTCTCTTGCGTCTCCTGCGTTGGCAAGTGTATTCTTTACCACTAGCACCACCTGGAAAGCCCCGCAAAACTTTCATGCAGGTAAACAAATGCAAATCTTCTCTAAGAAGTTGTTTTTTTTTTTTTTTTCAGTTATTGTGTTGGGAGTCATGTCCTTTGGGCCCAAAGTCTTATACTTAAATTGATCACTTGAGCGTGTAGTGTTTCTCTCTCCCTCTTTTTTTGCAAATAATTTTATTTATTTATTTATTTTTGGCTGTGCTGGGTCTTCAGTGTTGCATGAACTTTTCTCTAGTTGCAGTTAGCAGGGGCTACTCTCTAGGTGTGGTACGTAGGCTTCTCATTGCCGTGGCTTCTCGTGTTGCGGAGCACAGGCTCTGCAGCCCACAGGCTTCAGTAGTTGCAGCAGATGGGCTCAGTGGTGGTTCCCGGACTCAACAGCTGTGGCTTAAGGGCTTAGTTGCTCTGCAGCACGCAGGATCTTCCCGGACCAGTTCTTGAACCCCTGTCTCTTGCATTGGCAGGTGGATTCTTTACCCCTGAGCCACCAGGGAGGCCCTGTCTCTTTTTCTTTAAACTTTTGCTTATATATTAGTTATTTGCTATAGTTATATATTATATATTTGCTTATATATGAGTGAGGTATAGTTTGTATACAATATTACATGCTTCAAATGTAAACACAGTGACTCACAGCTTTTAAAGGTTAGACTCCATTTATAGTTATCATACAACATCGCCTATATTCCCTGTTCTGTATAATATATCCTTTTTTAAAAACATTTTTATTGAAGTATAGTTGCTTTACAATGTTCTGTTGGGTTATGGATACCAAGAGGGGATAAGGAGTGGGGTAAATTGGGAGACTGGGGCTGACATATATACACTACTGTGTATAAAATGGCTAACTAATGAGAACCTTCTGTATAGCACAGGGAACTCTCCTCGATGCTCCGTGGTAACCTAAATGGGAAAGGAATTTTTCAAAGAGGGGATATATGTAGTGTTTTTCTTTGATTCACCAAATCCAAACGATGATGGCCTCAAGGGTGATACCTTTGTCTCCCAATTCAAATCCAGTTGCTAACCACCTCTCTGACATGGAGCAGCTACTTGGGAGGAGAATGCAGAGAAACCTAGGGAAGATGTGTGAGACATGGGCTCTGCTGGCATCCAGACGGCGAAGAAGCAGAAGTGTTGACTCCCTCCCTGTCAGATGGGATCTGGGGACCAGCCGCTGAGAGCTCTAAGGACAAAAAAGAGTCAGGTATGGAGAAATTAGTGGACCCTCCCATTCCCCACCACCCCAGGAGGGCAGCACCATACTGGGTCCTAGGAGAAGCCGCAGAGGAGTAAACCGGTCAAGCTAAGCTCCTTCCTAACTCTGCGCCTCACCATTAGCAATATTCCCTGGCTCAGGAGCTCCAACCACTTCACCAGAACCTTACCTTCTTACAAGAGAAGCCACCAGATGTAGGTGAAAGTGTCCTTGACCCCCCTGAGAGCTGGCTCAGGTAGTTACCTCTTTTCATGTATAAGGGGGAATTTGGATACACAACCTACTAGCAATCTTCTTCAAGTTTCTGTAGGCTTTCCAAAGGTAAACCAGTGAGCCTTAAGTGAACTTCACGGACATTGAGACAAATTCATTTACACTGACACGGAATAAGCATTCCAACTCCATATTAGTGATGCCAAAGTCTAATTTCAAACTGTTAAAGTCTAGTAGCATATGCATTAGAAGACAGAGATGCCATTTCTCCATCCTCTTGAGCCAACCGCAGAAGCCAGTCATTGTGATTTATCCAAATCAGACCAGTTATATAAATGAGTAGAAGGATGATCTGGGAATTTAGAGCTCTAACCCCAGCTGGCTCTGTGACTGACTAAAGACATTCACTTTAGTCTTCATTGAAGACAACTGAAAGATTGAGCCTTAAGATTTCATCCTATGTAACTATATTAGTTTCCTGGGGTTGCCCAAACAAAGCACCACAAACTGGATGACTTAAACAACATAGATTTATTATTGTCTTACAGTTTTGGAGGCCAGAAATCTGAAATCAAGGCATTGGCAGGGTTGGGGCTGTGAGAGAGAATCAATTCTTTGTCTTTTTCCTAGCTTCCATAATAGCAGCCTCAAATGTTTCTTGGCTTGTAGATGCTGCCTTCCCCCTTCATCTTCACATTGTCTTCCCTTTATGGAAGTCTGTTTCTCTGTCCAAATTTGCCCTTTGTATAAGAACACATATTACATTAGGGCCCACCCTAATGACCTCAACTTGATCATCTGCACAGATCCTATTTCCAAATAAGGTCACATTTATAAGCACCTGGGGTTAGGACTTCACTACCTCTTAGGGGACGCAATCCAATGCATAGTACTAACTAGGTTAAAAAAAAATCAAAAAGGGGAAAATATGTGAGCCCCAAAGTAAAGAGAAACATTTGCCAAGAGAAGTTGGAATGAAAATTGGGTAAGGTCTCCAGGGACGGGGGAGCCTGGTGGGCTGCCGTCTATGGGGTCGCACAGAGTCGGACACGACTGAAGTGACTTAGCAGCCATAGCCCACTTAGTCTGATTTTTGCCGAACTGTGAAGAGTATTTTATAGGTTTCCTCCATGAAGATTACAGGATCTTTTGTAGGGATAGTACCAGGGAGGAAAACAGTTTCAGAGGCTTCTTCAAATAGAACGAATAACACATACATATGAAGGCAAAGGTGTAGATGGATATATTTGTCCTACATATCTGTAGATCCAGCAATACTCAAGCACATAAATTTAGCCTTTCATCCTTGTCAAGAAGCCAAAATGAACCTCCCACCCAAATGTCACTTGAAAATCTTCCACTGGACTCACTCATTCATTTATCAACTAGATCCACCGGTCTACAGAAACCCCATCTTCATTTTACCTGCTGGATGAAAATGGAGATTGCCTTGACTCACCAGCCCTCAGGCTCTTAGAAATAAAGGGAGAGTCTTTCCTGAGCTGCACATTTATTTATTTATTTATTTTTCCTGAGCTGCACATTTAAACCAGAGCCCAGAGAGTAAATGGTTTAATGCCCTGACCAAAGTTCAGTTGTTTGTTTGTTTTTACGTTTGCCTTCTTTGCTCCCATTACATGTGACGTTCCCATGCCTCTCCCCCTAACACACACGCTGTGGAGAGACGCAAATCCCTGTTGAGCACTAACCTTGCTAACAATGAGAAATTCTTCCCCAGATGACTCGGGACAGATTGGAGCCAAACCATTTCCTTCAGTCCCTGAGCACATTGTTTCCCTCCGGTGACTCCGCGATCCAGAAACAGCTGCAATAAAACAACATTCTGATCCAATCCCTCGAGCCATCCTTACCCTTTTGTTTTTCTGTCTGGATGGAGGAAAGAGAAAACCCTTGCAAAGCTGCCATGGGGCGTTATTTCTAAGCATCTGCTGATGAAGGTACAAGCCAAGCAGTCCTTTTTACTGAAGGAAAGGAAAGCAGAAATGGAAAGAAGAAAAATAATGATGGAGAAAACCCTGAATGAGTGAAATAAAGTTGCACAACGGAAAGGGAATTGAGCAAAAACATTGCTTATAGGATGCAATTGAAATGCACTCATACAGGAAGCTTAAGCTCACCTTGCCTTTCACTTTGGGTGAACAAGGAAGCCAGTTTATTTCAATGTTAATTTGAACTGGTCTTACTTGAAACTGTTACTGAACTCAGGTTCAGCTGCTTTCTGCTCAAAAGCCAATAATTTAGGGGCAAGTGTTGGTAGAAAAGAAAAGTGTTTTATTCAGAAAAGCCAGAAATCTCGGGAGAAAGAGGATTTTGTCTGGAGACCAACTCCAAAGATCCTGCTAAACCATGACAATTTTTAAAGGGAAAAAGGAAAAACAGTCTTACTTAATCATTAAGGTAGAAGGTCAGATTCTTCGTCATTTTTCCATTGCATGCAGAGCTGCTGACATCTTCTGATCTTCCTTTGGGTGGTCTCCTGCATGCATGCAAATTGCTAAGGGGGAAGCTGGGGTAGAGAGTCAGTCATTCTTTACTTAATTTTTCAGTCTTACTCTTTTAAATCTGGTTTCGGAAAGAATCAACAGTTTAGGCAAGGTGTTATGTCTATTCAGTAAAGCAGAACTCAGGACTTAGGTTAAATGTTACCTAATGATCTCATCTTTATGATCAGGGCTTAAGGGGAACAGAAACAGACAAACAGAAAGTGACAAAAGAGCTGCTTACAAATCCCATTTGTCAGACACCATTCCATTCCTATGGGATTAGGGGTGAAGGTCCATCTTGTGTAACTTCTTTAGGCTGACATAGGGCACTGTTATTTTCAGAGTGGAAGATGGCGACATGGGTCTATAGCATCTATTTACTGACAGTTTTAGTTGTTGGGTTTTATGGATGGAATCAGTGTTTGCCCTCTAGCTTCTGGTTGGGATTACCTAATGGGAAGCATCACCAATAAGTTAAAGGTTGAGTGAGGCTGAGATAATTATGACTGTGGCTTCCTCTCTCATGGCTCACCACAGGTTGGCTGTTTTTCTGTACTGAATGTCATAGCTCCTGGGAGAGGGAAGTGTCCCTTCCTCTTCACGCAGCTATGCTCTGCCCTTCCCCTTGCCCTTGCCTGTGTGGGGGTGGGTAACAGAATCCCACTCTCACTGGCCCCAATTCCTTAAAACTCACTCTTGTCTTTATAAGTGGATTAATCCCTTAAACCTTTCTTTTTTATAAAAAATGTTCATTGAAGTATAGTTGATATACAATACTATATAAGTTACAGTGAACAGTATGGTGATTCACAATTTTTAAAGGTTATACTCCATTTATAATTATCATAAAATCTTGGCTATATTCCTTATGTTGTACACTATATCCTTGTAGCATAATTTACACTTAATAATTTGTACTTCTTACTCCCCTACTCCTATATCGGCCCTCCCTCCTTCCCCCTCCCCACTGGCAACCACTAGTTTGCCAGCATTTATCTGTGTTATACCAGTTTATCTGTGGGTCTGCTTCTTTTCCCTTAAACTCTTCTTATTGTATAGTTTGAGTGTGCTCTCTGTATCTAGGAGGTACCCTGGATGTTACAAGGCCTATTTTCCCTTCAACTACACTGTCTTTTATAGGAGGCCCCCTGTCTTCAAAATATCTAGCATGCTCCCAGACACAGAGTAAACATTGGTCACCCATGCTACTGGGGATCTCAGGAAAGTCCTTCATTTAATCTGGCCTCTCTCTCCAAAGTCACATGATCAGACCCATTAAAAATCATGTATGATTCTGTTTGTTCACACAGAGTCTGCTCATCCTTGTTGCCCCAGAGTTGCATTTAACGGGATTTTGCTGCTTATGATAAGCAGTGTGGTATAATGGAAACAGTATGTGTTTTTGGAACCTTGCTGACCCAGATTCAAACTCCCAGCACTGCTAATTACTAGTTGGGTAACAGGGGAAAAAAGTCTTACAGTCCCCAAGAGCCATTGTCATCATCTGTGAGTGTGAAACGTAGAATCAGCACATCTTTGCCTCCTCCCCCAGCACTTTTTCTATTTTTACCAACGTGGCCAAGTAGAGTACTTTGCCCCAAAACTGAACACAATGGCTGATGGTAGAACAAAGTCAGTTTCCTCAAGATGAGGGGATAGAAAATAAAGAAAGGGAAAATGATAGAAGGTTTAGACATATTGGCAACATGGCTCATGTTTATAATCAATATTAAATATGTTTGGGGGAGATGTGGAAGAAACTGTGATGTGTAAAGAAGCCAAGGGAAATAACAGATGAAGAGGTGCAAAAACAACCAAGGTGGGATATTCCAGTGCTGCTTGTCTGAAGCGATGCTATTGTATTAGTAGTCTTTTTACTGAGAGCAGGTTGAAGGAAAGAAGTTATCTAGTGTAGAAAATAGGACACTAAGCAGAGAACATGATCAAAAAAGACACAAAGACCGTGAACATGATTCCTTTTACCCCTTATATGAGTTGGTTTATAAGTAACTCCTAAGTTGCCATCAAAATGGAATTTAAAATTTTTCAATGCTAGCAATAAAGTGAGTATCATAACACAGAACTCTTGAAATAAGTTGATTGACTCTTATTTCCTTTATATAGATAAATAGATAAAACCCATGTACTTTTGTGAAGTGTGGGAAAGGTTTCTAAGAATCCCTGCCTGGCAGACTTTGTGTGGACAAAAAGACAACCCTAGAGAAAGGGACAGGAATGTTTGTCTCATGCCCTGGGATGGGAGTGGGTCCATCACTGGCTACAGCTAAATGTGTTCTTTTGGGCAATGTGCCAAGCTTGTGTGGATGCCTGGCTCTTGTGAAAAATCACAGCAGAGTCTCATGGTTCGTAATACCTTCTTCAAAGGGTTACTATGAGGCAGTACAAGGAGACAATATACATAAAGAACCTAGTACTTGACACACAGTGAGCACGCCACACACGCTTTTTATTATTTTCTATAGGGATTTAGAGCATGCACACAATTTAAATAAAAGTTGCTTTTTTTTTTTTAATTTGGAAAATCATTATGATTGACATTTTCCTTGTGGTTATGCCAACAGTTGTGATGCCCCCAAAGGATTATTTTCCACCTCCTTTCCATCTATCTTCCTGACAAACAGTGAAGAGTATCTGACAACACTGAGGACCAAACAGTACAATGGAGCTACATACAGAAGTATTTAAGTTGCTTGAAGTAAACTATACATTCAACAAAAGAAAATAATATGGATGAATATATACATGTATACGTAATTCCACCACCACCACCCCCCTCAACAATATGGCCCTTCAGTTCAAGCCAATTACTTCATCTGGTGCTCAACCAAAGAAAGAGCCATGACCATCTGTTCCAACTCTGGGGGAAAACAGGCTGAGTTGAACTTAACTGTGAGTTGGCACAAAATACATAAAACCAAGTAATCTGTACTATGTGGGTGATCTAAGAGATTTCTAATGGCAATTTTTTACTGATACAATTTTTGCCCCAGACGTTGACTCTTAGAACCCAAACTCAAAGCTTGGTACCACACCACTGCCACACACTATTTTGTGTCATTTCAAGTTGTCAGACCATAAGTGTGTTTGAAAAGTGATCCCAACCATAGCCAGTATTACTCTGATGTTAATTTGGAGACTGCTTAGGCAGCCTCATAACTGTGAAGACATCTGCATTACCATGTTCCCGCCAGGAAATTCCTTCTCTCGATACTGGCATTTATGATATTTTAAATTACTTATTTAAAAAATACTTAGAGAGTATCTACCATCTGCTAGGCCCCTGGTTCAGCTCTAAGGATACAGGAGTGAGTAAAACAGGCTCGGCTTCTGGTCTCATAGAGTTCACATTTGAGGAGGGGGACCAGATACATTGATCAGTGATTCACACCAATTCATGCATTCATTCATTCAAATGAATTAAGAGTCAACTATGTGCCAGGGATTATACCAGGTTCTAGGGATACTACAGTCAACAAAACAGACCCAAACCTCTCCTTCAGGGAATTTGCATTGAATTAGGGATGACAGAAAATAAATAAGATAAATAGGTAAACTATATGGTCTAATAGATACTGATAAAGCCTGAGGAGGAAAAAAACAAAAAAGGGCAGTTTTAAATGTTGGAGGAGTGGTGAATTTCAGAAAGAATGGCTGAAAGGCCCCCCGGAGCAGGTGATTTTGAGTAAAAGCCTGAAAGAAGTGATAGTTCCAGCCTTACAGGTATGTAAGAAGAAGAATATTTCAGGCAGAGGAAAGGGTCAGTGGAAAAGCATGTGTGAGTGGTGTGGGGAGAAATTTCTCAGCCTAGACTAGTGTGGTCTGAAGGGATAGACGGCAATTCTCCAGGGTCAGAGCTCGGACACTTAAGGCAAGGAACACAGGGGTAATCTTTGCTGTGCGCCATCAACTGCTGGGGAACTTATCACTCCAAACCTACCGGTCTTCTATGAACTCTACACGGATGTGAGTCTGCGTTCTCTTCATCTACAACCCCGCCTCCATGATAGAATGTACTCTCAATTGCAGTTGTTTCCTACTGAGATGATGAATGTGCACTGCTTTCATCAGACTCCTCCAACTGATCATCTTTTGAACAATGGATGCATCCATAGGTGGCTGGCCAGGGTCAGGGGAGTGGTCTCTAGCCATAAAAGAGATAAAGTAAGGTGACCACACTCTAGAATTTTAAAGCCTTCGTCTTGGTCTTATTAGAAAGTATTCTAACCAGTTAAGCAAACAAGGCCTAGATGAAGTTGAAATTGTCAGCTGGGAGATTCTTACTTGAAGTAGGAGTTTCATTCTCCTGTTTGCATGAATAGTACATATGTGTTCCTCTCAACTGGTTTTGTACATTTTCATCTCTGCCAATATTATATTCACAGAGAGCTCCTGAAATACCCTAATTATAATAAGGAAAAAAGAAGTAAATAAAATGGTTCCATTCCACTTCTCACTAGAAAGTTGATTCTGTAAGTCTAATAGTAACTCTCTCTCCTAATCACCAATTGCTCTGGAGTTTAGCAGAGAACAGGAACAAAATGTGGCCCAGTTGAAAGAGAATGAATGAAAAAGAAAATTAAAATACTTAACCCTTATCAATCATTTTGAATGTGCCTCATCCCAGGAGGTAGGTATAAGTATTAGTTATGACTTACCTACAAAACACAGAAGTTTAGAGTAATGAAGTGATTAGCTAGAAAGTCACCACTGGAGCTCAAAGCCAGCATTCCCATCCAGGAAGTCTGACTCCATATTTCACACTCTTAATCTCTACTGTATTGCCTTTCTGAAATGAGCAAAAAGTAAGAGAGGAGAAAAATAGTGACAAGAAAAGGGAGAGTTGAATAACAGAAGATGAGGAAAGGAAGAAGGGACTCAAGCAGTTTCCACATTCTGGAAAATAACTGAGTAGAATTAACACTGCCCTTGAAACACAACTATTTCCCTCAACACTCATTCCATGGTTTCCAAAAAAGTCACAGCCATTGTCTCCTTTCTTTTTCTAATCTTTGCACTATGCTATGCTATATTTAGTCACTCAGTTGTGTCCGACTCTTTGCGACCCCATGGACTGTAGTCCGCCAGGATCCTCTGTCCATGGGGGTTCTCCAGGCAAGAATACTGAAGTGGGTTGCCATGCCCTTCTCCAGGGGATCTTCCCAAGCCAGGGGTTGAACTCAGGTCTCCCACCTTGTGGCGGATTCTTTATCAGCTGAGCCACCAGGGAAGCCCAATCTTTGCACAGTGCTTAGAATGATGCTATCTAAACAGCAAGTGTTCACTAGACCCTATTGACTAACCAATGGTTTTGCACAAGAAACACTGAAGGACTCTTAGGCAAGCAGATACATTGTGAAATCTATAGCAGTGAGATCTTTTGGATGATGTGTTTTCCATTGTTTTCTATTTGTCTAATGTGAGAAGGTCACAAGAGTCAACCCTCAGTGGACGTGGCACCCATGAAACAGTCTTCTGTAATGGGTCTTACAATGACTCTCCATCACAAGTTCCACCATAGCTCCTGGGTGGTTTGTGAGTAGTCTGAGCCCTATTCACATCCCCACTGCCAGTGAATGAGTCTACAGTAGGCAGGCCTGGGCCAGTTTTAACCAATGAGTCACTAATGGGTTTTCTCGGCACTTCTGGAAAATATGCTTCCTTACCTTTAAGAAAGAGCATAGGCTTCTGGCTGAATCCTTAGACTTCATGACTCTCTTCCAACATGGCCCAAGACAGCTCTCCAAACAACAAAGTGTAGGTGCAGCCCCACCAAATTAACCAAATCTCTTACCTAAGTTATGCTACCAAACAAAGACTTGCTTTAGAAATCAACACTGAAGGGTCTAGAATCCAGATATGGTTTCAGAACTGAAGAACTAGGTACCAATTCCAGAAAAGATCAGAACCCGAGGAGGTCTCAGAATCAAGCCAAGAACAAGATCACCCTGAAGAGAAGATTCAAAGCAGGAAAAACAGATGACATCCTGCCAGCTACTCTTCCTCCCAATCACTTACCCTGATTTATGGACAAATCCTATCCTGGGGTTGATTCCAGAGAACAACTCATTAAAGGAATTGAGGCTCCAGATCTGAGCACAAATTTGGTTTCAAAAATAAAGATCTAGATTCTGAGTCCAGAAAAAAGGAGAAACTGAAGAAGCCTTAGAAAAAAGACAAAATCACAGACAAGACCTCAGATATAAGAGAGTTTGAAATGTAGAAACTACATGAAATTGCACAAATCTCACTAGCAATTGTCTTTTTCCCCTGGAATTAGATCAGAGTAAACAGAGAGACAAATTCAGCATATTTGATATCACAGCCCGGGCTCCAAACCCCTCTCAGTCTTCCTGGGGACATATCCTCTACATATACCTTCAGCTCCTCTGCAACTGAGCCTTTTGGAGATGATAAACATGACTTTAGGAGCAAGAGGCAAATATAAGCACCACACAGCCCTACTGACTGAGTCTGGATCCAGAGTTCAGTAGATCTTGAGGACAATTAAAATGAACTTATTAATATATATTTTTAAACAAGAACAAAAAGAAAATGAAAGAGCCATATGAAGTTAGCAGAAGGTATGGAAAATTAGGCAATTAGCCCAATAACACCAAAAGCTCTCTAAGAACTGGGAAACTTACTTTAGAATGAAGTCAGCACTGGAAACAGGAGAGCAGAGGAATAGAAAGAGCTACTGGATTCCCCGAATCCTGAACCCTGCCCCTAATTCTGATTTCCTGTACTCAGGCCAGCAAGCTTCTTTACGATCGGAGCTAATCTGAAGTTGAGTTGGGTTTTCTGTTACTCATATTTTAAATTATCCTACTTATATAGTCTGAT
The DNA here is from genome assembly GCF_019320065.1 of Cervus canadensis. NCBI lineage: Eukaryota > Metazoa > Chordata > Mammalia > Artiodactyla > Cervidae > Cervus > Cervus canadensis. The sequence continues at coordinate 77,206,455 of NC_057391.1, forward strand.
AAACCAAAAAAATGGTGACTGTGCATGGCCTCATGGCCTGATATCACTTCCAGCATGGTTTATTTGTTCAAGCTATTCTCCCTTTTCCATAATTATGACAGTCTGCCCATCTGACAGGTGCAGCCTTTCTCCTGATGTGGTGGCTTGGCTGGAAAATCCCATCCTCCCACCCATCCATCCATCCACTGTCCAGCGGATGGATCAATAGATTTGTTGCAAGCATTTATCAAGGCACTTTGCTAAGTATTGTTAGGCTACCAAGAGAAAAAAATCAAGTGCTCTCTGCTCTCAAAGACCTTAGAGTCCAAAAAGGGAGCAAAATTATGTATATAATTAACTATAGCAAAATGTATAAAATTGTTAAGTGTCACTAAAATGCAGATAAAGTGACACAGTCAATCAACATAAGGAAAAGACTGTTTTCCACTAGGGGATTAGGGCCATTTTTATGAAGAAGATGAATTAAAAAAATTTTAATTGAAGTATAGCTGATTTTTACAATGTTGTATTAATTTCTGCTGTATAGCAAAATAATTCAATTATGCATATTCTTTTTCATACTCTATTGTGGTTTATTACAGGATATTGAATATAGTTCCCTATGCTACATAGTAGGACCTTGTTGAAGATGGATTGGGAGTTAGACCTTGGATGATAAAGAAATGATGCAAAGAAAAGAAGCATTCCTGGCAGAGGACAGCAAGAGGCAAAGGCCCAAAAGAAAGTCACAGGGAACAGAGAGGGAACAGTTGGCTGGAAAATAGAGTTGGAATTTGAAAGGGTCGTTGAGACCAGATGGTGAAGGGCTGTGATTCCAGGTCCAGGTATTATTCTGTGAGTAGGAGGGTGGGAACTGAATCAGGTATGAGCTGGGCAATAGAGTGTGGTTTTGAAAGAAAGAATATTCAAGGCAGGGTATAGCAGGAACAGAGAGCAGAACCTAGGTGGAGTGGTCTTTCTGTGTAAATGGAAAGACACTAACATTTTTCAGAGTTTGTTTGAGCACACAGTGATTCAAATCAGGCAACACCAAACCAAAGGTGTTAGGAACACCAGAGAGGTTCTTATAGAAAGGACATGGAAGGAAAGCAAGGAAATTATTTGCTTGGTTATAGCTTAAGCAGGTACTTTATAGGTGTCTGTTTGTGACTGTCCTTAAATTTCATTTTCTAAGCTGTGAGGGCATGGACTCTGGTTTAGGTTTTGGTTTTCTTATATAGGCTGCCAAGGCGTCAGATTGAAATCTAATGGTCTCTTTGCTTAATTACTTTAACACCTGAAACATCCAGGAAATTCTCTTCTGTAATTGTGAGCCAGGCTGGAGAATATAGGAGACCCTACTTGTGAGATGGGATCAAGAGGGAGGGACAGTTTCCAGAGTCTAGGGGTGTCATGCCGGGCTTTCCTGGCAGCTCAGCTGGTAAAGAATCCGCCTGCAATGTGGGAAGCCTGGGTCCAATCCCTGGGTTGGGAAGATCCCCTGCAGGAGGGCATGGCAACCCACTCCAGGATTCTTGCCTGGAGAGTCCCCATGGACAGAGGAGCCTGGAAGGTTGCGGCTGATGGGGTCGCAAAGAGTGAGACATGACTGAGCGACTAAGCACACAGGCGTGTCATGCCAGCCCTGCATTGGTCAGGCCCAGTCAGCACATTTAGGAGCAGTGAGATGAGGAAACTCTGGATCAGAACCATGTGAACCAACAGGAAACAGGTGAGTGCTGCATAGGTCCAGGGGCCAGAGGGGGAAGCATCTGAGCAGAGAAGGCAGGATACAGAAGTAGTACACCCTTCGGCAGGACAGAAGAAAGGCAATTCAGAAGCTGATTGGTTAGGAGTGTGGGATTAACAGATGGACGGTATCATATATAAAATAGATCAACAACAAGGATTTACCATCTAGCACAGGGAACTATGGTCAATATCTTCTAATAAACTATAATGGAAACAACTGAAAAAAGAATATAGATACATACATATATGTATAACTAAATCACTTTGCTATACCAAACTGAAACTAACACATATTGTAAATAACTATAATTCAGCAAAAAGAAGAAGAGGAGGGGGGGGAGGGGAAGGGAGAGGAGGAAGAGAAGAAGAAACAGCAGGTGCTGAATGAGAAAAAGCATCAAAGAGCCAAATACTGGGTTTGGGCAGAGAGTCGAGAGCATAGACCAGGAATCAGGATGACAGCTCTGTTGTAGACACAAAGTGAAGATGGCACAGACTTCAGAGTAAGCAGATCCAGGTTTGTATCCAAACGCAACTCTTTATCTGCTGTGTAAACTTGGGTAAGCCACTTAACCTCTCTGAGCCTCCATTTCCTTGACTAAAAAAGAACATAATAATGCCTATCTCACAGAGTTGTTATAGCAAGTGTAAATAATTCAGGGAAAGTGCCTGGCACTTGGAGCTCTCAACAAATGAGACCTGTTATTATTATCAACATCATCCTCATTATTTATATTGAACCATAGAGATTTCTTCGGCTCAGGCTGAGAAGATAAAGCAAATGGGAGGAGGGTTTGCCAAGAGAGGAGCCAGGAGGGGGAGCCGGGCGTCTCCAGAGCGGATTCCAGATGACTCCGCTCACTTAGATCCTGGCCATTTATAATTGCCGGTGTGCTCATCTGTTCTTGTGCTCTGTGATGCTACCTGCATTGTCACCATTTCCTCCAGCAAAAATAAAAGGACCTAAGATTTCCACTAAAAGAGCCACCCAGCTTGTGCTCTGTAACTGGCATATCTATTCATTTTTTCTGCAGGATGAGCTCTCATTGATATCCAAGGATACCACCTGCTCAGGGGTTCTAACAACCGTCTCTATGGTTTCTGGCCAGATCTCATTAGCTAAGTGAGGTGGAGCCCAGCAAGGTTAATAGGTTAATGTTGGCAGGGGAGGTTGAGCGGGGAAGAGGGGAGACGGGAGACACAGGTGGTTACAAGAGATGATTTTCGAGATGGAAAGTCATGCTGACCCAGCCTGGTGTCAGGGGATGCTTACTGGGGTAGAAATCCAAGGTCACAACCTTCTGCAGCCTCTGAGAAGTCCATGACGGCATATTTATTCGGAGGAGGACATTCACCACAGTGATCCTGCATTGTTTCCAACTGATGTGGTTTTCCTTCTTTACTGAGCTCACTCAGCTCTTACTGCCCAATTTAATAACAACCAACATTTATTAAACCCTTACTTCATGCTAGACACTGGGCACTTATATGCTGTCCCATTTAAACCTCATTGCACCCCCTATGAAATTGGTAATATCGTTTGCTCCACTTTATAGATTAATAGAAGCTCAGAGAGGTTCATCAACTTGTCCAAGGTCACACAGCTAGTAAAACTCTGAGCCAGGGTGAGAATTCAGGTTTTCCTGATTCCAGTTCTCCAACTCTGAATTAGAGTGGTAAGCAGTTCCTCTTGCATTTTAATAGGCATATGAGTCACATTGTTGTTTAGTTGCTAAATCTCTTTTACGACTCTATGGACTGTAGCCCACCAGGCTCCTCTCTCCATGGGATTCTCTAGGCAAGAATATTGGAGTGAGTTGCCACTTCTTACTCCAGGGGATCGTCCCTACCCAGGAATCAAACCCATGTCTCCAGCATTGGCAGGTGGATTCTTTACCGCTGAGCCAACAGGGAAACCATATGAATCATGGGGGATTTGTAAAAATGAAGATTTTGACTCAGTAGATCTGGATGGGCTCCGAGAGGCTACATTTATAACCAGCTCCCAGGCTGTGTGTGTGCTATTAGTTCACGGATCAAACTTTGAACAGCAAGGAACTTACTTGATAGATCGGGTTTACAATGGTGGGTCAGTCTCCTGAGGAGTTAGGATTTTTGTCTTGGATAAGAAACTTTGATGCCATCTACAGAGTATCTATTTGCTTTCCATGCTGAGTAACAAGTTATCACAAGTTTAGTCCCTTTAAACAACTCCCATTTATTATCTCATGGTTTTGGTGGGTCAGGCATCTTGGAAGAACATCACTTGTCTCAGATTCTATCCAGGCTGAATCAAGTTATCATCTGGGCTGTGTTCTCATCTGGAGCTAGGGGTTGCACTAGCTCATACGGGTGGTCACAGAATTCAGGGTCCTGCAGCTAGAGGACTGAGATCCCTGTGCCCTGGTTGGCTTTCGCCAGGGGCTCACTCTCAGCCATCCTGGAAACACTGAATTTCTTGTCACCTGGCTCTTCCATCGTCAAAGCCATCTATGGGGAATCTCCCTTTCCCATACTTTAAATCTCCGAGACTTTTTCTGCCTCTGATCTCTAGTTGCAAATTTAGGTCACGATCACCCAGATAATCTCCCTATCTTAAGGTCAACTGATTTGGGACCTTAATAACACCTTCAAAATTCCTTCACGGCAGCACCTAGGATAGTGTTTGACTAAACAACTAGGAGAAGTCTTGAGGATACCAGGGGCCAGAAATCCTGGGGGACATCTTAGAATTCTGCCTGTAACAAAGTGTTTTGGTTTTTTCGGCTGAGCTGTGTGTTGACTGATCAATGATTTTGAGAGTCATGGAAACTGAGACTATATAAACTGCCTCATTTCTGCTTTCATTTCTGCTCATTTGACGTAAGCATCTCTTTTACTATTAAATTCACCAACCAGGGTTTCAAAATAGAAACGAACTGTCTTGTGGGGAGATTCCAGCAAATTGAGCTAAGCCCTTTTTCTTATTTGTTGTATAAACTGAAAGTGTAAAACAGCAACTGATCATTTGGAGTTTTTCACTGACTCACAACCAGTGTCCAGGAATAAGTCCCCAGATAGAGTGATGTTTACTTGAAGGCAGCAGGTTCTACTCCGAGTGCTCTGTAGATGACATGAGTTAATTAAACATTGTGCTGTGTGCTTAGCCACTCAGTGGTGTCCCACTCTTTGCAACCCCATAGACTGTAACCTGCCAGGCTCCTCTGTCCATGGGGATTCTCCAGGCAAGAATCCTGGAGTGGGTTGCCATGCCCTCCTTCAGGGGATCTTCCCAATCAAGGAATCAAACCCAGGTCCTCCACGTTGCAGGCAGATTCTTTACTGTCTGAACCCTCAGGGAAACCCAATTTAACATTAGTGCCTGCATTCTAAAGAAGGGTTTGCAATATCCTGACATCGAAGATCTGACTGAAGTCCCAGGACTCAAGCGCATCTTTTCTGAGTTCTATCCTGTTTCCCTCCCAATGGCACCGTCCTATGTTTACATGGCTCTTAAAGTGTTAACCCAGCATTGTTCTCCTTACTCGAAGAAAAGTCAAAGTAAAAAGTGGGGAAAAAATCTGCTAGAAACCTGCAGTGGGGAGGTAATTCCCAGGGGTTTTCTGTAACAGGGAGAGTTCCCTCACCAAGCAAAGCAGAGAGGGGAGGGACAGGCACACTGCAGATGTTAGGTTTGGTACCTCCAAAGCTATATAGCAAGATCATTATGTGGGAAATACTGCAATTTTCTTAGCCCACTCACAGCATCAAGCGCAGCAAGGGAATGGCTCTGGGAAAATCCCAGTGTCCATGGCAACCTCGGGGTGAGGAGGGGAAATTAGTAGTGGTGTTTCTTCCTCCAGAGCTTGAAAGCACGGTTGAGGTGACTGCCTTTAACTGTATTTTTGCCAGCATATAACACGGCCTGCTTTGCATTTTTGGTCTCACAGCACCGTTTTTGAAATATGAATCTTAAAAGCAGGGCATTTCTGCTGTGCCTGCTGAGACCTGCTTTATCACTCTCCTATTTCAGCGTCAAGAAAATGATGCTGTCATTCCACCTGGGAGGTTATTTTGATTGTTCCAGACAGAAAGCTGGCTGATCACATTAAGAGTGAGAGAAAGAGAGAGAGAGAAGGAGAAAGAGAGTGTGTGTACTTTTACAGTGTATATGTGTCTCCTTTCTGGGGCTGAGAAGGAAATGACCTCATCTCAGCAACGGATAAACACATTTTGGTGGTAACTGATTCCTAACTTTGAGGTCTTTGAGCACCGTGGCCATTTGCTAACAGACAAGGAGGATATCTCACTAAAGTTATCATTAGCAAAGTCCTCTGCCACTGGCTTCTAAATAGAAGCATAAACGTAGGGTAGTAAAATAGAGACTAGGAATAAAATAAGAGAGTTGAAATAAACAATCTCTAAGGGCCCCTTTGATTTAAAGAAAATTCCAAGTTGGACATTGGCAGACCTAGAAATGATGATAAATGCCCAAAAAGGGAGAGTATAAATTTAGAAAGGTAGTGGAAATCTTCTCAACTGATAAATGAATTTGTGTGTGTGTGTTTGTGCCTACACGTGCATATGCAAGCTTTCTTCAACTTACAGGTGAATTTTTTTTTTTTTAATTTCAGAATGATGGCTTAGTTGATGACAGAGTGGGAAGGACTCATAGGCCAGCCAGAAGCCCTGGAGCAAGGCAGACGTTCCCAGGTCTTGGCAGAAAGAGTCAGACTGAGAAACTGGCTAGCCGGTAATGCCAGGAAGGGGAAGAGATGTGAGTGGAGGACAGCCACATAGAGGAGAGGTCTGGGCAGCCTGAAATCCAAGCTAGCTGCTGTGGGTAGTGGGCTCATGGGAACTGATTCTCGCAGAGTGCAGTTGAGAGGAAGGATTTGGGAGGACTGACAGGAGCAGGAACCCAGCACCCAATCTGGAACAAATGGATAGAACAAGTGTCCCTGAAAAGGAACCCAGATTCAGGCTGCTAGAGACTTGATCTCTCGGCAACAGACTAGGATGAAGGAAAAGGTCTGTGTAGGTCCCACAGCAAGGCTGACTTTATACCCTCCTCTAGAGAAACCAGCTTAGGGCTCATTAAATTCTCCCAGATCTGAGAGATACTCTACGGTCTCAGCTGGGCTAATTGACAAATCATAGAATTAGGTGTGTGATTTCAACAAGTTTAAGATGTGGTTCCTGTCCTCAGGGGTTTATAATCTATTTGGGAAGAAAAGGTCAGCACGTATGAGACAGAGAAAAGGATGTCTGGGTGTTCATTAAATGCGTCACATACCAAGTTGCAGTTGTTACAATAAAAGGAAAAATTAGTATGACCAGAAAGGTCAAGGAAGGTTTCATAGGGACTGGTGCCTCTTAGGGGATGGTTTGAAATTTTTAAGCAAAGAGGAGCAGATCCCGGGCATTGGGAATAGGAGATGTTCATGGGGGTGGAGAGAGGAGAGTAAGAAATATCATGAGATACCTTCTGCATCCTGTTCTGACAGGTAAGCATAGTTAAACCTCTCATTCCTGCAAAGGCAGCCATTAGTGGAACAGCTGATGGATGAGTACTTGGAAAGCAGAAGATAAAGAAAGGAAGTGGAGTTTCCTCAGTAAGAGAACAGGATGAGAATGAAGGTGGACATACCTCCCAGGCTCTGTGTTTGTGGCCAAGAGTCTGTTTCAGTCTCTTAATCAATCCAGCCTTGATTTGCAACAGTGCTCATGCAAGCCTGCAGGGCATTTCCCTACACGCTTCCTGACTGGGCTCCCCACCCTTATCATTTTGATTCCTGGTTTCCTTTCCATTTATTTAATGACTGCGATGGAGTCAAATTTTCCTATTAATTAAAACCCTTGGGATCTTAGAGGCTTAGTCAACATTTTCCCCCACTAGCTGACATAATGAGACACTTTGTGTTCCAAGAGCTCTGGATCTCATTGCTGACAGAACAGGTCACCTGTTTAGCATCGTCAGGATGAGAGTCACCGTCAAGATGACTGCTCTATATTGAGGGGGATGAGTCAACTCAGCATATTTATCTATCTTCATGGCTTTTACTGTAAACAAACAAAAAAAAATTGAGCTTCAACATATTTCTTTAACACCGACAGTTGCCTTTCCTAGTCTGCTGCTGCTTAAGAAATTCCTAATTGTTAATGTCAGATTCCAGGATACTGGCCTAGCCTATATTGCTGAGAAAGGAACTGGTGGCAGAGAATCTTGGCTCTCAGCTGCCGTTTGACTCTGTGGGAGCAGCAAGAAATAAGAGCTGGGGTAATTCCTTTCTGTTAGCAGCTGCTTAAGCAGACTTGACATTTGGGCTGGATCAGTATTTCAACCCACCCCAGTGTAGACAGTTTTCCACCTTAAGCATGTAACGTATGTACCACACCACTGAGCAGGCTTTTCCTGTGGGCTTGTAGCAAGAAAAAGCTGGATACCCTACAAGGTTGGACTGGGTGACCTGTGCAAGGTACTGGTGGTTGTGGGAGGTAATGATAGTGATGGACACTTGTTTAGCAATTTATAGCAGATTGTTTTAAACCTGATTTAATCCTCTCAACAAGTCTGAGAGAAAGAGGTTATTTTACTATGCATTCTACAGATCAGCAAAGAGACTTCCTTCTTAAGCAACAGTCAGTGTGTTGATACTCAGAAAGGAACCCAGTTTCTCTGAATCTCAACCCCACATCCTTCCTAGTCAACACAGAGGTTTGAGTCTACAGTGTGGCAATCAGTTGTGAGATATCATACAATAATTTGTCATTAACAAAAAATAAGATTTGATGTTGATATGTTTACTTATATTCAGGTAAAGAGTTGACTCATTGGAAAAGACCCTGATGCTGGTAGGGATTGGGGCAGGAGGAGAAGGGGATGACAGAGGATGAGATGGCTGGATGGCATCACTGACTCAATGGACTTGAGTTTGAGTAAACTCTAGGAGTTGGTGATGGACAGGGAGGCCTGACGTGCTGCGGTTCATCGGGTCGCAAAGAGTCGGACATGACAGCGACTGAACTGAACTGAAAATTGGCATATAACATTCTACTAGCTTCAGGTGTAATGGTGATATATTTTAGAATCATAAATCAGAGTAGATGATGTCTCTCTCACTTTTTCGTATTCAAATGTGCTTTTGGAGCAAGGAGAATGGGTCAAATTGCAGAAAGCTACCTGGGGAAACACACACATCAGTTTTACCTGTGTGACAGCACTGGAAGACCATGGCTGGTGGAAACAATAATAGTTGTCATGATGGTAAGTTACTGCCCTGCTTCACTTCCCTGGAGAATGTTGGTTTTCACCAAGGTTTGAATCTAGGTTCTCCTACCAGAGTATGTTGCCTATGTGAATGGCATCCACCTTGAAAGCTCCAGAAGGCACAGGTGGAGAATCACTGGAGCTCATTGTGCAGCCTTCCCCACAGATCTGACTCTGACAGTACACTGTTCAGTTCCTTGGAGCCACTATTTTATATTAAAGCTGGGTACCTATCCCTGACACATACTAACATAATAGTCATTTACTTAGAGGAAAAAGGTGTATAACCAAATCTTAATTTTTATTTGTACAAAATGTTAAAACTACAATGTTCCAGCAATACCATTACTTTGTCTGTAACATAGGCTATAGAACCACTGTTATTACATGAATACAATCTAAATATTTGTGAAGACCTGAGAACTTGCTGCAGCATCACTCCTGGCCACTCTGCAGAGATTCAGAAGATGTACCACGTAGTGTGACTTAGAAGACACACTCAGAATATGTTTGGGAGCCCCTTTCATACCAAATAGTGATGTTGTGATTTCTACCTCTCCACCCGCCCTGGGACACTTGGCAATGTCTGGAGATATTTTTTATTGTCATCATTGGAGATACTGGCATCTAGAGATGTTGCTAAACATCTTACAAGATGCTTACATCTTAAAGCCCCTTCACAACAAAATATTATTCATCCCAAAATATCAACAGGTCTGAGGTTGAACCTCTACTCTGAGACTCTGCACTGACACTAAAAGGATAAGCATGTTTGTAGAAACTTCTGTGTGATGCAGCTGAACAAATGCAGTTGAGTTCAATCACAGAAGGGGAGAAAAGAGTTGGTTACTAGAACTCGGCCATCTCTATGTCATTCACCTTTTGCGAGTCAGTTTTGCTGAAGCCTCTAGATTATGGGTGAAAAGTCACTTGCAGTATTTCCTGTGGGTTTCTGGGTGTCTTGTTTAGCAGTGGGCTGTTGATGATACTTGCTTTTTCCACTGCTATTGCCTGTTCCAAACTGTTGCTTTCAACTTTTGCCTCTGCTGCCCACCTTCCAGGACCATTCCTTTTTCTCCCTCTCTGCAAATCCAGGCAAAAGACCTCTTGCATGTGCTTGCTGTAGGTCGCAAACCATTGCTGATGGTTCAGGGTTACTTGTACATTCCTTAAGTCTTCCTCGCCACAGGAAATTCCTTACTGGCCATGGTCTCACATAGGGTTTTGCTGTCCCATCCAGCTGTCATTCTCTCCTGCCCTGTTCATCATCTCTTTAGGGTGCCTTACACTGTCTCTGTTGACCAGCTAAAAACTCACAGATCCCTATTTCTTTTATATATGAAGTAATTTGGCCTTCTTAGTTTCACTCACTACTTCTCTTGCCCTGGCAGAGGTGGGAGTGGGATTACTCAAATAGGAACATCAAAGTATTTTCCTAGACAAATAACAGCAATCATAAAAAAGCCATATCCCATGGGCTGGATTATGACATTGTTCTGGAAGGCAGACATGTAAATAGTGTTTTACAAAGATTTTTTTTTCTTCCACAGACTGGGGAGACTTTCTTCAACAGACTGGAGAGAAACCATGTGATGTAGTTATTAAGATCAGTGGGCACTGGAATTAGACAATTAGGAATTTGAATCTTGGCTCCACCATTTTTTGCCTGTGTGACTTTGGGCAAGTTACTTAACCTCTCAGTCCTTTAGCTTCCTCACTATTCAGTCAGTTCATTCGCTCAGTCATGTCCAATTCTTCACAACCCCAAGGACTGCAGAATGCCAGGCTTCCCTATCCATCACTCCCAGAGTTTGCTCAGACTCATGTCCATTGAGTCAGTGACGCCATCCAATCATCTCATCCTCTGTTGTCCCCTTCTCCTCCTGCCTTCAGTCTTTCTCAGCATCATGGTCTTTTCCAATGAGTCAGTTCTTCACATCAGGTGGCCAAAGGATTGGAGCTTCAGCATCAGTCATTCCAATGAATATTCAGGACTGATTTTCTTTAGGATTGATTGATTGGATCTCCTTATAGTCCAAGGGATTCTAAAGAGTCTTTTCCACACCACAATTCAAAAGCAACAATTCTTCAGCGCTTAGCTTTCTTTATGGTCCAACTCTCACATCCATACATGACTACTGGAAAAACCATTGCTTTGACTAGACAGACCTTTGTTGGCAAATTAATGTCTCTGCTTTTTAATATGCTGTCTAAGTCATAGCTTTTGTTCCAAGGAGCAAGCATCTTTTAATTTCATGGCTGCAGTCACCATCTGCATTGATTTTGGAGCCCAAGAAAATGAAGTCTGTCACTGTTTCCATTGTTTCCCCATCTATTTGCCATGAAGTGATGGGACCGGATGCCATGATCTTCATTTTTTGAATGTTGAGTTTTAAGCCAGCTTTTTCACTCTTCTCTTTCACTTTCATCAAGAGGCTTTTCAGTTCCTCTTCACTTTCAGCCATAAGGATGGTGTCATCTGCACATCTGAGGTTATTGATATTTCTCCCTGCAATCTTGATTCCAGCTTGTGCTTCTTCCAGCCCAGTGTTTCTCATGATGTACTCTGCATAAAAGTTAAACAAGCAGGGTGACAATATACAGCCTTGACGTACTCCTTTGCCAATTTGGAACCAGTCTGTTGTTCCATGTCCGGTTCTTCCTCACTATTACAATGGGGGAAATAATAGTACCAACCTCATAGAGCAGTTGTGAGTGTTAAAAATGTGACGCATGAGAAGTGCTCTAATTCAGTGGCAGACATGCAGAAACTGCTCAACAAATGGTGTGTACTGAAGAGTGGCTTATATAAGCAGACTGTCCACGAAAGAGAGACAGTATGCAAAAACACATTCCTCTAGAGAGGGGTGAGTGTACTAAGCTTTAGGAGTTCAAAGAAAACAAAGGCTTCTGCCCTTTGAAAACACCCCAGTCTCCTGGGAGAGACAGAGCAGTAAACAGATAACTCTAATGTGATGTGACAGAGCTCGAGCAGATGTCTGCTTATACTCGTCAAAGGATTTTTACTCAGCAGTGACCCTGACACTGTTGCTGTTGGATGAATATTAGTTTCTATCCCACTAGAGAATCACAATGCCTAGTACATTCTCCTTGCAGTGAGAGGAAGATTAGTAGAGTGTCCCCGAGTATCTGGATTTGGTTGGTCCCATTGCCAAAATCCACTGCTTAAGGATCCAAGATGTGTCTCCCCTCTCTATGGGTAGACTCAGAGGGGCTTCAGATCCTCAGGTGCTTCACCTTTGAGGACTGGGGGCTCAGCAGCATCTTAGAAAGCATACAGGAGCCAGCTACCTGCCCCAAGCCTATAGGAGATTAATGACGCCATGTCTAAAAAGAGTGTAAATTATTAAGTAGAACATTAAATATGCCAGTTTTAAGTGACTGAATTCATTGAAGTCAGACTATACCATTTTTAATTGCTTATATTGGGAATACATATCTTGAGTAAGCACATTTCCAAATAGCAATGATGATGGAAATGCAACAAGCATTTTTCTTTGTATGATTTCAAGACATTTCTATCCCGTGATCTCCCTAACCTCCAAAATATACTACGGTCTATGATGAGTTACAGAAGCTCTCTGAGCTATTGTTTTGCTAACTAAAGTCAATGAAAACTCAGATTTTTAAAAAACATAGAGTATTGGATGTACATTAAGTGTCATAAAACAAGAGAGGGTATCATTATTAAATAGCATAAAATTAAAGTTAATCAAATGGGGAAAAAAATCAAAGTTGGACTGATTTCTCACAGCTACCAAGATAAATTCTAAGTAGATATAATATTTAAATGCTTAAAATGAAACCATCTTCTCTTTTAGAAGAAGCTAAAAGAGAGTTATTCATCATAAAGTAGGGAAGGCTTTTCTCATTATGGCACTAAATACAGAACCATAAAACAAAAGAAAAGATTATATGTTCAGTTTCATAAAATGAAATTTTCAGCATAGAAAAACCATAAGCAAAGTCGAGAGACAAATGACAAACTGGATGGAAATATTTGAAGCTCTATTACAGGCCAAAGACTAATTTTCCTTGGCATATGAACTCAGACAAACTGGAAATGAAAAGATCAACAGTGCAATAGAAAAATGGGTAAAGAATATGAACGGGCAAGGCCTGGAAGAGAAAGCACAAATAAAAGTGATTCATCCTCACTCACAATAAAAAAATTGTAAAGTTTTTAAATATACCAAGATATCAATTTTCAATGATCAAATTAGTGAAGACCCAAAAGTCTGATACAAATGTCTGTTGATGAGGGTGCTCTGAAACAGGCACTTCCTACCCTGCTAGTGGGAGTATAAACTGGTACAACAGCTAGATAGAGCAATTGGCATTAACTCTACATTTACAAATTCATGCTTTAGATATTTGCCAAATGTGCAAAATGCAATATTATCCACTATAGCCATGTTTTAAAAGCAAAAAATTAGCTACCTAAATGTTCATCCATAGGCATTAAATTAATCACGGCACATTCATATAATACTGTATGTACTATATAATTAGATACAATATAACACCATGCAGTGAAAAAGGAGTGATGAAGCTCTTTGTTTGCTATATATTGGAGATTATTATATAATAATGTAATATTAATATTGATATATTATTAATATTCTATAATCATCTCCAATATACAGTGTTAGGCGAAAAAGCAAGGTGTTAGGAATTCCTTGGCAGTCCACTTAGGACTCCTCTCTTTTTTTTTTTTTTTTTTTAGGACTCCTCTCTTTTACATACAGGGGCCTGGGTTGGATCCCCTGGTTGAGGAACTAAGATCCTACAAGCTGAACGATGCAGCCAAAAAAAGAGAGCAAGGTACAGAAGGGTGTGCGTCACATGTGATGCTTTGTGTGCAAAAAGAGAGCATATATGTGCATGTGCATATATATGTATGCATGTACTTTCCTTGAATATACGTAAAATACTTCTGTATAGCTGGGGTCATCACTGTATATCCTTTTGTTTTGGATATTCAACTATATGAAGTATCATCTATTAAAGCTTTAAAAAATGAAATAAATAATAATAAGCCAAAAATGTGTAAATGAGTCAATTAATACATTAAATAAAGTAAATTTAATAAATACATTTAATGGCTGAGTTCCTAAACCCATGTATGTTTGTCTGTCTGTTCAATCTCTGTTCCTCCTCTTTGATCTTTAACATAACCCAGTTTTATTTAGGCATCCGCCCCTCCCAACATACTCTTTGTGTCTCGGTTCATATCTGGGACTGTCTGGTCTAAGGGTAATTCCATTCCCATGGCAGTACTTGGTCCAGGAACCACAGCCAAAGTCAGTGTGTGGCATTGCCCTGAGAACAGGAATTGACTCAAGAATGCCAGAGGCTCCTGGGAAAGAAGTTTCCTTGCTCTTAGGTGAACTTCACCCAAGTTCATGACATTTCTATGTGAAACCAGTAACTGCTACAGTCATTTCGCATCTGCGAAGGAAGTGGTCCAAGGTCAAAGCCAACACATACAGGAGGTCATCTCAGGGTACTGCAGGAAAATAGATCCCCAGAGACACTAATTAAACTGTCTCTGAAGCCTGCGCTACCCCCTGGAGTTGCAGTTGTCTGAAGCAATACTGCTCCTTATTGTTTATGTGAACGCGAGTTGAATTGTCTGTTACTCAAAGCCGTAGGCTAATACCCAGATTGCACAGAGGAATATGTTTCCAAGAATCGAAGTGAAACACATGGGTAAGTCAGAAGGAAAAAATGCCTTCTGAAGTTTCTCAGACTTAGCAAACTGCCAAGGCACATGGCATGTGTTGACATAAAAACTTTCCAAATCAGGCTCTGAACTCCAATTAGAATATGGTGCAGAAATAAGCTGGGAGGAAGAGGTGAAGACGCTGAGCAGAAAGATACCAAACTTTACAGAGGTTGTGACCCAGTAGGGGGGTCACAAAGTTTCATCTCCTTTCTCTACATTGTCTCAGATAAAAAGGAGAATATATTACTTTAATGATGAAAAATGACACACCAGCCCCAAAGGCCACATGAAAGCAGAATGGTAGAGAGGCTGGGCCAAGCAACCCCCCAGTAAGTTAATGTCAGGTTTTCAAAATACAAGCCTGAAGGCTAAAAAATAAATAACTGCTTATAAAATGCTCTTCATAAATTAGGAAGTTTAAGAATTTCTTGTAAACCTGAGGTGGTTAGGAGTGAGAGATTTAAAAGGGAAAAAGGAAATTTAGATTACAGCTGTAATTTTGAAGCAGAGTTCATTTTTCTGTTCTTGAGACTGATTTTCACAAATACTTCTGAGATGTCATATTTCTGAACACCCCTCATATGGAGTTTGTTTTCATTTTCTGGTAATTCCCACAAGCTGAGGGTCATTACAGGATTGAGACTGGGAGGCTTTAGGATCTTCTGGACCAAGGAGAATTCTGGAGGTAGATGATAAGATTTTTTTTTTTTTTTTCTGTATTAAACCACTGGCCACCTTTGAAAAGGGGAAGGAAGATGAGATTTTTCATAAAGGACCCTTGAGTCTAGGGTAATCAGGAAAGTAAGAGAAAACTAGAAAAAGACAGCAATGATCCAGAAGCAAAAAGATTTCCTAAGATAGGGACGGCAAGGTGCCTGTTGGACTCTGTGACAAGGAAATCACTGGCAATCTGGGCAAGAGTAGTTGATGAGAGTTAAGTTAAAGGAAGATGAGGAATGTTCTTTCACCCTTAAGAGACTTGGCTGAGTAGGAGAGGGGAATGAAAGTAGAAGCTGGAGTAGACAGAAGGCTTAGGGGTGACAGGGCCTGTTCATAGGCTCAAGGCAAGTGCCAGTAGAAAGAGCATGCTTATGGTGCCTAAGGGACCAGGGTTGACAGTCTGAGTTAGAGAATGCAAATGATGGGGTCCAGAGCATGGGTCCACCATTTCCTTACGCAGAACAGCACCTCATCCACTAAGAGAAAAAGAAAAAAAAAGATGCATGCATGTATAGATCAATTTAGGAGTAGAAGGGTAGGAAACAGAGAGTACAGTCCAATATCCTCTGTTTTCTTTGTGCTATGGGAGTAAGAATGGTATAGATGTCTTGAGAGTATTGGTAAGATATTTTACAGTCATTAAGAAGGATGCAACAGGCACTAAATAAGAACCAAGGAACTACTGGAAAGAATCCAGGTAGAAGCTGAGATTAGGACTTGGAAAGTTAGCCTGTGTGCTGCAGGCAGCAAAGACAGATAGGTCCAGTATTAGGCTTGGTTTCATGACAACGGTGGGAGGTAAGGAAGTGAGAAAGCAGCAGTCATGGAAAGACTGACCTGCAAAACCACGAGACTTACACCAGATAAGGAGGTGCAGGGAGGAGAAGTGGTTATGGTGGGGGGGGCGGAGAGGGGGAGTCAGGAGAAAGAAAAGAAGGAGGGTGTTTTTTAAAAGAAAAAGTCAGAAACAGTAGTGCTCAATACCAGTTTGCAGAAGAATAGGGAACTTGTCCAAAAAGCAGTTCTCTGGGCCCCATGTCAGAGATTTCAATTTAGTAAGTCTCAAGTAGAGCCTAGTTCTTACCTGCATTTTTCAAATGGGTAACATGTGTCATGCAACAACTGACTGGTTCAAAATTGGGAAAGGAGTACGTCAGGGCTGTATATTGTCACCCTATTTATTTAATGTTTATGCAGAGCACATCATTTGAAATGCCAGGCTGGATGAGTTACAGGCTGGAATCAAGATTGCTGGGAGAAATATCAACAACCTCAGATATACAGATGATACCACTCATGGCAGAAAGGGAAGAGGAACTGAAGAGCCTCTTGATGAGGGTGAAAGAGAAGAGTGAAAAAGCTGGCTTGAAACTCAACATTCAAAAAACTAAGATCATGGAATCTGGTCCCATCACTTCATGGCAAACAGAAGGGGAAAAAGTGAAAGTAGTGACAGATTTTTTCTTGAGCTCCAAAATCACTGAAGATGGTGACCACAGCCAAGAAATTAAAAGCTATGACAAACCTAGACAGCATAATAAAAGGCAGAGACATCACTCTACCAACGCAGGTCCATATAGTCAAAGCTATGGTTTTTCCAGTAATCATGTACAGATATACTTCTACTGTCATTTTCTCAGATGTCTCATTAGGGACATGGAATACATAATCATATATTTCAACATATATGTTCATATATGATCAGTATATAATATCTCTCTCTCTCTCTATATATATATATATATTACAAATATGTGCGTGTTTAGTCATTAAGTCATGTGCAACTCTTTGTGAGTCACATGAACTGTAGCCCTCCAGGCTCCTCTATCCATGGAATTCACCAGTATAGGAAACTAGAATGGGTTGCCTTTTCCTATTCCAGGGACTCTTCCCAACCCAGGAATTGAACCCTCATCTCCTGTGACTCTGCACTGGCAGGTAGATTTTTTACCACTGGGCCTCCTGGGAAGCCCACTGTATTACAAACAACAGCATATTATACACGCTGCTTTTTAATTGCACTTAACCATATATCATAAAGATCAATCCATGTCAGTTCGTTAAAAGCCATTTCAATAAACTATTGGCTGCTTGGCATTCTATTTTTTTTAATATCAAAAGATGGAAAACAATGGGTGTTTCTATTCATTCTCTGATTCAGGGATTCCCAACACTGGAGGAGTTTTTCAATGTCCTATGTATTGATGTGCCATAACTAGGAAGTCTATGTTTCTAATAGAAGATTGTGATTTGGGTTGTTCACGGACTACCCATTGAAAAACACCTGTCTTGGGACTTAAGAGCATCCTGAGCTTAAAAGATGAAAATACTTAGAGAAGAAGAATGAGAAAACTAGAAGAACAGGGAAGTTTCACTTTGCATCGTGATCTCTATTGATTTTTTTGAGAGATTTTATCCTGACTACACCACTCCCTTGGAATATATATACAAAATATACTCTATTTGCATAATTAGAAAATGGTTATGTAAATTAACAGTTGCTGAATCCCAGTGACAATAAGCAAAGCAAAAGCAAAAATCAAAACCAAACAAAACCAAGTCAAACCAAATGAACAAATAAAACTAGTAAGAAATACATTCCCATGTGCTGTCAAGGTTTCCACAAAGAAAGTTGTGTAAAATCTCCAAACGAAAAATCTTTTTAGTATTAGATTGTTGGGCTGCTCATTTTTGCCATTAGAAAAAAAGCTGCAGTACTCAAAACTAAATATAGAGTCTACAACATTAAATTCCCCAGGATTCTTGAATTCTGCTTGAATTTTTTGACTTGGGCTAGCACTAAATAGAAAGTAGCAGGCTTTGGATTGAAACACAGGTTTATCTGATTCCACACCCCACTGTCTTTCTATGACCAAATACTGCTTCCCACCAAAGAATGTTCTTGCGTGTTCCTTGCTAGGGGAGCCAGACACTCAGCTTCCAGAGGTGACACCTCTCTCATTTCTGCGTAACTACAGGCAGATGCTCTAGACGACACTAGTAACTACTAATCAGGTGAACTTTTCATGGAATCACCCAGTTTCATCAGTTGGCCCAATAGATCCTGCTGGAATTGTGCTACCCTGGCTGAATCAGAATGGTAAACCAGCTCCTTAATATGGTGCAGCTAAACACATCAGACATCTGACATAAAAGAATGCTTTAATGGCAAAAGGTGGGAAATAATGCATGTGCATATTGTTTATAATTCAGGGATTTCCAGTATTTGAGATTTTTTTCAGTATCCTATATACGTCCCCTTTCCTTTCATTGCCCTATCCCAAAAGTGTTATGTGTGAGTTTAAGAGAAGTGATTTGGGTTTTTAAATATACAACAGAAGATAACCTTAGGATGACACAAAACTATAGTGAGAATTACTGAACTAGTGTCAATTAAAACATGTTTTAAAGTACTCATCACATGGAATTGACACTTAAAAAGAAAACTAACAGAGTAGATTGAGATGAGATTTCCAAGAAGGATGAGCTACTCTTATTTTACTTACTTAGTTCCGTATACAGATATTGGGATTTTATGATTCTATTATTTAAGACTTGGAAAGGTCCGTACTCCCCCAACTCCTGCCTCAGCCACCATTTGACTTTCATTTTTCTGATGTAATATAAAGTGGTATACAGCAAATGACTAAAAAGAGAATCAGGGAAGAATTCTAGGGCATTTCCCTTCTCTTACAAATGATCTTGACCTTTATTCCATATTTCCATTTATTACAATATATTCCATATTTCTTCTAAACTGGTGAAATGCTTTTGATTATTGAAGAGTTACCAACTGGAAGCTAAAACAGACTAAAATCTTTAATTGAAAAGTCATTGCTTTCTGTGTTTATTTATTCAGGTTACACTGACTAAGTGTCAGTTGATCTTAACAGCTTGCTACTAGGCATGATGTGATGGGCTGAGAAGTGCCTTGTCCTCAAGGAATGTACAGTTCAGGTGGAAGAATATAAAGAAGCATACATTTAGGTGCTAAATGAATGGAACATATGAGTACTCTAGGCTATTCAAAAAATAATGTATGGGTTTAAAATAGTCATAGTGAATCTTAGGCAGATGGAAGAAGAAGGTTTTCTAGGTAAAGCATGTGTCATCAGCAACAGCATAGAGGCAGACACTGGTAAATCAGTGGTTTGATAAATCAAAATAAATGCATATGCTAATATTGATGTTAAAATGTTTTATGTTGGGGGAATAACAAGAGCTAAGTTAGAGAAAACAGTGATTCAGGTTGTGGGGGACCTTGCCTGCCTGGCTAAGGAGTGTGAATTTAGTACCGTAGGCACCAGAAGGGAATGCAAAGCTTAGAAAAGGGGAGGCATGGGCAAAGTGAATCAGGGAGATGAATTGGTTGGTGGAATGCAGAATGGTTTTGAAAAGAGACTGGAGGCAACAAGAGGCTATTTGATCTGAGTTTATGAGAGTGCTCACCAGATTGATGGATCTGGCAATGTCATGGAAGGATTGAGCAAGAGTAAGACTAGGAAACTAGATATGGCAAAGGGTCTAGGAGGTTCTAAGCCTCAGTGAGTGGGGAAATGTTGATTTAACCAAGAAAAATAAATGAGAGGAGCTGGTCCAGGGTGTGTGTGGAAGAAGACATGGATACCTGCTACATACAGGTTGCTGGCAGGACATGTGGCTAAGCAGATTATTGCTACTGCAGAAACTGACCAGAGCTGCAGTCTGTATGCCTCCGCTCCGAGGTGGGCTTGGGGGGTGGGGGGTTGTTAGAAGATTTTGCACACTCAACTTTGGCCCTTTCAGGCAGGAGAGAGCATCTGCTGTTAGAGCCTTTCCAGTTCTCAAGGGGTCTGTGAACTGATCAGGAAGTACAATTTTAATAGAATTAGCTGAAAGATGAGCAAATGTCAGGTGGTGGTTTGGTAGTAAGTCATTGCTGCTAACTTCAACATGTTAAGTGTCACATTACTAATGGCTTTTATGCATGAATAAGAGTGTTAACACTTGGTAAATTAGATTCCTCAGTTTTTGTCTTGCTCTTATAGTTTATGGGTATGACAGGGTTACCTTTCTGTGTCTCAGCTTCCTGTTTATAAAATTGGAAGCTTGTTGTGGCAACGTTCATAAACACTTTGAAAGTTACAAGTGAAAAGCACTGTACGATTCTTTCCCCTCTCACCTCCACTCCAAAGACTGAGTCAGTCTCTGGGAAAGGTCATCCATTTCACTGAATTCTTTCAATGGCTAACTCCCTAAGTCAGTTAATAAGCATTTTTCTAAAATGCTGTTACCAGTTCAGAGCTGAAAGATACAGTTTATAACTGTCTTTTCTATCTTCTGGGCCTGCTCATCCTGCTGACCCCTTTTTACTGAGTGACTAGTGCCATGTGACTCCCACTTCTAGGCGCTTGGATCAATCCTAGCCATACTGGAGGGAACCTCCCTCCTGAGAAATCTGTATGCAGGTCAAGAAGCAACAGTTAGAACCAGACATGAAACAACAGACTGGTTTCAAATTGGGAAATGAGTACATCAAGGCTGTATATTGTCACCCTGCTTATTTAACTTATATGCAGAGTACATCATGTGAAATGCCGAGCTGGATGAAGCACAAGCCGGAATCAAGATTGCAGGGAGAAACATCAATAACCTCACATATGCAGATGACACCACCCTTATGGCTGAAAGTGAAGAGGAACTGAAAAGGCTCTTGATGAAAGTGAAAGAGGAGAGTGAAAAAGCTGGCTTAAAACTCAACATTCAAAAAACGAAGATCATGGCATCTGGTCCCATCACTTCATGGCAAATAGATGGGGAAACAATGGAATTGTTCAGGTTTCCAAGCCCAGTTGGATTTTTGGGCTCCAAAATCAATGCAGATGGTGACTGCAGCCATGGAATTAAAGATGCTTTCTCCTTGGAACAAAAGCTATGACCAACCTAGACAGCATATTAAAAGCAGAGACGTTAATTTGCCAACAAAGGTCTGTCTAGTCAAAGCTATGGTTTTTCCAGTAGTCATGTATGGATGTGAGAGTTGGCCACAAAGAAGGCTGAGCACTGAAGAATTGATGCTTTTGAACTGTGGTGTTGGAGAAGACTCTTGAGAGCCCCTTGGACTGCAAGGAGATCAAACTAGTCAATCCTAAAGGAAATCAGTCCTGAATATTCATTGGAAAGACTGATGCTGAAGCTCCAATACTTTGGCCAACTAATGTGAAGAACTGACTCACTGGAAAAGACCCTGATGCTGGGAAAGATTGAAGGCAGGAGGAGAAGGGGATGACTGCAGATAAGATGGTTGGATGGCATCACTGACTCAATGGACATGAGTTTGAGCAAGTTCTAGATTTAGTGATGGACAGGGAGTCCTGGCGTGCTGCAGTCCATGGGGTTGCAAAGAGTCTGACACGACTGAGTGACTGAACTGAACCTATTAACACTCTGGAACCTCAGCATAAAACAACCAGGATCAGCATGAAATGCAATGCTCAGTTCTAGGTATTAAGTTCGTCCTTCATTTCTAAGACTTCCTATGCCCGTCAGATCTTGCCTTTGGATACCTGTCTTGTTGCCCTGAGTCCTTGTCTTCTAAACTTGCCCTGTACCTCCTCTCAAGAATCTCAATTCTGTTTTCATCAGTTCCCCCAAGGCAGAGGAATCCAGACCTGGGAGACAGCATTGAGCTTGAGGTCTTACTATTAGCAATACATTTCCTTTTAAAAATTTATTTATTTATGGCTGTGGTGGGTCTTCATTGCTGTGCAGGCTTTTCTCTAGTTTCAGGGAGCTACTCTCTAGTTGCAGTGTCCAGGCTTCTCATTGCAGGGGCTTCTCTTGTTGAGGAGCACAGGCTTTAGGGCGAGTGGGCTTCAGTAGTTGTGGCTTCTGGGCTCTAGAGCCTCAATAGTTGTGGCACAATGAGCTTAGTTGCTCTGCACTCACGTGGGATCTTCCCAGATCAGGGATCGAACCCATGTGTCCTGCATTGTTAGGAGGATTCTTTACCACTGAGCCACCAGGGAAGCCCAATACATTTTCTTAATGCTTGCCAATTTCCCAATTTTGTCTGCTCCTGGGTTTCCCAAGGTTGCACAGCAGCTGCCCATTGGCTTACATTTTCTGTGTTGAACCAGCCTGATCCTGGCTGCCTTCCTGGCTGCTGCTGGTTATGTAGCCTCCAAATACTGTCTTCTGGCTGCACACTCATCACGCCAACTGGGTCTGCCTTCAGTTCCATGGTTGTATCTCGTTCTGGTCTCCATTCTTCCAGTCCACCTCACCCCATTACAGCTAATCCTTTTACATTAAACTACAGCAGATATTTGTTGGTGTGGAAACTGATTTGGTATTGGAATTTTATCCTTGTTTACATCTTTCTTTGTGTTGGAAAAGCTTGGGATCACTTCCAAAACCTGCTCAGAGAGCCTTCCTCTTTTAGGAGAAACAAATGAACACTTGACAAAGCCGTGTGTCTGTGACAAAGACTCAAGGCCACTCTTTTAATTGTAAGATTGCATATTTTACTTTAATTTTGCTTTTCAGTTCAGTTCAGTCGCTCAGTCATGTCAGACTCTTTGCAACCCCATGAACCGCAGCACACCAGGCCTCCCTGTCCATCACCAACTCCCGGAGTCCACCCAAACCCATGTCCATCGAGTCAATGACGCCATCCAACCATTTCCTCCTCTGTCGTCCCCTTCTCCTCCTGCCCTCAATCTTTCCCAGCATCAGGGTCTTTTCAAATGAGTCAACTCTTCGAATCAGGTGGCCAAAGTATTGGAGTTTCAGCTTCAACATCAGTCCTTCCAATGAACACCCAGGAGTGATCTCCTTTAGGATGGACTGGTTGGATCTCCTTGCAGTCTAAGGGACTCTCAAGAGTCTTCTACAAAACCACAGTTCAAAAGCATCAGTTCTTTGGCGCTCAGCTTTCTTTATAGTCCAACTCTCACATCCATACATGACTACTGGAAAAACCATAGCCTTGACTAGACGGACCTTTGTTGGCAAAGTAACGTCTCTGCTTTTTAATATGCTGTCTAGGTTGGCCATAACTTTTCTTCCAAGGAGTAAGCATCTCTTAATTTCATGGCTGCAATCACCATCTGCAGTGATTTTGGAGCCCAGAAAAATAAAGTCAGCCACTGTTTCCACTGTTTCCCCATCTGCCATGAAGTGATGGGACTGGATGCCATGATCTTAGTTTTCTGAATGTTGAGCTTTAAGCCAACTTTTTCACTTTCCTCTTTCACTTTCATCAAGAGGCTCTGTAGTTCTTCACTTTCTGACATAAGGGTGGTGTCATCTGCATATGTGAGGTTATTGATATTTCTCCCAGCAATCTTGTGCTTCATCCAGCCCAGCATTTCTCATGATGTACTCTGCATATAAGTTAAATAAGCAGGGTGACAATATACAGCCTTGACGTACTCCTTTTCCTATTTGGAACCAGTCTGTTGTTCCATGTCCAGTTCTGACTGTTGCTTCCTGATCTGCATACAGATTTCTCAAGAGGCAGATCAGGTGGTCTGGTATGCCCATCTCTTTCAGAATTTTCCACTGTTTATTGTGATAGACATATTAATATATTTTAATTAAAAAAAAATTTTGGCCACACCACACAGCATGTGGGATCTTAGTTCCCTGAACAGGGATTGAACTCATGACCCTTGCATTGGAAGCAAAGAGTCCTAACCACTGGACCACCAGGGAAGTCCCATTAATATATTTTAAAGTGTTCATTCAGATCTCTCAATTTCAAGATATGTTATTGGGCTTTCAAGACTTTTTGCTTACAAGGAAACAAAGAAAGCAAGGCTGGGGATGGTGTTCTACGATGTAGTCTCAACTTTTAAGGCATATTAGACTCTTCTGGAAAAGTGTTAGTCACTCAGCTGTCTTGGACTCTTTGTGCCCCCATCGACTATAGCCCACCAGGCTCCTCTGTCCAGGGGATTTTCCAGGCAAGAATACCGGAGTGGGTTGCCATTTCCTTCTCCATAGGATCTTCCCAACCCAGGGATCCTACCTGGGTCTCCTGAATTGCAGGCAGACTCTTTACTGTCTGAGCCACTGGAGAAGCATCTTCTGGAGGGTTTGTTAGAACAGAAAGCTAGGTCTCACACCCAGAGTTTCTCAGGAGTGATGCCTGAGAATCTGCATCTCTAACACATTCTCAGGCAATATTGACACACCTGGTCCTGGGATGACACTTTGAAAACAACTGGTTATATGTTTAAATGGGCCCCAGGTGACCTGCAGCGGAGCAGTTATTGATCAGTTCAAACGCTTATCTGAATGGATAAGGTGGAGAGTACTGAAAAATAAACTTCCAAAGTTCAGTCCATGCAGTTAGGATGACTTCTGGTGCCAGAGGTCTTTTCAACCCCATCTAGAACTCGGACAATCACTTCGTTTCTTTGAGAGTGTGTTTCCTAACCCATAAAATAAGGGTAGCCTCTACGCTGCCCTTACAGGAATATTGTGAAGGTCAAATGAAATGGGTGTGGAAATGTGTTAACGGGAAAGTGGTATGACTCTGGAGACACTGCAATGGTTTTTCAATCTTAAAACGTCAGCCCCGGTTTCTTTGGACTCTCTTGCTATTCTCATTAATTACAGCAGCTTTAATCCAGGAGTAGAGAGTACTTTTATTGCTATCATAAACTCAAACTTTTTTTTGAAAATCTCGTTCAATGAGATCAGGACACGCCTTACAAACGTTACCCAGAGCCAAGAATGATTCCCATTCTTTACAGTTATAAAAAGAAAAGTACAAGACCCTATTGTGACTTGGGGTGGAGTCACAGTTAATCTTTCAATCCTGTTTAAACTGGCCCATTTAAAAAAAAAAAAAAAAAACACCAAAAAACTGCTACAAGTTACAGCACGTTATAAAAATAAAATCACTGTATACAATGCTCAACCTCTCCACCCTATGCTTTCACATCTCTTGCAGCTTCTATTAATTCATCTGTCGTGGGAAGTAGTAAATCTGTTCAGTCTTGGCCGTGGCTATTTTTCTCAGTCAAGGGCCTCTAGCTCGGTTTATGGGCCAACACAGTTCTTGCTCAAATCGGGCGGTTTGTCGTTTTCAACCGTCATCAGCCGTACCTAATTCTTTCGGGCCGTCAATGAGTAGCTCAGATATGAGCCTCTTGTTCCTTAGGTCTTTCCTAAATATCATGAGACGTCAGCAGGATGCTAACCAGGTTCTAAGGACAAGGTTTCAGGGGGTAAAAGACCCGCTTTCTAGAGTGTGAGGAAAGTGCCAGGTTCGGCTACCAGGAACGCACTGGGGTCTGCCATAGCCGGGACTCGCGGTCCCCGGAACTTCGGCAGCCCCCACCCCCGGCCCGGGCCCGCGACTGCGCGCGCGCTTCCCCCGGGCGCCGGCAGGAGGCGCCCCCGGCGGCCGAGGCGCTGTGCGCACCCGCGGGGACCAGCCCAAGGGGCGGAGGGAGAGGAGGGGAGAGGAGGAGCTGGAAGGGGGCGCGGCTTGCTCCCGGTCCCTCCCGGGCGCCGGGCCTCCTTCTCCGCCGGGCCCAGGGCTGGCGGCCGGCGGGGGTCGCGGCGGCGGCGGCGGCGGCGCTGGCTGGCCGCCGTCGGCGGGGGCCTGGCTCCGGCTCCGGGTGTGAGGAGACAAGATGGCGGCGGCGCTGTGGAGGCCGGTCTCCTCCTCTTCTCCGCTCTCCTCCGCCCCGCCGCTCGCCGCCTCCTCCTCGGTCTCCTCCTCCTCGTTTGCTGCCTCCTCCTCCTCCTGCTGCTGCAGCAGCCCTAGCGACCGCCGAAGCGCCGGCCGGCTCTGCCGGAGCTCCGGAGGGGGATAGACGGGGCAGCTGCGGGCTCCGGCGACCCGGAGGCAGAGCTGGGGCCGGGGCGGGGACGGCGGCGGGGACGGCGGCGGCGGCGGCGGCGCCGGGTGGGGATGGGGTCGCAGACGCTGCAGATCCTCCGGCAGGGGGTGTGGGCCGCGCTCAGCGGGGGCTGGTACTACGACCCGCACCAGGCCACCTTCGTGAACGCGCTGCACCTCTACCTGTGGCTCTTTCTTCTCGGCCTGCCCTTCACCCTCTACATGGTGAGTGTGTGGGGGCGGGGAGGAGGGTGGCTCCTTCCCCTTCTGGCGGGCCGGGTTTCCCGAGTCCGGCGGGCGGTCGCGCCTCCCTGGCTCCCGGCCGGGTGTGTGTGTGCGTGTGTGTGCGCGCCCTCTTCCCCTCCCCGGCGCGCCCCCCCACCATCCCGCGCCCCTAAGGGCCCGCCGCCCCGCTCTCGCTCCAGGGCGCCCCCTCCCCCGCTCCCCACGCTCCGCTCCCTGGAGGGCTTCCCGCTGTTCCAGCGAGCACAGGAAAAGCGGGTCGGCAGCGGCCCCCACCTCCCGCCCCCGGGCGCCCAGCCCGTTTACTGGGAAATAGTAGCTTCCTAGGCCCCCTTCTTCGGGGTTCGGGTGGGCTGGGAGGGGGTCCTGATCCTGCCTTCTCCAGCCTTTCCGCGCCGCGGGTAAAGCCCGCAAGTGGGGCTCGCGCCTCCGCGTACGGTGGTGGGCGCCCAGCCTCCTGCTCCCGAGGGCCGCTGCGTCCATCCCTGGGCGCGCGTGCTTGTGTGCGCTCCGCGCCTCGGGCCCCGGACACTCACCCCCGCTCCCAACCCGGGCTCTCCCTTCCCCTCGAGGCGTTCTCGCCTCTCCTCCCCGAGGAGGACCCTCGCTCCAGCTCGTCCGCGTACGGAGCCTTCGGAGCGCGGGGTGTGGGGTGGAGAATGTGTGCCGCTCCGTGTGGAATGCATCTGTGGGGCGCCCGGGCTCCTCTCGACTCGCTTCGACGTGGTGGTTGAAAATCTGGCTCTCACCCTTCCTGCCTCGCAGAATCCCGTTTTTGCTTATCATTGGTTCTTTTCTGTTCAGCTCCGTGGTCAGTGGTGGTTATTTCCAGGCCAGCTTTCGGGGGAGGGAGCGGGGGAGATACGGGGACTCTGGCTGGCATTTCAGCAGATTTGTTTGGGTTGGTTCAAGGCCTTGTGCTGATAGGAAAAGGAAAGCGCTGCCTGTTGCTGAATTCAGGACGATCAGTCTCTCCGAACGATCTAGGTTTTTTAAGCTATATTTTGGCCGACAGTTTTCTTTAAAAAACAAAACAGTAGGTTAGGGTGGGGCATTAGGGAGACTAAAGGGGAAGAGAGGTGATACTTGAGCTTCAGTTAAAATCTTAAAGTAACCAGGAGGGAGGAAAGACTGGTAACTTTTTATTTTAGGAGAATGTCTTTGAAAACATTTCTGCCAAGTTTGTGGTTCTTTATGAAGCTGTAGTAAGGGTGCTGGATTAGAAAATCTGGGAGTATGACTACACCAAGTGTTAAAGGTGAGGATACCCAGTTCTTTCCTAAGTGAAGCTCGTTTACCCTAGTTGGCAGAAAAAGTGGAGGAAGATGAGCTAGATTATTCACATTCTCAAGCGATTTTTAATTGAGAGGGAGGGAAAAGTCGTTTTAAGAAAAAATGCTGAGTTACTGATGGCTTATATTTTGAAGTTACTTGTTCAGTCTTGTCGCTTTCAGAAAATTTACCACAAAGTGTTATAATTTTCAATTAATTCTGGCCCGGAGTGTTAGTTCTATTTGCACTTCTCTATCTTCCAGGAATATGACATCATTAATGAACAGGTTAATTACTTGGGGTGTAAGAATCCTCAGGGTGTCACAGAGCTTTTCATGCAGTTTTCTTTTATCTCCAGGAGAATTGTTCTCCAGATAGAAGGATTAGTTGCTGTGTTCCAGTGTAGGGTTTCCATGTTAGCATGGGACCTGTGTTAGTGCCTAAGACTGTTTAATTAACAAGCATTACTGAAGGAAATTTAGAACGAATGTAAAGCAATGCATTGAGTTTACTGTTTCATTTTGGGAGTTTATTCCGTTAAATTTAATTCACAAATAAATATCTGAATGTCTGATGTGTGCTAGGCAACTTGCTGGGTTCTGGGAAAGTAAAATTGCTTTTCTGTCTTTCTTGTTAAAGGTAATGGCAACTCTACTCTTCCTGAACTTTTAAGAAGCTTTCCTTGATTCTTTTCTTCATTTCTCTTCACATCCAGTTCATCAACCAATCTTGTGGGTTTTCTCTTTAAAACCTAACTAGAATCCAACTAATCTTTGTCACCACCCCCTAATGAGAGTCACTGCTTCCATTCTTTATTCTCTGTTCTTCACAGAGATGTCTGAAGGATCTCTTAAAACATAGGTCAGTTCATGGCATTCTGCTCTCAAAGCCACCCCGTCCATGTGTTTCCCCTGTCCCCACTTCATTTGCCTTCTCACAGTTTTCCTAGCACAATAACTGTGTTCCTGCCTCAGGGCCTTTGCACTTGCTCTTCTCCTTCTGTCTGGATGACTCCTTTCCAGATAATCTGTGTGACTTATGTGCTGCATTTATTTCAGGTTTTAGGTATATGTGAGGATTTCCTTGATAACCTGTGTAAATAGGAACTTCCCAGCTACTGCAATACTTGCTAGCTCTCCTACCCTCCTTTATTTAAGAGCACTTATTACAAATTGGTTATGTATTTATGAATTACCCTTTAGAATGTAAGCTCTAAGAGGTAAGAGACTTTTGTTTATTGCTGTATTGTCAAGACCTAAATCAGTGCCAAGCAGATATTAGTGAATGATTACAAGTTAACAAAATACAGCTTTTCACTTTGAGGAACTGCAAGTCTAGCTTGGGGATGATGAACAACTACAGGCATTAGAACTGTTGTGAAAAGGTCAGTACAGATGGCCCTGAGCTTTTTGATTGATTGTGGTCTAGGGGCAGTTGGCAAAGAAGATTGGTAAACTTTTTAGGAAGCGTTCTAGTACTATAGTATTCAGGTAGATAGTTTGACGTATGCGTTAGAACCAAAATCCAGCATTCCATGTTAAAATCTCAGGCAGTTATAGATTATTTGTATGCTCTTCTGATAATAATTATAAGTGATAATAACTAGTAAGTATGTGTATAGGTTCTTTATCCCAAACCCCGTTTTACTGATGAGGACACCAGCCTTAGTGACTGGTTCTAGTGGACTTTTGAAGCCATTTTGCAGGCAGCTGTCCTCTACTCCCCTTTTGTTTTTAAAGATCTCTTTGAAGAGATTTATATTGAGTTAGGAAGAGTCTTAATGGCTTTTTGTATAGGAGTCACTTTTTTTTTGTTTTTAAGGAGTAGTTGTTTGTGGATACTTTGAAAGGTGGATTTTGTAGTTTCTGCAATTATAAAATTTTTAAGTAGTGAAAATCAAGAAGTAACTTTTCCTTATTTTCATTGTCCTTCTGTTTGCCTTAAGGCACTCACCCCATTTTATCTCGTTGTAATTATGTGTGTACATGATACGTCACAGATGGTGAGCTTTGTGGGTGTGAGCTTTGTGGTATTTTCATGTGATGGAAAGCAGACTGGAGTTGGTGTTATCTTGATTTTTGAGTCTTGGCTCTGTTATTGATTTAGGTGCCCTTTAGACCAGACTCTCCACCTTTTTGAACTTCGATTTACTCACTTGTGAGATATTTCATGGGTATTTTGTAAGACAATATTTACAGAATAGAGGAGATTATCCACCTTCAGAGCCACTGTCAGTCATTTGAAAGAGCTAATTAGAAAGAATCATTCGAAAAAGCGAATTAGAAGAGTATTTCCTCTATAATGTATGACTAGAGATTAGACAGTAAGTCAAACCATTATCTTCACATGTTGTTGCTCAATGTAATGTTTTCTTTTATAACGAGTTATATCCTTAGGTAACGAACCATGACAATAAAATCTCTTTACTTAAGTGGTTCTCAGACTCTACTTGACATCAGAATCACTTTATTCAGTTTTTCAACTGTGTCCAACTCTGCGACCCCATGGACTGTAGCACGCCAGGATTCCCTGTGTTTCACTCTGTCCCGGAGTTTACTCAAACTCATGTCCACTGACTCAGTGTCCTCTGGTGCCATCCAACCATCTCATCCTGTGTTGCCTCCTTCTGCCCTCAATCTTCGCCAGCATCAGGGTCTTTTCCAGTGAGTTCGCTCTTCACATCAGGTGGCCAAAGGATTGCAACTTCAGCATCAGTCCTTCAGTGAATATTCAGTGTTGATTTCCTTCAGGATTGACTGGTTTGATCTCCTTGCTGACCACGGGATTCTCAAGGGTGGAAACAGTGACAGATTTTACTCTCTTGGGCTCCAAAATCATTGTGGATGGTGATTGCAGCATCACCTGGGCAAGTTAAAAATGTGCACCTTCTGATGTGGGTGATCTGGAGTGTGACCTATTTATTGTATTTTGTAAACACTCTGGGTCAGTATAGAGATCTTGACCAACATGACTCTGATTCCCAGCCCCTGACTTATATCTAGCTGCTTACCCAACATAATTTGGCCATTGCACAGGGATGTCTAAAATCTTTCTAGATTCCCTATTAACCCCACCAAAAAATGTTTTCTTTTTGTCCTCTTAGTGGCACCATCTTGTTTCTAGTAGCTCATACCATCCCCCTGTTTCTTGCCTTATGAGCAGATCTTACCAGTTCTACTGACAGAGCATCTCAGACCTTCCTTTCCACTTCTAGTTTATACTGCTTTTGTCTGCACTACTACCTTGGCTTCTTTTCGTGCCCTTTTACAACTCTTTCTCCACCGAGTAAGAGGCAACAGTCTGTTAGTGTCATTCCCCTTTTATATAATATCCTTCAATTTTTTTTTTTTCCCTTAAAGTCCATCATCTTCACTGAGGCTTCACCGAGGCCTCACCAAAGCCAGTTCTGCCTTTGTCTACAGTTTGTGCAGTTTTCCACTGTGTTGTGGTCACACCGGCCACCTCTGTTCCTTCAGCCTACTGAGCCTTCTCCTCCATGGGGCCTTTGCACATGCTCTGTTCTGAAGGGAGACATCCTCCAGCCCTCCGCAAGGCTGCTTGCTGCTGGGGCTTTACGGCTGGTCTTAAAAGTCACCTCAGAGGCCTCACCTGGTACGCAGAAACAGCTTCTCTTTTCCGTCATTCCTTCCCATAACTTTCTTCTGCAGTGCTATCAGAAACACGTTTCTGTCTTTGCTTGCTTGTTTGCTGTCTCTAATATTCTTCTCTTCTACTCACTGCCTTGAAAGTCCCTTGAGGACAGAGGCTGTGTCTGACTTATTGGGCAGTGTATCTCCAGTGCCTTCTCTTGTGTTTGGCTTATATTAGGTTCTGAATAAATATTATATTATATTATTATATGTGTGAACCTTCTTTAGACTTAACACCTTCACTGGCCGAGTAGCTGGATGTGGGGTGTACTGTGGTAGACGGTGTTACATGGTAGAGTTACATTTTACTGGGGGTTAGGTTCAATATCAATATTCATGATGAAAATAAAATAGAGAATTATTCAAAAAGTCAAATACAGAATGACTTGAAAAACCCTTAAGTCACTAAAAATGCAGCATATATTTTTTGTGTGTATAAACTTTGTGCCATTATACATACATGTACAGATATACACACTGTATATACTGTATTAAACTTAGGGAGAGATTATATTCAGAAACTAACCCCTTCATATAAAATATATGAAGGCTTCAACTTTTTCTTCCTGGTTATCTGATTGTTATTTTCTCTCCGTAGCTGATCTTTATCATGTACTAAATAATAAATTCCTTATTAGTGAGTAATTCTCTGAGGCTGTCAAGTCATTTCTTCCTAAAGATTTAAAAATATTTTAAAGATCAGTGTAAACAAGATTTAGTTATGATGACTAAAACTGATGTTTTTATATAATTTATATTTCTTAACATGTTTTCCTTGAATTAGGAAAGTTATCATATATTAGCAACTGAACATGATTACTAGTATTAGAGTGCTATTAGATTATTAGTATCTGTATCCTTTCAGTTGAGTTGCTCAGTCATGTCCTACTCTTTGCGACCCCATGGACTGCAGCACGCCAGGCCTCCCTGTCCATCACCAACTCCCAGAGTTTACCTAAACTCTTTAGGAAAAGTTTAATGACTAGTGGATGATCTGTTTTGACCTATATTATCTCTGTTATATACCCTAAATAAATTAAGGAGTACATTGTCCAAAGATGGTTTACAAATGGAAGTTTTCAAGAAAGGATGCATTTTATCACCTTGTAGAAAAACTTGTGAATTTATCAAAGCAGTTGATCCCTGGCATGGTTTAGTGTCATTTGTTAATGTCTTTGTGCCATTTGAGAAGTTATTCCAAGTTGTAAAATGATTTAGCAATTAGAAAACTAGGAAAGTTTCCAGTTTTTTTTTCCGAGCCTTTGGATACACAGATTTAATAAGCAGGTAGCTTGCTTTCTGTAGCTGACTTTACTTTCAGTAAGTTTTTCCAACTTTTTTTTTAAGGATTTGAGACATATAGAAAAGTCAAAAGAATTGTATCCACCACCTGGATTCTACTCTTTTTAAAAATTCCATTTCTGCCTCTGAATTCCTCTTCCTGTCAAGATTTCCCCGCCCCCCCCCCCCCCACTTTTTCAGGGGGATGCATGTGAAGTAAGTTACAGACATTAGTACAGATCACCCCCAAACACTTCAGCACTCACACCATTAGATAGAGTTCTAAAAGTGAACCATTGGATGAATTTTGGCAAGTGACTTTGCACCTGTGTAGTGCAAGCCCATCACGTTGAAGAACATTAGCATCACCCCAGAAAGTTCCTGCTTGCCCTTTCCAGTCAGTTCTGTCACCCCTGTTCTGATTTTTTTTCTTTAGTAAGTGAGTTTGGAACTTCATATAAATGGAGTCATGTAGCATGTGCTTCTGTAGGTCTTTTCACTTGGCATGGTGTTGAAGAGAGTCATCCAGGTTGTGTGTATCAGTAGCTGGTTCCTTTATTGCTGAGCAGCATTCCTTTGTGTGAACACGCTCTAGTCTCTTCTTTACCTGCTTTCCTGGGTATGAGGAGGGCCGCTCTCCAGTTTTTGGCTATTTATAAAGGGTGACGCTGCAGCGTGAGAGTTAGTTTTATTAGAACTGAAAGAAGTTGCAAAACTTTATTGAATATCAAGAATGCTTTCTCTTCCCAAGTAAGACCCAAGTTTTAATTTAAAATAGCTTAGTGACAATTGCGTATTTCAGTCTTCATTTCACTTTTGTTGTTGTTCAGTTCCTAAGTCATGTCCTACTCTTTGAGACCCCATGGACTGCAGCATGCCAGGCTTCCCTGGCCTTCACTATCTCCCAGAGTTGCTCAAACTCACGTCCATTGAGTCTGGGATGCCATCCAACCATTTCACTTTTAGTAGTCTTTAATGCTGTACTTTTATTTGCTCAGTATTTAGATTTTTGTTTTGTCAGTGCAATAGAACCTTTTTGTTCAGATGTAAATATATATGTATGGCAATCAGAAATTAAAAAGAAAAACCATCTGTAATCCCTTTCAGATAGGCTGTTATAGTAACCAAAATGTATTTGGAGTATATAAATACGTATTATGCTCCCTCCTTACAAAAATGGGCTCATAATATTTGTAGTTTTGAAGCCTCCTATTTTCACTTGACTATAAATTGTGAATGTTTTCCTGTGGGGGGAAAAAGGAGTTTTAATCACTCTATAGTAAACTATAACATGGATGTGTTACAGTGTATTTGACAATTTTCCCATTGCTGATTATGTAGATGGTAGTTTTTAGCTATTTAGAAAACACTAGGGTAAATATTCTTAGAGGTAAATCTTTAAACTAGTCTTTTGTATAAATCCTTAGAAGTGGACTTTTTAAAGTATATGCATATTTTTCTTTGATATATAATTCACTTTTATTGAATGACTATAATGAAAAAAATATGTGGATGAGAGAGTGAAATAGCTGCGTAAGATCACTGGGAAGGCAAAGTCGATTTGTGGTCCAGGGAGCACAGGTAGTAAGCGATCATCCTCAGGAGGAGGAAAGGACGAATGCTGACAGCAAAAGGGATCAGCAGTTGGTGGTAATTAGTGGAGGTAGATCTTCTGTGGTCTATGTAACCTCTTAAAGTACAGAGTGTTTTCTTTTGAGAGTGAGCAGAAGGTGAGGAGCGTATTCGAGGTTTGAGGAGGATCTCCAGAAGATGAAATGCTATCCTTATTTTCATGGAGGGAAAAATGTGTAGCAAAGATGGTAGAATTACTGGTCAGTTTCGAGGGTTCCTTTGAGGTTGGAGAACATGAGTTCAGAGTTGTTTGAAGAGGAATGCTCAAGAGAGAAATTGCGAGTAATCTTTACTTGAAGTCATCGGTGATAGAAGACAATCCAAGCCACAGAATAGATGATCTGGGGAGGAAATACAATTCATCAAGAGAAAGGGGCTTGGTTAGAACTCCAAAGCCCAAGAGCAGTTAAAAATCAGCAAAGGAAGCAAGAAGGCAGAAGGAAAATGAAGAGAGGAACCTATAGCAGAAGCCAAGGAAAAAATTTTTGAAAAGAAGAAAATTATCAAAAATGCCAACGGTCAAAGAAAATGGTCAAGAATTGCTTTCCTGACAGATAGTACTAATTTGATTTTCATCAGCAGTATTGAGAATACTTGTCTGCCCACCTCTACTCAACATTTTGCCAAAAAAGTGTTATTGTCATAAATTTCTTTTTCAGTGGAATGTTGAATAAACCATTTATGTAATTTTCTGTTTTTGGTAATAGGCAGAATTTCTCATAAAGTACTTTTTAATCCAAAAAAAATTTTTTTTAGTCCAAACTAAAGATGTTTACTGCACTAATATATGTCACAAAACAATCTTTATTTGGTTTTTCGTATTCTCTGTACTCAGATAATTTCCACAGTAGGTAATTGTTAAACAAGCAGAAATGTTTTGAGAGGAAATTCATTGCTTCGCTCTGTTATTTTATCCAAGTTAAATGGTTTTCCTGTATCTCTGCGCATACCTGGGGAGGCAGAGAATTATTTTGTAGGTGAGCTAGGACTCCTGGGTTAACAGGGTAGTCACACTAGGATGGCGTAGAGTGGTGGTATGGAAAAGGGCAGATTACAGCAGATGTTCTGTAGATTTTACTGTACTGTTAACTTCTTTAGCAGATGAATTGCTGATGAATTTTACCAGACCACAATGGAATAGTTACTGCTTCTGATTCCTCTGCTTGTCACCCTAAAAGTTGATTAAATGCTTTCTTTGCTGGAATGATAAAACAGTTCATTATTCCTCTCCTTCCTTTATCTTCAGAACCTTAGGAGTTGCATGTTTTATAACTTGTACCATGGGTACTAGTCTCTGTTGCTTAATGTTATGGTAAGAAAGAAAAGAAAACTTAGGGGAAAGCAAGCCATTTCCTTTTGAGGTTTTAAGGGGAAAAGAAGTCCTATTTGTAGAGCTTAGTACAAACCAAATAGAGCCCTGAGTGCCAGCTGCCCTGAGAATAGGCAGGAATATTAGTCACAAATTGGAGAAGCTTGAATTGTGTATCTGGCTGTTTTCCTAATCCTCCTCACTCCTTGAATGTTGTCTAGACATAAACTGAACAGATTCAAGCACCGTAGTTATCATCTTGAAAACTTTGTATTTTGAAATAGTTTTAGGTTTACAGAAAAGTTGCAAAAACAGTAAAGAGAGTTGTTATATACCCTTTGTCCAGCTTCCTCTAATATTAAAATTGTACATAGCCATGGTGCACTTGTCCAAATGGAGAAGTTATCATTGGTGCGTGTAGCACTATTAATGAATCATGGACATTATTTGGATTTCACCACTTTTTCTATTAACGTCCCTTTTCTGTTTAAGGATCCGGCCTAGGATTCTGTATTGCATTTAGTATCATCTTTAATATGGCTTTCTTTCTTTCTGTTTTCTCTGACCATTCCTCTATTCTTTGAGGAATTTTACAGTTTATAACAATCAAATTGTCTTAAAAGAAAAATTAGTAATTACGTCTGTGCTAGGTACATTTTAGATCGACAAAAGAGTATTTTGAATGGTTTTTAAATCATGCATTAAAAAAAAAATCATGCATTGACCATTGACCTCTGTGAGGCTATTTTTAATTGAAATATTTTACATATGGTATGAAATAATTCTAAAGATGAAAAAGATTTTAGACCCCATTCACACAAAATGGACATTGGTGTCCATTTAATGCTGTTTCCCTAATTTATAAATTAGAAGCAGTGGGGAAATGCACAATCATGTTACACAGTAGATTGTGAGTAATCTATGTGTCATAGAGTGCTCAGGAATTGGAAGGAGGATGCGTCATTTCCTAGAAGGCTTTATGCAGAGGGTTTATACATTCACAGCCTTAACTGTATGCTGGGCCCTGTGTTAGGCCTTATGGTGGGGGATCTTTATGAAGTTTGTTATTTCTGCTGAAACGTCATTTCCCATGGTCTTGCCACCAGGCAAATGAATCTTCGTTCTGTGAAAAAGATTTTTTAGTGAAAGAACACCTGTTCTTGGGTGTAATGGTTTGCTCTGCTGTCAAGTATTTTATTGTAATATATCCAGCATATTAAAGCTTTCTTAAGCTTTGTTTAATCATTCAAAGTTACAGTTCCTAGAATTTATAAAACTTAACATGATATCTAATATGGGTAGTGTTTTGTTGCAAATTTACTTCTCATTGTTGCTTTGCCTTTGATTTGGTAACCTTACACAACTACCGACAAATGTTCATAGCATCGTTTTTGTTCACATCATAATGCAGTGTCAGGGTTACTCAGACTTCATTGTGGATCTGTCTTGGCTTTCTTTCTTGTTAAAGTATATCTGTAGGTAAACTGCTGAAAGTCAAAGTAACTAAAGTCACAGAAGTGCACCACATAGCTCTTCACACTGTTGTAGCCATTGGCAGGTGGGTTTTAGTTAATCATAACTTTAGATGTTTTTGCTGACTAGTTGGGTGAGAATTAGAATTCTCCATGGGATGATTCTAAGCTACCTGCCCTCCACTCCCCTGCTCATTCTGAGTACCTGCTCATCTCTTTTCCTTCTCTAACAAAATGCATATCATAACATAGGAGTGGGGCTGATGTTGAGATACTCCTGAGTCAGCCTTCTTTGTTTTGTTTTTAAAGGAAGTTACTCAGCAGCTTTAGAAGATTATTAGGAATTCTTTTTATTTTCATGACTAATGTTTGTCATGACACTCAACTTGAGAATTGCCGGCCTGCCCTGTGACTCAGGCTTCTACGCAAGGGATAGCATAGAGCTGCCTTTACTTTTTTTTTTTTAAAGCCCACCATCTGATAACTGGGAATTAATTTACCTGCATTCTTATTTTGCTTTACTCCAATAAACCACTGTCTAGGGGAATTTCCAGATATGTGTATTTTGGAAAGCCACTCTGCCTAGATGTACCACCAGAAAAAGCCTATAGATGATTGCTAGTGAACACGTCATGCTAACTACCTGGGAGGTTTTAGTCTATTATTTGTGACTGTCTGAAAATACCTTATTGATTCCTGCTTAGGTTGCTGGTTTAAGTCATCTCCTTTTTTCCAGCAGTGAATAAATTACTGAATAATTTTGATTCTGGCTGAAATAGAGACTTTTATGGTACTGATAATAGTAACACTTATATGATGCTTTTTACCCTTATAATCCTTGAACGTTTCACCCTACAGTTAAAAAACTGTTAGGTTTTTATCATGAAAATAATATTAGTTATAGAAATTGTTCCAGGTGGTACTTAAGTATATAGAGTCCAAAATAAAAGTACATATGGTTCAAAGTAAAAGCAAATCATGCTGTGGCAGTACTGTGGTACACATTCATATATTTAAGGTTTTAGTTATGGAAGTGTTATAGCATAAGTTTCTAGAAAAATTGCTGGGTCAAAGTATGTACATTTAAAATTAAACTAGATGTCAGATTATACCTCAGAAAATGTTATACCAGTTTATATTCTCACTAGTGTATGTGATAGGACTTATTGCTGTTTGTTTTCACCAACATTATTAGTCATTTTTGATGTTATTTTGTAAAATGGCATCTTGTTTTAATTTGTGTTTCCTTATTAATAGGTTCTTTGAATATCTTTTTATAGGTTTAGTAGACATTCATATCTCTTTTCTTTTAGCTATCTGTTGTGTCCTTTATCCTTTTTTGTAAGTCATGTTCTTTTTTTTGGTCAAATAATCCTTTATTATTTTAGTCATGTTCTTTCTAAGTGGTTTTGAGAGCCCTTTGTGTATAGAAATTAGCTCTTTATTATGTATTAAAAATTTCCCCTCATATGTCTTTTAACTGTATGATTGAGTTTTTTGAGCATATAAATTTAACATTTTTAGCAGTCATATTTGCAAGTTTTCTTCATGTGATAAAGACCTTCCCTGTTAACAATTTGTTAAAAAATAATTCATGTTTTTGTCTAATAATTTTTAAATTTAAAAATAAATTTGCCTGTGTTAAAAAGAAGCTCTAAAAGATGGTGCAAAGTCACCCTTTTGTATCTGCCACCATCTTCCCAGTTTTCACTTGCACTGCCTCCCATGAGAAACCACTGTGAATAGTTTCTTATGAATCCCATTACAGCATATAGATTCAAATTCAAATGTCTGTCTCCCTCTCCTATCACTCCATTCTATATGTTGCCTCCCCTCCCTTAATAGATCTTAAACATCTGCATCAGTACCAAAAGGGCTTTTCAGTGTTTTATTTAACTTGACATACAGCATTATATTTCAGGCGTGCAGCTTAATGTTTGAATATTTGTGAATATATTGTGAAGTGATCACCACAGTAAGGCTAGTAACATCTTTTACCATATGTAGTTAGAAATTTTTTTTTCTAGTGATGACAACATTTAAGATTTACTCTCTTAGGAACTTTCAAATATGTGATAACAATAATATTAACTGTGATCACCTGCCATTATATCCTTATGACATTTTATAGATGGAAAATTGTACGTTTGATCCCTTTCACCCATTTCAGCCACCCTGCCTCCGGCAACCATCAAATCTATTCACTATATCTGTGATCTGTTTTGTTTTGCTTTGTTTTTAGACCACATATGAGATTGTACAGTATTTGTCTTTCTCTTTCTGATTTATTGTATTTAGCATAATGCCATCAAGGTCTATCCATGTTATTGCAGATGACAAGATTTCCTTCTTTTTTAACGCTGACTAGTTTTATATATATACACACACACACCACATTTTCTTTATCCATTCATCCACTGTTTAGGTTGTTTTCATGTCTTGGGTGTTATAAATAATGCTGCAGTGAACATGGAAATGCATATATCTTTTTAAGTTAATATTTTTGTTTTCTTCATATAAATACACAGAAGTAGAATTACTAGATCATATGGTGGTTCTGTTTTTAATTTTTGGAGGCACCTCTGTACTGTTTTCAGTACAGTGACTGTAACAGTTTATGTTCTCTTCAGCAGGGCTCAAGGGTTCCCTTTTCTCCACATCCTTGTTAACACTTGCTATTTATTGTCTTTTTGATAATAACCATTTTTGAAAGTGTGAGGTGATATCTCATTGTAGTTTTGATTTACATTTCCCTGATGATTAGTGATATTGAGCACCTCATATTGAGTATGAAAATGTACTTGTTGGCCATCTAGATGTCTTTGAAAAAGTGTCTTTTCAGATTCTGCTCATTTTTACATTGAATTTTTTTTTTTTTTTTGGCTAGCGTATGAGTTCCTTGTATATTTTGGATATTAATTCCTTATCAGACATGATTTGTAAATATTTTCTTTTTGTTGATGATTTCCTTTGCTGTGCAGAAGTTTTAGTTTGCTGTAATCCCACTTTTTTTGGTTTGTTTTGTTGCCTTTGTTTTCCATATCAAACCCAAAATATCACTAAGATCTATGTTAAGGAGCTTACCTTTGTTTTTTTCCTAAGAGTTTTATAGTTTCAGGTCTTATGTGCGAGTCTTTAATCCATTATGAGTTAGTTTTTTTGTGTGGTGTAAGGTAGTGGTCCAGTTTCATTCTTCTCCATGTGGTTGTCCAGTTTCCCAACATCATTTGTTGGAGAGACTGTTCTTTCCTCATTGTCTATTCTTGGCTCCTTTGTTGTAAAATTAATTGGCCATAAAAGTGTGGGCTTATTTTGGTGCTCTGTTCTGTTCCATTGATTAATGTGTCTGTTATTATGCCAGTACCATACTGTTTTGATTACTTTAGCTTTGTGATATAGGTTGGAAACAAGTTTTGCCTGCATAGTGATGCCTCCAGCTTTATTTGTCTTTCTTAAGATTGCTTTGGCTATGTTAAGATTGCTCTGGCTATTTGGAGTCCTTTGTGATTCCAGATAAATTTTAGGTTAGTTAGTTCTATTTCTGTGAAAAATGCCATTGGAATTTTCTGAGAGATTGCTTTGATTCTTTCGGTTGCATTAGGTAGTATGAACATTTTAACAATATTCTTTAATCTGTAAGCATGGACTGTCTTCCCATTTATTGTGTCATCCTCACTTCTGTTACCAGTCAGTGTCTTAGAGTTTTCACTGTACAGGTCTTTCGCCTTGTTTAATTTATTCTTAGGTATTTTGTTCTGTTGATGCAGTTGTAAATAGGACTGCTCTCACTAGTAATTCTAATAATATGTTGAATAAAAGTGGTGAGAGTGGGCATCCTTCTCTTGATCTTAGTGAAAAAGCTTTCAGCTTTTGATGATGATGTTAGCTGTGGGCTTATCATATATGATCTTTATTATGTTGAGGTACATTCCCTCTATACCCACTTTGTTGAATGTTTTTATCATAAATGAGTGTTTTGTCAAATGCTATTTTTGCATCTGTTCAGATGATTATATGATTTTTTACCCTTCATTTTGTAAATGTGGTGTAACATATTGATCTGCAGATGTTGAAACATCCTTGCATTTCTATAATAAATTCCACTCATGGTGTATCATCCTTTTAATATCTTACTGGATTTGGTTTGCTAATATTTTGTCGAGGATTTTTGCATCTGTATTCATCACAGTTATTTGCCTATAGTTTTCTGTCCTTGTGGTGTCTGGTTTTGGTATCAGGGTAATGCTGGGCTTCCCAGGTGGCACTGGTGGTCAACAATCCACCTGCCAATGCAGGAAACGTAAGAGATGCAGGTTCAGTTCCTGGGTCAGAACGATCCCTTGCAGGAGGGCACAGCAGCCCACTCCGGTATTCTTGCCTGGAGAATCCCATGGAAGCAGGATCCTGGCAGGCCATAGTGTCGCAAAGAGTTGGACACGACTTGCAGTGCACAATGCTGGCCTCATAAAATGAGATTGGAAGTGTTCCTTCATCTTGTGTGTTTTGGAAGAGTTTGAGAAGGATTGGTATTAATTTTTTAACTGTTTGGTAGAATTCACCAGGGAAGCTGTCTGGTCCTGAACTTTTATTGGGTTCAGTTGTTTTTTGTTTCAGTTGCGTAGTATTCTGTTGCATAGGTTTATTATTTATCATGTTCCCTGCGAATGGGTATTTGTTTATAGCCTTTTGCTAGCACAGACCTTGCTGCAGTAAATAATTTGTACAGATGTAATCTTATAAGTGTCTAGAAACAATGTTAAGATAAATTCTTAGATATGAGATTGGTTGGTCAAAGGGATAAATGCTTTTGTTTTCAAAGCTAGTGCTAAGTTGCCCTCTAGGCGGGTAGTTATCACTTGACATGCCTGCAGGCAGTGTATTAGGGTGCCTGTTTGTGCTCCTGTGTGCCACAGCCTCACGTAGTTTTGCGATTTTTCATAGGTAAAAAGTAGTATCCTAGAGTAGTTTTAATTGACATTTCTCCCATTTTGGGATTGAGCAGCTTTTCATAAGCTTGGGGTCATTTTTTTCCCCTATTTTTCTGTAATAGTTTCATGTACTTTATTTTCTAGTAGATTGTTGTTGATATCTAAATATATATTTTATATAGTAAGGATTAATTATATATTTGTAATCTGATTGGAAACATCTAATAGTTCAGCCTATTTGGAATTTATTTTGCTCTAAGTGATATGGAATGTCTATTTAAAAATTTTTTTAGACAGTTGTGTCAATCAACCTAATTTATTAAACACTCCTGTCTCTTTCTTAGTGGTTTAATGCCTCGTTTTTCATAACCTTAAGTTTCTATTGGGGTATTTGTATTTTCTGTTTTATCAGTATATTTATTCTTACATGAATGCCATACTTTTTTTTAGTAATTCTAATTTAATAAATTTTTCTTTCTTAGTAATTATTTCTTATTGTTATTTCTGTGGCCATTCTTGCATGTTTATTCCTCCATTTTGTTCCATTTCCCAGGGATGTTATTGAATTCTTTTATTGAAAGTGTTGAATTTTGGATTTCTTTAGGGAGGAAGGTTTGATATTTTGTAATACTGGGTTAAGATGAACTCTTCATTTCTTTTTTGTCCTTCAGTAGATTTTTTTAAAAAGAAGCTTTCTTTTGTGTTAACCTCGCACACAAAGACTGTATGGTCAAAGCTATGGTTTTTCCAGTAGTCATGTATGGATGTGAGAGCTGGACCATAAAGAAGGCTGAGCACTGAAGAATTGATGCTTTTGAACTGTGGTGTTGGAGAAGACTCTTGAGAGTCCCTTGGACAGTAAGGAGATCCACCCAGTCTGTCCTAAAGGAAATCAATCCTGAATATTCATTGGAAGGACTGATGCTGAAGCTCCAATACTATGGCTACCTGATGCAGCCATTTCTTTTGCTATATTTCTAACTGATAATTACTTGTATGTAAGAAAAATCATGTGTTTTTTTGTTTAAGTCTTATTTTAGAATAGTTCTAGATGCATAGAAGATTTGCAGAGAAAGCGCAGAGAGATCCTCTATATTCTGTACCCAGTTTCTCCTGTTGTTAACATCTTAGCTTACTATGATGCATTTATCACAACCAGTAAATCAATGTTAATACATCAGTGCTAACTTAATAATTGCTACTTTGTTCAGATTTCTTTTTTATCTCATGTCCTTTTTTTCTGTTCCAGGATTCCATACAAACCTGTTGATTTCAATTTATCTTATAGTTAGATACCATAGAATTAGGTTATTCTTTTGAATAATTTTTGTTTATTTTAAAAGGATTTTCAGATATGCAGTTACATTTGTAAGTAACAATTTTAGCTTCTTCCCAGTATTTATATGTTTTTCTCTTGTGTAATTTCTTGGTATGATACTT
Organism: Cervus canadensis; assembly: GCF_019320065.1. Lineage (NCBI taxonomy): Eukaryota > Metazoa > Chordata > Mammalia > Artiodactyla > Cervidae > Cervus > Cervus canadensis. Next base: position 77,249,971 of record NC_057391.1, read on the forward strand.
CACATATCTATATAAAATAATGCTGAAAATATGGACAGCTTTGCCTTATTCCCATCTTTAATGAGAATTTTAGTGTTTTACCATTGAGCATGCTAAGTTTTAGTTTGGAATATAGATTCTTTTTTCTTTACTGTGTTATGGCAATATTTCTCCATTTTCCAGTGACTTCTGGTGGTTCAGTATCAGACTAATATTTACCTCTGTGTATTCTGAGGTCTCGCAAGTTTTAACTACCTCATCTGTTTTTGTTTTGCAGTTCATATTTGGTTCCTCTGAACCTTTTTCACTAAGAGGTCTTTTTGTTTGCTTATCTTAGTTTTGTCCCTACATTGTTGTTGTTGTTCAGTTGCTCAGTTGTGTCCAACTCTTTACCACTCCATGGACTGCAGCATGCTAGGCCCTCCCTGGCCTTCACTATCTCCCTGAGTTTGCTCAAACTCATGTCCGTTGAGTTGGTGATGCCATCCAACCATCTCGTCCTCTGTCGTCCCCTTCTTGTCCTGCCTTCAGCCTTTCTCAGCATCAGCGTCTTTTCCAATGAGTCAGCTCTCTGCGTTAGGTGGCCAAAGTATTAGAACTTCAGCTTCAGCGTCAGTCCTTTCAGTGAGTATTCAAGGTTGATGTCCTTTAGGATTGACTGGTTTGATCTCCTTGCAGTCCAAGGGACTCTCAAGAGTCTTCTCCAACACCACAGTTTGAAAGCATCAATTCTTCAGTGCTCAGTCATTTTTATGGTCCAACTCTCACATCTATACATGACTACTGGAAAAGCCATAGCTTTGACTATATGGACCTTTGTCACTACATTGTTCAAATGTTATTAACAACAGGAAATAGTTGTGCTATTATATGCCCATGCACTATCTCCTTTCAAGTTTTCTCACTTAATACTTATTGTAGCTCTGTGAAATGAAGATACTGTTACTATGCCTATTTTTCTAGTGAGGAAACAAAGGCTCCTAGAAGTTAAACCACTGGTTCAGGGTTATACAGATTGCCTCTGTTGTTTCTTCCCTTTGGCCTCAAGATGACCATCACGGTCACTTTCCACCGTGCTCTTCCACAGTCATGCAAGATGCTTTTCTGATTAATCCGTGTCTGAAAGCCTTCTTGTGATTGACTGGGATGAACTAAGTGTCCCAGGATCTTTTTCAGTATTTATTCTGAGTCTAGAACTCTCAGAGCTGCCCTTGAAATCACCATCTAATTATATCTTTAATCTTGGCTCCCCTTCTCAACTAGCATATTATGTGAATACAGTGGAAGCCGGTTATAAATCTCACGCAATTTAGTTATGGTTCTCAGTGAGATAATTTGTCTCACTCATCATTTTGGAGGGAGGGCTAAGTTAACCAGGTTCTGTAGCATGTACAGGAATACTTCATTCTGTTGTGGCTTCCCTTTATTATGCTTCATAGGTACTGTATTTTTTCACATGTTGAAGGTTTGTGGCAACCCGTTCAGCAAGTCTGTTGGCACCATTTTCCCAACAGTGTTGTTTTCTTGTGTCCCTGTATCTGGTTTGGCAATTCTCACATTATTTCAAAATTTTCATTATTACTAAATTTTCTATTATGATCAGTGATATTTGATGTTACTTTTGTAAGAAGATGATGACTTGCTGAAGTCTTAGATTATGGTTAGCATTTTTTAGCAATAAAGTATTTTTAAATTAAGGTATGTGCATTTTTTTAGACATAATACTATTTCACACTTAATAGACTACAGAATAGTGTGTGTATATATATAGGAAACCAAAAAATTCGTGTGACTTACTTCACTGTGCTGTTCACTTTATTGTAGTGGTCTGGAACTAAACCTGCAATATCTACAAGGTATGCCTGTATTATAAATGGATTTTATTAAAATTTAATATCCTTTCACTTATTGGTCTTATGGGGGCCTTTTTCCCTGCTGTGTTAATTTAAAATACTATTTGTTTTTGCCATTGCTGCTGCTATTACATGTGCTTCTTCACTCCAGCTACAGAGGTGCAGCATTTGCTGTCTGTTTAAATCCTGTCCATTCCAGTTTTTTATGAACAAAATCTGAAATTGTTGTCCTTACGAATATGTAAATAGCAGCCAGAGAAGCAATTGTTTCAAGGGCTGGAACTTTTTTGGAAACTTTAAGCATTGCAGTTTCTAGTGGGTAGAGGTTGGTGCTAAACATGCTATCTTGAATAGGACAGCCCCTAACAACATAAGATTATCTGGCCCCAAGTGTCAGCAGTGCTGAAGCTGAGAAATTTTGCTCTGGAGCATTCATTCTCTCTCTTTTTTAAAGTTTGTCTCTGCTGGATCTTAGTTTCTGCCTGTGGGCTCTTAGTTGTGCCATGTGGGATCTAGTTCCCTGACCAAGGATTGAACCCCAGCCCCCTGCATTGGGAGTGCAGTCTTAGCTAATGGCATCACCACCAGGGAAGTCCTAAGAGTATTCATGCTCAATAGATATGTTGTTGTCCTCAGGCAGGCAAAAATTACTTCTTGGGATGGGGGGTAGTGGTGAAATATTTTTATGCACAAAGTACAGATGTGCATGTAGTATATAGATACACAGCGTTCCTGTGGTGGTAAGATTTTATGATGGAGTCAGTATTTAGAAAACCTACACTTCTGTATGCTTCTCCTCTGCACTTACAACACTTCTAACACCAGATGTGTGGGGGTTTTTCCCCACCAAGGAATTCTCTGAGACACTCTGACAGTTTAATTCAATTCTGATGCGTTTACATAGAGATAGCATCAGATCCCACAGGTTAAGTTTTTCATCCCACAAAACTGCCCCTCTTCCCCACAATTAAAATGCCAGTCCAAAGTGCAGGCTGTTTCTTGTTCTTCTGACCAGTTGACTATAAATCAGTGGTTCCTGTGACCCCATCCTGAGGTTTGATTGAGGTGCTAGAGAGGCTCACAGAACTCAGGAAAACAGTTTACTTACTGTCTACCAGTTTGTTGTAAAAGGCTGTAATAAAGATAGAGAACATGCAGGTGGAACGGATTCATAGAGCAGGGAATATATGTGGGAAAGAGTTCCCAGCTTTCGTACCCTCTCTGGGTGTGCGGCCCTCCATCACCTCTCTGTATTCACCAACCTGGAAACTCTCGGAACTTCATACTATTAGGATTTTATGGAGATTGCCTCACACAGGCCTAATCAGTTATTAACTCCATTTCCAGCCCTTTTCAAACTGTACGGAGCTTGAAGGAGGAGGCTGAAAATTCCAAGCTTCTAATCATGGCTTGGTCTTTCAGGTGACCAGCCCCCGTTCAGGAGCCCACCCAGAGTCACCTCATTAGAAAAAAGGCCTTCCTATCACCCAGGAAATTCCAAGGGATTTACATGTCAGAAAGGAGCGTAAACACCAGATGTTAGAATGAAAGATGCTCTTTGTGCTCTTATCATTTAGGAAATTGCAAGTGTTTAGGAGCTCTGTGCCAGGAACCAGGGACAGAAACCAGTATAGGTATTTTTTATTATTTCACAGGGAACAGTTAGGGGGAAAATGTCTAAAACAACTCCTTAGGATGGCAGCAATGAAAAAGAAAGTTAACACTGCCTTGGAAGGAGACGGTCTACTTGTAGTGGTTAAAAACTCAGGTTCTCAACCACTGAAGTTAGACTAGATGTGAATCCTGTTTTTGCCAATTTACCAGCTACAGACAAGGACTTCATAAGCCTTTAAGTTGTCCTATTTGTAAGATGTAGATAGTGATAGTACTTTCTTCAAAGGATTGTTGTGAGACAGATACTTTGCCATTTAGAGCACGTAGCACTTGGTAAAAGCATAGTCATTCTCCTAAGATGCTTCAGGAGAGAGAAGGGATCTTATTTATTGCAGTGTAGCTGGGGCTTAAATCGTTATTCAATAAATATATGTTGAATGAATGAATAAAACTCTTATTCCTTGAGTTGAATGTGTCATTTGCCATTATGGAAACTGAGGAAGTGGCAGCAGTAAGATAAACTGTACTTCCTTTCATTCTTTTTTTTCTATTGGGCGGCTTTCATATTTACCTTATGTAAACTCGTGTGTGTGATACATTGCCTATTTGAGCATTTACTTTTAAAGTAGAAATGGATTATGTAGCATGCAATACCATCATTCTGTTTCAAGCCAGTTGAGTGAGTTCAGGGCAAGAATGATGGATGAATTCTGTTAATACTCTTAAGAGAGCTAGTATACTTTTTTTTTTTTAATTTGTTTTTGACTGAGCTGGGTCTTCCTTGCTATGTGGGTGGGCTTTCTCTACTTGCGGAGGGCGGGGACTACTGTCGAGTTGCGGTGTGTGGGGCTTCAGTAGTTGCAGTGCATGGGCTCTGTAGTTGTGACTCATGGGCTTAGTTGCCCCGTGACAAATGGAATCTTCCCAGACAAGGGATCACACCTGTGGCCCTGCATTGCAAGGTGATTCTTAACCACTGGGCCACTAGGGAAATTTGCTAATATACTTTTAATTCATAAATCCTAACTGACTTTCATTCTTGTGTTGGGATCTCAACTTGCAACTTATTCATTCTGTCTTAGTGAAACATGAAAGAATATACAGTCAAATAATAATGCTTGATAACCTATTTTTTGTGTATTCATATTTTATTTAAAAATATTTATTTTTATTGATCCTTGTAATTTCCCTATGGCTTAATGCTTTTGTTATTGAATTAAATCTTTTGTTTTTTAAGCCTTAAATCTGAGCTATTGTTATTTGTGCTTATATTGTACCCTACTTTTGTAGGAATATGGCTATTAAGTGCACAAAGAATTCCATTATTTTTCATATATTTGCCTCTAAGATAATCTCACTGAGTATACCCTGAACTGTTGTTTTTTTGAGGTATAGTAAAAAGATAATAACCTAGTTTCTATTCTTCAGAATTACAAAGTCATGTGACAGATTTCTTATTTTCATTTACTATAAATTCTGAAAAATTATTTCAATAGAATATATCAGAGACAGAATAAAAAAATAGGCTAAGCAGTTTAAGTTGGACTTTATGAGATAGCTTATGGTCCTCATATTTACCATATGATTAATTTTTTTATCAGTTTACTCAGGGATTTACTTAGACTGATTAAAACTATTTAAAAAATGATTCATACAACAGAATGTCAAGTTAACTAATTTACAAAAGGAGATATGAATCAAGATGGTTCTTAGTATAGGATACCCCATTCTTTTTCCAGGATGGTTAGGTTTACTCAGAAAAATATATGTAAAGTGAAACATTGGTACCTTTCCAAAAACAGACACACAGATCAATAGAACAAGATAGAGAGCCCAGAAATAAGTCCTTGTATTTATGGTCAATTAATCTACGACAAACGAGGCAACACTATATGAGGGAGAGAAGCAGTCTCTTCCAAGTGGTACTCAGAAAATTGGACTGCTAAAGTTCAAAATGGATTAAAGACCCAAGCGTAAGAGTGGATACTATAAAACTCCTAGAGGAAAGTATTGGCAGACACTCTTTGACATAAATTGCAGCAGTATTTTTTTGGATCTGTCTTCCTAAACTAAAGGAAATACAAGCAAAAATAAACAAATGGTACCTAATTAAAATTGTTTGCACAGCAAAGAAAACCACCATCACAACAAAAAGACAGCCTACTGAATGGGAGAAAATATTTGCAAGTGATATGACCGGTAAGGGATTAATATCCAACATATATAATCAGCTCATACAACTAGTGGCAAAATAAACTCAAAAAACCAGCCTAATTAAAAAATGGGCAGAAGAACTGAATAGACATTTTTCCAGAGAGGAAATGCAGATGGCCAATAGGCACATGAAAAGTTGCTCAGCACTGCTAATCTTCAGTTCAGTTCAGTTGCTCAGTCGTGTCTGACTCTTTGCGACCCCATGAACTGCAGCACGCCAGGCCTCCCTGTCCATCACCAACTCCCGGAGTCCACCCAAACCCATGTCCATCGAGTCAGTGATGCCATCCAACCATCATCCTCTGTCGTCCCCTTCTTCTCCTGCCCTCAATCTTTCCCAGCATCAGGGTCTTTTCAGATGAGTCAGCTCTTCGCATCAGGTGGCCAAAGTATTGGAGTTTCAGCTTCAACATCAGTCCTTCCAGTGAACACCCAGGACTGATCTCCTTTAGGATGGACTGGTTGGATCTCCTTGCAGTCCAAGGGACTCTCAAGAGTCTTCTACAAGACCACAGTTCAAAAACATCAATTCTTCGGCACTTAGCTTTCTTTATAGTCCAACTCTCACATCCATACATGACTACTAGAAAAACCATAGCCTTGACTAGACGGACCTTTGTTGACAAAGTAATGTCTTTGCTTTTTAACATGCTGTCTAGATTGGTCATAACTTTCCTTCCAAGGAGTAAGCGTCTTTTAATTTCATTGCTGCAATCACCGTCTGCTAATCTTCAGGGAAATGCAAATCAAAGCCACAATGAAATATCACCTCATACCTGTCAAGATGATTGTCATCAGAAAGAAGACACATAACTAATATTGGTTAGAATGTGGAGAAAAGGAAACTCTAGTACATTGTTGGTGGGAGTGTAAATTGGTGCAGTCATGGTGGAAAACAGTATGGAAGTTTCTCAAAAAAACTAAAACCAGAACTGCTATATGACCCAGTAGTTCCTCTTCTGGATGTATTTCTTTACAAAAAAAAAAAAAGAAAACACTGATTTGGAAATATGGATCCCAGTGTTGATAGCATTATTTATAATAGCCAAGATATGGAAGCAACCTAAGAATCCAACAGATGGATGATAAAGAAGCTGTGGTGTGTGTATATACATATATATATACACACACACATATGCATATATACAATGAAATACTACCTAGGCATAAAAAAGAATGAAATTTTGCCTTTTGCAGCAATATGAATGGACTTGGAGGGCATTATACTAAGTGAAATAAGTCAGACAGAGAAAGAGAAGTACTATATGATATCACTTACATGTAGGATCTGAAAAATACAGCAGACTAGTGAATGTAACAAAGAAGCAGACTCACAGATAATAGAAGATAAGCTGTTGGTTACCTATAATAGGGGTAGGGGGGGCAATATAAAGGTAGGGGAGTGAGAGGTACAACCTGTTGGGTGTAAGATAGGCTCAAGGATATATTGTATAACATGGGGAATATGGCCAATATATTGTAATAACTGTAAATGAAAAATAACCTTTAAAAATTGTAAAAAAAAATTTAAAATTAAAAGCAAAACATTGGTGCCAGTCAATTTATGTTCTTATAATTTCATTTGAGTTTTTTTTTTTTTTGTAAAGAAAAAAGATCACTTTCAAAATATTACTGCTCATTGACAATGTACCTGGCCCGTTAAGAGCTCAGCTAGAGATGTACAATGAGATTCATGTTTTTTTCATATTTACTAACACAATAGCCATTCTACAGCCCATGGATCAAGAATTAATTTCTACTTTCAAGTCTCATTATTTAAGAAATACATTTCTTAAGACTATAGTTGCCATAAGTAGTGATTTCTCTCATGACTCGCTTTATTGCAGCGCTCTAAATTCAAACCTACGACAGCTCTGAGGTATGCCTATATAAGTCTAGGTTCATATAGGTATGCCTATGTAAGGTTAGATTCCACCACCCAGCTGTCCCTCAACAAAGAAAGAATCACCATGTTATCTGAGTTGTTACGAAGTTTTTTATATTGCCTGCTGCTTGCTTACTTACTTATTTTCCCCAGTTGCTTTTTTGTGTTTTCAGCAACATGGTTTTCTTTTTTAAGTCCTAAAAAATTTAGTATAGTTATGGTAACTGTTATGAGGGGTTGTTGTTGTTTAGTCACTAAGTCATGTCCAACTGTTGGAACTGCAAGTCTTGAATGCCATAATGAATTATTAAAGATAAAGCAATGTATGTTACTCAGTTATGGAGATAGGAATATACATTTATGAGATGAATGGAAAAGGAATAAAAATTGTCCTAATAAAACACAAATGGGTATGTGTTATAAACACAGTTTCCAGTAACATCATACACATTGAAAACTGTTATAATTTAAATGATATATGCCAAAATGATGATAATGTGCTGTGTCAGCCTATATTAGATAACTTATGATGGCTTTTAGTTAGATAACTAAAGATATATGTAAATGAATTGAACAAAATTGTTTTATGAAACAGGAGGGTAGAAATAGAGTGGTAAAGAACCCGCCTGCCAGTGCAGGAGAAGTAGGAGATGCAGGTTCCATCCCTGGGTTGGAAAGATCCCCTGGAAGAGGGCATGGCAACCCACTTCAGTATTCTTGCCTGGAGAATCCCATGGGCAGGAGAGCCTGGTGAGCTACAGTCCACAGGGTGACAAAGATTCGGACACGCCTGAAGCAACTTAGCATGCACTCAAGTATATTTTATATAACATTTTAACTAAAGACATTGATTTTCACCAAAATACAGATTCAGATCATCTAAAGGCTTTTTCTTTTCTTGCTGGGAAAATTTAAAGTATAGAAAAATTCCTATAAAATATGGAAGATAATTTTAGTCCCTCAGTATACATCCTGACTTTTATTTCTTAGGACTTTTATTCCCTCCCTTATTTTTCACATTTGTGCTCTGTCTTCTCGTATATGTTTTAAGCTGCCTATCTTTACTCCTAACACATGTATATTGATGGTGGGTTTTAGGTACTGTGTATATATATTACTTTGGTCTCTTTCCAGCTTGTTAATATGTATTTTTGAATGTTGCTTTTTCTAAGAACATTCTACTGTAGATAAAAATGTAAATACACGTACATGTTTTAGAGTGACATAAATATAAAATGCAAGTGTAAACAGAAAAAGATCTAGTATTTTTAATAATTCTATTCATATTAAAATAGTATGTAGATAGGGGGAGGAGCCAAGATGGCGGAGGAGAAAATTCTAACTTCTGCAGAAATATGTTTGCATGTATGTGTTAGTCACTCAGTTGTGTCTGACTCTTTGCAACCCTTTGACTGTAGCCCACCAGGCTTCTCTGTCCATGGGATTCTCCAGGCAAGAATAGTGGAGTGGGTTTGCCATTCTCTTTTCCAGGGGATCTTCCCAACCCAGGAGTCGAACCCAGGCCTTCTGCATTGTAGGCAGATTATTTACCGTTTGAGCTTCGAGGGAAGTGCAGGAATATGGGTAGGCTCAAGTTCCAATAATTCATTTGTAAGCCGGTACCTTGGGGAAAATATATTCTGAGCTTGTGAGAGGTTCCCAGATGGCCTGCTGAAATCAATTTGACTTACTATGTATTTGGGATTATAGAAAATAATATTTGAGATTTTTTTCTTTGGGCATGTATGTCTGAATCTTGACAATGGGAATAGTTTCTTGTCTTTTGAAGCCCCATCCTCTGAAAGGAAATACTTACCTGGAATCCTTAACCTCCACCCCTTGAAGGGGACTGTGGCAAGAGGGCTGAATTCCTTGAGCTGTGGTTGTGATAAGAGGGCCTTTCTGAGTCCTTTGGGGGCAGCCTCCATGGGAAACCTCTCAGGTTAAAAACATTCCTTTGGGGACTCCACAGGCAATGTGATAAACCCTACTGCAAGCTAATATAAATAGGTATGTTGAAAAGACTAAGCAGCTAAGTATTCCTACTTCCTGGTTCTCCTTCCCAGTTCCTTCTAACACTTTCATAAACATCTCCCTCCATACCCACTTACCATGGGGTGCCTTGATGAATGGGATTGTCCTAAAGTTCAGAAGTGACTACCTCACTTATTTGTGCAAAAGTTCTGCCTATGTAATAAAATACATACATCTTTAGACTAAAAAGAGGAAATAAAAATAAAAAGAATTCCTTTGGGGATTTTCCTGGAGATCCAGTGGTTAGGACTGCACATTTCGACTGCCATGGCTTGAATTCAATCTCTGGTCTGGAAACTGAGATCCTGGGCAGTGTGGCCCCCCCCAAAAAATTCCTTTTCTTTCTGATCTAACCTCTTCCTTTACCTCTGATTAATAGTCATTTTCTAGTTTATGGACAATGTTTGGTTACTAAGACCTTCATCTTCCTTTTTCCCCCAGCATTCTCTGTCTGCCGGAAGTGAAAGGTGGTACAGATAGGGAACTGAATTCTGTACTTTGTAGGAATTAGCTTATGTACTTACCTTTTTTTTTTGGTGAATAAGCCAAAGGAAATTTTCCATTAGGATGATTAAGTAAAGGTAGCACCCCCAAGCTTCAGGTATACCAGTAGAAAAGCTAGATCCCAGTGCCAATTGACTGTCCCACTGTAGCTCTATGAAAAATGGTTCTTAATTCTTCTCCCAGTTGACCGTTTGTGTGCAGCGAAATAGCCATAGGACTGATGGATTTGAGGGTAGACTCTGGAAGGAAGGTGATCCCCTTGTTATTGCTGTCTAGTTTTTCTTCATCTGAAAAAGTATTAAGGAAAGTTGGTTCAGATATTATTGATGGATGGAATTTATAGTTTAGGACAGGATTAGTACGTATGGTTTACCACCCCATCCCCAGGCATACTGCTTTGAAATTCTGCTAATTTTTGTTTTCATTTGCCAGATTTATTTTTGCTGTTTTATTTTTACTCCCTGTTCTGTTACACAAGGACAGAGCAGACAACTTTAAAGCTAATAAAAATTTAAGTTCAGTTTTTGTCTCCAAATAGACCAATGATTGTTTATGTTGTAGTTCAGTAGAAGCACCAGCTACCTTAGTAGTTGGCAACAAAGATCCTAAACCACACAAGGAGAGAGCGTGGACTTAAAAGAATAATCTGAATGAATTTAGTGTTTTGAACTTGGAAGCAAAACTGTTATTCAGTTTTTTTCTTATAGCTGGATATTGAACTGTGACTTACCATAGGGCAGCAAAGAAAGGCCTCAGGGGAATGGTAGTTGTATTACAAGTTACAAATTTATTGCTAAACACTTTGAGGAAAAATGTCTGATTAAAGGAGATATTGAGAAATATGACCTTCTGATTAACTATTTGTTTTGAAAGGCAGACCTGAATTTTTTTTCCCTCAATTCTATAATTTCTCTCATAGTTAATCTGTGAGATTAACTATTAACAACTTTTATTTTTTTAAGAGACAGTGAGGTTCAGCATAGATAGTGAACATAGTGTCTTTACATTGCTGCACAAGGAAATGAGTGTGTTTATATCATAAAAAAAAGTTACTGGGAGCACGTAAACAAGGATTATTTATATTTGGAGTGCAACCCTGTCTTATTCACATATTATGTAATGTGATACATTAACTCTCTATTTGGATTATAAGCTTTTTGGCATGAACTTTATTTATACCAGTGCTGTCCACTGGGCATGTAATGTGAGCCATGTAGGTAATTTAAAATTTTCTAGTAGCTGCAATATATATTTTATTTAACCCAATATAATCTAAATATATTTCAACAAGTAATCAGTATAAAGACTGAGATATTTTGCACCCTTTTTTCCATACTACATTTTCAGAACCCATTGTTATTTTATTCTTAGTGCACATCTCAATTCAGGCTAGCCACATTTCGAGCACTTGATAGCCATAGGTAGCAAGTGGGTGCTGTATTAGTGCTGTCTTACACTTCTGTAGTTTGGTGTTAGGAACACAATTGTTGCTTTGTGTGAGAATGTGTGTTTGTTATTTTAGCTACAGATTTCTCTAGATGAATAAAGTATAAAAGATTTTAAAATGCCTATCTTTTCTTTCTCTTTAAGGCCCTTCCCTCTTCCATGATTATAGTAGCAGTTTATTGTCCTGTGATAGCTGCTGTTTTCATTGTTCTGAAGATGATCAACTATCGACTCCACAGAGCCCTGGATGCTGGAGAGATTGTAGATAGGAACGCAAATGAGTTCACAGATCAGCGAGCCAAAACTGAGCAAGGCAACTGTTCAACGCGGAGAAAAGATAGCAATGGCCCGAGGTAAGGAAACCCGTGACTCCTGTGTCCAGTGATGTGATTATTGTGTCATGCCTGTTCTGTTCACCTGGCCTAACCACTGTTAGTACAGTGACAGGGATGATCGTCACGTTAGACAGTAGCGAAGCTGACTGTCTGGAGATAAATCAGTATCCTCGGCCTTATTAATGAACGTGTTTGAATGATAATCATAACAGTATAATAATTAAACATACCAAAGACCAAAGCCAATGGAAAACAGGTTAAAAAAATAATAAAACATGACTTCATAAATCAAAGCATTTTTTACTTATACATATATGTAGTTACATGTATGTACATATACTTATGTACTTTTATATAAATGTGTATTCATCTTAAGCAAGCTGTGATAATATTGTACTTGACACTTAAAATGTGCAGTTTTCCCTTTATTATAAGTTTTTTTTCAATTTTATATTCTCACCTTAGAAACTGTTCCTTCCCTAGACCTTGGCATGACTGATTTCCCATGTAGTGGTGACCCCCTCCTAGAGGCTTTTTTTTCCGTCTCAGCTAAAATATTCTTCCTGCTGTTCTTAGTCACATTCTACCCTGTTACCTCAGCCTCAACCAGAGGAATTTAGTTATTATAGTCAAAAGGTTGTGACTTTATAGAAATAATAGGTATCCCTATTGTAACTCTTCAGTTGTTGCTTTATGAGCATACAACATTTTTAAGCTCATGCAGTCCTCAGAAGCAGTTCTATGAGATGGATGCTGTAATTATTGCTGACTTACAGATGTGGAAAGTAAGGTGAGAAGGATCAAATAATCCAGCATTCAGGCTCTGGAGTCCATGCTTTTCACCACTCTGCTATGTTTCCACTCAGTATAATGTATTATATCATGATGAAAATAATGCCATTAAAAGGGGGTGTTCATCTTCTGTGACAGGGCAGTATTTCTGCATCATCTCCAGTGCACTTGAAGCCTTTGTCCTTTTTCAGTTACATTTTCCTTCATCCTAACATGATTATCCCATTTGTTCATTGAACAGATACTTTACTCTTGTGATAATTTTATTCATAGCATAAATCACTATCTGAAATAATCTTACATAATCATGTTTGCACTTATAAGTTTCTTGAAGGCAGTGCCTTGTTTTTCTTACAAACTATTTTATTCCTAGGTTCTTGAACAGTGTCTTGTACTAATAGGTACTCAGGAAATATTTCAAATTAGTGAAAACATTTTTTTCCTGTGATGGTATTTTTTTTTCCCCCTTGATAGTATTGTTAATAACTGCACAGTTTTCCATTTTGTTGGTATACAGTAGCTTAATTTAGCTATCTTATTTTTAGTTATTTAAGTTATTTTCTAATTTAAATTCAAGTATTAGATCACTGTGATGTTTAAATTTTAACTGAATAAAATTTTCTTTATCATGATTTAGCAGAAGTAGAATTACTTGAAAACTATGCCCCATTTTTTAATATATATTGCCAAAGTCCAAAGATTTTTACCTTTTAATTATTGTGATCAGCAGTTGGAGGGTTCCCCCCCTCCACTTTTGGCAGCACTGATTATTTAGTATTTTCACAAGCTGGTAAATATCTCATTGTTTAATTCTTCAGTTTTCAGATTACTAGTGAAATGGAGGCATTTTTCTTATGTTGTTCCATTTAAATTTGTTATTTTGTGAGTTGTATGTTTTTCTATCAGTGGTTAGTTTTTTACTGTTGGTTTGGAGAAGATACTTATGAAGGATATCAACTCATCTTTTATGTCAAATACTTTTCCTCACTTTATGGCATTTTATATATGTATTTATATGCCACAGTTAATTTTTGTATGATCTGTTCTATGCAAGTTTATTAGTTCTGTCTTTGATATCAAGTTTTGTAAGATATTTTTCTTTACCCAAATTATGTAAATTTTCATCTGAGTGTACTTTCAGTATTTTTACCATTTTATCTTTTATTTTTAACTTATAGTCAATCTGAAGAACATTTCTAACTTTTTTTTCAGATTTGTTAGGACCAACAACATTGAATGGATAATGCATCATTATGTCCATTTCTGGGCTCTGTTTTCTGCCCCACTGATCTCTCTTTGCCTGTAATACACTGGCTTTCTAATATGCTTAATACTTAGCAGTGTGAATCCCTCTTCACTATTTTAATATTATCTTAGTTATTCTCATGCATATGATTAGTTTTTTGTGAGATGTTCCCTTGTCTACTCATCCTTCAGAAAAATCACAGTAGAATTTTGATGATAATTGTATTAAATTTGGAGGGAACTCAGCTTTTAAAATAGAATGCCTCACTCAGAGACGTTGTGTGTTCGTTGTACAGTCACTCAGCCTTGTCTGGCTCTTTTATGGACTGCAGCATGTCAGACCTGCCTGTCCCTCACCATCTCCCAGAGTTTGCACAAGTTCATGTCCACTGCATCAGTGATGCCATCCAGCCATCTCATCCTCTAATGCCCTCTTCTCCTTTTGCCTTTAATCTTTCCCAGCATCAGGGATTTTTCCAATGAGTCAGCTGTTCACATCACGTGACCAAAATACTGGAGCTTAGCTTCAGCATCAGTCTTTCCAATGAATATTCAGGACTAATTTTCTTTAGAATTGACTGGTTTGTTCTCCTTGCTGTCCAAGGGACTCCCTTGTATATGTATATGGTGTATGTGCATAAATTTTTTAGTGGATTCTGCATAGTACTTAAGTCTATTCTGTTTCTGTTATGAAATGCATACACCCATTTATTGGTTGAACAAACATAATGTAGATTCTGCATTTAATCTGCCAGGGGCTTGAATCAGTTCCTGATAGCATTACCTTGGGGGAGTTAAGCTTTTATGCCTTGGCTTCCTCATCTGGATGATGAGACAAATAATAGTACTATCTCTAGGGTTCAGTTCAGTTCAGTCCAGTCCCTCAATCGTGTCCGACTCTGTGACCCCATGAACTGCAGCTCGCCAGGCCTCCCTTTCCATTACCAACTCCCGGAGTTTACCCAGACTCATGTCCATTAAGTTGGTGATGCCATCCAACCATCTCATCCTCTGTCGTCCCCTTCTCCTCCTGCCCTCAATCTTTCCCAGCATCAGGGCCTTTTCAGATGAGTCAGCTCTTCGCATCAGGTCGCCAAAGTATTGGAGTTTCAGCTTCAACATCAGTCCTTCCAATGAACACCCAGGACTGATCTCCTTTAGGATGGACTGGTTGGATCTCCTTGCAGTCCAAGGGACTCTCAGGAGTCTTCTCCAACACCACAGTTCAAAAGCATCAATTCTTCGGTGCTCAGCCAACTCTCGCATCCATACATGACTACTAGAAAAACCATAGCCTTGACTAGACGGACCTTTGTTGGCAAAGTAATGTCTCTGCTTTTTAATATGCTGTCTAGAGTGGTCATAATTTTCCTTCCAAGGAGTAAGCGTCTTTTAATTTCATGGCTGCAATCACCATCTGCAGTGATTTTTGGAGCCCAAGAAAATAAAGTCAGCCACTATTTTCACTGTTACCCCATCTGTTTGCCATGAAGTGATGGGACCAGATGCCATGATCTTAGTTTTCTGAATGTTGAGCTTTAAGCCAACTTTTTCACTCTCCTCTTTCTGAATGTTGAGCTTTAAGCCAACTTTTTCACTCTCCTCTTTCACTTTCATCAAGAGGCTCTTTAGTTCTTCTTCACTTTCTGCGATAATGGTGGTGTCATCTGCATATCTGAGGTTATTGATATTTCTCCCGGCAATCTTGATTCCAGCTTGTGCTTCTTCCAGCCCAGTGTTTCTCATGATGTACTCTGCATATAAGTTAAATAAGCAGGGTGACAATATGCAGCCTTGACATACTGCTTTTCCTATTTGGAACCAGTCTGTTGTTCCATGTCTAGTTCTAACTGTTGCTTCCTGACCTGCATACAGGTTTCTCAAGAGGCAGGTCAGGTGGTCTGGTATTCCCATCTCCTTCAGAATTTTCCACAGTTTATTGTGATCCACACAGTCAAAGGCTTTGACATAGTCAGTAAAGCAGAAATGGATGTTTTTTTGAAACTCTCTTGCTTTTTCAATGATCTAGCAAATGTTGGCAATTTGATCTCTGCTTCCTCTGCCTTTTCTAAAACCAGCTTGAAAATCTGGAAGTTCACAGTTCATGTATTGCTAAAGCCTGGCTTGGAGAATTTTGAGCATTACTTTGCCAGCATGTGAGATGAGTGCAATTATGCAGTAGTTTGAGCATTCTTTGGCATTGCCTTTCTTTGGAATTGGAATGAAAACTGATCTTTTCCAGTCCTGTGGCCACTGCTGAGTTTTCCACATTTGCTGACATATTGAGTGCAGCACTTTAACAGCATCATCTTTTAGGATTATGAGGCTAAATGAGATCATATATGCAAAGCTATTAGAACTGTTTCTGATACATGGAACAACAGTAATTGCTAGCTCTTATTAGTTCTGGATAGGTTGTATTTGATTAGTTCTGGATAATTATATATGTATAATTTAGAGAATAATAACTGAGTGAATACTTACCCACCACACAACTTAAGTAATAGGACATTATACAAATACAAGACTTTCTCATTTCATTCCACCCTTTTCCTTTCAGGAGTGATCTTTATCTTAAACTTTTTATTAATAATTCCCTTGGTTTACTGTTATACAGTCTTTGTAGATAGTCCTAAACCTATTATTACTTAATTTTGTCTGCCTAAGACATCCTAAAGACAGTCATATTGTTTGTATTTCTCTGTGAAGGGCTTTTTTTTTTTGCAGAATTTCATATTTTGTAGACTTACCCATGTTGATGCTTCCAGCTATTATTTGTGTTTGCTCTTGTATAGTCTACCTCTGTTGGAGTAGACTACAGTTTATCCATTTTTCTGTTGATAGTCATTCAGATTATTTCTAGGTTTTTTGCTCAGATAATGCATTATCATATACGTTTCTTTGGCCACATGTGTATATCTAATATACGTAAGCTGGTTCACAGGGCATTTTCACATTCAGTTTTATTAGGTAATTCCAAGCTGTTTGCCAAAACAGTAATACCAGTTCATACTTTCACCACTAGTGTGTGAAAGTTCTTATTGTTTCATATCCTCAATATTTGATTTTGTTGTTGTTTTTGTAAGTTTTACTAGTTTTCCATTTTAACAGTTGAATGTTGCTGCTGCTGAGCCGCTTCAGTTGTGTCCAACTCTGTGCTACCCCGTACACGGCAGTCCAACGGGCTCCTCTGTCCCTGGGATTCTCCAGGCAAGAGTACTGGAGTGGGTTGCCATTGCCTTCTCTACAGTTGAGTGTTCAGTTCAGTTCAATTCAATCACTCAGTTGTGTCCGATTCTTTGCGACCCCATGAATCGCAGCACACCTCCCTGTCCATCACCAACTCCTGGAGTTTACTCAAATTCATGCCCATCGAGTTGGTGATGCCATCCAGCCATCTCATCCTCTGTCGTCCCCTTCTCCTCCTGCCCCCAACTACTCCCAGCATCAGGGTCTTTTCCAGCGAGTCAACTGTTCGCATGAGGTGGCCGAAGTATTGGAGTTTCAGCTTCAGCATCAGTCCTTTCAATGAATACCCAGGACTGATCTCCTTTAGGATGGACTGGTTGGATCTCCTTGCAGTCTAGGGGACTCTGAAGAGTCTTCTCCAACACCATAGTTCAAAAGCATCAGTTTTTCGGCGCTCAGCTTTCTTCACAGTCAAACTCTCACATCCATACATGTCCACTGGAAAAACCATAACCTTGACCAGATGGACCTTTGTGGGCAAAGTAATGTCTCTGCTTTTTAATATGCTATCTAGGTTGGTCATCACTCTCTTTCCAAGGAGTAAGCGTCTTTTAATTTCATGGCTGCATCACCATCTGCAGTGATTTTTGGAGCCCAAAAAAATAAAGTCTGACACTGAGTGTTAGGTGTGTCTTATTTTGACTTCTATCAATAGTTAACTTTTCTGATTACTAATGAGGCAGAGCATCTTACCTCACATATATGGTCCATTTAAGCTTTCTGTTCTTTCCAGTGCCTGTTTATTTCTTGTTTCATTTTTCTTTGGCGTTCTCTTTTTTTTGTTAAAAAGAAGGGGTTCAAGAGAGAGGGGACATATGTATACCTATGGCTGATTCATGTTGATGTATGGCAGAAACCAATACAATATTGTAAAGCAATCATCCTTCAGTTAAAGATAAATTAATTTAAAAATATATATTCATTATATTACTCCTTTGTTGGTTATATACATTACAGATGTCTTTTTCCAGTTTATAGCTTGTCATTTTGCTTAAGATTTCTTATGATTATCATGCTGCTGCTGCTAAGTTGCTTCAGTCTGTCCGACTCTGTGCGACCCCATAGACGGCAGCCCACCAGGCTCCTCTGTCCCTGGGATTCTCCAGGCAAGAACACTGGAGTAGGGTGCCATTGCCTTCTCCGTATGATGATCATACATTTCTTAAATTTATAGTTTATTGGTTTTTTTTTGGTAATTAACGTTTCTGTGTCTTAGTTAAGAAATTATTTTCTACACAGATATCAAAAAGATACTCTCAAAGATTGTCTTTTTAAAGTTTCATGTTTCTTTTGTTTTCACATTTCAGTTGTACTGGAAATTATTATGATCTGTTGTCAGGTATGGATTTAGGATTTGTTTTTCTGTATATATAACTGGCTTAATCAGTATTTGTTATAAGACTATCTTTTCCTTTTTGACCTGTGGTACTCACTTTATCATAACTTGTTTTCACAAATGGTGGGTATGTTTCTGGGCTCTATTCTCTTCTGTTAATATAGTTTATGCCTATGTAGTTACTACACAATCATAATTGCTATAGCTTTGTAACATGATTTTTGATACCTAGTGGGGCAAACCTTGTACTTTTTTTTTTTTTTTTCAAAAGTGACTTTGCTACTCTTGATCTTTTATACAAACTTTAGAGTCTGGTAGGCAAAGTCTACAAGGACTTAAGAGTTTTTATTAGAATTACATTGGATATGTAGATTCCTCTGCTGAGAATCGATATCCTTACACTATTGAATCTTTCCATTTATTTAATCTTCTTAAATGTCTTTCAGTAAAGATTTATCATTTCTCCATTAAAAGGCTTTCATAGTTTTTATTAAATTCTGTCAACTTTTTCTAATTACTTTTTGTTTTTGTCCCTTTAAATGTAGCAGTTTACTTTGTTTCCAGCAATCTTATTAAGCTCCTTTATTAATGGTAAAATTTTGTAGGTTATTTTTTGATTTGCTGCATATGATGGCAATTCTGTTTCTTCCTCTCTATGCCTTATTCTTGTTTAACTTTTCATTGGCTATAACTTCTAACACATGGTTAAATTGAAATAGTATTGGTGTACATCTTTGTCTTTCTTTAATCTTAAAAGGAGTGTCTTTAAGTGTCACCATTAAATAAGATTTTTGTTGCAGAATTTGCTTTTGACATGTCCTTTCCCTCACTCTCCCACTTACAAATCTCTGTTCTGAGGAACAGAAATGAACAGGAAGACAAATACACTTATTGTCAGAGCCTATCACTATGCTTGGTACATTAGAGCTGTTGGTTTGTAGCATGGATGAACAAATGTAGTAGGACTGACTGCTTCTGCTTCTGGTTGCCATTGGCTGTGGTATGGCAGCTCAGAAATAATGATCTTAAATCTTGATCTTAAAGAATGAGTCAGCGTCATTTATATATGTATTACATTTTTAACGTTTCAGGAGAGGAAATTAGCATGTTGAATTTTAGAATATGAATATGTGAAGACAGAACGTATCTTTTTTCTGTTTCTCGTGCAGTGATGCTTGCAATATTGTAAATTAAGGATCCATTTAAAATATATGCAGATGAGTTTTAGGCTAAATTTTCTGAAGATTTATTCTGTTTAGGGACTTTGTTTTTATCTATTTATGCTTTTATGAACATCCTTGTGGTCTTGATTTAGATTTGTAAATTTGGTACTGAGGTGGTACTGTGAAGTTCTAGTTAGAGCCTGAGCTGTTAATGATATTAATTATCAGCAACTTGATTTGTGACATCTTCTTTATAATTCAGATTAGACCCTTTCTACTTTCTAATCTACAGGGGAAAGATTAGACCTCTTTCCCCTGTACCTGTTTTGTTTGTTTTTTTTAAGCAGATGAGGAAATTAAATCATAAAGGTAGCGATTCCCTGAATTTGGTCAGTTTGGTCTACAGCTTACCACAGTAGACCACTTTGCTTTTGTGGGAATTGTAAACTATTTACTTTCCAGGTACGTGCTGCAATCACCATTGTTGAAAATCTACAAGCCTTACTAGTAAAGAAAATTCTTACTCAATTTATATATTAGGACACTGATAACTGACTAAAAGTTCTGCTTCTTAATTTGTAGAGAAGAGAAAGGTACAGCAAGTTTGCAAGAAAAGAACTATTTGTTTTTTCTTTCATCTTTTTTTCTCCCTAAGTAGCTCCTACTCAGTGTTGACCATTGAGCATTAGATCTAGATTATTTTTTCTCCACTGGAGATGACCGTCCCCCACAGGAGATACTTGGCAATATTTGGAGACACTTTTGGTTATCACAGGGAGAAATGCTACCAGCATCTGGTGGATAGAAGTCAGGGATGCTGCTAATCATCCTAACAATGCACAAGATGGTCCTCAGCAGCTGAGAATATGTGGCCCGAAATGTCAATCGTGTTGATGTTAAGAAAGGTTCTCTAGATAATGGAGTTTATTTTTGGTTTTGAACTGGAAAGAGAACTTCAGTGCCTATTTGTTAAAAGGCATTATTGATATCTTAGACTGTGGCCTTTAGACTTAGACCTGGTGTTCAAATCTTACTATCAGTCCTTACTGGTTATGAGTACCTACATTCTCGTGTATAAAGAAGAAAAGAAGAAAGAACAGATATGATAACACACTGTAGAGTGCTGAGTTAGTGTTATTGGTGTCCTCCCTTCCCACCTGAATTCCATATTCCAATGACTTGGCTTACGTTGTGTACTCCTCTGAGAACTTAGGCAAGTTTTTACACCTTTCATTTTTCAGTTTTTTCATCTGTGTAATGAGGATGATAGTGTTTATGGCATAGATTTTAGGGGAATGTTTCATGAGAAAATGCAAATAAAACATGTGCCCCTGTGACTAGAATATATTAAATATTTAGTAAATTTTGCTTTGTTATTTTATGTTCCAATTGTAATCATTTGAACTTGCTCTCAGAAGTGATTCATAAAATTAAGAAAGATTGTTCATCAACTGATGATTGAATAAACAAAATGTGTTCTATCTTTACGATGGAATATTTGGCCATAGAAAGATATAAAGCACTGATACATACTACTGCATGTATGAACCTTGAAAACATTGTGCTAAGTAAAAGAAGCCAGTTACAAAAGGTTGCTGAGGGCTGATGGGAGGAGGGAGGTGAGTTAATAGCTAAATGGTTTTGCTTTTGAGATGATAAAAATGTTTTAAAATTGACTGTCGTGATGGATGCCTCATCACATTCACTTTATGAATATATTAAAAATCATCAAATTGCACAGTTTCAGTGTATGATACGTGAATTACACATCATTACAGCTGATGCACAGGTACTGGGGAAGATGAGAGCCGTCTGTCCTTTCTGTGGTATCGAACAGTTTATTCCTTGGTTTTCACCTTGCTCACCATCTTCTGATTCTTTGCAATCTGAATTAGAGGATGCTTTCCAGTGGAGTTTAGCAGTAATATTGCTGGTTATCATTCATCACTCGTTCAATGGGTGATAACTGCTTGTATATACACACTTGAGATTTTCCCAGATTAGAGAAGTATTTCTCATTCTGGCCTAGATAGCCTGTGTGACTTAACATCAAATGGCCAGCACACTTGAACATATTCCAGTTTTCTCACACATGGACATTTGTACGTGGAGTCTGCCTTCATATTCATAACCGAGTTCCATTATATCTTGTTTTTATAGATGGATAACTCAGATGGTAAAGAATCTGCCTGCAATTCAGAAGACCCAGGTTCAATCCCTGGGTTGGGAAGATCCCCTGGAGAAGGAAATGGCAACCCATTCCAGTATTCTTGCCTGGGGAATCCCATGGACAGGAGCCTGGCAGGCTACAGTTCATGGGGTTGCAAAGAGTTGGACATGACTGAGCGACTAACAACAAGTTAGAAAGCTGATTTCCATTGTTGGACATTAGTTAGCCAACTGCAGTCAGTGGCCTAAACGTAGGAACCCAGTAAGCGAACAGGGACGTGATGATTATTAGACCATTAATTTAAAAAAACACACTAGAATGCAAATAGCTGTAGTGATAAATGCATAAATGGAAGGTGTACTTGTAAGCAGGTTCTGTTTGCCTGTATCTTTTGATTACAGTTGATGGAATATCCCACCTAAACAGGGTTAAGGTAATTTATGGCTCACAGTAGTGAAAAGTCTCTGTTTAAGGGGTGTCATCAGATGTGACAGTGTGCAGAATTTCAAGTAACTTCATGACTCTTGTTCCTTATACGAGGCTGTGCTTTTCTTTTAGTTGGTTTCTTAGACAGGTTCTCCCCTTACAGTTAGAAAATGGCTACAGCAGCTCCGTGACTCTTCTTCTCAGCGTTTAAGACAGGCAAAGAAGTTTCTTCTCTCAATAGTAAAGTGCTTCTGACCTGAGTTGGGTCATGTGCTTATTCTAGAATTACTAATTGTTTAGACCAAAAGATTGGGATATGCTGATTGACTTTGTCCAGTAGAGCTTCCCCCTAACCCTGAGAGTGGGGTCAGCATTACCTCAGCCATATGAGAGCTTGGGTTGAGGTGATTCACCAGAAGAATTTGGAATTGCTTTTTCTTTTTGTTAACAAGGAGGTTGAATTAAATGCCAAATGGTAAAATAACCTATGTCCACAATAATGTTCAGCATATATATTAGAGCTTTTATCCTTGGTGAAAGTGATGTTGCTCATTCGTGTCCAACTCTTTGCGACCCCATGAACTGTAGCCTACCAGGCTCCTCTGTCCATGGGATTTTCCAGGCAGGAGTACTGGAGTGGATTGCCATTTCCTTCCCCAGAGGATCTTCCCAACCCAGGGATTGAACCCGGGTATCCTGCATTATAGGCAGACACTTTACTGTCTGAGCTACCAGGGAAGTCCATTATCCTTGGTAATGATAGCTAAAAAAATTCACAGACTGTACATCAGGTAGAATGAATAAAAAACTTGGGGCAAAAGATAGGATTATGATAACTTTTAGGCCTGAATTATTCCAAAAGTTTGTTCTAGAGGAACCTTATTATAAAATTGTCTTAAGTGTTTTGAAATTTATCATGATCTTTTTTCCTTATTTTGGGATGCCATATCTTTTAAGTACTTTAAGTGGACTTCTCAGTTATTTGAACTTAGTAATTTTCTCTTATGTCTTTCTAATGCCTGTTTTTACTACATAGCATCATTTCAGTTTTTTAAACTTGTGCCTTCTAACTCAACATATACAAATCTAAAATCTTAGGTTTCCAATTCTGTAAAACAAGTTAGTGTCTCAGCTAAATTCTGTTAACTTTAGAAGTACAGATACAAATAGCTTGACCAGAATCATCGTTCTCATGCATATTCTTTATTGTGTTAAGCAGCTTAGACTATACTCTTGGAGAAAACAGGTTGTGTAAGATCTCACTACCTTCTGACCAATTTCTCTTTCCCATTGGGAAACAAAAGGCAAATCATCTCTTTGCTACAGTGGTTTTATGGCATATATCATAAAGTGCATGCTATATTTAGTATGGTACAATTATAATCAACCAGTTTCTAATACTGAGTGGATGTAGACAGATTGGGAGAGAGTTCTAAATATTTTGGAATAGTGACATGGTTATAAAATAATTCAAATTATTGGACTTACAAAGGAAGAATAATTTTTTTCTATTTGCTGTGTTAAATACTTGAACCTCTTAGTTTTACAGAAAAAAAAATATAACTTAAAAAACAAACTAAAAGAAAACAATTGGTGTCAGAATAAGGACACTGTCTTTTTCTCTTTTTTTTTCCCCACAGTGATCCTGGTGGGGGGATTGAAATGGCTGAGTTCATTCGAGAGGCCACACCCCCAGTTGGTTGTAGTTCAAGAAATTCTTATGCTGGCTTGGATCCAAGCAACCAGGTAGGAACCTGTGCTGTTCTGTTTTGGTTTTTTCTTTCCTCCTGATGGTGGTCTCTTATCTGTTACAGTCAGTTGATGTTTGGGTTTATCTTGCTGATAAATTTTTGATTTGTTTACTGATCATTGTTTATTACTATCACACAGAATTTTCACATTAATTAAGTACTTTGTTGCTGAGCACGTACCACATGCTCATTGCCTGGGGTAGTTTTGTTCAAGATAGTTGTGGTGAATGCCCTTGGGAACTTGTACTTATTTACCTTCACAGTGTCTGTATTGGCAACATCTCAATCTCTTTTTGTGGAATGAAATGGCTTAGTTCTTAACATGGCTGCACTTTTTGTATTCTTAATTAAACCTGCACTTTCTTACTGACAGATATTGGCAGATTACCCTGGGGAGTAAGCCTACGATATTGCAACAGACTTTTGAACAGCCACACCTTTTACTTCTTTTTTGGTAGGGCTGAGGAAAGGACAGCAGTGGCTGACCATCTTTGGTAACTATACTCTTGGCACTGTGTCCATTAGACTTGCCCTGTTGCAGGAAAGAGAGTGGGGCACGAGAGGATGGCCACATCCCAGGTCACATCCGAGTCCCTGGTGCAGTTGCCAAGTGTGGGTTCTTGGCTTCACACAGGAAAGAATTCAAGAGGTGCCATAGTAAAGCGAAAGAGGGGTTATTCAGGCAGGAAGCACACACCACAGATAGAGTGTGGGTCATCTCAGAGGGTAAGAGAAGTCCAGGGATGGTGTTGTCAGGTTTTAGAGGGTAAACTAGTTTCCTATCACTTAACCCTGTAGTGATAGTGAAGTCGCTCAGTCGTGTCCAACTCTTTGTGACCCCATGGACTGTAGCCTACCAGGCTCCTCCAGTCATGGGATTTTCCAGGCAAGAGTAATAGAGTGGGTTGCCATTTCCTTCTCCAGGGGATCTTCCCAACCCAGGGATCAAACCCAGGTCTCCCGCATTATAGACAGACAGTTTACCGTCTGAGCCACCAGGGAAGTCCCAGTTTCATAGGCTAATGAGTAGGAGGAGTATTCCAGCCATATTGGGGAGTGGGTGGGAATTTCCAGGAATTGGGCCACTGCCTAATATTTGACCTTTATGATCAGCCTTGAAACTGTCATGGCACCTGTGGGTGTGTCATTAGCTTGCTGCTGTGTTTTTTTAACTGAAGTATAATAGCTTTACATTATTGTATTAGTGTCTGCTGTAAAACAAAGTGAATCAGCTATATATGTACATATATCCCCTTCTTCTTGGACTCCCCCCCCCAACTCACCCCACCCCTGTCGGTCATTACAGAGCACTGAGCTGAGCTCCGTGTGTGATAGAGCAGGTTCCCACTGTTGTTGTTCAGTCACTAAGTCGTGTCTGACTCTTTGTGACCCCATGGACTGCAGCACGCCAGGCTCCTCTGTCTTCCATTATCTCTTGGAGCTTGCTCAAGTTCACGTCCAGTGAGTTGGTGATGCTATCTAACCATCTCATCCTCTGCCGCCCACTTCTCCTTTTGCCTTCAATCTCCCAGCATCAGGGTGTTTTTCAATGAGTCTACTCTTTGCAGCAGGTGACCAAGGTATTGGAGCTTCAGCATCAGTCCTTCCAATGAATATTCAGGGTTGATTTCATTTAGAATTGACTGGTTTGATCTTGCTGTCTAAGGGAATCTCAAGAGTCTTAAACAGCACCACAGTTCAAAAGCATCAGTTCTTCAGTGCTCAGCCTTCTTTATGTTCCAACTCTCACATCTGTACGTGATTATTGGAAAAAAACTCTTGTTAACCTTTGTCTTGCTTCATTTTGTACTTCATGGCCAAACTTGCCTTATTCCGTGTTTCTCTTGATTTCCTACTTTTGCATCCCAATCACCTGTGATGAAA
This sequence comes from Cervus canadensis, assembly GCF_019320065.1. Taxonomy (NCBI): domain Eukaryota; kingdom Metazoa; phylum Chordata; class Mammalia; order Artiodactyla; family Cervidae; genus Cervus; species Cervus canadensis. The sequence goes on from NC_057391.1 coordinate 77,275,851, forward strand.
AGGACATCTTTTTTTGATGTTAGTTCTAGAAGGTCTTGTAGGTCTTCATAGAAGCGGTCAACTTCAGCTTCTTTGACATTAGTGGTTGGGGTATAGACTTGGATTACTGTGATGTTGAATGATTTGCCTTGGAAATGAACTGAAATCATTCCCTTGTTTTTGAGATTGCACCCAAGTCCTGCATTTCAGACTCTTGTCAACTGTGAGAGGGCTACTTCATTTCTTAGGGATTCTTGCCCACAGTAGTAAATATAATGTCAACTGAATTAAATTTACCCATTCCCATCCATTTTAGTTCACTGATTCCTAAGATGTTGATGTTCACTCTTGCCATCTCCTGCTTGGCTACATCCAATCTACCTTGATTCGTGGACCTAACATTTCAGATTCCTATGCATATGGTTCTTTACAGCATTGGACTTCACTTTTACAGACACATCCACATCTGAGCGTCGTTTCTGCTTTGGCCCAGCCGCTTCATTCTTTCTGGAGCTATTAGTGATTGCCTCCCCACTATTCCCCATTAGCATATTGGACACCTTCCGACTTAGGGGGGCTCAGCTTCTGGTGTCATATCTTTTTGCCTTATCACAGTGTTCATGGGATTCTCAAGGCAAGAATACTGGAGTGCTTTGCCATTTCCTCCAGTGGATCGCATTTTGTCTGAACTCTTCAATACGACCCGTCCGTCTTGGGCGGTCCCGCACAGCGGCGTGACTCGGTAGCTCCATTGAGTTACGCAAGTCGCTTTGCCACGACAAGGCCGAGACTCATGAAGGGGCTCCCACTAGCTACTTGTTGTACACGTGGTAGTATACATGTGTCATCCCAGTCTCCCAATTCTTTTCACCCTCTCCTCCTTCCCTTGCTGATGTATTTCGAGGAGTGTATACTAAGGCCCAAGGTCTAAGAGAAGTAGGCTATTTTGGACCTAGTTGGTTCTAATCATTTTATGTAATTTCCTTGGGCTATGTCATTCTTTTAAAGCTTGTGTCCTGCCCCTATCCTGTCTCAGCCCTACTTGTTTTAGGGAGGGAGTCCCATCTTGAATATAGTTAACTCATGTCTACACCTAAATGCATGGCACATCTGACTGATTTGGTTTTCCTTAAAATATTAACTCTTGTATTAAAAAGGGCAGATGTCAGAAGCTATTGTGCTACTTGGATTTTGGTGTTTTAGTTTTATACTGTTTATGACAAAAGAAATTATTGACGTAATTATTGTTATCCCTTAGGAAGGCTGAAATGCGGAAGTAAGTTGGACTTTGTATATTGGTAGAGATGATATCAATACAAAGATACCATGTTTCTTGTACATGTTTTATTATATAGCTCCTACTACATGCTCTCATAGTTGTTTATAAATGTCTTCAGTCCTAGACAGTGAACTCCTTGAACACTGGGGCACTATCACGTCATTGGTACCATTCTTTCCTTCATGCCACTGCTACCCTTCTCCTTTCCATCTTCTATTCTCCATTTCCTTACCCACCCATCCCCCCATTTTTTTGAACTGTCTCTTATATTCCTCTCTTTCTGTCAGTTACCTTCCTTAAAATATTTTAGTGCCTGATAGTATTTAAGTCATTTTGCTTGTCTGGGTTGTGGAGTGGGTCTTACCCTCTCCACATCTTACCCTCAAAGAGTTTGCAATTTCTTTTTTTTTTTTTAAGAGTTTGCAATTTCATGCATGCTCACTTGTGTCCAACTCTTTGCGACCACATGAACTGTAGCCCACCAGGCTCTTCTGTCCATGGGCTTTTCCAGGCAAAAATATTGGAGTGGGTTGCCATTTCAATTTCATAGTAGATATCTATAAGTAACTGAAGTTATGGTATATTACCAAGGAAATATAAGTAAAAGGTGCAAAGTAATAGTTGCCATAGGAATGGTACCGAAAAAGGACTAACGATTTCCGAGGAGAAAATAAATGTTTCCAGTTAGAGAGATGGCTAAGTTTCATGGAGGAGGTGGCCTTGCCTGATTGCCTTTAATTGGAAGTAATTTTTGTTCTCTGATATTCAGAATTGTATCTGGGCTTTCCTTTGGTCCTTCTCAAAGAGAAGAAACACTGGAGCATTTTAGTTTGTGCAGATCTATTAAGGAAAACTTCACCTCTAAGTGTATGCAGATATCATTTTTTTCTTAATTTTTTCCTTTTCAAAATGTGTTTATTTTTAGAAAGTTAGCAGATGAAGGAAAGCAAGAAGAAAATAAAATCATCTATAATGTCATAATAAAAAAAAAAAGTTTTTAAACAGAGATTTTAGTGTGCTTGCTCTTTGGCATTTGACTCTCTTCACTGACTGTACCGTGAATGTTAATACTGTTACGTGTTTCCGGCAGTGAACATTTTGAAAACTGCATTGCATCCTTTTATTTGTATGTACTGTGGTTTATATTTTCAGTCCCTTATTGTCACATGTGAACAGTAACAACCCCATTATATTTGGGGGGATAAGCTTGAAACAATTCAGAAAAGCATGAAGGATAAACATATAACCACACATTGTATCTGTTAAGATTGCTTTTGTCACCAAGTAATAGAACTCAACTAATTAAGTGACTTAAAGAAATAGGAGTTTGTCACCTACACTTGGCGCTGGTTGTATAGCATTTGTTCAGCAGCTAAACATTATCAGGGCTCTGGGTTGGAATTTCCCTAGGCCTTTTGGCTTTCTCTCAGAGTTGCAGAATGAGCAGAGCAGCTTCAATTATGATCCTGTTGAAACGTGAAGAAGCAGGTGACAGTCTGGGGCAGAGTTGTCTGTCCTTGGTCATCATTGTCTCAGACACAGGGAGGTCTTTCCCCAGAGCCTTCCAATAGACTCTCCCATACATTCATTGACCAGAACGAGGGCACACACCTAGATTAGAGTCTGGGTCCTCTCTTCATAAATCAAAAGATGTGTGTCCAACATTTGAACAAAATGAGAAGCTTGTTAAGGAGGAAAAGGAAGCACTGAGGTTGTGAGCAAATGACTACTGTATGCATGTTCAGAAACCTTTTCTGTTTTAAAGTTTGAATCCTTAGCGGGATGCCACGGAAGGGCACTTTCTGGTTTGCTTACCTGTTTGTAAGCTTCTGTCCAGGAAGTTATGTGTTTATTATTCTAGTAGAAAAATAACTGGTTGCTTTTTAACTTATTTATTTAGCAGGTGTTTTTAGAATGAAACTCTTTTTGCAGTAAAATGCTTTTGGGGCCTTTCTCTCCCTATTGCAGTGCTTTTTGTGGCTAATTGAAAGCAGATATCAGGAAAAAGCAGGAGAATCAAACTTAATAAACTGTTCAAAAATATTGCAAAGCTCATTTTTTTGGGTCTATACTGCTTATTAGTAGTTTTAACCTATATGCATATGCTTATTTTTGCTGTTTTTCGCTGACATATAGCTTTCATATGTGTAGTGTATGCATATTAAGTGTACAGCTCAGTACGTTTTTGCATAATGTGTACACCCATTTAATTGCCATCCAGACCAAGGAAGTCCCTCATGCCCCTTTAAAGTCACTAATAGCTATACTTTTACCAAATTTCTCATTGTATACTTCTCTTCAGTTGAATCAGTTGAAGGGAAAGATTTGGCAAAATGCAAGTATTCTGTGAATGTTCTTGGTTTTAGTATAAAGATATTAAATTTGCTTGACTGAAAAAAAAAATTTGCTTGACTGTTCTGTCTTGAATCCCTTGAAAACAGGTTATAACAAGAACTACTCAGACTTGTTGATTTAGTAACTGTCATGTTGTTATATTTGGTTTCCTTACTGTGTTCATGGAATTTGTGGTATTTGTTTATATGATTGTTATGATAGTATAATACATGATGGTTATAAAATTTTAGGGAAATTGTATACCATCTTGAGTATAAGCCCTAAAAACTCCACAGATTTATAATAGTGTTCTGTTTATAGAGTTTGTGCTAAAAGTTCCTTTTTCTTAAATGCCTTAGTGTTTTTTATTAGTATTTTTAAAAATTGCATTATAGCAGCCTACAAAGAACTTCCTGCCTGAATCTCAGGAAAGTACATATTGATGCGCTAACAGTTTGACAGGAAGATTTAGGTTGCTCTTTGTTACTATGTTTTATCCTCCAGACTTTCTTTTTATAATCCCTGATAAGTCCACATTTATTTCAGGTAGACTTGGCATCTAGTTTTGCTCTGTTTACAACTGGAGCATGTTATGATGCAGTATAAAACGGACAGTGATGGTTTGACCCAAACTGTCTGAGATGGAGGCTCTCCCCGGGATCCATCAGCCCCGAGCGTGCAGGGATTCAGTCTCCTGGCGTGTGTGTGCTAGGCGAGCCTCGCCCGCTGCAGCAGAGTGTGGCTCTGATATATTGTGGCCTTTTGCTGAAAGTGACTGATACCTTGTTTTGATAATATAATTTCATTTGATAATCTTGCTAGTCTATGCTGATGGCGTAGCTAGCATCATGTTTACTTCATGTCATGTTTTCAGATTGGATCTGGCTCCTCTCGTCTTGGAACAGCAGCAACTATTAAAGGTGGGTGTGGTCTCCCCTGAACATTACCTCTGACTTCCCATTTCTTTTTTGGTCGTAATAAAGATAATTAATTGTCTCATGTATATTTATATAATGAAAAATCATTCTTGAAATTATTTTGTGGATAAAATTATATATCGTATTAAAGATTGCTTGATTTAAATTGTGGTCCGTTTTCAACATGACTGAGTGACTTTCACTTTCACTTTTTTTATCATCCAAATTTCGTAACAGTGTTTTAACCATTTGGATTACACTGTATGAATTGTGCGTTTTGATCTTATCAAACTTCTTTGCCTTGAGGGCAGATGCTTTCATGGGTTTTAGTGGGGTTCATAGAAAACGAATTTAATGTGAAACCTTTAAATTAGGCACAAATAAGACACGAAAAAAATTTTTTTTCCAATACATCATGTAAATCTCATTTATTCAATACATCTATGTCAAATAAATTCATTATTATTTTTGCCCTGTAATTTTATAAATCTCTAATTTTTCCTGGGAGGGACTTTTAAGTTGTTTCAAGTTATTACATAATTTGCATTTCATTTTTAAAACTTCTTTTGAAAGAAATAGTTGTATTAACTAGTATTATGAGGCCTTTCCATATTTGGTTTATAGCATATGTGATCTGACAGTTCATGATTCTTCCTATCAGTTTAATGCTTCTTTTATTGTAACCCTTGATAGAAAAACTGCTTTAGTTCGTAAATATCTACTACACTCTCTTATGTCCTTCTTTGTTATGCCCCCTGTACAGCTTTTACTTTTAATATAATGTCATCTTGGATTTCTCTTAACTTTGTAGGAGATACAGACACCGCTAAGACTTCTGATGATATCAGTTTAAGTCTGGGCCAGAGCTCTAGTCTTTGTAAGGAGGGAAGTGAAGAACAAGGTAAGAACAATTTACTTCATGGCAGCATCATGTATTGTGATGACCAGGGTGAATTTGTGCAATGTGCTGCTCATATTTTGGCAGACGTTTGTAATAATTGAGTGTGGTTTTTAAGAAACATTGAAATAAAATGATTTGCTAGCATAACAGTAGCACAGTGTTATAAGTACTCATAGCTTTTGGAATTCAGCTTCACATGTTCTGCCAAGTAAATAGAGAAAGTTTGTGAGCATATGCCGTAGAATGAATATGAGATGGGAGACAAGAATCTGCTATTCCTTTAGTTGGTCAGAGAGAGCATCTTGCTTAGCTTACTGTTAACCTAGTATGTAAAGCTGTTCTTTTCCATTCAGTATGACCTCTAAATGCCAACTGCTGCATATGTTGCCCGGCTGCAGAAACAACAGTGTGTTTGACAGAGAAATAACTTGCTGTTGGACTTACTGAGAAACTGTCTGCCTCCAACATGGTGTCTTCCTGTAGCAGATTTGTAATGTAAATTTTGGTTTTAAATGATTTTTTTTTTCTCCTTATTCAACTTCATTGTAAATGAGTACTTTGGATTTTATAGAGTTCTTTTTTTTTTTAAAAGAACTACCACATGTTTGAGTTTGATTTTTAATTTTCAGACATGAAAGGATGGATATGCCATACCCATTTATTTCCAGTTGAGATTATCCCAGGTTGTATAATCAATGAGCCAGGATTGGATCAGAAACCCGTCTCCCTATTTCCAGCCTGTTTCTTTTTGTTCTTATTGTTAGCTTATGGGTGATGTTTGGTAGGCAGGCAGACTGATACATTTCCTATTGTACTCAATTATGAAACTTATTTATAGGGTTACAAATTGATCATTGAATGGAGACATTTTCCCACTAATGTAGTGTTTTACCCAGGTTTGATTCTTACAAGGATGTTTTGTTAGAATTTTAGGTTTATCACTGTAATTGCTTAATACGTCATAATTATTTAATTGCTTTGGTGGACCACCCCTCACAGCCTGTCCCCTCCCCTTAAAAAAATACATTTGAAGGTACTGTATGGTCTGAAAGCTATTTTCTTATAAAAGGGAAAGGTGAATTAATCTCTGAGAATCACAGTGTTCTTTTGTATAATATGTAATCAGCAGTGTCTCAGAAACTGGGTAGTGATCTTAGAGGGGCTAATGCCACTGCACTTATGGGTCGTAGGTCTCTTTATTTTCATCTGGGAAGTACCTTGCGTGAGCAAGAATGTTGTAGTCTGGCAGGTTGGGAATTATATTCACACAGCTCTCCCCTGGCAGGTGCATACTGACATAGACAGTGATGACATACACAGTCACTGAGTGCATACTGCTGCCCCGTGAAGAGTCAGCACGCTTCTCCTTTAAAGCCTTGTCGGCCATGTGGTCTCTGCTGCAGCTCTTCAGCTTTGCTGTTGTAGAGTGAAAGAGGCTGTAAACAACCTGTAAATGAGTGGGAATGACTGTGTTATACTAAAACTTGATTTACAAAAGCAGGCAGAAAGCCACTTTGGCTCTACAGGCCTTAGTTAATCAAACCCTGGTTTAGGTCATCGCTTAAGCACTTGATATGCATTCACCCAGTTGATCTTCATGACAGGCATTTGAAGTTCACAGTGTTATTATTCTCACTTTACAGAGTAGCGAAGTTGTAGGAAACTTGCCCAAAATCACCTATCTGCAAAATAGCAGCCCTGTAGTTCAAATCCAGTTCTAAATTCTGCTTTTAATCACTATCCTATACTGCTTTCATACAGTTTTATAACTTCTTTTATCATATAACATTTTCCCCATGTATTTAACAATTATTATTGAGTACTCATGTGTGCCTGATACCATTCTAAGTACTAGAAATCAGTTGATGAACAGACAAAATTTTCTACCACTGTGGCTTTCATACTGTTAGTATGGAAACATGCTACTGTGAATCAAACATGTATGCAGTAATAGAGACAGGGTATACGGAGTGGTGGGTTGGGCGCTGCGGGCATTGTAAGTTTAAATATTACAGAATGGTCGAGGGGAAGCCTTGCTGAGAGCAGAGACCTGAAGGAGAAGGACTGAGACTGCTTCTGTGCCAGAGGTAACAGCACAGGCAGAAGTCCCAACGCAGGAACATGCCTGTCAGAAATAGTGTGGCTGGGACAGAGTGAGCAAGGGGCCACGTTAAAGTCTTGCAAGCCATTTTATTTTATTTATTTTTAAAAAAATATTTATTTATCTGACTGTGCTGGGCCCTTGTTGGGGCATGCAGGATCTTTAGTTGTGGCATGCAGACTCTTAGTTGCAGCATGTGGGATCTAGTTCCCTGATGAGGCATCGAACCCGGGCCCTCTGCACTGAGAGCACAGAGGCACTGGACCACCAGGGAAGTCCCTTGTAAGCCATTTTAGAGATTTTGCTTTCAAATTCCAATGAGATGAACAGCTGTATAGAGTTTTGAACAGAGAAGTATCATTGTCTCTGTTACATTGTAACAGTCATTTTGGCTCCTGTATTATTTGAGTGTGTATTAAAAGGGGCAGAGGCTGATGCAGTTAGCAGATTATTGCAATAATCAGAGCACAGATCAGGGTAGTGAGAAGTGGTCTGACTGTGTGTGCCTAGCTGCTCAGTTGTGTCCAACTCTTTGCAACCCCATGGACTGTAGCCTCCAGGCACCTCTGTCCATGGGGATTCTCCAGGCAAGAATCCTGGAGTAGGTCACCATGCCCTCCTCCAGGGGATCTTCCCAACCCAGGGATTGAACCTAGGTCTCCTGCATTGCAGGTGGATTCTTCACCAGCTGAGCCACCAGGGAAGCCCGGTCTGGCTGTGGCAGATGTTAATGAAGGGATGTGATGGATTTGGAAATAGCATGTGAAAGAAATTGCAGTCATAGATGACTCTAAGATTTGAGGGTTAAATCATGGGGAGGATGGATTCTCCATTAACTGAAAAGGCGAAACTGAGAAGGAGTGATTTATAAGTGGGGAGAGCATGGTGAAGGGCACGAGAAGGAGTTCATTTTGGCCATATCAGGTATGAGTTGCTGTAGGACCTCTGAACAGCAGTAATTAGTAGATAATAGATAGGCTTGGATTTTAGGTAAGATATCTGGGTTGAGGTTTTAAATTTAGGACTTTTCAGTGTATAAATTAAAAAAGAAAAATTCAGTTATGTCACATGTGGGGTTGGGTTAATATCAAGTTCGTGAACTAGCAGGGAATGCCTGTATGGTTCGCTGGGCCTGTAGTTCAGGCCGCTGGGTTCCCTGATCCAGATCCCGTCCGTCCTGGCTGCGGTTTGGCGCCACCTAGTGGCGGTTGTTCATTCTGGCTTAAATATCAGCTGAGACGCTTCTGGCTCTCTGGCTGTTTGGATTTATAAGACAGTGACCTTTAGTTAGTTGGTTAGCAGTTAGTTGACCAGTTGGCACTCATTTTATCAACCTGATTTAAAATGATTGGGAGAAAACTGATGTTGTGGGTTTGTGTCATGTATGTTTTCTAAGAAGGGATTATCTGCAGTTTCCCTTCTCAGCCTCATTCATGTTTTCCCTACCCAAGATCAGAACCCTAGGCCATCCCTGTATGAGTACTGAGCTGGGTAGCAGATGGAGGAACTAATTACAAGTATTTATGAATTTTAGTTATTTTGGGGCCAGAAAAGGTGAATGAAACATATGAGAGAGAGAGAGTATAGGTAGAAAAATGAAGGAGTTCTAACAGTCGAGCTCTGAACCACTGCAATCTAAATAAATCCAGGAGACTGAATTGGAACAACTGGTGAGGTAGAGGGGTGTTTCCCCACATCTCAGGGAGAGTGGTCAGCTTTGTCCGATGTTGCTGGTAGGCCAAATTTTATGAGATTGAGACTTGACCATTGGACTTCACAGCACAGAGGGTGTTGGTGACCTTGATAGCTTCTTAATGGACTGGGAGTAGAATACATGTCAGAGGATAATAATTGAGAACAGTGACAATAGACTACTTTTTGGTGAATTTCATCTCGGGTTGTTATAAAACTCCTTAAAAAAACTATAAAAACATGCAATAAAAAGGTTGAATAAATTATATTGTCTTAATAATAACACTATGCAGGTACTAAAATGTATTCAAAGATTACACAATACTATGAGAAAATATTTAAGGTGAAAAAGATGGCACTATATAAAACATATGACTGGACTTCCCTAGCGGCTCAGTGGTGAAGAATCTGCCTGCCATTGCAGGAGACATGGGTTCAATCCCTGATTCAGGAGGATCCTACATGCCTCAAAGTGGCTAAGCCCATGTACCACAACTGTTGAGCCTGTGCTCTAGAACCGAGGAGCCACAACTACTAAGCCCATATACTGCAACGGCTGAGGCCTGTGAGCCCTAGAGCCCGTCTATGCAACGAGAGAAGCCACCACAGTGAGACGCCTACACATTGCAACTCGGGAATGGCCCCACTCTCCACAACTAGAGAAAGGCCTGTGCAGCAGCAAAAACCCAGCAGAGGCAGAAAACTAAATGAATAAAGTTATTTTAAAAAATATTATTCCAGTCTGTAAGAGTCTAAGAGAATACTAAGGGTATTCATAGGAATGTTAAAAGTAATATACCATGTTTAGCCATAAAAGAGAATAAAGTCCTGATACATAATATAACATGTAAAGTGAAAGAAGTCAGACACCAAAAGTCACACATTATATAGTTCCATTTACACAAAATGTGCAGAATAGGCAAATGCATAGGGACAGGAGTGATTGCCAGAGGCTAAAAAAGGAAATGAGTATAGTGGCTATGAGTTTCTTTTTGGGGTGATGCAAATGTTCTGTAATTAGACAGTGGTCATGAGTGCCCAAATCTGTGAATATACTAAAATCCACTGAATTTTATTCTTAAAAGGGTTAGTTTTATGATACGTGAATTATATCACAGTAAAAAGGAAAAAAGTGATACACCAAAAAATATTAACAGTTATCTCAGTGGCAGAAATGTAAATCTTCTTCCTCATACTTAACGGGATTTTATAGAATTAACATGTCACTTTTATAAACAAAAATCATAACTTCCTCCTCTCTTCTAGATCATCCCCAGCAATTATAAAAAACAAACTGCTTTATTTCTCTTACGTTCCTAAAAAAATCCACATCTCCTCCTTCATCCTCACTTCCTCTGTTACCTGTCACCTTGTATCTCTGGTGTCCTTTGCATGAATAATCTTTTTCAGAACCTTGTACAAATATCTGGTTTTATCTTTTAGCAGGAATTTCTAGACGTAGATTATTGATCAAAGGCTTTTTGAAGGTTTTTGATTACCTCGCCAAATTTCTTTGTAGAAGGTTGGTTGCACCAGTTTGCACACCATGAGTAGTGCATAAGATGACTTTCTTAATCTGAATACTACTAGTAGCAATCACTGGAAAAAAGTTTAATTATGTGAAAAATAGTATCTCTCTGGGTTGGTTTGATCCTGTCTTTGACAGTATCACTACCAGGAAGAAAAACTGTCTTAAGAAAGCATGTTTACTTAAAATTTCCTAAAACCACCTAAAATTCTTCCTGACAGAGTCAAACTTATTATGATCTATTTATTTAGCAACACTGAAAAAAACAAATGTATTAAATTAAATTTGACTATGTCTTTTAAAATGAAAAACTTAAATTTCTGCTTCGTCAGTGTCTTGGGAGTTGGTATTTTTTAAAGTCTATTGTATATTAGAATTAGGGATTTTCAACTACTTGCTCGGTTAGGTTTTTGTTTTAGAAAATATCCTTGAAATGTGAATATTACATCACCCCATAATTGCTTAATAGGGACATATATTGAGAGTTTTTAAAAATAGCATTATAAATTAATACTATAGAAAAGTAAAGACAGTGCTGGTTTTTAAATTTGGGTTTTTTAGAGAATATAAGAACCCATCTACAGTGGCACAGTTTTGAACAGATGAAAAGAGTATTGGTTTCACTTATCTTGAGGACTTTAAGACACAAGATAAAGCCTAATAGGTCATTTATAAATCACAGTTTGTATGGTACTTTCTAGAGAGTATCTCTAGTTTAGATTTTTAGTTGTTTAGATCTAACCTACATTAAGCTTTTTTTTGAAGTCCGTAAATATTTCTAGAAGTCATTCTTATTTTATATTAATCTTAGGGGGAAAATTATGCTTTTATAATTTAAGGTAACGACTGGGAGGAGTCTGACTTATTATAGGCTCTGTTACTGTATTTTTCCTATGCACTTACGACAAGTAAGACAATAACGTTTCTTTTTATTGAACTAACAGCACACTCAGCAATCCTTGTCTGTTTAAAAGGTATATAAAAAAATCAGCTATTGTACAGTTTGGTTGTCAATCTATATTTCAAGATAAGTGACAATGTAGGTAGGTGGGTTGATGGGTTTATTTGTATTTTTATCTATCTTTATGTGTGTATAGTATATATGATAAGTCACTAATCCCTGCCCTAAATGAAAGGTTAAGGAATAGTCTTACAGATATTGGGGGAATGTGTATTTTTTTCTGTGAAGGATTTTTAATTGCTGTGTCAGTGATAAAAGATAAAATGTAGTATTTTGCCTTGTAATTATTATTTTAATACTTTCAACCATTGTGAACAGGAAGATATCTTCTATCATTATACCATATCTTGGGCCTTGGTCTGGTCCTTGGTCAACCTTTTGATTTTTTGTTTGTTTCTGATTACTGTTATTGTGGATTTGAAAAATCAATTATATTAGTTTTTCAAAAAGATTTTAAATTTAGCTAGGTAAAATAATGATAGCTACCATTAATTGTGCCAGGCATTGTGTTAAGCAAGTATGTTATTAACTCAGTTATCCCATGTTGAGATTGATATCACATTTTACAGATGAGGAAACAGAGGCTTGAAAAGGTAACCCACCTTTACCCAGTTAGTAAGTTAGGGACAGAACTTACACAGCATTCCAGTTCTGTTTTAAATGTAATCCTTTGTTGCTGCTTCTTTTATTGTTGATAGTTCATAGCACTTTTTCTGAGGTTCGTTGAAGATTTGGAAGTTCAGTTCATTCCATTGGTAGAATGCTTTCTTTCTTGAGCTGGGAAATAGAAACAAGCCCTTTGGAATGACTGGCCAACTGTTATTCAGTGAGCTACTTGGGAAATAGTTTATGCGTAATTTATGGTACACTGTGAATTCTTTCCATTGTTAGATGGTAGAAAAACAGATTATAGATTTGTGTTAACATTTCCAAATATATGTTTGAAACAGATTTGGCAGCTGACCGGAAGCTTTTCCGCCTGGTCTCCAATGATTCCTTCATTTCCATTCAGCCGTCCTTGTCCTCGTGTGGACAGGACTTACCAAGGGACTTCAGTGACAAAGTGAGCCTGCCGAGTCACAGCCACCACCACCACGTCGAGCAGTCCCTGTCCAATGCCTGCGACACAGAAGTAGCTTCTCTTGTCCCTTTACATTCGCACTCTTACAGGAAAGAGCACCGGCCGCGGGGTGTGCCGCGGACTTCTAGCTCTGCTGTGGCTTTTCCAGACACCTCACTGAATGACTTCCCTCTGTATCAGCAAAGACGTGGGTTGGATCCTGTTAGTGAGTTAGAATCTTCCAAGCCTCATTCTGGATCCAAAGAATCCTTGGTGGAAAATTCGTGTTTACCTGGGGAATTTCAGCTGGTTGGCGAGCTGAAAAACAGTAATTCTCAGCCACCCACCAGAAGTGGGAAGAGCAAACCCTTGAACGCAGACAAAAGCATGGACAGCTTGCGAAGCCTGAGCACGCGCAGCAGTGGCTCGACGGAGAGCTACTGCAGCGGGACGGACCGGGACACCCACAGCACCGTCAGCAGCTACAGAAGCGAGCAGACCAGCTCCACGCACGTCGAGAGCGTCTTGTCAGAGCACGAGGGGTCTCCCCAGGCGGCGAAGAGGAGCGGCCAGAAGAGAGAGGGCAGTGCTGAGGCAGAGGACGAGAATAGCTGTGCCGGTGACAAAAGGACTAGCAGTGAAAAGACTGCCGTGGACGTGAGCACGAATAGCGGGGTTCAGGAGGCCAAGGGTTCTAACGGCTCTGATGACGTGCACAATCAGAAAGGTCTCAGCACCTCTGCATCTGAAGAAGCCAATAAAAACCCCCATGCAAATGAATTCACTTCACAGGAGGACAGACCACTTGGGAAGACTGCTGAAAACAAAGAGGAGGAGGGTGAGAAGCCAGCTGTGTCAGTGGACTCGAAAGGTAGTAAAGATGTTGGTGGAAAGCAGAAGGAAGGGGATGTGAGACCTAAATCCTCCAGCCTAATCCACCGGACAGCCTCTGCCCATAAGTCAGGCAGGAGACGGACAGGGAAAAAACGGGCCAGCAGTTTCGATTCAAGTCGGCATAGGGACTATGTGTCCTTTCGAGGTGTTTCCGGTACCAAGCCGCATAGTGCTATATTCTGCCACGACGAGGACTCCAGTGACCAAAGTGACTTGAGCAGAGCGTCCAGTGTGCAGTCTGCTCACCAGTTCAGCAGCGATAGCTCTTCTAGCACCACGTCTCACTCTTGTCAGTCTCCGGAGGGCAGATACAGTGCCCTGAAGACCAAACACGCCCCTAAGGAGAGGGGCACCGACTCTGAGCACACACACAAAGCCCACCTGGGCCCGGAGGGAGCTGGCAAAAAGCGGACAGCACGGCGGACTTCCAGCACAAACAGTGCCAAGACGCGGGCCCGAGTGTTGAGCCTGGACAGCAGCACGGTAGCGTGTCTGAACGACTCCAGTAGGCTCATGGCGCCTGAAAGCGTAAAACCCTTAACCACTTCAAAATCCGATCTGGAGGCCAAAGAGGGAGAGGTGCTAGATGAGCTATCTTTATTGGGACGGGCTTCCCAGTTAGAGACAGTCACTCGATCTAGGAATAGCTTGCCAAGCCAGGTTGCTTTTCCTGAAGGCGAAGAGCAAGACGCAGTCAGTGGAGGTAAGTAAATTGCAGGAGGAGATTTACCCAAGAATCTCTGCAATTTTTGATGTTATTGATTGGAGTGCTGCTTCTTAGAGTCTATTTTGTGTTAACAGCCCCATATCTACTATGTTGTTAAAATAAACTCTCTTTCCATGAAGAAGATGGTTATCTTAAAAAAGGTTTTGATGTGAACACCGAGAAAATGTTTTTTGTTGTATTATATATGAGTTTGTTCTTCATGGTATTCACCTTTTCTAAGCCATTTGCCACCTGTTAATGTTTTACCAGGAATAGCAAAAAAATTGGTCCCCTTCCTCCTGTGTACAACCACAGTAACAACAGAATGTAGCATTTCATTAGGGCCCCAGACCATTTCTAGTTACCTCTTATGCAGTGTGTGCCACTGAACTTTGAGGAGGAGATCCCTCAACCTGTTATGTAAGATTTTTCCAAATATTACTTTAGCTCTGTGTACTTTGAAAACATATGGCTTTTTTCTTTGTTTCTGTCTTAGGTTTTATTTCTTGCTTACTCAAGTTTTAGTCATTAAACCGTTTTTCTGTGACTTCACATTAAAGTTTATTAATCTACGTTTGTGGTTTATTATCCATTAGTGGATATATGATGCTCCTTGTGGTAACAGTGATAGCGCTTTGGTTAAAGTACTAGCTTATTGATTTTTGGTTTATGGGGGATTGTGCACAATTCAGTAGGTGATTTTGTATTGTCAGTGTGTATTGGCCATTTTGTTTATTTCAGAGTTGTCTCTTGGTATTTCTTCCTGCCCAGAATAGTTTGCTTATTCTGTTTTGGTTATTATGGAGTCTCGTTCTTGAATAGCATCAGAAGAAGGAAATCCTCTGTTGCTAGCACATGACTTTCTTCTCATCTACCTCATATCCTGTAATAAAGCTTATGTCTTTGGCTTTATAGTTTACAATCTATTGGTATAGTGACATTTAGTCTTTTATGAAAAGTTAAGCTGAGTTTTTGTTTGCACAAACATAATGAAACAAGGAACATGCTTTTTCTCTCGAAGAATTGTAATTTTACCCACAATTTTTTAAGTCCATAATGTGGTAAACATTCTCTTGCTTCTCTTGGTATAGTTTATAACAAAGATTAATTTCTAATAGGAATGTAAAAAGTGATCTTTAGTGCCTAAGGAAGAAAGTAGTCTGACTTAAATATTGAGACCTAATTATATCGGAAGTGGTTAGAATCATCTGGAAACAATATAGTAATTAACTTCTCTTGAGTCTTTGATGTGGCTGTCAGTCTGTTTTTTGTAACAGATCTGAAATGCTTTTAGTGATTTCTCACACAAATCATTTGTGTTTGCGATATGCAGGAAACCATTGGGTTTTATTTATTTATTTATTTATTTTTTTGAACCATTGGGTTTTAAATCATAGCTTAATTTTTACTAAAAGTGTGATTAAAATAAATTCTAAGAATGAACATGCAAATGATAGAAAAATATTGCTGTTCTAAATGTTGTTGAAATGTAAGTAAACAGATAGTACATCTTATGCTTTTGTATTAAAGATACCACTTCCTTTTCATAGGGAAGGTGGGGTGTTCTGTTTTTTTTAGGAAAAGTTACATGAGGTCTTATTTGCTCTTTGGTAAATATGAGCCCTCATTTTCCCAGATTTCAGCTTTTGTTTTGTTTGTGTTCTTATTTTTTTTAAAAAAGCAAACCGTCCACCATTAATAAAAAAAATAAGGAACTAAAAATTTCCATTTATTTCGCTTTGGTGGAATAAATTTAATCATCTGTGGGCTTTAAAATAATTTTTTTTTTGCCAAAGGAAGACATTGTCGGAACTGTTTTTATCTGAGCTTCATTGTGTTTAGAATAAAAATAAGAACAAAACTAAACTGCTTAAGTATATTGGATTTATATTTAGTTTGTTTTCATTTCATTTTGTTACAGTCTTGGTTTCTTGGAAGATTGGAGGTACTGGGAGGCAATGTATTTTGGTTTTCATTATTTAAAAGTTATATAGACTCTCAAATACTTTGTAAAATGTGTTAGGTTACATTTATTGTTAGTTTTTGGGGTTTTTTTTTTGTTGTTGATTAGGAGACATTTTTCTTCGCCATCTAGCCTACTTTCTGTACTCCTGAAATGTGTCAGTACAACAGAGGATACAGCTTGACCATGCGTATGGCTACACATTAACTATAATGCATACATTATACATTAACTACACATTAACTATAATGCATAATTATACATTAACTATAATGTATAGCCATACTAGCCATTGGATTTTATCCTAATGAATTTGGATGTGTTCCTGAGCTTTCCAGTGATTTCTTTCTGTCTTATCTTTAAGCTGAATGGTGTTGGTCCCGTGGAAGGATGAAACTAAGGAAGTGTACTTTACTAAAATAAACTAAAATAGGGGATTGCCTACTATGGTGACATGGCGTCATGCATCCCTGTCAGTGTGTGGGCTTGCTGTAGTCCTGACTCCGGGAAAGCTGCTTACCTTCTTCAGCCTTGACTTCCACATCTTAAAGTGGAGATGATAGTGGTATCTGGCCTATAGGATTTTTATGAGGACTGAAGGCTTTAATAGATTTAAAATGCTTACAACAGTGCCTGGCACATAGTAAAAGCATATTAATAGCGCTGATGTTTCTGTTTCACTGGGTTTCCCTGATAGCTCAGTTGGTGAAGAATCTGCCTGCAATGCAGGACACCCCAGTTTGATTCCTGGGTCAGGAAGATCCGCTGGAGAAGGGATAGGCTACCCACTCCAGTATTCTTGGGCTTCCCTGGTGGCTCAGTGGGTAAAGAATCTGCCTGCAGTGCAGGAGACCTGGATTCGATCCCTGGGTTGGGAAGATCCCCTGTGGAAGGGAAAGACTATCCACTCAAGTATTCTGGCCTGGAGAATTCCAGGACTGTATAGTTGCAAAGAGTCGGGCATGACTGAGCGACTTTCACTTCACTTCTGTTTCACAGACCAGTCTGTTCAGCTACTCATGTGTATCCTGTCCTAAAGAAAATGATTAAATATAGAAATACATTAGAGATACTCTCATTGTGCCATTTTGAAACTAAATAATAGTAAAAATAAAAAATCTAAATTCTTAATTTCTTACATAATATCAAAAAGAAAAATATTAATCTGATATAATATTACAGATTTTAATCTCACCTTGGCAGCAGTACATGTGTAGCCTATCTTTTGATACTCATTCACATAACAAGTGATTGTTTTCATAGGACTTCTCACCATTAACCTAATACTTTGATTAAAATTGGATTTCATCAATAATGTTCTGTGATTGCTTAGGTAGGAAAACAGTTTTTTGTTCAAGCTAAGATATTTTCTGTTGTTGATCTCTTGTTTTTGCATTTAATTTTTCTTTTATAATTATAAAGCATATCTTTAATAACTTATGACTGGTATTTTAAAAATAAAAAAGTACAGACAAATTATATGATAGAAAAGTATCCTGTTTTCTTTTGGGTCACTTAATCTTATTTACTGCCTGATTCAATAGACTGTGAAGAACAATCAAAAAGGAAAGATTTATGTTCATTCCATTATTTGTATTTTTTTTCTCAATTTCTTAACCTCTGTTTTTCTGTTTGAGAAAATTATTTTAAATGTAATAGTTGGGTTCTGTAAGCATGAAATAGGATCCTGTTATAATATTTTTGTGTTGGGAACCAATGATAGTCTTCTGTCAAGGGATTGTCACTATATAAAGAAAAGCCAAATTTTCTTGATGACAGTTTATGAGGGCTTGTACCATACATGTAAATTTGATCCTAAGTATCATTGAAAGAAAAGACAAAGACCACTGAACCAAAAAGAGTGTGTGAATTAAAGCTTTTGTTTTTTACTGAATAGAGGGACTCTAAATTCTAATAGATTTAATTTTCTCATTTCCCAGTTCACATGGGAAGTTAGAAGAAGAAAATAAATAGAAAGGGAGGGGTGCCTGTCAAGGCTAAAACTGATGCAGCAGAAGAAATGCACCGCTGACTCTACAGAAGTCGGAATAACCATACGAACCGGTGCCAGAAACACGTGGCAGGAGGTCATTAACTGCAGGGGCGAACTGTTTGTTCAAGGACATCATAATATCATAACTTAATGCTGCATTGCAGTGTAACTCACTAATAAATGTGTATGTGACTAAGGAAAGTTTATATTTTATTTAGTCTATACTGAGAAGAAAGCTTAGGCATATAGAACCACATCAAAGAGTGGTCATTAGATGTAATAAACAGGTTTGGATCCTTCAGTTACTTGGAAAAATTATCTTCTCTTAAAAAATGTTAAGAGGCATTTTGTTGATGAGGCAAATAAGGATTATATATCAAATTCCCCAGATCAGCCCATTCTTTCTAATACCAGTAATGTTCTGTATAAGGAATCAAACAGTTACATTTTAATGCCATCTCTAATTCCTAACTGGATAGGCTGGCAAGCTATTAAACCTGTGTCTCAATTTCCTCAATTGTAAACCAGTGGTAATAACTGTCCAGGTCATCTCACAGTTAATGATCAGACTCTTGACAAGCTTCCATGTATAAAACTTCTTTGTATATTTATTATGAAAACTAAGACACTGATGCCTTTTAATCATTTGTAAGGAAGTTTTCCATTTTAAATATGTCACTTCAAATATATATCCTTCACTAATGACACCTTATTAGGTGAATCTCCTGAAGATATATTCAAAAATGTTGCTGAGTGCAGTATTCCAGGAGAGAGGGTCTGTCAGACCATTCACAAAGGATTAAAAAAGAGTAGGAACCACCTGTGAAAGTAAGTAATCCTTAAACTTTGTCTTTTAGGAACTGTTCTGTGTGATAATGACTCCAGAGTATCATGTAATTTTGTCTACCAAACCGTATTTGATTGACTGCCTGGGATTATGGAAAGTATCGATAAGGATATGCAAATTCTCGATCAGCTAATAATTTTGTTGTTGTTTGCTATTGTTGCTGGTTTATGGGTCAAAGAATAATGTAGTCCTTTAAAATGTTTTCATAGATAGAAATTATTTTAATTCAGAATGAATGCTTAGAAACTGTGCAGTAGGTTCTTGTTCTTTGGCCTCCCAGAAAATGATGCTTATAAGCATTTGTTTTTATATTAAAACAAAATCTTTGCATGCTGATATTAGCATCATTCTTGACTGACATGGAAAGTAAGAAAAGGAAAAAATGGATTTCATACCCTGACTAGAATATTTCCTTTAAAAGAATTCTTTGAATGTGCATTTCTTCATATAGTAACTTAAGTAAAATAATTTTTTACCTTGAAGAATATTTCAGTGTATTTCAGAATATTTGCATATGTACTTAATTTTCTGAAATGTGTGTATGTATATGTTTCATATTTTCATCTTTTTTCTTTAAAGAATTTTCTTAAGCCGCTTGTGATCTGTTTGTGGTACCAAAACATATTTTTATTTTCATGATCTTCCCAAATTTACTCCTTTTTCCTACAGTAGACACTCCTCACTGAAAACAACACCTTTCTTGAGGAGTTTTTTCTAAATTTTTATTCATTTAATAGTGATTGAGCTATTAGGAGAGACCAGCTTTAGCAGTGTGTAGCAACTGGAAAGTAACAAAACTACATATGAATCCTTCAAGTGATCAGCTGAATGAGTCACATCATTTTTAAGTGGCATTGTTTTCTATATGTATCTTTGCTCATAACTTTCCAATTGTTGAGATACAAAAACCTTCACCTCCTACCTCACCAAATCCTGCTCTTTTGTGTCACCCCAGTCCTCATGAAAGTATATTGGTGCTTTTTTTAAAAGTCTCTATTGGATTTGTTACAGTGTTGCTTCCATTTTTGTTTTGTTTTGTTTTTAATTGCTTCCACTTAAAAATGTTTTGGTTTCTTGGCCTGCATGCATGTGGGATCCTAGCTCCCTGACCAGGGATTGAACCCACAACCCCTGCATTGGAAGGCAAAGTGTTAACCACTGGACTGCTGGGGAAGTCCCATATTAAGTGCTTTTTAATGCTTTCCCTGTTTTCATTCACATGGTAAAACAAACTGATGATCTATTCTTTTAATACCCCCATATTAAAAAAAATGGTACGTAAAAGAAGTCAATATAGAGTGTGTAGGATTTTCTTTAACTCATTTGAGATAAATGGGAAGTAACTCAGGTGGGAGGTGTGTATTTTGTTTTCTTTGTGATCTTTCAGTTCAGTTCAGTTGCTAAGTCGTGTCTGACTCTTTGAGACCCCATGAACTGCAGCACGGCAGGCCTCCCTGTCCATACCAACTCCTGGAGTTCACCCAAACTCATGTCCATTGAGTTGGTGATGCCATCCAACCATCTCATCTTCTGTCGTCCCCTTCTCCTCCTGCCCTCAATCTTTCCCAGCATCAGGGTCTTTTCAGATGAGTCAGCTCTTCGCATCAGGTGGCCCAAGGATTGGAGTTTCAGCTTCAACATCAGTCCTTCCAGTGAACATCCAGGACTGATCTCCTTTAGGATGGACTGGTTGGATCTCCTTGCAGTCCAAGGGACTCTCAAGAGTCTTCTCCAACACCACAGTTCAAAAGCATCAATTCTTCGGTGCTCAGCTTTCTTTATAGTCCAACTCTCACATCCACACATGACTACTGGAAAAACCATAGCCTTGACTAGGCAGACCTTTGTTGACAAAGTAATGTCTTTGCTTTTTAATATGCTGTCTAGAGTGGTCATAACTTTCCTTCCAAGGAGTAAGCGTCTTTTAATTTCATGGCTGCAGTCACCATCTGCAGTGATTTTGGAGCCCCCCAAAAATAAAGTCAGCCACTGTTTCCACTGTTTCCCCATCTATTTGCCATGAAGTGACAGGACCAGATGCCATGATGTTAGTTTTCTGAATGTTGAGCTTTAAGCCAACTTTTTCACTCTCCTCTTTCACTTTCATCAAGAGGCTTTTTAGTTCTTCACTTTCTGCCATAAGGGTGGTTTCATCTGCATACCTGAGGTTATTGATATTTCTCCTGGCAATCTTGATTCCAGCTTGTGCTTCATCCAGCCCAGCGTTTCTCATGATGTACTCTGCATATAAGTTAAATAAGCAGGGTGACAATATAATATACAGCCTTGATGTACTCCTTTTCCTATTTGGAACCAGTCTATTGTTCCATGTCTAGTTCTAACTGTTGCTTCCTGACCTGCATACAGGTTTCTCAAGAGGCAGGTCAGGTGGTCTGGTATTCCCATCTCCTTCAGAATTTTCCACAGTTTATTGTGATCCACACAGTCAAAGGCTTTGGCATAGTCAGTAAAGCAGAAATAAATGTTTTTCTGAAACTCTCTTGCTTTTTCAATGATCCAGTGGATGTTGCCAGTTTGATCTCTGCTTCCTCTGCCTTTTCTAAAACCAGCTTGAACATCTGAAAGTTCACGGAATAGATCAGACCACAGCTGTTGAAAATATCTTAGTATATCTGTGCCTTGTGTATGAATTGCCGTTAGGTGCTTAGTAAATGTTTATTTAATTGAATGATTGTATCACTACTCCAGAAGTAGAATTAAGTTATCTGAAGTTCTCTCTTCAATTTAGATAATTCAGTTTCTTGAAGTCTTTTTAATACAAAGAAATCATTAGAAAGTCAAGACTCAAATTTTAAAAAAATGTTGAATTCACATTTGTCTAAATAAATGTCCTTGAAAGTATTTTATTTATGTCTTGTCATTCATGGCCTTTGAATCAGTTGAATGTGATTTTTTTTTCTCTTTTACCTACACATGCATAAAATTTAGTTGTACCTAGAGTGCTAGATTTTTACTTTTTACATTTTATACTCTCACTGTACTAATTAATTTTATTCTTTACCAGGGATACTGAGTTTTAAGCAGTAAAGTGTTTTCTTTCTCCTTCTCTGGTCCCCTAGTTAAAATAATTTTTTGTTGTTTTCTTTCTATTTATAAAGTTAAAGGATTCAGAAAGAGCTTTTTGTAGTTGGATTGTGAAAGTGACTTTTCATCAAGTAAAGCCATACTTATGTGATTGAATATACTTACAGTAAGTTATTTTAAGCTTTAGACAACTCTAATAAACATTGAATATTCTTTTATCATTAGATATTTATGCCCTGAATATTACAGAAGATGACAGAGGGTGAAATAGGCAGCAATCATAACTCCATTTTAATATGTTGTCCTATGTATGTCTAAAATTTTATCTTGACATGTTTCTAAAACTGTTTTATTAAGAAAACAGTGTTAATAGTTATTTTGCAGATAACAAAATATAAATAGTATGTTAATAGAAAAAAAAGTATTTTCTGGAGAAACCAAAGACTATATTGACTACAAAGGGACACTGTAGTTTTGTCTTTTTGTCCCAGAATTATGGAATAACTAGCTTATATTTAAAATTAACTTCATTAAGTCCTCACTAGAAGGAAGATAGTAAAGAAAACTGTTTCTTATTTGCTTTCTTCCTATTCTCACTATTCCATAATCATGTATTGCTTTTTTCAAATACTTCTGAATAATTTTAGTACATTTTATGGATTAAATTTTTCTCTATAAACTCTGTCTGGATGAATTTAACTGTTATTTTGGTTGAAACAAAACTCTTAAATTAGTGAGAATGTTTGAAAGTTTAAGTGAATTGACGTGTAAATTGAGCAATAATTTATTGCAATAATACAATAGAAATCTTCAATATAATTTCAAAAAATAAGTCTTGAATTGAGGTTTAAAATAGTGACTTAAAATTTTATAACCCAAGTTCTTACTGACATCTAAGAGCCATTAACAGATATACAAGTCACTCATTAATTTCTCTTCTTTTTCTTTTTCCCCATTTATTAGTTGGAGGCTAATTACTTTACAATATTGTAGTGGTTTTTGCCATACATTGACATGAATCAGCCATGGATTTACATGTGTTCCCCATCTCGATCCCTGCTCCCGCCTCCCTCTCCACCCCATCCCTCTGGATCTTCCCAGTGCATCAGCCCTGAGCACTTGTCTCATGCATCCAACCTGGGCTGGTGATCTGTTTCACGCTTGATAGTATGCTTCTTTCAATGCTATTCTCTCAGAACATCCTACCCTCACCTTCTCCCACAGAGTCTGTTCTGTACATCTGTGTCTCATTTTCTGTTTTGCATATAGGGTTATTGTTACCATCTTCTTAAATTCCATATACATGCATTAGTATACTGTATTGGTCTTTATCTTTCTGGCTTACTTCACTCTGTATAATGGGCTCCAGTTTCATCCATCTCATTAGAACTGATTTGAATGAATTCTTTTTAATGGCTGAGTAATATTCCATGGTGTGTATGCACCATAGCTTCCTTATCCATTCGTCTGCTGATGGGCGTCTAGGTTGCTTCCATGTGCTGGCTATTATTACTTTCTCTTCTTTCACGTAGCTTGTTTCCTTCCCCTGGTTTTATCCTTCCTCCAGTGACTGCCCTGCCAGTATTAGCTTTCTTCTGAGTGACAGTGCTGGTTGGTGGTGGTGGTGAAGTTGTTAAGTGCTGGTTACTGTTTCCTCTGTTGAGGTCTTAGTTGTCAGGGGTAGGTAAAGCACACAGTATGCTTTGTAGGTTATAGTGAGAGACAGGCATCCTTGACTTTCTAGATTAGCACCACCCAGTACCGCTTCCTGTGGTGATTGAAATGTCTTTATCTGTACTGTTCAGTAAAGGTGGTCACTGGCCATATGCAGCTCTGGAGCGTTTAAAATGTGGTTCATGAATCTGGTAAATTGAACTTTTAATTTTCTTTAAGTTTAATTTGTTCTCACAGGTTATATATAATTTTTGTATACATGAGCTTCTGCATCACAAGAAACAGCTTTTTTTACATTAAAGGAGTTTTCATTGTATCACAATAAAACCGGAGAAAGAAAAGAAGTATTAGCTCCAGAGTCAAATTTGATTTGGGTTCAAAGCCCCGAAGTTTAATTCTGATTTAGTTGTCTGACCTATAATGTCACTGGAGTATGTGTGCTGAAAAAGAAAGTAATAATGTGAATTATTGACCTGTGATTTGTGACTTAACGCTTCTTTTTTTTTTTTTTTAATTTTTTTATTAGTTGGAGGCTAATTACTTCACAACATTTCAGTGGGTTTTGTCATACATTGATATGAATCAGCCATAGATTTACACTTATTCCCCATCCCGATCCCCCCTCCCATCTCCCTCTCCACCCGATTCCTCTGGGTCTTCCCAGTGCATCAGGCCCGAGCACTTGTCTCATGCATCCCACCTGGGCTGGTGATCTGTTTCACCATAGATAGTATACATGCTGTTCTTTTGAAACATCCCACCCTCACCTTCTCCCACAGAGTTCAAAAGTCTGTTCTGTATTTCTGTGTCTCTTTTTCTGTTTTGCATATAGGGTTATCGTTACCATCTTTCTAAATTCCATATATATGTGTTAGTATGCTGTAATGTTCTTTATCTTTCTGGCTTACTTCACTCTGTATAAGGGGCTCCAGTTTCATCCATCTCATTAGGACTGGTTCAAATGAATTCTTTTTAATGGCTGAGTAATATTCCATGGTGTATATGTACCACAGCTTCCTTATCCATTCATCTGCTGATGGGCATCTAGGTTGCTTCCATGTCCTGGCTATTATAAACAGTGCTGCGATGAACATTGGGGTGCACGTGTCTCTTTCAGATCTGGTTTCCTCAGTGTGTATGCCCAGAAGTGGGATTGCTGGGTCATATGGCAGTTCTATTTCCAGTTTTTTAAGGAATCTCCACACTGTTTTCCATAGTGGCTGTACTAGTTTGCATTCCCACCAACAGTGTAAGAGGGTTCCCTTTTCTCCACACCCTCTCCAGCATTTATTGCTTGTAGACTTTTGGATAGCAGCCATCCTGACTGGTGTGTAATGGTACCTCATTGTGGTTTTGATTTGCATTTCTCTAATAATGAGTGATGTTGAGCACCCTTTTCATGTGTTTGTTAGCCATCTGTATGTCTTCTTTGGAGAAATGTCTGTTTAGTTCTCTGACCCATTTTTTGATTGGGTCATTTATTTTTCTGGAATTGAGCTGCAGGAGTTGCTTGTATATTTTTGAGATTAATCCTTTGTCTGTTGCTTCATTTGCTATTATTTTCTCCCAATCTGAGGGCTGTCTTTTCACCTTACTTATAGTTTCCTTTGTAGTGCAAAAGCTTTTAAGTTTCATTAGATCCCATTTGTTTAGTTTTGCTTTTATTTCCAATATTCTGGGAGGTGGGTCATAGAGGATCTTGCTGTGATTTATGTCGGAAGAGTGTTTTGCCTATGTTCTCTACTGGCACAAAGACAGAAATATAGACCAATGGAACAGAATAGAAAGCCCAGAGATAAATCCACGAACCTATGGACACCTTATCTTTGACAAAGGAGGCAAGGATATACAATGGAAAAAAGACAACCTCTTTAACAAGTGGTGCTGGGAAAACTGGTCAACCACTTGCAAAAGAATGAAACTAGAACACTTTCTAACACCATACACAAAAATAAACTCAAAATGGATTAAAGATCTAAATGTAAGACCAGAAACTATAAAACTCCTATGTGACTTAACGCTTCTTACTGGAAGAAGTTTGCCAAGTGGGTGAAATAATTCTGTGCTTGTCTTTCCTTTAATAAAAGAAACATTGCCTGAAGATAGAGAAGTCCATACCTCCTGGGGGTAACCCATATTCCTAGTTATAATCAATTAATTACACAAAGAACATTCATTGGGGAAGGGATAAAAATGTAAACATTTAAAAGAAAACTTTATTAAAATCAACCTTTAACATCATGGAGATTGCCATTGCTGAGCAGAATACTGACGAAAATTAATAAAGCCTTTAAAATATCAATAAGGCTTGTCATAGAACTGAAGTCCAAATACAACACTGTTGATTTTGCAATCCACCTCATCTTTCTCAAATGAGAAGGGATTTTCATTTGTTGTTTTTTAAAAAAGATGTTTTATGGGCCAAGTTGTGTCTATTCATATTTAACATCAAAATGCCCTTTCTCAAAATCAAAATGATTCTTAAAATATTTAGATCACTATAGACAGCAGTTGTTTAAGTCAAATGGATAAACATCATTTTGCTTTAGAAACCCGAATCAGTCATGGTTCTGTGAAATTTTATGTAATTCTCTTTAGCCTTATTTTTTATTTTCTCATTTTATATATATATTTGGTTTTAGTTTGTTGCTATTGCTTTTGGATTAAGCTATGGGTTTCTAATTTTTTTGCTGATGTTTTGGTTATATTTGCTTCCTAGTGTTGAGGGAACCAGTGTGGGAGCATGAAGTTGAATAAAGTTTGGCAGCAAACTACAGCTTAACATATACTCATGCTGCCTCGAATTGAATTTAAACAACTAGTTGTGCAGTTTAGCAGTCAGCCATTTCATTTAATGCTGCCAAAATTGTGGCACAGGGTCGTGTCAGATAAATGCGCTGCCCGGCTCCTGTCATCAAAGTACTATCATTGCTGCTTTTACTGTCTTCATGAAAGGAAGAAACTAATGCCCCTTCCTCGTTTCTCAGAACTAACCAATATAATACATACGGTACTTTTAAGGCTGACTTAAAGGGCTAATGGAGGAATATGGGACTTTATAAATAAGACTTTTAGAAAAAGATTGAAAATAAACAGAGATCTTAAAATAGAAAATTGAGGCTGAAGAGACGATGGTGAGGCCAGATAATTAGAAGCATTTTTAAAGAAACAATTATCTATAGCAAAAGGTGTAGTCCCCAACTTCTCACCCTCAAAGTAAAGGGAACCTGACTGACTGAGCCAAAGGTTTTCGTAGGTTCACTGTTAATCTGTCGTATAGGGGAGGACAGGCTCAGCTGCTATTTGCGTCTCCGACCTAGGCTTCTGTTTGACCTAAGTCTGTCTTGATGCAGCAGCACAGGCCAGCGAGGAGACGGTGTCATTTCGCCGTGAACGCAGCACATTTAGGCGCCAGGCAGTACGGCGCCGGCACAATGCAGGGAGTAACCCTGCCCCTCCTACATTGCTCATCGGATCACCCCTAAGGTATGGTATTTTAAAATTCCACCAAGCTCAGCATGCATTGTAACAGACCTCTAACCTGTTTTGTCAGTCTGAAGAAAGCATTTATTAAATAGTTTTGTTTTTCTTTTTCTTCCAGTTTCTCTATATCTTTAAGCTTCTTTAGACTTCCTCTGCATGTGACTGTGAGCTTATTGCACCATGCATGTCTTATGTTGCATTATTTAAACAAAATGATCAGATTGGTTTAGCCAATTTTAAATCATGAAAATTATTTTTAGGGCAGTTATATAAATGTAAATAGAGGCCTCAAGTTAGCTTTTTATTTTTTTCCTATTCCAAATTAGTAATTAATTCAATATCTTTCCCCAACACCTTAAACAGTGTTCAACAGGAGCGAATATGGACTTAGTGATGAGCTTATTGAGGATATCAGCTTGATAAACCAGTTTAATTATTTTATTTCATTAAAATATGGTATATTTTATTTTGCATTGCTTGAAAGTTAATCACTAGGACTTAGTAAATGATGCAGAACTAGACTGTTTAATTTTTGGTAATGTATGGTCAACTGGGAGCTTCTCTGGTGACTCAGACTGTAAAGAATCTGTCTGCCAATACAGGAGTTCTGGGTTTGATCCCTGGATCAGGAAAATCCCCTAGAGAAGGAAATGGCACCCCACTCCAGTACTCTTGTCTGGAGAATTCCATGGACAGAAGCCTGGCGGGCTACAATCTATGGGGTTGCAAAGAGTCGGACACAACCAAGTGACTTTCATGGTCAATTGGTGATACATATACACAGTATATATGTATTTGTATGTACATATTTGTTGAATTTCTCAACCTCCATATGCTGAACAAAAGCATTTTTATTTTTACCACTGTTCCTAAGTAAGAAAGCTTCTTTATAATCTTGGGAGTAAATTTTTATTGAAATTCTTAAGCTTTTTTATCCTTAATTATGTCAGATATAATGAGTCTGTGGCTTGAATTAGAGATATTTTTAAAAAAAGACCAAATATGGATGAAAATTTGTGTTTGCTTATTCATTAAACCATGTATATGTTATTATAGTGAAAGTGAAAGCCATTCAGTCCTGTCCAACTCTTTGCAACCCCATAGATTGTAGCCCGCCAGGCTCCTCTGTCCCTGGAATTCTCTAGGCAAGAATACTGGAGTGGATAGCTGTTCCTGTCTCCGGGGATGTTATTGCACCATACGCTTTTATTAATCTCTGCATCTAAAGGCTCCATTACCCAAGTTATTTTCCTATATTTTGAAATTCAAAAAGAAGAACATTTCATGAAATAACTGCTGTTGAATGCATGGTAGGTTTGAAGAGATAAATCTCTTCCCTTGTTAAAACCTGTTTCCTGAAAGTAGCAAAATCCTTATTTTTTAAATTACTGTTTTACTGTATATTTCCCTTGGTATGTAAGACGATTATTTTTCTGAGTTTTGCATTACAATCAGGAACTTTGTCTTTCATAGATCATGTTCCTGATTAATTCTGCAGTAATGCGTCATTTACAATATGCAGTATGGCTTAGCTAAACCAGTATTTAAAATAGAGAGATGAGAAGGCAGCCATTTAAAAGCAGTGTTTGGTCTGGAAATCTGTCCTGAGCACCTTGGCTTTTAGTGGGTCCTCCTCTTCTGTTTCCTTTGCTCCCTGAAGTAACATTTTTTGCTAATGGATTTAGGGCGTGTATTCCCACCTGCAGAAAGAATTCATTTCATTTTACGTTTTCTCTTTTGTGTTTTCTAACCTCTTTTTTTCCCTTTGAATAATACTTGCCATAAACATATTCTTTGCTTACCTTCTCACTCCATGTTGGTATTTCTTAATCCTTTGTTTTTTTTAACCTTCTCTTTTTAGTCTTTATAAATCCTTTCATTCTTTGGATCTCACTCACTAAACAAATGTAGACAATTTTGTTTTCTCTGCCTGGTGGAATATTAAAGAACTGTGCTAACTCCAGACAACCGCATAGGATTTCTCCATTTTGTTTTTTTTTTTTAGCATTTTAAACACACCACCATTTAAATGAGGATGTGGTGTGAGCTGTCTATTTGTAAAGGGCTCACTTTAGGATTTTTGGAAAGTAGTCTTCCAGTAGTCAGTCAGGGTGTAAACTGTGTTAGTTCAGTTCAGTCGCTCAGTCGTGTCTGACTCTTTGCGACCCCATGAACCTAAGGTTCCATGACATTTCCAGCGCAAAGATTATGTGTATCTTAAAGAGGCTGACTGCATCATGAGTAAAATAAGATAAAATTTAGATGAGATGAATTAGGAGAAACGCCAATTTAATAAAAATCGTGTTTTTTTAATTGCAAAAATATTCAGGTAAAGTATAGTGATACTCTCAGTGTAAGTTATATAATAATGTCATCTTTAAATATAAGATAGCATGGTTTTGAAAAACTTGTTTGTCAGAAAGAAATGGAATAGGTATGATAATAAGTTATAATTATTCTGTAGATACCAGTAAAATACATTAATTTATTTTAAACTTTAATGAATAGTGTAAGTAATTGACAGTCTAAAAAGCAGCTTCATAAAAAATATGTATCCAAGGATTGGGAGTGAATCATCCATTTCCTCACAAAGAGAATTTGCATGTATTTTTTATGCTAGTTAGAATATCCTATTTCAGAATTATTTTTAAGGGTTTTTTTTTTTTTTTAACTTGAGTTAACCTTGTAGGCCCTTACTAGTTCTTCCCAGTTACTAGAGATGAAAACAGATGAATATTTAAAGACTCTAATACTAATATTAAGAGTTCATTTATCAACCTAGATGTGGTATCTTTTAGAACTCTAGTTAATAGACTGGAATGAAAGTAAACCATCAGTGCATTTGGGGAAGGGAAAAAAGCTTTACTATATAGTTAGATTTATTTTTAAAATAGAGTGAAAGACCTGTAATCAAATAAGGTCATAGTTATAACTGAGTCTGTAATTGGAAATTCATATCATTTTTGGTACTCAGGAATGAATCCACCAAATACTTAGATTTGTGTACTGTATTCAAGACACTGAGTAATCTCTGAAATCTGGAGATCCATAGCAGTAATGTAATCACACTCAGAGTTTGTTTAGTTGGAAAGATACATGCAAAGATAAAAAAACAGCATATGGCAGAATGTGGTACGTACTAAATAAGTTCTAAGAGGAAGGAAAGACCAAGACCAATTATATATTTTTTATTATTTAAATTAGGAAAGCTAGTTAATTAGTAGGATAACATGTCAGTGATGCTACTGATAGCCAGTAGTTTAGAAACCTAAATTTCTATCTTTTGCCGCATTGTGAAATTGTTGCTATCTTTTCTGAAATTGGTAGTTTTGATATATAATTGGTATTATAGAAAAGATTAATTTTTTATCAGTTATTAGTTTAAGATGAAATACAACCCTCCAGGAATAGTTTTCCTGGCAATTTGTGCAAAAATAACAGGCTTTTTGGAATTCAAGGGGCATAAACATTTTTTGTCTTGCTTTTGATGTTCAGAAACTTGACATTTATGACTGCATAGATTTTGGCTAATTTTCTTTGTTCTGGAGTTGATTTTCATACATTGCCTAGTACTTTGAAAACCTTTTATATATATGAATATGTTGAAGATGAGTGTATTCTCAATACATTCTAGAATATATCTGACTGCCATAGAGCACCTTTATTTATGATTTTAATTGAAAAAATCGATGGAAAAATTTGCTGAGCATATATATATATATATGTTTATGTATGTGAGTGTATATATACACACACATAAATTTTAATATTTTACCTTCTTAATCTGAAGGGTCATCATACTTGAGCTGAAAAATTTTTCCTTTGTGAAATTTGGTCATTTTGGTTAAATTTAGATGGCTTCCAAGGATAGACTTACTGTTTATGTACGTAAGAAACAAACATTTTAGTATATTAGTTCCCAAGATCACCTCTTGATTTATTTCTATTGTACAAAGATTCTACTCCGAAGACATTATTAAGTGAATACCTTTAAAGTTATGACTTAAAAAGTTAGTGCCAATGAGCATTGACAAGTCTTTGTAGACTTGATCTTTTTGTATGTTGTATACATTCCTGTGCTCTACTTAGAGTATATAGTTTTTATTGGCTCTAAAAGAGGCCTGGAAACATGAATGCTTCAGGCAGTGGTGATTAATAGAACTTTCTGTGGTGGTGGAAATAGTTTATAATCTGCACTGTCCAGTATGGTAAACACTGACTACCAGCTTTGGCCTGCCCTGGTAGCCATGGTAGCCACTATCTATGTTACATATCTCTTGAGCACTTGAAAAATGGTTAGCATGATTGAGGGGTGAACATTTTAGTTACTTTAGTCACATATGGCTACTGTTTTAGACAGTATAGTTCCAGAGTGTGTTCTACTGCCATAAGCACAGCTTTAAGCAATGTATGCAGTATTTTTCTTTTTTATTTCATGGTTACAGTTGGCCCTTAAACAACATGGGTTTGAACTACATGGGTTCAATTACATGTGGGTATTTTCAATAATAAATAGTACAGAATGACATGATCCATCGTTGGTTGAATCTTTGGATGAGGGGCACCATGAGCTATACATGGATTTTCGACTCTGCCGAGATTTGGTGCCCTGTCCCCCATGTTGTTTGAGGCTCAGTTGTACTTCAAATTTAGCTGTCTTCCCAGTCTATAGCAGATTCGTTTGTTGTCTTATAATCAGAGAAAGCACTCCTTTTAATTCAGAGGATTAGAGAGAAGTTGATATTCATGAAAATGATACTGCATAAGGCTGTCGTTAGTAGCATTCTTCTTTTAATTCCTAAAAGGTCTAATAATTTTAATAACAGTGCAGAGTTGCATTGAACATCATGTAGAGGATGATGTATAATTATACTCAAAGTGTTCTCATTAGTTTCATCAGTTTAAATTTGAGTGTTATACTAAGAAAATTTAAGTTCTTAGTGTTTTAAAATAAATATGTAAAAATTAAAAATGAGTTAATATAATAGTTTCTTAGTTTTATCTACTTTTTAGATAATTAAAATTATCAAAATTTTAAAATTTATATAATTTTAATAATTTATAATCATGAAATACTAAATATTTTAAAAGTTTTATAAAATTTTGGAAAGACTATATTCCTTGAACAATTACTGGCTTCTAAATTACTTTTAAGGTTTTCTAAAATGGTGGATTCTTATAATGAAACTTGACTATGAATTGGGAAAGATAAGATCAAAGTTCACTAAGGGAGCATAATTACTGTTAACTGACACCTGTATATAAAGCCTGTGACTTTATTTTAGAAATATGTAGGCTTTTCATAGAAAAAATATTTAATATATTTCTTGTGGCATCTCAGCAGTCATTTTTATTTCACTTGGTTGAATCAAATTTTTTTTTTTTGTAATTCTGGTTTTCTTCACTAGTTTGTGATGTTCTTTTGATTCAGAATTGTTATCTTGGTTGCATTTGATAAAGATTCTTTGGTTTTCAAGTGCCTAGAAATTTTGTTTTATTGTGAATTTCAGATGTCAGAATATTTGAAAAAACAATTCTAGAATAATTGATCAGGATTATAAATAAAAGCGCATATTGAACTTAAAAATAGGTATTATTTATGAGGGACCAGCTATAGCCTATATGTATTTAATGTACTTGTGACTCTTCTTTGTTGCTTTCTTTTTCCTTATACTAGAACTTTGTTGACTTGAGTTGGAAAGATGTTACAGATTGGTTGCTCTGCATATACATTGAATTTTTTTCTGTGTTCATCACCATGAATCAGATTTCGAAAAACCAGAAATTTCAAGCCGGCAGTATAATCTGCATATTTTACAAACTTTGTTGGCTCTTTCCTAGGTTACATTGAAACCTTTTTTTTAAAAATTAGTTTTCTATATTGACTTCTAGCTGTTGTTTTCTCTTTTCTTCCCTGTAATGTCTCCCCAATCCATGTTTTTTCCTAGCCTTCAAGATGGTCAGCAAGGCCAGCAGTCCACAGCCCAGGTCAGAGTCCAGTCCCGCCCCCCCTCCCAGGCTGCAGTGCTCAGTGCTAGTGCCTCCTTGCTGGTGAGAAACGGGAGTGTCCACTTAGAAGCCTCACATGACAGTGCGTCTGCTGTAGGCGGCAGCAGTTTGCACGATGAACTTGGTATGCAGGCCTTCTGTAATCTTGGTGACGTAGAACTTGATATAGCAGATGATGGATAACAATGATTGCAGTTCTTTCCTGAGATAGCTTCATTTTGGAACTATGCATAAGAGTACTTGTTACAGGATTTGCCCTGTGATTAAGGAAAATTTGACTTTTGCTTTTACCTTTCCTGTTTCTCTCAATTCATACTCTTCATTTTCTTCTGAGCATGTCTGTTATTAATAAGTAAAGTATCAATAAATGTTCACACTTTACTGTCCTCTTGTAATGATTTGGGCACTTTTGCTGTTTCTTGGTGTTTGTACCATGTGGTGAAATGTTGAGTTTTTAAAAATTATTTTGATTGAACCTTCATTTCTCTGAATTCTATGCTTCAGGGAGGGCAAAAATACTTCCTAATGGCCTATTACTATATAATCTTTCTTTTAGGTATTCTGTATTTTACTTCAGTGTCTGTCACCTGAAGTAGGACTTAATCTAATTCTAAATGCAGTACCTTGGGAACATCATGACTCTATATTCAAATCAAAGAACTTTATAAATTTTTTTTCTTTTTTCCTGTTAATACATCTATAAATAGAGTATATAAGTTATTAAACAGTTAAATCTCAGAGAGGTGGTAGAGTTTTAAGCCTCAGTAATGTGTTAGACAAACAGTATTTTATACTAGTTTGTTTTCTATTTCTCTCTCCAGTTCAGCTTTCTTGTGCTCAAAATGCAGATTAGTAGCAAGAAGATCTTGTAGAAGAAAATCTTGTTATTCACAAATATACATTTCAAAGTATTTTATTTGCTTACTGTGATTTTGTTTCTCCATGTTATAACTGTCTTTCGTTTATAAAGAAGGTAATCTAGCTGATGCTTTGACTAGAAGGATATAACTGGTAGAGGGTGCCCAAATTAGGTATAAAAGATTTCATATGTTGTTTATTGACTCTCTTTCTGTTTTGTAAAAACTGTTACAGAGAAAATTAGTAAGTATTAGATATGCATATTGATGAAAATCATCACCTTTAGCAAATTTTATAGAAAGTTGAAAATGATATCTGTTTAGAACCTATCTATTTAGAACATTAGAACCTATGGTGATTTCTAAATAAAATGAGAAGAAAATAAGACATTTTAATTTTAGAGTGCTTATGCTTTAGAGTTTGTAATTTGAAGAGGGTAGGAAGTCTGTTTGAGAGAGTAAGGTAGACTTCAGTTTAGTTAACTGCTTTGACTTAGTTGCAAATATATTGAGTAAATAGTATCTTTTTATTGACATTTCTCTTGGGTTAACTCAAAATTCCTATGTTTGGAGGCCTTGTCGATTTGTACCTGTACAATTACAGTTTCTATCACCACTGTCCGTTGGCCATTTGGTAGTAGATTAACTAAGCTTAGATTTGATTTATTCTGGGTTTTTAAACTTTTGTCAAGAAAAGAATAAATTGAACTAGTAGGTGATTTTCCTCTGTAAAAATGGTTAATTTGTTCAAAACCTGCTAAGCAAGAAATCATACTCATAGATGATTGAGAATATGTACATATCAATTTAGCATCTACTGGTGAATATTCAGGACATTCACGTAAGATTTGGATTCTATCTTTTGTTTTAACTGCTTTCTGATAGTTCTTGGCTTCTCTTGTAGTTGAGTATTGTCAAATTGAATACTTTGTAATAATTAGTACAAAATACACAGTCAGAGGACAGTGTATATCCATTTGTTTCATAGCACGTAAGGTTGACTAAGAAAAGATTCTAAAAATGAACTTGCAGCTGAAGTTGAAGGAACTGACAGAGATGCTGATTTTTATAATGTATTCCACCAGAATATTTTTCTTGCATAGTTTAATCTTCAACGTGATTTTAATTAACAGTAAAATAATTTTATGTGAGTGAATTGGGATACTGTATACTCAGATATGTTAAAGTTAGCCATGTTGTTCCCTGAAAGTATGGAATACTTACAAAGAATTGCTCCCTTCCAAACCTAGCTTCTTCAACTGAAAAATTTAAATGTATAATTTTTACATGTTAAAATTTTTATATATGCATAATATATTTATGTAACTCACATACATACTGAAACATACATATATACACTCATATATGTTTATATATATGTTTGAGTACATATAAATGTTTGTATGTGTATTCATGTATATGTTGTAATTCTGTGTTTACTTTTTAAAGTGAGGTATATTTGCCTTTTTCAATTAAAGGAAACTTGCAGTCAGGCATTGTTTAATTCCAAGCCTAGGTATCCTTAACTGTGTTTTTGACATTTTTACTCTGTGGTGTCATAATAATTGACAACATGCATTTCCTCTACTAAACCCTGAGAATCCTTATTTTTCGGTTGCATTTTAACTAGCATTTCAAGACTATCAGGTAGCACTGGATATGGGAGAAAAGTTCATCGAAGATGGCATTATATTATTAGTTACTTATTCAGCAGAGGAAAATACATTTTCATCATCCATATTCAACAGGCATAATTGTTCATCATAATTAATTTTTAAAACTGAATCTTAAGTGTATAATTTAGAACCTGGTCTGAATAATTTAATGGTTTCCTTTCTTATTTACAGACTGAATTTCCATGCAAACTTTGTTAATTATATGAATGATGGATAAGTTTTAAAGTTATAATCTTTGAAAATTACTATCAAAGAGTTTCTCAAATCTTTCAATGTAACATATTGTCCTTTTTTAAAAAACAAAACAAAACAAAAAAACAATGCATCCTAAAGGTTAATTTTCTTTTTATGAGCCTTTTGTTGAATTTAACTTATTTGTGGTTGACTTCATACTAAAGTTTGAAACTGCAGTTTTACTAAATAAAACAAGCTTTTGCATATTACCCAGGTAAGAAGAGACTCAGTTTTTATGTTAATCCTGGCTTCCACTTGTAACATAGGACTGATAAATTGATACAGTGATGAAACAGGTTTTTCTCTTTGATAAACTCTTAATATATATAACATAGCATCTCAGAAGAATTGTTGTAGATAGGATCAGGTAAAATAGGAAAATTTATGTCTTTTTTGTGTGTATTTGAAATTAGTAGTGATGAGTATTGAAAAGTATATACAAAATTATTTTCATGTGAAAAATAAAAATGCTGTTCTAGGCAAGAAATGAGGACAACAGAGTTTTATGTTTACTAAGACATAAGTATATAGATATCATAGGTAGTGTTCCTCTGAATTTTTAAGACTTTCTTAATTTCCTTAATGTATTAGAGATTTAGAGAGTAAGAATTGATTTTTCTAAGGATTTCTTTTGTGTCATTACTGTACAACTATTTACAAAGAAGGTATTCTTGAGATAATTCTCTTTACTCCAGAACTTATTATTTTGAAATTGTGGTCAGCTCTAGAAAAAGACTTTTCTAGAAAAAGAAGAAAACAGTAAAAGTCCTTCATTTTCTCTGGAAGGAAAAAGTGTTAAGAATTTAAGGGTATACATTCTGTTTATACTTCTTGGTATAAGAATGGGGATAGCATGTCCTAATACAAGTTACTGGAAAATAAAATGAAGATGATTAAGTCATCTGTAATCTTATCTCTCAACTTAGTGACTAAACAGCAATAGTCCTATCACTCAAAGAGAGTCACTGTTAATTAACATTTTATATTTTTTTCCTTTCTTTTTCAATACATACATGTACATGCTTTTCTAACAAAGAACTGGGATGATGATGTATGATTTTTATGACACTGTATGAGTTTTGCTTTTTTATTTTAGCACATTTAAACATTTATTCATGCTATTGTTTTTTAACTTATTTTTAAGTGACTACCTAATATTTTATCACTGGAAACTACATGAAAGGTAGTATAGAATAGTGGACTCTAGAGTCAAACTTCCTGGCTTCAAATTCAAGCTCTGCCACTTTTAGCTGTAGCTGTGTGATCTTGGGCAAGTTATTTTCTCTCCCTGTGCCTCAGTTTCCTCATGTATCAAAAAGGGGGTAGTAATATACTTCATAGGTTTTTGGTAAGGATTATAGCTATTAAAGTATGCAAAGCAATTAAAACAGTGCCTACTAATAAGTTAATTACATAAATAATCATTGCTATTATTAGCATTATTTATTACAATAGTTGACTAACCCCACTGTTAGTCTTCAGGGTGATTCCTGATATTTTCTATTGTAATAAACCCTCTTGTGAATATCCTTCACACAGACTTTTCTGTGCAGCCATGATTATTTCCTTAAGATAAATACAGTGAAATGGAATCATCTATCAAGGGGAAAAAACATTATTGAGACTTTGATGTATACTCTTAATTGCTTTATGGAAAGCTTGTACTAGTTTACTCTTTATCTGCAGGGTTTGAAAGTGTCTTTTTTATCCCAAGTATTAAAAATAAACCTAGATAAATTTTATTTCATCTACCCTAATCTTCATTTCCTGGAAATGCTCAGAAGTTTATCGTTGTTACTGTGAAAAGACTGGCATATTATTTTTAAAAGTTCCAGATGCATGAACTACTCTAGAAACTGGTTGAGATAGCTGATTTGTCCCTTACCAGTCTGTGTTGTAAAGAATTCACTGAAACAATAGATTAACTGCTTTCTAACATTAAGATTCTATATTGAAGTTGATTAATATGTGTTACATCAGTTAGAATGTATGTAGAGTCTTTAATTGAAAGACCTGTCCTCCCCTATCAAGTGACTGAAATTAGAGAGAAGTTTACATTTTTCTCATAATAGTCTTTTGGGACCTGTCCCTAGAGGTGGGTTGGTTCTTTTTATCTTCCACATACAACTTTCCTGCCTGGTCCATAATGACTGCTCCAATTGTTGACATTTCCACCCAAACAGGAGGGCGGTGAGGAGGGATGCTAAAATAAAATGTCAAGGATAGCTAGACTTTATCTTTCAGATTGTGACTTGGGAAATGTGCCTGTCACTTTCTTCTAGCTGCAAGAGAGGCTGGGAGAGGTCTCTAAGTACATAGACATAGTGGTGGTGGTGCTCAGTTGCTCAGTCGTGTCTGACTCTTGCAACCCCGTAGACCCCGCCAGGCTCTTCTGTCCGTGAGATCCAGGCAAGAATACTGGAGCAGTTTGCCATGCCCTCCACCAGACATTCTTCTTGACCCAGGGATCGAATCCATGTCTCCTGCATTGGCAGGTGGAATCTTTGCCACTGTGCCACCTGGGAAGCCTACACAGACATTAGACTCAGCTGAAATTCAGTGAGGGGAAAGTCCTGTTTTTAAAAGGGGTGAGGACAAGATGAATACTGGAGGTCAGTCATTCATCTTTGCCACGAGACAGAAGAAAGAAAGATAGCGCTAATCGAGTCTGACTCTCAGATCTCATAAATTGTAGCCTGCCAGGCTCCACAATGAGACAAAAAGCACTTCAAATCAATAAAATAAAGATCCATGACCTATTAGAAAAGTTCAGCGTTACAAGTGGCTTGCAGTTACTGGCAAACAGTTCAACTTTGCTCATAATTTTTAAAATTGCAAATTAAAAATAGGATTAAGATACTTTTCATCTACTGAATGTATAGTGATGTCCTTTGTTGGAAAGGTCTGAAGATGTAGACAACTAAAAGATTGAACATTTTTGGAGGACAGTTTAGAACAGTAGACCAAAAATGCCTATATATTTTAATCTACAGGTTTCGCAAACATGCAGATGTATATGTACATGGATATTTATCATAGCATTGGTTGTACTTTTGAGAAACTTGAAACAGTCTAAATGTTTGTTACTAGAGAACCCCTCCTGTATTATTCTATTCATGAACATAGCTATAATATTCAGAACTTGATGTGTATGTGTTATCGATATGAAAAATTAAGCTATTTAGTAAGCAAATGTAGATAAAAATTGTTCAGAAGAACACAGAATCTGCTCTTGGCAATGGCTTTTTCTGGGGGATGAGAACTTTCTTCATTTTATATACTGCTTTCAATCTTTTGATGTGTCATATTTTTCAAATGAAACACCAAAACAAAGCAACAAATGTCACTCACTGTCCAAAACCTTGATTAGTTACTTGTGGGAGTTTCACTGACTACATGCTGTCTCATGCTTATCTATCTACTTTGTCTTTTACTTGGTCCATCTTTTTTTTTCTTCTTTGTTTTTAAATCAACTTTATTGACATAAAATTTAGGCATGATAAACTGTATCCCTTCAACATGTACAATTTGTGAGTTTTAACAGATGTGCACACCTGTGAAATCAAGATAGAGAACGTTTTCACCATCTTCAAAAGATTGTGCCCCCGTTGCTATCCCTGCCTCCTGGGCTCCTGGCCACAGGCATCCACTCCGTGCTTTGTATCATTGTTTCCCCTCTCCTAGAAGTTCCCCTCTCCTAGAAGTTCGTATAAATGCACTCATGTTTTATGTGGCCTTTTGTGTTTAATTTTGCACTTAGCATGATGCTTCAGAGATTCATTGTATTGTTGCACGTGTTAGCAGTTTGTTGCTTGTTGATGAATATTCCTGCTGTGAGCTTCCTGTATACTGTGTATTCATTCATCTGTCAATGGACAAGTTTATGTTGTATCCAGGTATTGGCTGTTGTGGATAAAATGTCTAAAATGTTTTCAGAAGTAATTGTATATTCCCACTGGCATGTATGAGAATTTCAGTTGTTCCCATTCTTGCTGACATTTGTTATTGTTGGCTTTTTAAGTGTTAGTCCTAATGGGTGTGTAATGGTATCTTATTGTGGTTTAAATCTGTGTGTCTCTTATGACTAAGGGTGATGAGGATCCTTTGATGGGTTTATTAGTTATGATTATATCTTCTTCTGTGAAGTGTGTCCAAATCTTTTCCTCACTTTCAAAATTGAGCTGTTTGTCTTATTATTGACGTGTAACAGTTCTTCTGATATTTTAGATACCACTAAGTCATCAGATGGAAGTTACAAATATCTTCTCCCCAGTCTGTGACTTTTTCGTTTATCTGAATCACTTGTAATGTCATCAGTGTCATTGTTACAGATTATTCTATCAAACTAAGGAGGACTTGTCCCTTCAAAAGAAATGTGAGATGATGAAATTTTATTAGAATATGAACTTGTATATTCACTTCGGGACAGTTCACCTGATCTGGGGATTCCACATAATGAATTACAACACTACTTAACACAGTGTTTTGTTAAATCAGAGCTAGAAAACAGTGACCATGGCAGTAAAATATACCAGGATGTAAATCTCTTTCACTGTTACCAAGCAGTAGTTATCTTTCCTTGTGTGTGGGGGTTGTGCGTGTGTGTGTGCATGCATGCACATGCAGTCACTCAAAAGCTGTCTTCTAAACTAAGTTCTTTTTCCTTTAAAATAGCTTCTTTTTCCTTCCCTTTTTCTTATTCTTCTCCTGCTTTAAAAACCTAGCACAGTGTGGCACATTCTAGGAAGAAGCACTGGTTCTCAGTATGAAAACTTTAAATTAAGAGGAGCATAGTGACTTGATTTCCATTTAGAACAGGCGTTAAAGAGGTTTTATAAGACTAAGGCTCTTGGTCTAGGACAGAGATTAGCAAACTATGGCCTAGAGGCTAAAATCTAGCTTGATGCTTGTTTCTGTAAGTAAAGTAAATGAATATGTTACATGTTTTATGTGGCTGCTTTCACACTACAGTGGCAGACTGGAACTGTTGCATCAGTGACCATCTGGCCCACAGAGCCTAAAATATTTACTCTGTGGCCCCTTACAGAAAAACTTCACTGACCTCTTGTCTAGGGAGAAATAGGTCCATGAACTTGTAGGCAGCAGTAAAATGAGTCATTTCTGTCCAGGGGAAAACTCATGTTTCCTCAGAGACTCCACTGAGGCACCACTCATGATGATAAGGGAGAATGCTATCCAAGAAATTGGAACTTGTCAAGACCTCTCTTAAAAGTGTAATATATTCATTGAAATAGCATTGTGAGCACAATACTCACCACCATCAGAAAAAGGCACTTTTTATAGTGTACTCAAGTGAGTCGTATAGATTTATGTATTCTCCCCATTGCCTTTCTTTTTCCTTGTGAGAGTCCTATTTTATTATATCTATGTACAGAAATTCAAAAATAGACCTCTAGTTTTCTTGCCATATCTTTTTTTTAATTGCAAGATATTTGCTTTACAACAGTGTGCAGGTTTCTGCCATACATCAACATGAATCAGCCAGAGATACACATATGTCCTCTGCCTCTCGAACCTCCCATCTCCCACCCCACTTCACGCCTGTGTGTCCCCCACCGCCTTCTAAAGGCACTTTGTAAAGCCCTCTCCTTTCTATCTGTCTCTGTTTGTTCTTGTAGCCAGCCCCTCCGTGCCCCAAGAGTAATGCTGGAGAAGTGAGACGTCAAGCAGTATATCAGGGTTAGGCTTGGAGAACCCAGAATGAGTGGGAATGGGGAGGTGATCTACAGAGGGAAATTATCCAAGAAATGTAAGAGGCCTTTGTTGTTGGTACTTGGAGGATTGGAAAAGCCCTACGGATGATTTGCCCTTCTAGTAGCCACCT
The DNA here is from genome assembly GCF_019320065.1 of Cervus canadensis. Lineage (NCBI taxonomy): Eukaryota > Metazoa > Chordata > Mammalia > Artiodactyla > Cervidae > Cervus > Cervus canadensis. The sequence continues at coordinate 77,317,829 of NC_057391.1, forward strand.
CTTTCTAAGATAAATGAGAATGACATTAAGAAAGCAATAAGGGTTTCTCGTGATCTTTATTCACTGAACTTTGTATATGTGGTGAGTATTTTTATTGATAGGACTAATTAGAGAATCTCATTAATTTCTTTGTCTTTTATCTGTGTTTTTCCAGTGTTTACTTTAAATCTGTCTGCTGTATCATTTGTGGCTTCAGGGAAATGCTTCAAGGGTCCTTGTCCTTTAAATCAGTGTTCAGTTTTACTTACCTTCTTGTTCATCACTTATTTATTGACCTGTGGTTACTTGAAATTCTCCTACCTAAAAAAAAAAAACCAGAGTTTTGTGTAATTAAATTGAATTTTTGTAGATAATCACAGTCATTATTGAATATTTGAGACATAAATACCAGGTACCTTAACTTTTCTTTGTCTTAGAGACACTGTATCATGACCAATCTCATTATTAAGTCTGGAATTTCAGACTCCAGTCTTGTGAGAAATTGCTTTTCTTTTAATATCATCAGATAGCCAAACTATTAGATATAATTAATTATGACCTAGGAGTTGAATTATGATGAGATAACTTAGTGTATAATCATAATATTTGTGAAGAGGACTTATTTCATTAATGTTCTACTTTCTTCCTAATTTATATTCATTAGAAATAATATTTAAATAGGATTATTAATAGGTGCACATTTACTTGTTAAGACAGGTTAACTGTGATTATAGTCTTAATCTCAAATGAGATATATATAAAATTGTTATGTTTGCTAAGAAGATTTGTGCAAATTTAACAGATTCTTAATTTATATAAACCAACAGAAAAATGTACTTATTTCTATTTTGGTTGTTTTCAAAGATGTTTTTAGTAAATTATTAATATATTAAAATGTTATGTTTTTCACAGAAACCCTAAGCTAAACATTTTTTAATGTAGTATTTTTTTTCTGATTTATCTTATGAATAACATTTGTTACTTCTGAAGTGCTATCAGTTGCCAGGCCCAGAGATATAAGAGAGACATAGAATCTGTTCTTTTGGTGGAGTTAAGTTGGAAATACACCAGGAAGCCTTAATACAAAGTTAAGTTAGTTCTGACATATACCATGTATGTTTTTATGAACCTGAACATGTTTATAGTTAGTAGGTAGACAGAAGCGTCTTTAAAAAAAAAAAACTGTTGAAGATATGCATGTTTGTTGAAGTTATAGCTGCCCTTTTCTTAGACATGTTTTATGCCTTGTTGAAATTTTTATTTTTTTTTGAAATTTTTAAATTTTATTACTTGTTAGTCACTAGTTTGTATGTATTCAGAGTTGTAGATTTATATAGTAATAGAATGACACATTTTTTCCAGCTTTCTATCTAAAATACTTTTGAGGAGGAATCTTTTATTTTTATTTAAAATACATTTATTTCTATGTTTCATACTAGACATTTATAAATAAAGGACAACATAGTTGTGTTAATGCCTTAATCATCATTTACTATTTCACTTGAAATTACAAAGAGTAATATTCTAGTTAACTTCAGGTGCATACAAATATTATTTTTAATAGCCCAGGAATAGGACTTATATTACTAAAAATCCCATGGAATGCTTAAATGCTCAGAATATACTCCAATAATTTAAATTTTATTGAATATAGAACTAATTTACTTGGAAAATATACACAAATTATGTGATATAAACACAAATATTTATGCATTCCATTCTTACTGAATTTCACCCTCCCAGCTCTGTTAATGTGTGATTTAATCATTTAATATGACTTTATAATTCTTCTACACTTGCATGCAATCTGTGGTTTTGATCAGGTGTTTCTTTTATTCTGCTAATGTAAGTTAATTGTTGTAGCACAGCTAGTCTCTGATTATCCATGCTAAGTGAGAAAAGAGTACAGAATAAAAAATTACAATTTAAAAATTAAAAAAATCTCAGCCAAAGCAGTTAACTTTTTTGTTTACTAGCAAATTAGCAATTTCTGCAAACACCACCACACACCCCCCCGCCCAATCACTTCGAAAAAATGATATCCTTTCATTTTAATTTCTTATTCTGGTTTCTGTTAGAAGTGCCAAGAATGAATAACTCATTCTAAGGTAGAAAGTGAAGTTTTGGATAACCTACATGCTGAGTAATCCTCCTTTGAAATACAACAAATGAGTTAAGGATTTCATAGAGTTTTTTTCCTAATTTATCTCAGGAGTATTCTGACCCCCCTCCCAAAAAACAGCTACTACAGAAAAGACCATATTATAAAATAATTTCATATTCTGTCTATGACCTATAAGTACTCAAATAATCCTATTTAATTAAGTAGTTTTTCTGATTCTACTCATTTTTGAATCAAGTAATTGTTGAAATGTTCTGCAAACCCTTGGTTATATTATTAGTATATTAGAGGGAATTTTATTGTCATTTTTCAAGGATTTCACTTAAATAAAAATTCTTATTGTATCCTGTTCTTATTATAGTCATGGAAGACAAATCTTTTAGCCTTGCCATCAAGTTGAAATTGCCCTTTAGATTTCTCATGTTTATAACCCCAATAATCCTAGCTAGTAAAACAAAAACTTCATAAATATTCAAAAGGCAGCCTGGACCAGATCCAAACAGCTTCAGTTATATACCGCATTGTCCTGCTAGATATTTGTATTTTTTGTTTATGTTCCCTACCCACCATTTGATATGGCTATCATAGACCTTCAAAGTATAGAATGAATTTTAGTATTTAGATTTATAAAATTCCATTATCAGAAGTCATTTTATCTTACATAGTTCATCTCTTAAAAAAAAAAAATTTTTTTTTAACCCATGTTCTTCTGTAACCAGTAAAGTTTCTAAATCTTTTATTCGAGTTTTGTAGATAGTTGGCCACAGCAAATTGTGTTCCTAAATTTCTTCGTAAAGTTCTTGTAGAATCATACAACTAGTAATGTTCATTAAATACTATAGTTTAATTATCGCCAACACTGTTATACATCATTCATTGAACTTCCTTAGATCCATTCTGACACTTACCATTTCTTCTTAAAAGTAACAGAAAACCAAAAAACTCTGAAGGTAATCACACAAATTTGTTATCTTGCGGTTTGAGCTATGTTAAAACTTACAAGCAGCCCTTCCAAATGGCCACTTACCACTTGTAAGTAGTGGTCAGATGACCTTAAAACAACATTAAATTTGTATATGTTGTAACTTGAATTGAAAATATTCTGGGAGGAGAAAAGAGAAGACTGCTATTGTAAAGCTGACTTAAATCACTTTTAATACCTGATTATGTATGTTGACATTTTGTCCACTGTTTAGCATTCCCTTTTGATTTATGTCATGCTGAATTACATGTAGATCATTGTTTTTTAAATATTTTGAAAAAAGGAAGTTACAGTTTATTTTCTTAAACTCTAACAAGTTTAACATTAGTGTTTCAAGAAGGAAAATTTCTGAGTATTCTAATGGCTTTTTTAAAAAAATGATTTATTTGCTAGGTAAGTTCTCTTCTACGCTTTATGAGACTGGTGGCTGTGATATGTCACTTGTGAATTTTGAACCAGCAGCAAGAAGAGCGTCCAATATCTGGTATGTGTGAAGTCGTATTAGGGGAGTTTATGTACTTGCATAAGTTTGCCATTTTTAAAGTTTGTAAACTTTGAGATAGAAGAGCTATTTGTTTATATTGGCGTAAATAAATTCTCATTATGCATTGGTTGCCAAAAAGTAGAACTTTTTACTGTGGAAAAAAAGAAAGCCATTATTAAAAGCTATTACGTGTTTTTTGTTTTTGTTTGCTATTATATGTTTTTAAAAATGAAGTAAAAATTTCCTGTAGATCTTACTGTGAGATAGTGGTTTCCCACAATTTGAAATTTAACTCTCTATATATTGCATGATGGAAAAAACTTATTAGAAAAACATTTACGCAACTATGTTCAAACCGATCAATTCTCTTTTTTGGTGTAATTTCAGATTTTTATTTCTGTGTGAGGATTTCAGTCAGGTGTCTTTTTAAATGATCGTCTTTCATTTCATTTTAAAACATGTTTACCAGTTATAAGGAGGAGGAATTTCTTAAAATATAAGTCATGTGTTGCATTTAATTTCTTTTCTCTCCTTCCCTCAGGAAGAAATTATGTAAGATAACAGAAGTTTGGAGGAAAGCAAATAAGAAATAGAGATCTTGATCATATAACACAGTTATAATTTAGAAAGTGTTAAAATTTTTCTGAAACTTTTACTAATTAGTTCAAATTGCTGTATTGAAATTCACTGTTGGTTGGTTAGCTCACTTTTTTTTTTTTCCCCACAAGGGTCATTTGATTTTTATTTTAGGACTCCTGTTTAATAATGGGACACTTATTTAAATGTTACACATCTATGGACAGTTCACTTGGTTTTTTCAGTTTTGAGGGGCTATTTAAAGCAATAAGATCTTGTGGTCACTTAGCATGCTAAAAACATTGAACATTTAAAAAACTGTACTCTTTAAGCTCTTTTAGTACTGTTTCAGAGTTTACACCCTCAGATTGAATTGGAATGTGTAGATGATTTTGTAACTGTGGAAGCAATAGGAGGATGGAGCAATGAGAACAGTTATGTTTAACATAATTCAAGATAAGAACCATTCCTTACACCGTAATGTGTTAAGGTCTCAAGTTTTGAAATCTAAACTTGAGTGAACTGTAGAAACTGAATTGTCATGTTCTAGACTATCATATAGATTAAATTTATTGTGGCTCCTGACTATATGTTAATTGCGTTCTTAAACAATTTTCACAAGAACCTTAAGATCAGTTCAGTCGCTCAGTCATGTTCGACTCTTTGTGAACCCGTGGACTTCTGCACACCAGATTTCCCTGTCCATCACCAACTCCTGGAGTTTACTCAAACTCATGTCCATTGACTTGGTGATACCATCTAACTAATCTCATCCTCTGTCGACCCCTTCTCCCGCCTTCAATCTTTCCTGGCATCAGGGTCTTTTCAAATGAGTCAGTTCTTCACATCAGGTGGCCAAAGTATTGGAGTTTCAGCTTCAGCATCAGTGCTGACAATGAATATTCAGGACTGATTTCCTTTAGGATTGATTGGTTGGATCTCCTTGCAGTCCAAGGGACTCTCAAGAGTCTTCTCCAACACCACAGTTCAAAAGCATCAATTCTGTAGCACTCAGCTTTCTTTATAGTCCAACTCTCACATCCATACATGACCACTGGAAAAACCATAGCCTTGACTAGACGGACCTTTGTTGGCAAAGAAATATCTCTGCTTTTTAATATGCTGTCTAGGATGGTCATAACTTTTCTTCCAAGAAACAAGCATCTTTTAATTTCATGGCTGTAGTCACCATCTGCAGTGATTTTGGAGCCCCCAAAAATAAAGTCTGTCACTGTTTCCATTGTTTCCCCATCTATTTGCCACGAAGTAATGGGACCAGATGCCATGATCTTAGTTTTCTGAATGTTGAGCTTTAAGCCAACGTTTTCACTCTCCTCTTTCACTTTCATCAAGAGGCTCTTTAGTTCTTCACTTTTTGCTATGAAGATGGTGTCATCTGCATATCTGAGGTTATTGATATTTCTCCCAGCAATCTTGATTCCAGTCCAGCATTTTTCATAATGTACTCTGCATATAAGTTGAATAAGCAAGGTGACAATATACAACCTTGATATACTCCTTTCCCGATTTGGAACCAGTCTGTTGTTCCATGTTCAGTTCTAACTGTTGCTTCTTGACCTGCATACAGATTTCTCAGGAGGCAGGTAAAGTGGTCTGGTATTCCCATCTCTTGAAGAATTTTCCACAGTTTGTTGTGATCCACAGTCAAAGACTTTGGCGTAGTCAATAAAGCAGAAATAGATGTTTTTCTGGAACTCTCTTGCTTTTTCGATGATCCAATGGATGTTGGCAATTTGATCTCTGGTTCCTCTGCCTTTTCTAAATCCATTTTGAACATCTGGAAGTTCATGGTTCACGTACTGTTGAAGCCTGGCGTGGAGAATTTTGAGCATTACTTTGCTAGCCTGTGAGATGACTGCAATTGTGCGGTAGTTTGAGCATTCTTTGGCGTTGCCTTTCTTAGGGATTGGAATGGAAACTGACCTTTTCCAGTCCTGTGGCCACTGCTGAGTTTTCCAAATTTGCTGGCATATTGAGTGCAGCACGTTCACAGCATCATTTAGGATTTGAGATAGCTCTACTGGAATTCCATCACCTCTACTAGCTTTGTTTGTGGTGATGCTTCCTAAGGGCCACTTGACTTCACATTCCAGGATGTCTGGCTCTAGGTGAGTGAGTATCTGGGTCATGAAGATCTTTTTTTGTGTAGTTGTTCTGTGTGTTCTTGCCACCTCTTCTTAATATTTTCTGCTTCTGTTAGGGCCATACCATTTCTGTCCTTTATTGTGCCCACCTTTGCATGGAATGTTCCCTTGGTATCTCTAATTTTCTTGAAGAGATCTCTAGACTTTCCCATTCTGTTGTTTTCCTCTATTTCTTTGCACTGATCACTGAGGAAGCCTTTCTTATCTCTCCTTGCTGTTCTTTGGCACTCTGCATTCAAATGGTATATCTTTCCTTTTCTCCTTTGCCTTTAGCTTCTCTTCTATTCACAGTTATTTGTAAGGCCTCCTCAGACAAACGTTTTGCCTTTTTACATTGCTTTTCCTTGGGGATGGTTTTGATCCCTGCCTCCTGTACAATGTCACGAACCTCCGTCTATAGTTCTTCAGGCACTCTGTCTATCAGATCTAATCCCTTGAGTCTATTTGTCACTTCCAGTGTATAGTCATAAGGGATTTGATTTAGGTCATACCTGAATGGTCTAGTGGTTTTCCCTACTTTGTTCAATTTAAGTCTGAATTTGGCAATAAGGAGTTCATGATCTGAGCCACAGTCAGCTCTTGGTCTTGTTTTTGCTGACTGTATAGAGCTTCTCTGTCTTTGACTGCAAAGAATATAATCAGTCTGATTTTGGTTTTGACCATCTGGTGATGTCCACATGTAGAGTCTTCTCTTGTGTTGTTGGAAGAGTGTGTTTGCTATGACCAGTGCGTTCTCTTGGGGAAACTCTATTAGCCTTTGCCCTGCTTCATTCTGTACTCCAAAGGCCAAGTTTACCTGTTACTCCAGGTGTTTCTTGACTTTGTACTTTTGCATTCCAGTCCCCTATAATGAAAAGGACATCTTTTTTGGGTGTTAGTTCTAGAAGGTCTTGTAGGTCTTCATAGAACCATTCAGCTTCTTCAGCATACTGGTTGGGGCATAGACTTCCATTACTGTGATATCGAATGGTTTGCCTTGAAAGCAAACAGAGATCATTCTGTCATTTTTGAGATTGCATTCAAGTACTGCATTTTGGACTCTTGTTGACTATGGTGGCTACTCCATTTCTTCTAAGGGATTTGCCCACAGTAGTAGATATAATGGTCATCTGAGTTAAATATACCCATTCCAGTCCATTTTGGTTCGCTGATTCCTAAAATGTCATTGTTCAGTCTTGCCATCTCCTATTTGACCACTTCCAATTACTCTGATTCATGGACCTAACATTCCAGTTTTCTAAGCAATATTGCTCTTTATAACATTGGACTTTACTTCCATCACCAGTCACATCCAGAACTGGGTGTTGTTTTTGCTTTGGCTCGGTCTCTTCATTCTTTCTGGAGTTATTTCTCCACTGATCACCAGTAGCATATTGGGCACCTGCCAGCCTGGGGAGTTCATCTTTCAGTGTCCTGTCTTTTTGCCTTTTCATACTGTTCATGGGGTTCTCAAGGCAAGAATACTGAAGTGCTTTGCCATTCCCTTCTCCACTAGGCCATGTTTTGTCAGAACTCTCAGAACCATGACCCTCGCCTAACTCAGTGAAACTATGAGCTGGCTGTGTAGGGCCACCTAACCTTGTGCAGAAGTACTCTTATCCTGTGAGGAAACTGAGGTGTTAAAAGATTAGATAACTGTCCAAGATCTCATTCAGTTGAGGAGGAGGTTTGAATATAGATACTCTGACCCACAGGCTATGTGCCTAATCACAACCCTAGGAAAATTTGACATTGTATTTTGAAGTTTACATGGAAAAGTAAAGACAGTGTAAATATCATATAATTTTTAATGCATTTATTTTTCTTTCTACTACTTGACAAGCTGTTTATTCCCTAAAGTATTTTTTATTTTATTTTAGTGACACGGATTCTCATGTATCCAGTTCTACCTCAGTTCGATTTTATCCACATGATGTGGTAGGTTTTCCTTTATTTTTATAAAATGATATATTTTCAGATTAAGTAGTTATATAAAGCAGAAAGATGATGAGGTTATATAATATTGATTTTGTTGAAAGCTATGGCAAAATCACCTTTGCTGTTCCATAATGGGTCTCGTCTCTTAAGTCCTTTGTTAAGAAATAAATATAAAACACCATAAAGTTGGATTAGCTATATATGAATGAGTAATTACACTTCTGAGGGTTTGTAAAGGTCTTATTTACTCACCAATGTCATAATTTAGGTGTGCCATTTTAAAACTTCACTTTGAATATTATGGTTTTGGTACATAGCTAACTGATTTGGTACTTAACCTAACTGTTGGTTAACTATTAGTTATTTTTAAATCAGTGTGTATGTGTGTGTGTGTCTTTGAGGGGAGAGCTTAGTGACGTTATTGCTCTATTGAAAAAACATATAAGCTACAGTGGGTATATTTTAAAAAGATAACAAAGATAGCACTGCCTTTGTGTGATATATATCAAGATGTATATATTGAGGTTAGAAAAATAAAGTAGATGAAATCCTTTTAAGCAATATATAAGAGATATTTAGATAAATTTAGTGCCAAAGGGATTAATTATAATCTGTTTGCTCAAGTCCTTTGTGTTAAATGGCATAGTAGTATTTTCCACCATTAAATGGTATGAGAGCCTTGAGATAGCACAATTCTGGCTAGTGCTATGCTAGATGTAGTCAACTTTTGATTCTTTCAGAGGAAGGAGAAACTGGTGAACAGGTGAATGGATCAGTTGAAGCTGAAAGAAACGTAATGTGGTAATATCCTGTATAGCCTCAGCTGAACAGTCTGCCAAAACAAAAATAAATGCGTATGGGAGGGATTTGAAAACAGCAGTAATGATGCTAAGAGAGTGTAGGAAGAATTGAGAGTTGAAGGCATTGAATCCAGTGCAGAGGAGCTTACATTTAACATAGTAGTGAGCTTCACAGCTTAATGAGAGAAGAGAAGGGACAGGGAGGGGGACACCACTAATCATTCTCTGTAGGTCATGGAATGGATCCACCAGCTGTACAGCCATAAAATGCTGAAATTTCAAATACTTGCTAATAAAATCTTTCCAAAAGCCCTATCAGTTGATTTGCTTTGTTGTAGTTTTCTTCCTTTGTCACCTTCTGTGGTTTCTAGTGATCATCAAGTATCCACAAGAGTGGACTAGTATAGAGAATTAAGGTGGTTTTGGTAATCTGCAAGCTGACTGGATAGACCTGGAATCATGACTTGATTAAAAATATTTTAAGCCTTTCAGTGCTGATTTTCTTTTAGCTTTCTCTTCCACAGATCCGACTGAACAGACTATTGACCATCGACACAGATTTATTGGAACAACAAGACATTGACCTAAGCCCTGATTTGGCAGCTACTTATGGTCCAACAGAAGAAGCTGCTCAGAAAGTTAAACACTATTATCGCTTTTGGATCCTGCCTCAGCTGTGGATTGGCATTAACTTTGACAGACTCACACTTTTGGCCCTGTTTGATAGGTGAGAATGTAGATTTTACTTTTAAATTGAAACGTATCAAATTACCCATTGAGTAATTGACTTGGTTTCCATGTTGGAAAGTATTTTCTATTTTAGAAATCATTTTTATCATTAAGAATCATGCAACTGTATTTAAAAGCCAGAGAATAGGAGGTGTTAATGGCCATAAGGTTATACATATTACATTGACTCTTACTATAAAAGGTATAAGAGGAAGTTTCTTTCCCTACTTCTTGTCACTAGTCTTAATAGTAAATAGCAGTAGTTAGTTATGAACTTGGTGGCCAGATGCTGCTTCTAGTTGACGTGGAGTAAAAAAGACTGGACTTACTCTTCCACCTGAAACAATGAAAAACAGATGAAATGCATGAACCAGTGGTTTTCAAGACCCTGGAAATAAGACAGGAAGAGACAGTGATTCCTGAGAGATAGGAAGCAAGTTATGTGAGCCCTGCAGTTGCCCAGCTCACTGCCTAAAGAGAGTTCCCAGGTTGTGATCCTGAAGTAGAGTCCAGCAGACTTCCCGAGTTGAGGAGATGGAGCTAAGAGTCCAGGGAGACTGGAGCAGCTTGAGTCTGTGGGACAGAACATCAGAGAGAGGATCACTGCTCAGAGAGAACCTCAGGGATGTGTAGTGGATCCCCTCACTATTTAACAGAGTATTGGTAAGAGAATGTATGAGGAGACTAGATCAGGGGAGAGAATCATGTAAAAGAAATCATGTAAATCATGTAAAAGAATCATGTAAAAGAAATAGAGGCACAGTGCCTGGCACACAGGGCTGGGAATGGTGCCTGTCCTCACCTTCTGGGCTGAAGAAACTCATAATAATTCATATTTTATGGTGCATTATGTAGAGTACTCAGGAAAGTCCTGCCTTAGAAATGGGGAGTAATTAGTCCTAGTATGAGCACTGTTCCAGACCCACCTAGCAAGTTGTAAAAAGTAAGAGCAAGACTTGAAAGGATCCAACTGTTTCCAAGTAGCATAGCAAAGTTCAAGAATATAGAAATTCAGAAATTCTCACCACATAAAAAGTTGAGGTTGACAAGGTCTGGCATCCAGAGAGTACCAAGCATACAAAGAAATGACAAAACGTGATATATAATGAGGGAAATAATGAGTCAGTCAGAACCAGCCTTTACCTGTCATTGATACTAGAATTAGCAAAGACATTAAAAGTTATAACTATACTTTGCATGTTAATAAAAGTTAAGTAGAGACATGGAAGACGCAAAAAAAAAAAAAAAAAGACCTAAATTGAACTTGCAGATGAAAACTAAAATGTCTGAGGTGAAAAATACAGTGGATGAGATTAATGGTAGATTAGACATTACCGAAGAAAATATTAATGCAGTTGAAAGCATGGCAGTAGAAACTATTGAAAGTGAAACAAAAGAAAAAAGAAGAATTCTCTTCCCTCCCTCCCCTCAACAAAAAGAACATACAAAATGAAAGTATGCTCCGAGAGAGAGAAAAAGTTTTGAGGAAGTTAATGGTGGAAAACTTTCCAAATTCGATGAAAACTGTTGAAGAATCTCCTTGAACCTCAAGTACAAGAAACATGAAAAGAACTATAGCAAGGCACATAGTTGTTCAAAACCAGTAATAAAATTTTTAAAACTTAAAGAGGGTAAAGATAGAGTTTGTATAGAGGAACAAGGACAAGACATCAGATTTATTGTTGGACAAAATCCAAATAAGATAATGGAGCAGCATTTTTAAAGTATTGAAGGGAGAAAAAGCTCAACCTGGAATTCTGTAGCCAGCAAAACTGCAAAAGCTGGGATGAAATAAAGATATTTTCAGACTGGAAAAAAGTGGGAAGAATTTTTTTCAAGCAGATCTGCAGTACAATATAGTACCAGATTTCTTTCAGGCAGAGGGATAATAATACCAACTGGAAATATGGGGCTACCCAAGGAAACAAAACATGAATGCAATGTTAACTACATGAATAAATATATAAGATTTTTTCTTACTAATTAAATCTTTTTGAGACATAGTTGGATGTTTAAACAAAAATAATAATGATGTATATTGTGTGATTTATAACATAAGTAAAAGTAAATGTCATGATAATAATAGCATAAAGGCCAGAAAAGGACATTTGAAAGTATACTGCTATAAGGTTATTACACTATATGTGAATTGATATAAGTTTATTTGAGTTAGACTGTCATAAAACGTATACTTTAAACCCTAAAGCAACCACTGAAATAACAAGAGTTATAACTGGTAAGTTAAAAAAATAAAGGAGATAAAATAGACTTATAAAAATTATTCTCTTAATCTAAAATAAGGCAGAAAAAGAGATCAAAAACAGATTGACACAAGATAAATGACAAGGTGATAGTTGGGAAAAGTCAGAAATTGTCAAACTGGAGAAAATAGCAAGGCTCAACTTTTTGCTGCCTATAAGAAATGCACTTTAAATATAAAGGTAGAAAAGATAGATCATCCTAACACTAATCAAATTAAAGTTGGAATAGCTGAATTAATAGCAAAGTAGATTTCAGAGCAAAGAAAATATTCTTTTTACTCCTAGATAAAATGAGGTGGTTGTATAATGATAAAGGGTTAGTTAATCCATAGGATTTAACCATTCTAAATGTTTCTACATCTAAACAGTTCTACAAAGTAAAAGCTGATAGAAATAGGAGAAATGGATAAATTCACAATTATAGTTGAATTCAGCATGAAAGTGAAAGTATCAGTTGCTCAGTCGTGTCTGACTCTGCGATCCCATGAACTGTAGCCTCTGTCTTTGGAATTCTCCAGGCAAGGATATTGGAGTGGGTAACCTTTCCTTTCTCCAGGGGATCTTCCCAAACCAGGGATCGAACCTTGCAGGCAGATTGCCTGCAAGTCTCCCACATTGCAGGCAGATTCTTTACCGTCTAAACCTATATACCTCTCTCAATAATTGATAGAACAAGTGTAGAAAATCAATAAGGATATAGTAAATTTGAACAATACTGTCAACCAACCTAAGTTGATAGGCATGTAGGAAACACTTCGCTCATAACAACAAAATATGTTCTTTTATGCACACACTTGAACTTTTATCAAGATAAACCGTATTCTAGGCCATAGTATAAGGATCAAACGTAGAAGGATTCAAGTTCTATGTAGTGTGTTATCTGACCATAGTGGAGTTAATTATAAGTCAGTAACAAAAGAACCTTGGAAAATTCCTGAATATTTGAAAGCTAAACACCTCTGAATAACTCACAAATCAAAGGAGAAATCAAGAGGTAAATTAGAAAATATTTTTAAACTGAATAAAAATGAAACACAGCCTACCAGAATTTTTATGATGTTGTTAATACAGTACTTGGAAGAATTTATAGCACTAAATAAGAAGAAAAGTCAATTCAGAGCCTTCACCTTCCCTTTAGGAAACTTTAAAAAAGAAGAACACGTCAAACCTAAGTATTCAGAAGATACAAAATTTTAGAGAAAAAGCAGAAGTCACTGAAGACACAGAAGACAGAAAAGTCAAGTAACCAAAACCTCAATTAAATTAATACATTCTAGTCAGGATGATCAGGACCAAAAAAATGTTACAGATTAGGATATGTGAGCTAGGATATCATGATAGGAATGTGAGCTAGGATATCATTATAGATTCTACAAGTAATAAACGGATAATAAAATATTATGAGCAGTTATATGTAAATAAGATAATAAGCAAATTTCTTGAATGATAGAAATTATCAAGTTTCACTCTGAAAGAAATATAATACTTAAGAAACACAATACCTATCAAATAAGTGGGCCTTGTAGTTAAACACCTTCCCATAAAGAAAACTATTCAGGTCTAGAGTGTGTCAAAATAATATCCCAAATCAGTAAAGGATAGGCTTTTCAACAAGTGGTGCTGGAACCACTGGACTTCTCTATGCAAAGGAAAAAAAAAGAAGAACTTGTTTCTTTACCTTGCATCATATTACAAAAATTAACTCAAAATGGATCATAAACCTCAGTGTAAAGTCTAAAATATAAAATTCAGAAAAAAGCAAAACATAGGAGAAAAGACTTGTGACCTTGGGCAAAATTGCTCAGATGTGACATAAAAAACAGGATCAATGAATAAACAGATTGATAAACTGGATTCAGCAAAATTGAAATCTAAAAAAAGCTGAAAGGGGAACACATGTTCAGAGACCAACAGTGTGGCAGCATGTCGTGTAGCAGGGCTACCAGGAATCACTGGGCTCAGCAAATCTGGAATTCCACATCTGCCACACAAGAACAAATGAAGAGATGCCACTGTTCCATTTATTGATTTTGAAAATACTGTTGAACTTGTTTTCATCTGGGAAAACTGTCAAGTGAAATGGTACAGAGATGTTTGTGAATTTTATTTTTTAGGTCAACTGATAATTATAAATAGGGCGTTGACTTAATAAAAACAAATGAAACCATTTTTATGATTATAAATGCAATTTTTTATGAAATATACATACAAAGACTTTAAGGCAGAGGCCAGCCACATTCCTTCCACCCAGAGAACACCATTATACCGATATATGGTGTATCTTCTTAATCAATAGAATAATATTGATAGGACATAAAACTGCTTTTTTTGTATAGCGATGTACTGAGCATGTTCCCATGTCAATAAATATTCCTTAAAATCAAGACTTTTAACACATATTAACTTTTGTGAGTAGCTTTTCCTTGAGAAGTAATGAGACAAATAGTTTTTTTCAAACTTATTTCTTTGTATATTTCCTTTATTTGCCATTCAGGTTGGTTAGTTATTTGGCAACAAATTTGACAGAAAAGCAGATGTTAAGAAGAGTAAAGTTATAACCTAGAAATTAAAACTATATTATGTATTATAATTAGAACATCACAGTTCTCTGTAGCATGCTTTATTTGCACATAAGAATGTATGCTACTGTTGGTGGGAATGCAAATTGATATAGCCACTATGGGAAAACCACTAGACCATTCAGGCATGACCTAAATCAAATCCCTTATGATTATATAGTGGAAGTGACAAATAGATTCAAGGGATTAGATCTGATAGAGTGCCTGAAGAACTATGGACGGAGGTTCATGAGCTTGTACAGGAGGCAGGGATTAAAACCATCCCCAAAGGAAAAAGCAATGCAAAAAGGCAAAATGGTTGTCTGAGGAGGTCTTACAAATAGCTGTGAATAGAAGAGAAGGAAAAGGCAAAGGAGAAAAGGAAAGATATTCCCATTTGAATGCAGAGTTCCAAAGAATGGCAAGGAGAGATGAGAAAGCCTTCCTCAGTGATCAGTGCAAAGAAATAGAAGGAAACAATAGAATGGGAAAGTCTAGAGATCTCTTCAAGAAAATTAGAGATACCAAGGGAACATTTCATGCACAGATGGGTACAATAAAGGACAGAAATTGTATGGACCTAACAGAAGCAGAAGATATTAAGAAGAGGTGGCAAGAATACACAGAAGAACTGTACAAAAAAGATCTTCATGACCCAGATAGTCATGATGGTGTGATCACCAACCTAGAGCCATTAGTCATGTATGGATGTAAGAGTTGGACTATAAAGAAAGCTGAGTGCCGAAGAATTGATGCTTTTGAACTGTGGTGTTGGAGAAAACTCTTGAGAGTCCCTTGGCCGGCAAAGAGATCCAACCAGTCCATCCTAAAGAAAAATAGTCCTGAATATTCATTGTAAGAACTGATGCTGAAGCTGAAACTCCAATACTTTGGCCACCTGATGCGAAGAGCTGACTCATTTGAAAAGACCCAGATGCTGGGAAAGATAGAGGGCAGGAGGAGACGGGGACGACAGAGGATGAGTTGGTTGGATGGCATCACTGACTCCAAGGACATGAGTCTGAGTAAACTGCAGGAGTTGGTGAGACAGGGAGACCTGGCATGTTGCAGTCCATGGGGTCACAAAGAGTCAGACATGACTGAGTGACTGAACTGAACTGAAAGCAGCCTAGATGTCCATCGACAGATGAATGGATAAAGAAGTTGTGGTACATATAGACAATGGAATATTAGCCATAAGCAGAAACACGTTTGACTCAGTTCTAATGAGGTGGATAAACCTAGAGCCTATTGTCCAGAATGAAGTAAGTCAGGAAAAGACATAGGTCGTAAATTAGTGCATATATATGAAATCGAGAGAGAGGGTGCTGATGATCCTGCCTGCAGAGCAGCAGCGAAGACACAGGAAGAGAGAACAGACTTGTGGACACTGGTGAAGGGAGGGTGGGGCGGATTGAGGGGGTGGCATTGAAGCATGCGCTTTACCGTGTGTACAGTTAGATAGCCCCTGGAAATTCACCGTATGACACAGGGCACTCAGATCCGTGCTCTGTGACGACCTAGAGGGATGAGATGGGGTGGGAGGTGGGAGGGGGGTTTCAGAGGGAGAGGACATGGCTGAGGACCTGTGGCTGATTCATGTTGATATGTGACAGAAACCAATATAACATTGTAAAGCAATTATCCTCCAATTAAAAGTAAATTTAAAAATTTTAAAGAATGTATGCTAGCTTTCTGTCTCAGCCAGGCATACTTTTTCAGTATGAGCCAAAGCCTTGTTCAAACCTAGTACAAAGGAAAAAAAAATATCATAGCAAATATAATATGAACTTCATATGGATGTCTTCCCCCTTTTCACTCTGATTCATTTCTTATATTGATAATGTACTTACTGATAATTTTTTTTCTGTTGACAGAAATCGTGAGATCCTGGAAAATGTGTTAGCTGTCATCTTGGCTATTCTTGTGGCTTTCTTGGGATCCATTCTTCTTATACAAGGCTTCTTCAGAGATATCTGGGTCTTCCAGTTCTGCCTGGTGATAGCCAGCTGTCAGTACTCACTGCTTAAGGTACCAGCATCTCTTCTCTTCAGACTCCGGCATAGTAGCTGTGTTAAAAGGCAGAAGGTTTTGTATCATTCATTGAATTATATTAAGAATGTAACTTTTAGATTTATTTTCCTTGGATGTTTACATTAGATTGGGTAAGGAACAAAAGACATAAACTTTAAAAAAAATGATATGTGAATTAAACTTCCTAAACTTTTTTTTTGTTATTAACTGTTTGGACACTTATTAAAAGAAAGAGTTTGGTTTCTTTTTTTTTGGCATCGCCTCATGGGGTCGCAAAGAGTCGGACACGACTGAGCGACTGGACTGAACTGAACATGGTTTGTGGAATCTTAGTTCCCTGACTAGGGATTTAACCCAGACCCCAGCAGTGAAATCACCAAGTCCTAACCACTGAACTGCCAGGGAATTCCCAAGAATTTGAGTTCTTGAAATTCATTTCTTTTTAATTTAACAACATTAACCCTCCTAGTCTCATATTTTAAGTCTTCTATTATGTAGGTGAAATTTGTTAAAATCCATCAGTGGTAGATAGAATAATGTCAGAACTAGCATATTTATTCTTTGAGGATACCAAGAGCACATGATTGGCATCCCTTTGCTTTTGTTCAAATAGTGTCTCTGAAATACCAATTTTAAGCTTTCCATAAATGGGAGAATCAAATACCAAAATTTTCACCCTCCATGCAACATCACTGTGCATGGGTAACACGAACTGTTTTCTTCCCTTTCTTAGCCAGTTCTGGTTATTTGCCTGGTACATACTAATGTGCAGAACCCTCTCCCATCCTGAGAACTGTTTGTTTAGTTCTGTTTATACCATCAACTATCTTTGCTTTCTTCTCTCTCCATTTTTAGACCTCTAGAGTAAGGCACCTGTGTCAACTGCTCTATTTCTTCAAGACCCGTCCATACTTTTTTCCTCATTGCAGTACTGAAATTACAGTCTTTGTGAGCTAATAATCTGTAGTTGCCAAATCTGTGGTCTTAGTCTTCGTTCTCTGTGAGTGCTGCTCTGTTTTTATGTTTTGCTCATTGTTGATCTGTGATCTTACAGTACCCTCGTGATTATCCTACTTTTCAAGTAACTTCATTTTTCTTTGTTGATGCCTCTTTGTTCTTCTGGCCACTTCTTAATTTATGAGAATTTGCTAGGGTTTTATTTGGCCCTCTTTTCAGTTTGCAGTTCCTTGCCAATGAAGTCATCCTCTTTTATTACTTTGCCACTCTTATATACTTCTATATAAATCATGTCCAGATTTTTATTTCACAGTCTTCACCTTTCTCATAAGCTTTAGTCCTATATCTAAGAGGAAGCTGGGCATATTCTGGAAAGGGCACATCGTCATCTTCTGGTATTTTCCTCTCCCATTTCTTTTGCTTTTGATTATAGTCTATACGTGTGTCTGCTCAGTTGTGTCTGACTCTTTGCGACACCGTGGATTGTCATCCAGCAGGCTCCTCTGTCCATGGTATTCTGCAGGCAAGAAAACTAGAGTGGATTGCCATTTCCTCCTCTAGGATTTGGTAGTAGTACACCAACCCAAATATTAGAGCCTCTGCTCCTTCCTTCTTGACCTTTAGTAACATTAGCTAAAGTCTCTCTGATTAAATTTGGTGATTCTGTGTTTAAATTTCTGGACTTTGTCCTTTTTGTTTCAGTTCCCATTAAACCATCCCTTTATTGCCTTACACCGTTTAAACTCATTCCCTGGATTCAGTGTTTCTTACCCTGTTAATTTTGTCTGCTGCTTAATATGGTTAGATATTGAAAAGGCAGAAGATGAATGAGGTTTTTTAAGTATTTCAGATTTATAAAATCTACTTGACTATAAGAATAGTAATTTCATAAACAGAAATAAGAAAGGCAGGAACAGAGCTTTAGGAGGATAAACTTTCAAATTGAGTTTAAAGAGACCAGACAAGGCCTATGTACCAAATTATGTGATTTTAGTCCGGTGTTGAATTACAGGATGGCAATAGACTATCCTAGTGAAATTCTTTGGTATGCTTTTGAAAATGAACTCCAACTTGGGAAAAAAGTCATCATTTGGGAGGTAACTGCATAATACCTTTTGAACATTTTTATGGAAAGTTGATGAAGTCTCTTAGAAGGATACAACTTATTTGAGTTTGATGTGAAAATGCATCATATTAAGTGTATATTTAATACAACTGCCATTGAATTGTTTAGTAAGCTTGAGTTTGGGGCATAACTGGAATCCTTTTTATAAGCTCACTCATAGTTTGTGCATTTCCTGAATGGAGTGCTGTTGCCATAAGAAACCATTCTGCCTTAATTGTACTTAGGTATTCTAATGCGCCAAGCAGTAAGATGGATCTATCAGCTGCTAAATGCTATTTCAGAAACATAATAAGGTTAAGCGTTAGGAAAGATTTGAGTGGAGCTGATGTTTCATCTTCTGTTGATGCTTCAGCAGAATTAATGACCTACAGGTTATGACTTAGCTATGGAATATTCACTTGAAATTATTTCAGGTATTTTGGAAGTTAATATGAAATTCCCAGGTCGTCAGTAGTATAATCTATCTTTTTGTTTCTTTTTTAGAGTGTTCAACCAGATTCTTCTTCTCCTAGACATGTAAGTCACTCTGATACACCTAAAACTTGTGATTCCTTGACACTCCTCAGAAACCATTTTTTTGGTCATATGTCAGATTGAATTAAGATTTGTGGTAGTATTTTCTCATTGGCAGAAGAAACTCCGTGATTGTGCATTTGTTCTTTGTAGTCTCCTTTAATCTAGAACAGTTCCTCAGTATTTGACACAATATTGACCTTTTTAATGGATACAGGCTAGTTATTTTATACACGACCTTCATTTTGACTTTGTCTGATATTTCTTATTAGATACAGTCTATGCTTTTTTGGTAGAAATATTACAAAAGCAATGTGTTCTCAGTGTATCATATAAGGAAGCACATAATCACTGATTTATGCTTTTACTGGTGATAACTGATCCTTTGTCTAAGGGTAGTGTCTGCAGTGTTCTTCAAATTCTGCAGTGTTACATTCTGAGCTGGATAATTGTTTGTTGAAAGTTGGGGGTGGGGAGGCTCTGTCCTGTGCATTGTGGGGTGTTAACATTATCTCTGACTTCTACCCACTAGATGCCAATAGTATAGTCACCCTAGTTGTGACAACCACAGTGTCTGCAGACTTTACCAAATGTCCCCTGGAGGGTGAAACCTCCCCCCCGCCCCCGCCCCTGAGAACCAATACTCCAATCTTACCACTTTTCTCTTGTAGTCAGTAACTATATAGGAGATACTTGAGATTGGGTATATATCCTGTTGCTCTGCACATCTCCACCAACTTGTCTTTAATATCTGTTGATGTTTCTTGGCTGAATCAGTTATCATTTCTTGGTGACCAAATAGTGATTTTTTTTAGCTCCATGTTTCCTTCTATATTTATTAGTTGACTTCTTATTGTAAGTAAGAACTTTTCCTTTTCTTGTATTGGTGTGGTTTCATGGACTCTTACTTTATTAAATGGACCATAATGTTACTATCATTACTTTTGATGTTCAAATTGTCCCTGATTTGAACATTGGGAACCCATCATCTGCCTTCCTTGTCCTTCTGACATACCTTTATCATTTTAAAAGTGTTTTCTCCATTTGGAGCACAATAATTTGTTCCAGACTCATCTTATACTTTCCCGTCTTAGCCTGAAACCAACCTTTTCTCTGTGTATCCTTGGTTTCTTTTAGTGAGTATTGTTATTTATAGACTAAGATTGGTTTGCTAGTAATCTTTATTACTAGAATGTCATTGCTACTAGGTCCGCTCAGTGGATAAAACTAGAAAAATATATGTATACACATATACTCACACATTTATTCTTTATCTGTCTGCATTATCAAAAATAATGAGTTCATACTAATACTTAATTTCAATCTAATATCCTAAGGTTTATTCTGTTCTTCCTCCTTTCCATATTTGTAATTCCCTTCTGCCACAGTCAGAAACCTGACTTCATATGGAAACATTTTGAGTCTTCAGAATATAAGCCATCAAAGATTTCAGTAGCTGGTTGTGACTCTTCAAATTAACTAAACTGACTTCTTTTTAATGTCATTTTCAGGGTCACAATCGTATCATTGCCTACAGTAGACCAGTTTATTTCTGTTTGTGCTGTGGTCTTATTTGGCTCTTGGATTATGGTAGCAGACACCTAACGACAACCAAGTTCAAATTATATGGAATAACTTTCACCAATCCTCTGGTGCTTATATCAGCCAGGGATTTAGTTATAGGTGAGTCATCTTAAGGTATTGTAGGTCTTAACATTATTTGTATACAAACCATTCACTGATCAATGGACTGATTATATAGGTAAAAATAGTTTTAGTGGACTTATTTTGCTATTTATTGCCTTCCTCTCAGTGAGGAATGAAAAAACTATAGGGCATTAGGAATGAAAAAACTGATGATGAACAAATATAGCTGATGGAATGAGAGATTTCCCTTGGATCTTTATCTCGGGTTCCTATTTTGTGAAACACTAAAGTCAATTTCAAAAACTGTTGTTCATAGTTGGAAAGATTATTTAATACTCAGGTAGTTATGTAGAGAAATAACTTAAAATGGTAACTTTAAGAAATTTGCTTAGTATACTGTTTCAAGCAATTTTAAGAAACTTGCTTAGTAACCTATATTAATTTTGGGTTCCTTTTTATCATTTATTTTATGATCTTAGATGAACAAAAGGATGGATGTGACATGCTATTTTTAACTTGGCTTTTCTTTCCTTCTATAGTGTTTACACTCTGTTTCCCAATAGTATTTTTCATTGGTCTCCTGCCTCAGGTGAATACATTTGTAATGTACCTTTGTGAACAGTTGGATATTCATATCTTTGGTGGTAATGGTGAGTACTTCTTTATAAAAATTAAGTTTAAAGTATTACTTTTACAGATCATTGAACAATAAACTGACCATTAAGTTGATTTTTCAGTTTTTATTTTAGAATTGAAATGAGAAAGAAAAGACACTATTTAATAATTAAATATTGAATAGGAATTAGTTTGTAGATAGGAAAAAAGTAGTCAAGTCTGCTACTTTAGTGAAAGATCTGGGAATAATGGAATTGATTTGTAACAAGTGTTAAAATACTATCACCTTAAAGTTTAAGTTACAGTGAGTTACATGGAACTTATATAGACTTATGAAATATTTATAAAAGATCAAATAGATTGAGCTCTGATATGTGGCATTATATTTACATTTTGAACTAGTGTATGCATTTGATATTCTATATATTTAGTTTCAGAGCTTTGTTTCATCTTTAGAATCAGTTCAGTTCAGTCGTTCTGTCATGTCCGACTCTTTGTGACCCCGTGGACTGCAGCACACCAGGCCTCCCTGTCTATCACCAGTTCCCAGAGTTTACTCAAACTCATGTCCATTGAGTCAGTGATGCCATCCAACCATCTCATCCTCTGTCATCCCCTTCTCTTCCCGCCTTCAATCTTTCCCGGCATCAGAGTCTTTTTCAACAAGTCATTTTGCATCAGGTGGCCAAAGTATTGGAGTTTCAGCTTCAACATCAGTCCTTCCAATGAATATTCAGGATTGATCTCCTTTAGGATGGACTAGTTGGATCTCCTTGCAGTCCAAGGGACCCTCAAGAGTCTTATCCAACACCACAGTTCAAAAGCATCAATTCTTCAGTGCTCAGCTTTCTTTATAGTCCAACTCTTACATCCATACATGACTACTGGAAAAATCATAGCTTTGATTAGATGGACCTTGTGTTGGCAAAGTAATGTCTCTGCTTTTTAATATGCTCTCTAGGTTGGTCATAACTTTCCTTCCAAGGAGTAATTGTCTTTTAATTTCATGGCTGCAGTCACCATCTGCAGTGATTTTGGAGCCCCCCAAAATAAAGTCTGCCACTATTTCCACTGTTACCCCATCTATTTGCCATGAAGTGATGGGACCAGATGCCGTGATCTTCGTTTTCTGAATGTTGAGTTTTAAGCCAACTTTTTCACTCTCCTCTTTCACTTTCATCAAGAGGCTCTTTAGTTCTTCTTTGGTTTCTGCTACAGGGTGGTGTCATCTGCATATCTGAGGTTATTGATATTTCTCCCAGCAATCTTGATTCTAGCTTGTGCTTCATCCAGCCCAGCATTTCTCATGATGTACTCTGCATATAAGTTAAATAAGCAGGGTGACAATATACAGCCTTGACGTACTTTCCCGATTTGGAACCAGTCTGTTGTTCCATCTTCGGTTCTAACTGTTGCTTCTTGACCTGCATACAGACTTCTCAGAAGGCAGATCAGGTGGTCTGGTATTCCCATCTCTTGAAGAATTTTCCACAGTTTGTTGTGGTACCCACTGTTAGAGGCTTTGGCATAGTCAATAAAGCAAAAGTGGAATACCCAAACCAGAATGCTTTTAGTAAAACCATTTTTTTACTAAATAAGATTTTTAGAAATATTTCTGCTTTTACAGTAGAATATGTGGATATGAATTGATACCATTAGAAATGTATTCCCCTGTTATATGTACATTTTATTTTCAAAATAAAACTATACTAAAATTATTCTGGAATAATACTCTGCAGAACTTGAAAATAACACTTTGATCTGTGGTTAACTGAGGTTAAAATATACCCTTATTTTGTTTAACCATCCAACATTTTACAGAGAGATGAGTGTACAGCTAGAGAAAAAAATTTGAAAGGAAAGAAATTCCTTTATTTCATCACATTTTGCTGTCCTTATCTCCCAAGTACAGCATTGAAATTATCTCTACTGATAAAGTATTGATATTATGGTTTAAATTTTAAATAGAAATTAAGCTTTTTCTATGTTGCTGTGTATCTAGAGCATTCTTAATGTTTTGAAATTTTGAAGGAGCATGAATTAAGAACAGTTAGTGTTCAGTACAGCTTAATGGGTAGAAACAATTTCAGTATTTAGGGGGCTACTATAGGTGCTATATTAATCTATGGAGAAGGTTTAGTGTAGATAATTTATAATAGTGGGTTTTGTCATAATTTATAAACTTGTGCAAGGTGTAAACTTTTTAATATCTCCTAAAGAAAAATTTTTCTTGTAGATTTTTTTTAAGATCACCGTATAAAATTACTGTTGAAGTCTGTTATCTTAGCCATCCTTTCTTCCTTATTATTAGTAATCCCATTGGATCTGTTTTTTTGTTGTTAGTAATTAATCAGATTTATACTTTTTGTGAGAATTAATTAACTGATTATAGGAATATAAATTTACTTCTGTGGGTAGCACAAGTTCTAATAGACAGACTAACATCTTTTAGTGAAAATACATTTCTAGTTCCTTTTGAGGCTCTTTGAACTTTATCTTCCCAAGCTTTTATAAATAATAATTCTTGAAGCACAATATAGGTATAATTTTTTCTACTGTAGATAAATGTAGTAGTAAAATAAAGTAAATAAAAAAAGATTTTTATTACTTTATTACTTCCAAGGTGAATATATTTTACCTTGTATTAGCAATTGTCTGTAGTAAATCTTTATCATTTCAAAATTTTTTGAAAGGACAGGATAAACTCAATTTTTATAAATTAAACAAGTAGACATTTAATTATACTCAGTATTATACATTTTAAATACTTTTCAATGACTTACGTAAGTTTTTTCCATCTGTTTATATCTTTATGAATGTTGATTTCTTTTTCTCCTTCCTGTCTAGCCACCACAAGCCTGCTTGCAGCACTTTACAGCTTCGTCTGTAGCATCGTGGCAGTAGCCTTACTGTATGGATTATGTTATGGGGCCTTAAAGGTGAGCATTACATGTAATATGTTTTGTCATTAAGGCTACTTTTCTATTAATATATGAAGATTGTTTTAAATTGACTAATTACTTTTTTCCTGGTATATCTTCAGTGTTAATTTCCATGGTCTTCATATGTTGAGCATTATTCTCATTCTCATTTAGTTTGAATTTGAAAGCAGTTTTATAGTTAATTATTATTAAAAGAAAATTCTTTTCCATACAATAATAATAGGCTAATATTAGAAGCAGATTATTAAAAACTAAGCTGGTCTAGGATAGAGGTGGGGCATGGTGATAACAGAATATGAAATTAATTTTAGATTTTTACTTAATATGTGTAACTACTCTTCATATCGAGATTTTTTTTCAAACTTAGAGAACAAGTTCAAGTACTGCAATTTAAGATGCAGTCTAGTAAAAATTAATGCACTGAAATTTAATGTCATTATTGGTTTAGAAGAATCTGATGAGCCCTATTAGCTCCATTTTAAAGTAATTGTCGCCAAATTATAAGTAAAAATTTTAGGTTTCTCTTAAACAATTCTTGGTATTCTTTTTAATGATTAATACAAGATAAACAGAGAATAATGGGGTTGAAAGGGTTATGAGAAGTGGCTCATAGCATCCTTCCATGATCCGTGTACTCAGTAGCATTTACTCTGCTTACTCTGTGCCTAGTTCTGTGCTAAGTACCATTTTCTGCTTTTAAGTTGCCAGTATGTTGACTGTGGTTAACAAGTTAATTGATGCTCTTAATTGAGGGTGAATGGAGGGGATGAAGGCTGTGAACACAGAGTATTACAGGTATATGAACTAAGACATTATCCTCTTCAGCCTGAAGGGATTAGAGATGATTTTCCAAGGGGGTGGTTTTTTAACAAAATTTGAAGGACAATAGGAATTAGCTAGTTGAAACAAGGGATGAAGAACCATGGAGTTGTAAAGAAAGTGTGTTGTGTACAGGAAACAGCAAATAATTTGGAATTGCTGGAAATTTGGGTACATGAGGAAAGATGGCCTACAGTAAGGCTGAAAAGGTAAGCAACGACTGGATTTTGAAATATCTTTTGTCCTGAACGTATTGGGTGGAGATGGAAGACCATCAAAATAATTCGAGGTAAGGCAAGGAAATGATCAGTGTTGCATTTTAGAAAGACTACTTGGTCCCCAGTGTGAAATATAAGCAGGTAGGATCACAAGTAGGGAGTCTCTTGTGCTGCCATCTTAAAATGATAAGGGACTTAATGAAAACTGGACTCAGTGAATATATTTGGGAACTCAGTGATTAAAGAGAAAAGAGCCCAAGTAGGATCTGGGATGACTTCTGGGTGGGTGCTTGTTTGAACAACTGATTACATAGTGATACTAATGCACATGTTTGGAAGTCTTTGAGTTTACTGGGAAAGGGGATTGTTTACATTTAGACATTTTTGTTTGTTGGGATTAATGGGGTATCCAGGGATACATAGTGGATAGTTATTTGTGGTAATGATGGAAAGATTTAGAATTCACCAGTAAATTAAAGTATAAGAAAAAGATTGTGACCCTGGGTTGGCAGGAGAAAATGGGCGCAGATAGAACCCTGAGAAATGCCAGTATTTAAACAGTGAATATTAAGCAGTGAATGAAACAAAATCCAACAAAGGAAACTTCAGAGGCGGTACAGTGTGAAAAAGATTTTATGTAATTTGTCAGGTAATAGGATATCGGTGACTTGAGCAAGATAGCTTTTTTGGTATTTTGGCTGAGGAAACTAGCTAGATTAATAGAAATTTAGGTTTGAATTGATATTAAGGAAACATGTTCTACTCTCTCTAGAATATAGTTGAGAAGCCTGTGCGCATGAGAGGATTGTTTACTGGGTTTTGTTTTCTAAAAAAGATCTGAGGCTTGATTGCATTTAAAAGGGGAGGTAGGAAATTGAGCAGAGAGGGAGGTGCTTGATGATGGCCCAGGAAAGAACTAGAGGTAATGAATGAGATCCAAATCCAAGCTCTCCCAGTTACACCATCTCAACCATCCTGGTAAAAAGGTTTCAGATCTGTGTTTGGAGAATATGTTTTGGAAAATGGGTCATTATTTGGAAATTGCAGCCATAGAAGTTAACAGTGCAGTACGTTTTCTAATTTTCTAAAAGCCAGTTTAACTGTAATTATGTAGCAGAAGAGCAGCAGTTGTAAAGCTGCCAACTAGTACCTTGTGTCCTAAGACAGGCAGGGAGATATATTTTTTTCCTTCTTTCTTGGCCATGGCATTTTATACCAGACTATTTTAGTTTTAGATGTTCCCCATTGTAATAGAATAAATGTGCAGATTTGGTTATGTAAATGAGTAAAGATTATATACAAAGATTTTATCATAGCAGTGTTTATAACAGCAAAAGCTGTAAATGACCCAATATTTGTCATTTGTGACTAGTTAAATTAATTATG
This sequence comes from Cervus canadensis, assembly GCF_019320065.1. Classification (NCBI taxonomy): domain Eukaryota; kingdom Metazoa; phylum Chordata; class Mammalia; order Artiodactyla; family Cervidae; genus Cervus; species Cervus canadensis. Next base: position 77,344,659 of record NC_057391.1, read on the forward strand.
GTGTAGACCCACAATGGAATACCATACAATCATGAAAGTGAATAAAAATAGATTTTTATGTGCAAATGTATGATTTCCAAGACGTATGATTTTTTTTTTCAAGCTTATTGACATGTAGTTGACAAATAAAAATAAGATATTTAAAGTGTACATGATGATGATTTGATATACATATACATTGTGAAAGAACTCCCCCCATCAAGTTAACACATTTATCACCTCACATATTTCCTTTTTTTTTAATTGGTAAGAATATTTAAATTTACTCTCTTAGCAAATTTCAGTTCTACAATACAGTGTTATCAACTATAGTCACTGTGTTACTTATTAGCTTCTCAGACCTTATTCATCCTTTTAAGATTTTTTAAAGTTTATTATTTTAATTTTTTATTAAGGTACAATTGACATATAACATTATATTAGTTTCAATATTTATGTATATTGCAAAATGAGCACCACAATAAATCTAATTAATATCTGTCTCCATGTGTTAGTTGTTGAGTCATGTCCAACTCTTTGCAATCGCATGGACTATAGCCCATCAGGCTCCTCTGTCCATGGAATTCTCTAGGCAAGATTACTGGAGTGGGTTGCCATTTCTTTCTACAGGGCTCTTCCCAACCCAGGGATTGAACCTGGGTCTCCTGCGTTGCAGGCAGATTCTTTACTGTGTCAGCCACCAGGGAAGCCACTATAGATAATTACAAATATTTTTTCTTATGGTGAGAACCTTTAAGATCTGTCCTCTTAGCAACTTTTGCATATGCAATGCAGTGTTGTTAACTCTGGTCACTGTGCTGTATTACTCTTTCAGTACTTATTTATCTTAAAACTGTAAGTTTGTGCCTTTTGACCCTCTTTATCCATTTTGCCCACTCCTTATCGAAATTCTGTCTTATAATTGTTTGTACTCTTTTACCAACCTTTCCCTGTTTCCCCTACTTCCCAGTCCCTGGCAACCACTATTCTATTCTCTGTTTCTAAGAGTTTAATTTTTTTTCCCCTTTTTAAGATTCCACATATAAATGGTAAGATGCAGTATTTGTGAATCTTAGTGGCTTATTTCACCTAGTATGTTGCCCTCCAGTTTCATCCATGTTGTTGCAATTGACAAGATTTCCTTTTTTTTTTTAGGTTGACTAATATTCCGGTGTGTGTGTGTGTGGGTGGGTGTTAATACAAAGGAAAACAATATGCAAAAAAATAAATGTTCCCTCTGTGCCTTTATTTAAAAACACACCCGATAACTTATACGTACATAGAGCATTTATGGAAGAATACACAAGAAATTGATCGTAGAAGTTACTTTTGGACAGTTAGATTCATTGAGGAACATTGTTGCATATCTTTAGGAATGGTTTAATTTTTTTTAAACCATTATATTATTAAACCACTAATATAAACATTTATTAGATTGATACAAAAGTAATTGTGGTTTTGGACCATGAATTTCAAGTCATTTTAAATAGACTTAACCACATCTTTAGTAATCAGAATAGGAACTATTACAACCAACAGATTTTTGCCCATGAGAAATAAATTTGTTTATTTCTGTAGTGTAAAAACCCATGCTTCAGGATTTGATGAACTCGTGGAAAGCATATTCTGCCTTCTACTGTTTGTGGAAGTGTTTTCCTTGCAAAAAGTTGTAGAGATGCTTGAAGAAGTGGTAGTCGGTGAGAGGTCAGTTGAATATGGTGGTTGAGGCAAAACTTCGTAGCCCAATTTGTTCAACTTTTGAAGTTTGGTTTTGCAACGTGCAGTCAGGCATTGTCATGGAGAAGAATTGGGCCTATTCTGTTGACCAGTGTGGGCTGCTGGCATTGCAGTTTTCAGTGCATCTTATCGATTTGCTGGGCATACTTCTCAGATGTAATGGTTTCACCAGAATTCAGAAAGCTCTAGTGGATTAGATGGGCAGCAGAGCACCAAACAGTAACACAGTGACCATGGCCTTTTTTGGTGCAAGTTTGGCTTTGGAAAGTGCTTGGAACTTCTTCATGATCCAGCCACTGAGCTAGTCATCACTGGTTGCCCTATAAAATCTACTTTTCATCACATGTCCTAATCCAATCAAGAAATGTTTTGTTGTTGTTGCCTAGAATAAGAGAATATGACACTTCAAAACAGCAATTTTTTTTTTTTTATTTTTAGTCAGCTCATGAGGCACCCACTTATCGAGCTTATTCATCTTTCCAGTTTGCTTCAGATGCCAAACAACCATAGAATGATTGACATTGAGTTCTTCAGTAACTTCTCCTGTAGTTTTAAGAGGATCAGCTCAATGATCCTCTCAATTGGTTGTTGTCAAATTCTGATGGCCTACCATTATGCGCCTCATCTTCAAGGCTGTCGTCTCCTTTGCAAAACTTCTTGAACTGCACACTGTACATTGGTTAGCAGTTCCTGGGCCAAATGCGTTGTTGTTGCTCCAAATTGTCTCTGCTGCTTTACAACCCACTTAGAACTCAAATTTAAAAACTGCTCAGATTTACCTTTTATCTAGCACCATTTCTAAAGTAAATATAAACAGTAGGTAATAAGTCATTAGCAAAAAACATAAGAAATGCACATTAAAATAATGTATAACATAACTCCATTTATTTAAGAATGTATCCCAGTATCAAACAGCAAAATTCAACAGTGCAAACCATAATTACTTTTGCACCAACCTAATGAACTGTGAACTTCCAGATGTTCAAGCTGGTTTTAGAAAAGGCAGAGGAACCAGAGATCAAATTGCCCACATCTGCTGGATCATCGAAAAAGCAAGAGAATTCCAGAAAAACAACCTATTTCTGCTTTATTGACTATGTCAAAGCCTTTGACTGTGTGGACCACAATAAACTGTGGAAAATTCTGAAAGAGATGGGAATACCAGACCACTTGACCTGCCTCTTGAGAAACCTCTATGCAGGTCAGGAAGCAACAGTTAGAACCGGACACGGAACAACAGACTGGTTCCAAATAGGAAAAGGAGTATATTTTCCTTATACGAGGCTGTGTCTTGTCACCATGCTTATTTAACTTATATGCAGAGTACATTATGAGAAACGCTGAGCTGGAAGAAGCACAAGCTGGAATCAAGATTGCCAGGAGAAATACCAGTAACCTCATATATGCAGATGACACCACCCTTACGGCAGAAAGTGAAGAAGAACTAAAGAGCCTCTTGATGAAAGTGAAAAAGAGTGAAAAGATTGGCTTAAAGCTCAACATTCAGAAAACTAAGATCATGGCATCTGGTCCCCTCACTTCATGGCAAATAGATGGGGAAACAGTGGAAACAGTGGCTGACTTTATTTTGGGGGGCTCCAAAATCATGGTGATTGCAGCCATGAAATTAAAAGACGCTTACTCCTTGGAAGGAAAGTTATGACCAACGTAGAGAACATGTTAAAGAGCAGAGGCATTACTTTGTCAACAAAGGTCCGTCTAGTCAAGGCTATGGTTTTTCCAGTGGTCATGTATGGATGTGAGAGTTGGACTATAAAGAAGGCTGAGCGCCAAAGAATTGATGCTTTTGAACTGTGGTGTTGGAGAAGACTCTTGAGAATCCCTTGGACTGCAAGGAGATCCAACCAGTCCATCCTAAAGGAGATCAGTCCTGGGTGTTCATTGGAAGGACTGATGTTGAAGCTGAAACTCCAATACTTTGGCTGCCTGATGCGAAGAGCTGACTCATTTGAAAAGACCCTGATGCTGGGAAAGATTGAGGGCAGGAGGAGAAGGGGACAACAGAGGATGAGATGGTTGGAATGCATCACCAACTCAGTGGCCGTGAGTTTGGGTGAACTCCAGGAGTTGGTGATGGACAGGGAGTCCTGGCATGCTGTGGTTCATGGGATCGCAAAGAGACGGACATGACTGAGCAACTGAACTGAATACATCTATTAGAAATTCTGACTTCTGATTTGTTTACATTTTCCCCCTTGAACTTTAAAGCTCGTTGAAAGTTAACAGTTTTCCTCGAAGAAAACTATTACTTACTGTTACATATATACTTCCTACATCTTTACATATTTTTAAAGAGATTGCTAGAATGTGGGCCATTGTTTACTGTAAAGTAAAAGCATTTAGAGCCAGTACAGTGTGTAGAACAAATTCAGCTTTTAATCTTTTAATCATCATATTGCATGATTCAAAATTATTAATCTAAATAAAATAAGTCATTTTGAGACCAATTTAAGAATGTTTTTCTTTTGTCTGAGATAAATAAAAAGTAGTGTCAAGCATTTGTTAAATGATACTTGTTTTGAGGCAAAATTTATACACAGTGAATCTTAAGTATACGATTTGACAAGTTTTGACAAATCATGTACCTGTGTAATATACACCCCTAGTGAGATATAAAATAGTTTCTCATCATCAGAAGGTTCCCTCTTATTCCTTCCCAGTCACTTTTATTGTAGGTTTTGTGGGTCTTGAACTTCATTCATATAAATGGAATCATACCATCCTTACTCTTGTTACTGATGTATTTTGTTTAATGTTTTTGAGATCCATCTACATTATGTGTATCAGTAGTTTTTCCCTTTTTACTGCAGAGAAGTATTTCCCAATTAGTTTTTAATCCTCCATATTTCCATTGTATGAATATGTCACAATTTATCCACTGTCTTAGCGATGATCATCTGGGTTGTTTCTAATTTAGGGCCATACTGAATAAGGCTGCTCTGAATTTTCTTATGTAAGTCTTTTTTGTGGACATATGTTTTCATTTTTCTTAAGTGGATAACTAAAATGGAATTTCTAGTTTTCCAAAGTGATTGTACTAGAGATCTTTTTTTTGCAGTTTTAATTTTTACCAGAGTTGTACATACTTATTTTTCAGAGTCCAATATTTCTACAAGAGTGCCGAGACTAGCAGTCCCCTGCCCCTTTATCCCTTCCTCAGAGTTATCACTTTCAGTTCTTTGGGCTGATTCTTTTGGTGTTTGCCTCCGTATCTCTAAGTAACTAACTTACACTTCTTGTAATTTGTCAAGTTTTAGGCATTAGCCATGGACTGCACATTATGGGAGCTGTAGGCTTAACTTTGTTTTGCCTCTCTCCCCACATTTCTATTAGACAGTCTTCCTTGTCTCCCTCATACACCTGATATGTTTACTGTATCATCACTATGCTAATGCTGTTCTTACATACATTTCATTTTCTCCTCTATTTTGTTTCCTTATGTATTTATCTCTCATTCTGAAACTCTTCACATACTGTTTAATTTTATGCTCAATAAATTCAAACATATAAGGAAGTTCACTTTTTGGTTCTACCAGTTAACTGGACATGCTTAAACCATCTCTACCTTAGTTTCCTCATGCATAAATTAGAGAGTAACAGTACATATCTCCAAGGATGATTGTAAGAATTTATAAATACTTATAAAGATCTGAGAAAGGAGCTTGATACAGAGTATGATATACATAATATGATGATGATGATAAGATTTTTATGTAGCCATTAAAGAAAAGATCTCAATAAAAATAAAGAAAGAAAGAAAAGGTCTCTGTTGTGATGTGGAACAGTTTCCAAGACTGTATTATTAAATGGTGGGTGGGGGGGAGCAGGTTGCATAATAAACTACCATTTGATTACCTACTCCACCATTCTCCCCTCTTGAATCCCCAAAGACAAAGGTGCTTACCTCACAGGCCATACTTAAGAACTGTTAGCTATTCCTTTTACCAGTGTTATCTACTCTGTACCAGGTACCATGCTAGCAGACTCCAGAGATACTGCAGTGAGCGAAGCAGACATGGCACATCCACATGTCTGGTTGGCCTTAGAAGCTCGCTTTGTATTATTTATTTCTGGGAATATACAGCTATTCACTCCAGAAGCACTGAATGCCTAGTGCTCTAGGGAATATAATGGCATATGAACAAAGGCATCCAGAAAGTAGCATACCAAATGTCAGCCGTTTGTTTTGCCTTAAGTATTATATCATGTGTTGCCTTTTACTGCTACATTATTATATATAATCAGAAGTTTGCTACAAAAGAGGACATGGTTTACTATAAACTTAATACCACTTAAAATATGACAGAAATTGACAGCAGCATACTGTATCAGAAACAAATGTGTCATTCCTAGTGTATAATAGAGCTTTAGTACCAAAAGCAACCTGATGATCATTTAGCAGTTAGATTCTGGTTCATCAGAAAGTAATAAGTCTATATGGAATAAAATGCAATTGATAACATTACTGAAAAGGTTTTGTTTAATTCAGTTATCTTTCTCCAAAATACTGACATAAAAGGATTATATGATAGATTGTGAATTAGAAGCATATTGTTCTGTCACACTTTTTTTTTCCAACAGGATTCCTGGGATGGCCAGCATATTCCAGTGCTTTTCTCCATTTTTTGTGGCTTATTAGTGGCAGTATCCTATCATCTCAGCCGACAAAGCAGTGATCCATCTGTGCTTTTGTAAGTGATCACTTATTATTGAATTAGAGAAATTTAAATAAATTGGCATTTCTTTCAAATTTAACTTCCAAGATCTGTTTTTCCACTGCTTTGTCAAAGTGTGCTGTTGACTTAGCTATATTTGGTTTCAAAATATATTAACTTTGGGTCATTGTAATCACCCTGGCTTAGAGTATTTGTTAGCTTTTAGTTTTTTGTCTTCTAAGATGTAATACTGTATTTTCATTAAAATATTCTTATTGTATGCTTATTTATGGCATCTTAAACTTTGTCATTTGTTAATTAGTAAATATGGTCTTCCCTGGTGGCTCAGACAGTAAAGAATCCACCTGCAATGTGGGAGACTTGGGTTCAGTCCCTGGGTTGGGAAGATCCCCTGGAGGAGGGCATGGCAACCCACTCCCGTATTCTTGCCTGAAGAATCCCCATGGACAGAGGAGTCTGGCAGGGGTAGTCCATGGGATCTCAGAGTCAAACATGATGACTGAGTGACTAAGCATGCATACACACACACGATGAGTAGATATATTTGGATTACTTCGTTTTCTATTATATCATAAAGTTTGTTTGTCATTTGAAGTACTAGTTTATAGATTATGATTTTCTCTCTCTCTTTTTACCATAAAGTTCTTTGGTGCAATCCAAGATTTTTCCAAAAACAGAAGAGAAAAATCCAGAAGACCCTTTGTCTGAAGTAAAAGATCCACTGCCTGAAAAACTTAGAAATTCTGTTGTAAGTTTTAACTTTTTAAGATCACCTCAAATAATTAAATTTTATACAGTTCATCATGTTGTATAATGAACATTTTAGGGGGTAACACAATTTTAGTAACTGGGAAAAATACATGTATATTGTTATTGTACATGGTTGGTGGTTTTTATTTCAGATTTTCACATGTAAGAAATGCTCATTCCTCAAAGTTTGTTTTGATGTAGAACAGTATGCTAAATAATTCATTTTAGATAAGGTGAAAATTATTTCATTGTTTACAGAATTCTTAAGCCTGTTGAATTTAAACTAGGATTTGAAAGATGAATAATAGCATAAATTAGACATATCTTCTTGTTATTCTTATTGATGATAACTTTGTACTTATGAGTCATCTGCTGGTCTTTCAATGGGGTTTAGTTCTCAAAGGCAGTCTGAAAAGTGTTTGTGTATGTGTGTTTATTTTCTAGGTTGAAGGAGAGAACAGTAACCTATGCTAATTTCATATACTTAAGCAGATATGGTCATTTAAAACTTTGTAATGTTAGCTGCCTTCTTTTAATAATTTAAAAAATGAGTTCTATACATTTATATCTGCTTTATGCAACTAAACATAAAAACATTTTTTTCCTAAGTTACTTTACATATTTCCATTTATGAAAGACTGAATTTATATAGGTCTTGAATTAGATTATATTTACCTTCACTGAACTTGAACTGTTCACATAGTCTAAAAAATAGAAAACTTTAGAAACTGCCTCAAGATATAATTTAAGCAGTTTATCCTAACTTTAGTTTTCATGTTAGCAAAGGACATTTGTTAAATATAGTAGGATATTTCTGAATCTAGCTTAAAAGCATAAATCTGTGGTGAGGATGACCACAGGATGACCATGTGGTGAGATATCAAGAGGTTTTTGGTTTTTACTGTAACTCCCAAAAGAATCAAAATTCAGTAAGTAAAATAGGACATGTACATTCAATTTCAACATTTCAGAAAGCCAATGAAAATATAACTGTTATCCAAAAGGATATACCCTATAGAAGAACTTAAGGATCTCGTTTCTTTTTCCCATGTAAAACTTAAGACCAATGAGGGGAAAATCTTCATTCTAAAAGACTTTGCTATGATATATTTACTGTGTGTGGAACTAGTTAAGCTTGTTTAATTTCCTTAAATAGTCCTTGGTGCAGCATTGAACCAATTTAGGAGGTAAATAAAACTGTAGTTAATTATTATGTGTAAGAAATACCTGGAAGTGCTACAGAGTAGGATCAATGAAAATTTATTTCTTAAACTTGGCCACTTGGGAGGAAAGATTTTGTGTAAATTTTTGTGTAATGCTTGGTAAATTGCTTTGTTTCCCAGAGTGAGCGTTTACAGTCTGACCTGGTAGTGTGCATTGTAATCGGCGTGCTGTACTTTGCTATTCATGTAAGCACAGTGTTCACAGTACTGCAGGTGAGGAATCATTTTGTTCTTTTCACTGGGGGAAGATAGCTTTGTTTGGATTCACTTCTGATTTGATCATAATGCTAAAATACGTGACTTTTTGTTTGGTTTTAACAACAAATTCTTATTTTTCTCCTGGTTTCTCACGGGTCATGGCTCTGAGAGGGGCTTAGATGGTGCCAGCTCCGTGTGTTACGTGCAGCTGTAGTCATCTGAGGTTGTGAGTACCCTCACTTCCTTGCTGGCTGTTGGCCAGAGAGCTTAGTTCCTCTCTGTGTGGTCCTCACCATGGGCTGCCGAAGCATCCTCACTAGCTTCTTTGCCCCAAAGCTGGTGATCCCAGAGAGAAGGCCCGAGACCGATGTCCCGATCTTTTATAACTGTTGTGGATGTGGCGTACCACCATGTCTTCCATATCCATAGGTCACCCTGGACAAGCTACTACAGCATGGGAGGGGAATACAGGCAGGCATAAACATCAGGAAGGGAGGATCGTGGGAACTGTTCTGGACTGACTTCTACAGTATGCCTGCTTTCCTCCATGACTGACATCCTTCTAAACTCCCCAAAGTCTCGTTCTGTTACAGCTGGAAGTCCAGAACATCGTCCTGTAAATCAGGCCCGGGTGTGGGTGATACTCCCCAGACGGTGGTCCTGCAGGCCCTGTGGTCGCCCTTCTCAGTGCTCCTCATTCTCTAGTGCAGACCCGCGTTTCTGCATATCGTCAGTTTTATTATTGTGCCCCTTCACACAGTTTTCTTCATGTTTTTGTGCTTAGGGTACATTGTATCTGTGGTCTAGTTTTCATCAGCTTTAGACAATTTTGGTCATTATTACTTTAAATGTTTTTTCCCTTTTTCTTCTGCTGTCCCTCCACCCACTCCCACTCGTGGACTCCAGCTACATAATCTTTGGCCTCTTAAATTGGTCCCACAGTTCACTTTTTTTTAATTTTAAATTCTGTTTTTTCCTCTGCATGTTTAATTTTGAATACTTTCTATTGCTTTGTTAAGTTCACTAATCTTTTCTTCTGTAATGTTTAATATGCAGTTAATGCCATCCAGTGTATTTTTTAATCTCAGAATTAACAAGTTTCATCTTTCAAAGTTGGTTTCAGGTCTTTTTCATATCTCTCATGCCTCTGTTTACTTTTTTGAACTTGTGTAATTCCCTTCTACCTCTCTTAATGTCCTTGTCTCATAATCCTAACTTCTGTGTTACTTATGGGTTAGTTTTGATTAACTGGTTTTTTTCCCCCCATGAATCATAGTTTCCTGAGTCCTTGCGTGCATGGTCACTTTTGATTGGATGTCAAGCATTATGTTTTGCCTTGTGGGTACCGGATGTTTTTTCATTTCTAGAAATAGTCTTGAACTTTGTTTTTGGCCCTAAGTTCCTTGTAAACAGTTTGATCCTCTCAAATCTAACTTTTAAGATTGCTTAATTGGGACAGGGCTATTCAGTCTAGGGCTAATATTCCGCCTGCCTTTGGAGGCAACACCCTTTGGAGTACTCTGCCCAGTGCCCTGGGAGTGTTGAGTTTTTCCATTCTGGCTTATGAGAACAGGCATAATAGTGCCTGCCATGTGAGTTTGGCGTGGTTCTTTCTCTGGCCACACATGGTCTATTCCCACACTTATGTGGCTGATTCCCCTGAATACTCGAGCTAGACCCTCTGCAGATCTTCCTCCATGCAGTTTTCTGTTTAGAAAACTTTACTCTGATGAACTCCAGCTGCCTTGCTCTCCCCAGCCTCTAAGTTCCATCTCCTCCACTCAGGAGATTCCAGGCTTACATGGGTTCCCCTTTTATGTCTAATACATTGCAAAACATTGGTTCATGTATTTTATTATATCATGTTTCATGCAGAATAAAGTCTCTATTATTCCATTTACCTAGAAACAAAGTTTGTATTATTTAATTTTAACATTTTTGCTTGTTCTTTTCCAATTTGTACCGTTAACTTCCGAGTACCTTGCAAACTGAGTGAGGTCCTGTGAGTCTTCAGGGGTCAGATGCAGGCTTTAGTTTCTAAAAATTTAATTTGAATATTTGAAGTGATGGTACTTTGTTTTTTTGTAAATTTAGTCATACATAAGAACTTTCTTCCAAACTATGTAAAGACACAACAAAAGAATACTATTTTAAGTTTGGGTCTGCTCTTCAGATTTACAGTTTTATTTAGCTCATATCTTTTATCTCTTAGTAAAAATTTAATACATTGCTGTGCTAGTCACGTAGAACATTCCTAGAGTAGGAAGCAGTACACCTCAGGCCATACTCTAGTTACATTGGCAGTGTGAGATACCAAAGTAGTTAACACATTTTAAAATATCTGTATTACTTGACCAGCCACTAACTTTTATAGCTGTTTTAATCAGAAAATTACATAATATGGAAATCTTAACTGTAGACAAATGTTTAGTTCTCAGATGCTGTAAGTGACTAAAATTGAACTGACAGATTAGAAGTTCTCCTTTGAGTCATTTGCAAAATCACTTGTAATTTTTTCACCTTTATCCTTGTCTTAGCCTGCGCTCAAGTATGTGTTGTACGCCCTGGTCGGCTTCGTGGGTTTTGTAACCCATTACGTACTGCCTCAAGTTAGGAAGCAGCTGCCGTGGCACTGCTTCTCGCACCCTCTGCTCAAGACGCTGGAGTATAATCAATATGAAGTTCGAAGTAAGTGGTTCGTTAACACTTTTCCTTTCAATACCATGGATTTTTTTCTTTTACTTAGTGGACAGGCGGACAGTTAAATAAGTTCCATCAGGTAAAACTTTGGTTTGTGTTTCTCAGCTCTTTGTCAGACCTTTTGCAAGATGCTTTCATTTCATTTGAAGTGTAATTGTCAGTGCCACAGGGTAAATCTTGCTCTTTCCTCCTCTAAATTGTCCATCACAGACCTCTCATTGATTAATCCTTCAGGATACGCCTGTGACTTCTCTTTCCAGCCCCACGTTTACCCTCAGTTCTTCCTTGCCATTTGCAGGCAACTCAATCCCCTGTAAGACTTCCATTTGACGTATTTTTAACTCAGAGCATAAAAGGAATAGGTTTCTGTTTTCACCAATGACATTGTGTCCTACCAGAGAGGGTTATAAAAGAGTTGATCAAGAGAAAAGAGGTGGAAAGTACTTGTTATTGCTGTTTCTCATTCAGATAATTTAGGATAAAATGTAAAATGACTAAAAAGAAGTAGAAGGCCAGACCATTCGGCAAGCGTTTTACTTGTTATAAATCTTTACTTTTCCATTATAAGTTATCAGTCTGGTTCATTGGCTCCATAATCTATAATGGCCTCTAATGTACTATACTTTCTCATTTTAGAGAAAAAATAAAAGAACATTTGTGTCATCATTTTTATATGCCATTGATTAAATAAGCCAATGTTTAATAAATTAATATGGAGAGTGAATTTCTCAATTGTTTGGCGATAAATTAAACTTCTGTAAAGAACTCTAAAGTGTGTGAAAGATTTCCATACCAAACTTGACTTTGCAATCTCAAAGCAAATTTCCTGGGCTTTTTAGCGGAATTGCTTAAGTCGTCATGGTACTGTGATCTTGATCACTATTTTGATCCTGGAGAGATAATTAAACAGACACTAATGTGTAGATTGCAATAAAGTGACATAAAACTAAAAGAGTCTGTACTGGTCCATTCTTACTGTAAGGAAAATAACTCATAGTGGTGTAAATATTTTTATGGTTAATTATTAATTGCTTTCATATATAAATGTTAACAAGTACATCTGGTTTGTTTTAAAAAACAGTTTTCATTAAAATTAATCATTGATCTTATAGTTTATTTTCATCTTGACATTTAGTCTAAATTTTTTTAAATTTTGAGAAAAACGTTTTTCACTTACTAAGAGTGTTAGGCATTAGCAAAGTTGATTTTAACAGGTATAAAAAACATATCCATTAGAAAACTTCTTAGAGGTGGTTGACATTATTTTCAGATAACTGGAGAACCTTATTTTAAATCCTTCAGTGTATCCTGGACACTTTCCCCAATGACATTAAATGGTCAAGTATTGGGAAAATGTCACAATGAAAATGACACTTAGGAAGTGTATGAATCCAAAACATACCATACTTTCAAAGCTGTTCTGAGGTTTATATATTAAAGGTGTGTGTGTAAATGTAAGGATTTTTAAAACAGTTTAATAGATCATTTATTTCTTTTGGATGAAATGGGCAGTTTAATTATCTGAAGTAACCTTTTCTCCAAATGTTATAAGTGTAAATAAGAAAAAGTGAGGGTTAAAAACTGAGGTTTCAAGAAGTAAAGCTTAAAATGAAATTCATCTCATCTAAATTTAACATCCAAGTTGGAAAATTGAATATGGTTCAGAATTGACAAATGATTGGTATACTGGATTTCTTACATTATTTATAGTAGAGCTGAATTTGAGTGGGAAGATTTTCCTTTCTTGTGACATTGCCAGACTGTTTTATGCATTAAAATGCGTTTATACGTGGTCTTTTTAACTTAATATTGCCTTGTTAGATGCAGCTACTGTGATGTGGTTTGAGAAACTTCATGTGTGGCTTCTTTTTGTGGAGAAGAATATCATCTATCCTTTGATTGTTCTCAATGAACTTAGTAGCAGTGCAGAGACAATTGCGAGTCCAAAAAAACTGGATACAGAGTAAGTATGATATTCCTCTTATCTAAGTTTGACTGTTGAGGACTGTCATAGCACTCTCTTAGGTTATTGATCAAATATCAAGTAATCATTGAATGTCTCTTTGGTGCAAAGTACTGTTTGAAAAATTGAGGTGAAATTCAGTCTTTGAGTTCGCTTTTCTGAACATCTGTTTCTTCTCTTGGCATATTACTACTCCAGACATCTTAATTGTCAATCTATATTTTATGAGATGATATTTGTTAATTAAGGTTAATTTTATTATTAGATTGTAAGTTTTGGAGATGATTATTTTTGTGTACTATGTGCATCAGACCATTTAGGTGATCACTTGCCTATACAGTCATCCTGTAGGCCTACTAGGTACATGTTGTTGGGTAAGCATTAATATGATTTTTTTCCAGCATTGTTTCATATTCATTTTTATTGGGCTATAGTTGCTTTACAATGTTTTATTAGTTTCTTGCTGTACAGCAAAATGAATCAGTCAAAAATATACATATATCCCCTCTATTTTAGATTTCCTTCCTATTTAGGTCACAACAGAGCTTTGAGTATCAGAGTTCCTTGTGCTGCATACTATGTCCTTATTAATTTCCTATTTTATACATAGCATATATTTGTCATTATTAATATGCTTTTATGTGCTAAATGCTATTAATGTTAAAGCAAGAGAAATACAGAGAACCTGGAGAACCAAATGTCAGAATTGCAATATTGTTACTTTGTGTGTGTGTGTGTGTGTGTGTGTATTTTTTTTGTTACTTACTTTTTATGCTTATTTTTATGCTTTATTTTTATGCTTATATAAAAGATCAGAATCATGACACACATTATTAAAAAGGAATGTTTGAAGTTTAAATTTGATATAATATTCTAAGCTTAGTAAATGAAATGATAATTTTTCTGAAGTTCATAATTATCAATAAAGTTTTCAGTTATTAGTTGATTAACATTCTTTCTTATATTGTAGATTAGGTGCTTTAATGATCACCATTGCTGGTCTGAAGTTGCTGCGATCCTCTTTTAGCAGTCCTACATATCAGTATGTCACAGTCATCTTTACTGTGCTCTTTTTCAAAATCGACTATGAAGCTTTTTCGGAGACCATGCTCTTGGATCTCTTCTTCATGTCTATACTCTTCAACAAGGTAATATCTGAAGAAAACATTGCTGTCTGTAAAAAAGTGTCTGCCTAAGTGGTATGCCATTTAGTGAGGATTATACTTGCATTTCATTTGCTTCATTATCTTTTAAGTAATATCTTTCTTCAGTCAACCAGTTATTTAGGATTAGAATCCCTAAACAGTAGCAGTCAACTGTGATCCATAAGAAGATACATTTCTTGCTGTAGGTAGGAAGGTAAGATTAAATATTATATGGAAAAATTAAAGGAACTCTATTAGGTATATATATTTGAATACATGGAGTCTTCCTAAAGGGGGTGTGATTTTGAAGTTTAGAAATAGACATGGTAATAATTGAACTGAACTGTGGGCAGCTGGAGAGATAGAGGGAGGAAGTAACCTGGTGCTGAGTGGAGACTGTACAGACAGAGGGCAGTGAACCCACGTGGGAACAGTCAGACCCTAGTTTATTTGCAGAATACTATGAAGTTTACAAAATGCTTCCAAGATTTGTTTTCCACCCATAAGATAGGTGCTTTCAGTTCTTCTACAGATGAGATGGTAAAGCCTGCATCTTCTGCCTCCAGGAATCTTATTGCTAAACCACACTGCCTTTCTGAATGACTTCAGTTATACAGATTATTTGAAATTAAATAGAGTTTAGATCTCATTTTACCACTGACCACATACAAAGGACTTTGACATATATTATCCCATTTGATAGGTAACAGAGAGCTGAAGCGTATGAGCAGCTACAAAACACAATGAAAGCCCAGTTTTAGAAAAGTTAGCCTGGTCAGCCACATTTGGGATGAATTGGGGAAGAGAGAACCTAAAGGTATGAAGAACAGCTTAAGAGATTGTGACAGTAATTTAGATTTGATAGAGATCTGGCCTAGCATGGGGACGGTACAAATGAAAACCATTAATTGAACAAGGTTTTAGTAGTAGTCAGTTTCTAAATATTGTACCTATATATCCTGCTAAATAGCTTCTAAAATATTGCAGTATTATATTTGCTCAATTACTAATTTGTATACATTTGTATCATTTATTTCCTCCTCTAGTTTACATGTTTAACCAGAGAAAAGCCAGAAAGTTAGTGACGGAATTGTTTAAATAAAAAAAGCATGTGATTTCTCACGAACTTAATATTTAGATTGGAAATTGTATTGAATCTTCTTATACTGGTTGGAAAAAAGTGAAAGTTGCAGTAAAATATAAACTAAACAGTCCTTGAAATAGTCACTACACTTAACTCAAATTAGTTTGAATTTCCTTAATACTTTCATTTGTGAGGCAGATTATTTTTGAGAGCATAGCACATTCCAGAACTATTCTAGGTGCTTAGGCTATGTTAGTTAACAAAACAGAAAGTGTAAGGAGTTTGCGTTTTATATAGCTACTTCATAGAACTTAACAGTCATATTAAGCAAGTGATATTCAATATTTGAGATACCATTGTAAGATATACCATCAATATTCAAGAAAAATATTACTCTGAATATTTCAAGAAAAAAATTACTCTGAATATGAAAATGGTTTCACCAGCCACTTTCCATGTCATTTTTCTTAGTCAAATTTGAGTCCAGTCTGTATTTAGAGATGGAGGAGTGTTCTGAGTCACTGTTTTTAAGCAGTTGTAATGGCTTCTGATAGTCTTCCTGTCATCCCGATCTCATTAGTGCCGAGGATTGTCAGCACAATTTTGAGTCATAGCAAAGAATGCAGGGGTTCATCTGCATTTTCTGATTGGTTGAGATTGTGATTTCTTTTTTAACTTAGAAATTAAACAAGTTCGTTTGTAAATCAGCTAAATAATTTAAATTTGAGGTGTTTGGTGCCTGAATCACGGCATTTAGTCAGTCAGAACCTCTTGCTTTTGAGATTCTGTGATCTGTTCTAATAATGGGGTCTTGTGTTGCCTAGAGTGCAGAGGCAACCTTAGGCAAACACAATAGTTCTGTTTCAGTGTTGAAGACATATTAAACAGCAAAACAGATCCTAATTTAAATAAGATGGAAATGTACATTATGTTTCCATTGGCAGTAACAGTTCTGATTATGAACAGATGCCTAACACACACTAGTACAATTCTTAGACAAATAGGCAGTGACAACTGTATTACAACTTATCCCCTTCCTGGCTGCTTTCAGATTCCTGTTGACATTGCCTTTAAAACATGCTCAGTTCCCAAAGCACTAAAATTTGAGGGAAATATATTAGAATAAAAATATATATTTGTTGCTTAAGTTTTACAGACATCTATATTTCCTACCTTTTTTTTTTGTTGTTTGTAGTTGTAATATAACCGGTAGAGAGTATAGAATTAAAAAAAAAAAACCAAAACACAAATCCATAAGTCAGTTAACTGTCTTTACTTAAAAACATGTGTAGTGTTTTGGCAGGGTTATTTCTTTTATTTCAATGCTGTTTCCTTGTTAGGAAGAAAATTGTTTTAGAAGTTTTTCAAATTTTCCATTTTAAGTCTGATGATAAGCTTTTTACTGATTGTTTTTCCCTCCCACAGCTTTGGGAACTCCTTTATAAGTTGCAGTTTGTGTACACTTACATTGCCCCGTGGCAGATCACGTGGGGTTCTGCTTTCCATGCTTTCGCTCAGCCTTTTGCAGTGCCCCGTATCCTTCTAGTAAAAATTTTATAAGAAAGGCCAGTCATATCCTTGCTGAGAAAGTTGGTTTGTAGGCATAACTTTTCCCAAGCATAGAATATAGGATGCATGCATGCATGCTAAGTCACTTCAGTCATGTCTGACTCTTTGCGACTCTACGGACTGTAGCCCACCATGCTCCTCCGTCCAACGGATTCTCCAGGCAAGAACCCTGGAGTGGGTTGCCATGCCCTCGTCCAGGGATCTTCCCTACCCAAGGATCAAATCCATGTCTCTTACTTCTCCTGCATTAACAGGCAGATTCTTTACCACTAGAGCCACCTGGGAAACCCAGAGTATACGTTACTGTGTGATAAATTATCAGAAACTCATAGTCCTTTGAACCCACACCTGTACCTATTTTGATTGTTTAATTTGTATTAACATCTGTGGTCCACAGATCATCTGAGCATGAGGACAGTATTAAAGTTTTATAATTAAGTGATGCTGATTAAAATGTTTATGTTAATATATGTGAGTATTAAAGTCTACAAATTTTCAATACATATAAAATGTGCTTAAAAATACATATAAATGAATGAGGGTTCAAAATGTTTTCCATAATGATATGATTATAATTAAACTTTAATGTTCAAAATTTTCTGTTCTCATCTTAAATGTACATTCTAAGTAAGTATAAATGTTAGTGACCATGTAGATGTTGATATGCACACTTTCTGTATCTTTAAATTTTAGTTTTTATCATCTGGAAGTTTAAAACTGAGCATGGTTTGGGTATATCTACCCGAGTGGTATATGGAATTTTACCAAACACACGTTAGCAAATATTTATTTGGCTCCCTTCACAACATCATGTTGGGCTGTACATTCCTGGCTGTGTCTTTTTACTTCTACCCCTCATACTGCCCAGGGACACTTTCTTCTGTGTTCCTCTGATGAACCTCATTTTTCTAACTGCTTTAACTGCGGTGTGTTTATGAGAGGTGTGAATGTGTGCATGTGTGTGTGTGTAATAACCAGATAAATGTTAAGATCCTTAACCAGTTTTCCCATAGATTCAGCCATGTTGTTTGTTCAGGCTGCCGTGTCAGCCTTCTTTTCTACTCCACTGAACCCCTTTTTGGGAAGTGCAATATTCATCACGTCATATGTTCGGCCTGTGAAATTCTGGGAGAGAGACTATAAGTGAGTAAAGACAAATCTTTGAAAGCCAATTTTTATCTTTTTTCTTTCCTAGGAAAAACTATTGACAGCATTATTGTAAATTTTTCTTGGTTAATCAGTTTTTTGTATTGAAATGCTTGAAATTTTATGAATACTCTTAAAGTTCTAAAACTGTATAAAATTGGAAGAATTTTCGGTCAATTTTCTCTACCTTTTTTTTTTCTCTTAAGATTTTAAAACATAGTCCTAGTTACATATACTCATTTTCTGTTTGCTTTTAATGTTATTTCTTAGAATTGTTTCACATTAATCTTACTCTGAAACTTTATGCTACACAATGTTACTTCATTATAGTAGTCATAATTAATTATCTCGTAGTTTTCTAAGAAAGGTGTTTTTAGAGCTAAACTTTTTCTAGATTATTTGTAGTTTTTCATGAGGATGGACTTTCAAATGACCATCTTTGTACACAAAGTGTTTTCCCCATTGAAGCTTAGTTCCTTAGGTGAGATGTATAATATGATGCCTAGAAATTATCTTTGTATATAATCTTTCCAAATTTTTTTTTTTTTTAATATAAGAAAATATCTAAAGGAGAAATACTGAATCATGGAGCTTAAACTTTATAAAGACTTATGATATATATTAATGTATTGATTCAGAAAGAGCTTGTACAAATTTATAACTCAGCTGGCCAGCTCCATGACTGCATTTCTCTCCACACTGCCACACATCGGCACATACAATAGGTGAAAATGGTAATCTTGACTTTTGAACAATGAACTAGTTTATGGATATGAAACTTCTCTGGTCTTCTACCTAAAACCACACATGGTGTTTCCCTTTTTGGTGAATTTCAGTGTTTGTGTATGTCTTTGTTTTCTTTTGGGCCAACTTAAATTTAGTTCAGAATAACTTCTATGGCAGCAGTTCTTAAACTTTTTTGATCTCAGAACCCCTTCACATAAAATCTTAAAATTATTGAAGTCTCCAAAGAGTTCTTGTTGCAGATATATTATCTATTACACCCCTGGTGGCTCAGTGGTAAAGAACCTACCTGCCAGTGCAGGAGACATAAGAGGCGCGGATTCGATCCCTGGGTCAGGAAGATCCCCTAGAGGAGGGCATGGGAGTCCACTCCAGTATTCTTGCCTGGAGAATCTCATGGACAGAGGAGCCTGGCAGGCTACAGTCCATGGGGTTGCAAGGAGTCAGACATGATTGAAGCAACTTAGCACACACATACGTGCACAAATATTGTACAGCGTGCCGCGTGTGCTGTGCTTAGTCACTCAGTCATGTCCGACTCTGCGACCCTTTAGTCTGTGGCCAGTCAGTCTCCTCTGTCCATGCAATTTTTCAAGCAAGAATATTGCAGTGGATTGCCATTTCCTTCTGGGGATCTTCTTGACCCAGGGATCAAACCCATGTCTCCTGTGTCTCCTGCGTTGCAGTCTAAGTCTTTACCCACTGAGCCATCAGGGAAGCCCAGTATAAATCAAAACTCAGAATTTTAAATGTTTATTAATATAAAGATAACAATAAACTCATTACATGTTAATATAAATGACATTTTTCTAATGAAAAATAATTATTTCCCATTCCACACTAAAAAAATCAGAATGTCATTGTTTTCTTAATTTTGTAAATCTGTTTAATGTCTAGCTTAATAAAAGACAGCCAGATTCTCTTAGCTGCTTCTGCATTCAGTCTGTTGTTGCAGTATGTTGTTCTGGTTCAAGTATATAGAGTAAATCTGGCCCCATACAGACATACAGTTTGAAAAGGAAGAAGTATTCTAATATCCTTTTTAGACAATTGTGGGTATTCTTCTTTGATCTTTCTACAAATGGTAATTCCCTAATGATCTAAAACTGTATCGGTGAATTTTGGGAACTGTATTACATCAAAATTCACTGATATGTCTTATAGTGTGAATGTATCTTTTATCCATGCATATGCTTATAACATCTTTATTTGTCATTTGGAAAATACTAGTTCAGTAAGTAATGTATTTCTTCCGGATTTTTACCTATTTCATTATACTATATAAACATATATATATATTCATATCGCCACCAATCTCAGAAGTACTGAAGTATTGGGAAGCTATCAAGCACATGGTGGTAAATGAAAGTTTTCTAAAATTTTAATATTTACTTGAAATCTTGAGTTTTTATTATTGGCAACAGGTATAATTAGCAGTTATTTTCCTTGAAATGTCAGACTCACTTTCTTCACTTGAGAAATGTCTGTCAGATACTCAAGTCTGAATAGTCATAGTTTATTCAAGTGAAAATGGTGATCCATGGGGAAAAAAGCGAGTGCAGTCTGCAAGTCACGTAGCTGCTCAAGTGCTTTCCGCATAGTGTCATCCTACTTCAGAATGCAGCAGAAATGCTTTATGTGTATTTTGTCACACACAATATTAAAAAGACCTGTACTGAGGGACTGCAATTTAATAAAACTAATATTTTTGTTGCTTCATTAAGGACATTTTTAAGGGAAGCTGAATTTTTGTTTTATCTTGTGCATGGGTAGCAGTGACAAGCAGTATAGTTTGGTGCCACCGCCTTGATTCGTGTTAAAGCATCAGCAGTCTTACCCACCATTGTTTGTGCCCATCAGTGCAGTTGTCAACACAGTGGGAATAAAAACAGAGCGAATACCAGTTCAGTACTATTAAGAAAATGGTCTTGGTTTGGAAAACTCCCTGAAAAGATCTTGAGTCTCATGCACCAGGTTCTGTGGACCACATTTTGGAAACCACTGTTTTCATGACATTGTCCCATGGACATTAATAATCTTCCCTTTACAAGGAATGTTTCATGCACTGAGTATTTTTATGAACTGTGTACAGTATGCATTTTTTCAACCTAATCAAAAAATTTTACAGTAAACTCATTACTGTATTTCTATACGCTCTTCAGCTAAGAAAAAATTTGTGTTTATGTATGATAGAGGTAGAAGATTTAGGGTAAATCCTTACCCTAAAATTGTTCTTTTGGAGAACTTTATCAATATGTTACTAAACAGATTTTTCTCAGACATTTTCATAAAATGGTAATATTTATTGCATCTGTATTATATAGTTTTTTCACTTTTAATTATTAGGCTTCTTTAATATAAAAAAACATACTAAAGATGTTTTGTTTTGCCCTTTTCAGCACAAAACGAGTGGATCATTCAAATACCAGATTAGCTTCCCAGCTCGATAGAAATCCAGGTAATAGCCCTATTTTTGAGTAAAGAAGCAAGTCTAAGGAATTTGTTATATTTGTACTTCACTGCCAACTTACTAGGAATCCTCTGTGGCATCCAGAGGTCATTTTTTAATAACTAAGCATCCTTTGCATTGTTTTACTTTAGCAAAATACATGTGAAAAAGAGTATCTAAAATTTATATACTCATCTTTTATAAAATGCATTTTAAGAATGCTGATAAGCATAAATACTGCCATTCAAAGGTTGTTCTTACAAAGGTTAAAAAAGTAGAGCAGTGAAAGTAAAACTGCTGAGGTGTATTGAAGAGTATGCAGTCTGTTACTTATTAACATGTTTGCTTCTCTGCCTCCCCAGATGTTTAGAGAAATGTTAATATAATTTCATTTAGCTTATTGTATACAGAGAGGTACTCTATAGGAGCCAAATAGCCACTTAAGGTAAGGCTTCATTGGGTGAGATTTTGGTGGTCTCATTACATGACTGAGCGACTGAACAGACAGATAGATCATTACCATTATCTAAACTTTGGGCCTATGGGTCTACCTGTTACCTATAATCTGGCACAGAAAGAGTGAATCTCATTGTCCCAGCCATGAAGGATTAATGTATCAACCGGAATATCAGTGTATTAACCTACTGAAAGAAATACGGCTCCCCATAGACTGGAATATTTGTTTTCATTGACTCACAGATTACTCAAGTGCTCTGTTTGAGAAACTAAATTATAGTAATCATATTGATTCATAATTATAAAACTGGATTAAGGAAGACTACTTATTTGATATTAATGACTGTGTTTATCATGTTCTGGTGGATAAAACAGCTGTCTCAACTCTGATATGTCCTTGTAAGGGTCCTGGAATGATGTTGCCTTCCTGCGTATCACAAAGACCCATGTCCTGATGTAACATGCACACTTTCATAATGAGCAGACAGAGCATCAGACACAACTGTTTTATTGAAGCTTGAGCCTAGGCTTTCCTTTTTATTTTGTTATTTAGTTAAGCTGAGTTTAAAATAAACATTTAGCTTAGTATATTTTGCCATTCTTTAGTTCTATACTTTGGGCACCCATTTACAGATTATTGCTTTGGATGCACTATTTTTGAAGACAGTCATCTCATTTATTGAGTGATGTTTTATTGTAATTTTTTTTTTTCTTAAAGGATGACTCTAAAGGATTTTTCTGGTTCCTTGTTGCTGTTACTGTATATATGGTTTATTTCTGTTAAAGTAATATTAGACATCTCAATGTACAGTTGTTTTTTGTTTTGTTTTTAAGTGACCAACTTCTCTTTGGTTTTGACTGTGTTGTTTGTCCAGATCTCATATTACTTAACTTTCTTCCTTTATCAGTGTTGGGCTTCCCTGATAGCTCAGTTGGCTAAGAATTCGCCTGCATTGCAGGAGACCTGGGTTCGATTCCTGGGTTGGGAAGATCCCCTGGAGAAGGTATAGGCTACCCACTCCAGTATTCATGGGCTTCCCTTGTGGCTCAGCTGGTAAAGAATCTGCCTGCAGTGCCAGAGACCTGGGTTTGAAAGATCCCCTGGAGAAGCGAAAGGCTACCCACTCCAGTACTCTGGCCTAGAGAATTCCACGGACTGTATAGTCCATGGGTTGCAAAGAGTTGGACACGATTGAGAAACTTTCACTTTATCAATGTGTCTTTTTGTTGTGGTTTTAAATTGCTTTTATCTTTTTCATTTCTCTTGCATGGTTTTCATTATAAGGCATAGTTAATTGAGCAGTGATAGAAAAGATTGTGGTGTGCTGAAGAGACAGAAATGACCTTAGATCTTATCTAAGATCTTATCTAATCCAATTCTTACATTTTATGGATGGGAACCATAGATTTAGAGAGGTTATATGACTTCTAACTCTGAGAAATTTTCCCATTGTCCTTTGTTTCATTTTTATGTAGAAAGTCTAAGGATATCTAAATATTGTCCTCCTTGTTAAAGAAATATAGATATAACCCTAACTGGAAATTAGTTTTAATACTTTTAACAATCTTATTTGTAGATATAAAGGGGGCTTAAAATAATTTAACATTTTTTAATCCCTTCTTATAGGATCAGATGACAACAATCTGAATTCCATCTTTTATGAGCATTTAACCCGATCCCTGCAACACAGTCTATGTGGTGATTTGCTCCTAGGACGGTGGGGAAACTATAGTACTGGGGACTGTTTCATTCTTGCCTCTGACTACCTCAATGCTTTAGTTCACCTGATAGAGATTGGAAATGGACTGGTGACCTTCCAGCTGCGGGGACTTGAATTCAGAGGTAAGATGTTACCTTTAATTTCTATAATGTACTCCTGTGACATCTAAGTTTCATGTGTTTACATCTCAAATAGAAACTTATAAAATAAGATTCTTAGTCTTTGGAATTGTGGAAGGAGAAAAGCTATTAGTGAGTAATTACTAGTTTTTTTCCAAATTTCACAGAGAAGAACAATTTTTTGCAGTATGCTCATATGTAAAGGTAGTATCTATAGTGTATAATACACTTGTTTTCCTGGTGGTAGTGAATTTCTGTTCTGTGCTTGCCCTCTTGCTTGTCTCTTTGTGACTAGCTGCATATGTTCATTAGAGGCAGAGGTTAGCTGAGTTACTTTCATGTGGTTGCCATGCCATTGTCTGCAGCAGTTTTTTTTTTGTTTTTTTAATTAAGATGAAATTCACATAACATCGATTTTCAAGTGAACAAATCAGTGGCATTTAAGTACATTCGTGATATTGCACAACCACCACCTCTGTCTAGTTCCAAAGCATTTTCATCATCCCCAAATAAAACTTCGCATCCATTAAGCAGTTATTCTGTTTTCCCCTGCCAGCCCTCAACAATTTTGTATACTGACGAATGAAGCTATTTTTACACAAAAAATTGTGCATTCAGAAACATATCAGCTTGATCTTATCAACTCCTATAAAGTGAATGTCGTGTAAGCAGAAATGGAAACTTGTTTCATAGGAATTGAAGGAGTCCTATTAGTGCACATGTTTCCAACCCAGGGAACATTTGGACTGGAAAGTTCTTAGAGAAAGCATTCAAGCAGTGTTTTGATCTATTCTAAGTACCATAGGTGTTTTTAACTTGAAACAGGAAGTAAAGCATTTGTCAAAGCATTTGTCTAAATAGAGGATCAAATCAGACCTGTACCCTATAGCTTTATTTTTGCCATAGTATTGAATCAGAAAGTTTGCACCTTTTTCATGTAATATCTTTGTTAATGAAGCAAGTGCTTTTCTAAAGTTATTCCATTCATCAGAAATAAGATTTTACTTGTGTAACTCTCAGGGTAGTAAATGTTAATGTTTGCTATTTATTTGTTATTTATTTGTCATCCATTCTCTCTCTCTTTTACAAAATGTCCTATTGTCTTATGATTTGTTCCTGACTGTCCATCAGAATCTCAGGACGTTAATTCCGTCTCTTCTAGGATCTTAACCCACTGCTGTTCAAATTGAATGTAATTGGTCTCATCCAAAAGTTGGCACCCCCTCATCACTACAGATACCACTGCTGTAACTTCACTTTCTTGTTAAATTGATGGCACCTGAAGATTTCCCCTTGGCTTTTTTAACTTTTTCTGTAACAAATATTTTGTGGGGAGGCTATTTTATCCAGCATTTCTGTGTGTGAATTGGAAAGGAGTCCTTCTTACTGCTCATTCCATCAGATTGGTCAGAAATGCTCCAAATCAAAAATCGATCCAAATTTTCACTCTCCCACCCTTACTCTCCGGTACCAAATAGATTAAATAAAATTTTGGATAAATCTTTCCCATCCAAACTCTCATTAAAAACAACTCAAATCAGTTTGGGAATGCAGTACTTATTACTTTCTGAAAGTGAAAATGTTAGTTGTTCAGTCATGTCCAACTCTTTGCAACCCCATGCCAGGCCTCCTCTTACCATCAAATTCTCCAGGCCAAAATACTGGAGTGGGTGTTCTTCAGGGGATCTTCCTGACCTAGGGATCAAACCCAGATCTCCCGCATGACAGGCAGATTCTTTACCATCTGAGCCACCAGGGAAGCCGCATGTTACTTTCTGAACTCATGTTGAGTTTCAGTAGCAAGGGGCCCCTGTAATTCTTCACTCAGCCATGGTGATTCTCTTTCTTAAGGCAAATTGAGTTATGTCCTTTCCATGGTTAAAATTTTCAGTGGTTTTTTTTATTGCATTTAAAGTAGAATTCAAACTCCATAACATGTCCTACAGCAGCTGCAAGATCTGTCCTCTGCCAGTTTCTCCAGCTTACTTTATTAGCACCCTTATCCACTCTAGCCACACTGGCCTTCCTTCAGTGTCCTCAGTTCAGTTCAGTTCAGTCGCTCAGTTGTGTCCAACTCTTTGCAACCCCATGAATCGCAGCACGCCAGGCCTCCCTGTCCATCACCAACTCCCAGAGTTTACTCAAACTCATGTCCATTGAGTCGGTGATGCCATCCAGCCATTTCTTCCTCTGTCATCCCCTTCTCCTCCTGCCCCCAATCGCTCCCAGCATCAGGGTCATTTCCAATGAGTCAACTCTTCGCATCAGGTGGCCAAAGTATTGGAGTTTCAGTCAGTCCCAGTATCAGTCCCTCCAATGAACACCCAGCACTGATCTCCTTTAGGATGGACTGGTTGGATCTCCTTGCAGTCCAAGGGACTCTCGAGTCTTCTCCAACTCCACAGTTCAAAAGCATCAATTCTTTGGTGCTCAGCCTTCTTTATAGACCAACTCTCACATCCATACATGACCACTGGAAAAACCATAGCCTTGACTAGACGTACCTTTGTTGACAAAGTAATGTCTCTGCTTTTTAATATGCTGTCTAGGTTGGTCATAATTCTCCTTCTAAGGAGGAAGCGTGTTTTAATTTCATGGCTGCAATCACCATCTGCAGCGATTTTGAAGCCCAAAAAAATAAAGTCAGCCATTTTTTTTGTTTCCATTGTTTCCCCATCTATTTCCCATGAAGTGATGGGACCAGATGCCATGATCTTAGTTTTCTAAATGTCGAGTCTTAAGCCAACTTCACTCTCCTCTTTCACTTTCATTAAGAGGCTGTTTAGTTCCTCTTCACTTTCTGCCCTAAGGGTGGTGTCATCTGCATATCTGAGGTTGTTGATATTTCTCCTGGCAATCTTGATTCCAGCTTGTGCTTCAGTGTCCTAGCTATGCTGAGTTCTTTACTAAGACCTTCTTATCACTCTCCTTTTGCCCAGAAAGTACCAGCCATCTCCTCTCCTCCCACCAATCTTCCACCTCTAGTTCCTTAATTATCTTTAATAGTTAGAATAACTGTTAGAATTCTAATTTTGTATTTGTTTGTGTTTGTTTTTAGTTTATTTCTTCTGTAACCCAGGGGTTGGCAGACTTTTTCTGGAAAGAGCCAAGATACTTAATAGTGTAGGCGTTTGTAGCCATGCACATTCTTTGTTGCATGTTCTTTGATTTTTCTGTTAAACAACCTTTTAAAAATACCAAAACCACTGTTAGCTTGAATTTGGCCCAGGGCTGTATTTTGTAAACCTTTGCTGTAGATTATAAACTCCTCAAGGACAGGAATCCTGTCTGTTTCATTTATCATTGTATATCCAGCACCTCTCACAGCAGATAGCATAAGATGCAGAATTACTGCCTTTCGTAGAATGATTAAATAATCTAAACAATGACTTTTTCTCCTTTCTCTTCATTCCAGAACTTTGATGAGGAATTATTATATTCTTGCTCAAATGCTGTTGTGATCTTTGGTTATTTTCTTACCTTCACAGTGTTAGTCCCTGTTCCATCTATATACTTCCTAACCCTCAAAATATTAATTAAGAGTGTTGTCAGTCTTTTGCCAGTCACATATTTGGATCTGCTGATCCTTTTGATGTGTTTTCTGATTTATATTCCATTAAGCCAATTTAATTCCCTTGATGTTATTGTCTGTCTTAGTGAATAGTAAATTTTAAGTGACATTTAACTAAATGTTCTCAATCAGTTGTTTATAGGCCTTCATATTTTTCATTTCCATTTTTATTTTACTGACATCCTCAAGATTCTTTTCCATATAAATTTTATGTCTAATATTTGAGTTATCAGTCATGTTTTTTGTCTATCAAAGTTTTCTGGGACTTCCCTGATGGTCCAGTGGTTAAGAATCCACCTAACAATGCAGGGGATGCAGGTTGGATTCTTGGCCAGAGAACTGAGATCCTACATGCCGAGGGGCAGCCTAGCCTACCACCTGCCACAACTGGAGAAACCACGTGCTGCAGTGAAAGATCCTGCATATAGCAGCTAAGAATTGACACAGTCAATAAATAAATATTAAAAAAATTTTTTTTCTGGTTATAGCTTCTGCCAAGTTTGTAAATGTTACTTCTGTTTTTAAATGTTACTTCCACCAAGTACGGTTTTCCAGGTCAGACTTGATAGGTCAAAAATGTTTATGCTGATTGGATTCCTTTCAGTTTTGACTCAAATTTATTTTAACATGACTGGTTTTCATGTTAGTTTTTTGTTTTTTTTTTTACCAGTTATATTCACTATGAAGTGACTGAAAGATCTAGCTAATCCAGGAAACAATCAGTAATAGTTCCTTTAGAATTTCAAGTTTCAATTCTTCTGCAGTTATTAATATTCTTATGCTTATTGTTGACTTCATTTTCAAGCGAAATGTATGACTAGGGCATGTCAGGGTAGAAAATGTTCTTGAGGTTTGTAAGAGTAAAAACAGCCTACAATTAATTTAATTATTCTATTTATTCTGCTACTATGAACATGGACCTCATTCTGTCTCTCCTGAGAAAATGTCAAAACCTGTAAATTCACTCCTGCCCCATCTCTCTTCTGTGTACTACTAACAGAGTCATCTGCACAAAATATAGCTCTTTATGTTATTTCCTTTACTTGAAAACCTCTAATTGACTATTTAGAAAGATGACATAAAATGAAGTAATAACATATAAAATGTAAGGAATAGACCCTACTTCATGCCACAGTTTTGAAAACCCAGCCTCAGGAAGTTTCTTCTAGAAATTGAATAATTCTTCTGCCCTCTCTAGTCTCATATAGATAAGGAAGGAAAATTTCTTAAGGCTGTTTTTATACAAAACCAATGTAATACTGATTACATTGAAATATGACTGAGCTGGCTTAAAAAGTAATTGTAACTATAGTTTGATGACTATAGAATCAAAAATCTTCAGAGCCCAGAGTAGAAACCAGTAGTACCCTAATTTTTGGGTATCTCTCACCAGTTCTGCCATTTTTCATTTTTTAAATTAAGTATTAAAAGCAAATTGATTAAATTTCATTTTCATTATTGGTTTAAAAAATACTTTATAAGATTACATACATCCTTATTCTTTAAAAAATGTATATGTGTGTCTATAGTCATGTGTAATGATAAGCCACAGCATGCATTTCTGTTTGTGTCAGTGTCAGCTTCAAGATAGTTTTTCTTGTCACCACTGTGTAGCACTGTTTTGGAAGTGCTCGTTAACATAATTAAACAAGAAATGAAATAGTAAAATTGTCAAAGGCTCTGGGAGTGCTAAACAGTATAGCTCATTAGCTTGGCCAAGCTTACCTCTTCAGTCTTATCATTCATCATACACCACCACCACCATCACCAAGTGGGGCTAAGTATCATGACATCTTTTTCTCTCAGAGTAGTTTTTGAAATATGCATGTTGTATATGTTCTGTTTAAAATAAAAAATTTATTATAACATCCCACTTATTTTTGTTATAATGTAACTTTAATATATCTTGGAGAAGGAAATGGCAACCCACTCCAGTAGGTTGCCATTTCCTTCTTGCCTGGAAAATCCCATGGATGGAGCAACCTAGTAGGCTACAGTTCATGGGGTCCCAAAGAGTCGGACACAACTGAGCGACTTCACTCACTTCTCAACTTTAATATATAGCTTTAAAATTAGCTATAATCACTCTCTAGTCCTTGTATAATGTAAGGAATTTACAGGTTAAATGAAAGCAAGATCACAGAACAAAATAAAAATTAACATTAATGTGATGGATGATCTTGTGTTGGCATAGATAGCTGTGGCTCTAATTCTTTATTTAATCTGACTTTCTGTTTTTATTTCACAAATTCTCAGACCCGATTGTGCTGGTACACATTCTGATTCTGCAGAAGATGAATGCATACTATGTCTCTCTTCAGGAGTGTCCTGCAGTTTGTTAATGGACAGTCTAAAGCAGATCCAACACATATTCTCAATTGCTATAAACTAAATGTGTTTTTATTTCAAAGTTTCTGATATCTTTGAAGCATTCTTTTTTCCACTTCATGTTTTACCTGTTTGCTGTAAGAACTTTCTCTCTTTCTCTGTCTCTCTAAGGTACTTACTGTCAACAACGGGAAGTGGAGGCCATTACCGAAGGTGTTGAGGAAGATGAAGGATTTTGCTGTTGTGAACCTGGCCATATTCCTCATGTGCTTTCATTTAATGCTGCATTTGGCCAGCGCTGGCTAGCTTGGGAAGTGATAGTCACCAAGTACATTCTGGAGGGTTATAGCATCACTGACAATAGTGCTGCTTCTATGCTTCAAGTCTTTGATCTTCGGAAAGTACTCACCACTTACTATGTCAAGGTAAGGGTACGTACCTCTTTAGAGCTTCTGGTGTCAGAGGCTCTTCTTTTTTTAAAAGAAAAAAAAAATATATATATATATATATATTTATTGTTGTTTTAACTTGTGCTTTGCTTTTTCATAGCAATAGAAATTTTCTAGTATCCAATACAGTTAGTAAATTATACCTATGAAGATCTTGCCATTTCTTTCTTTAGTGGAACTTACTACATTTGTTCATTAATATTATTAATACTTTTATCTGTAGCACATCTCTTTTAGGCACTGTATTAAAGAATACATGCACACATGCTTGCATGTATACATACGCCTATGTATATCTTAGCTAATTCTCTAAAGGAATATTACATTCCTGTTCTACAAGTAAACAAGGATCAAAAGTTAACTTGGTCACAATCCTCTAACTAGCAAGTGAAATCAGGGATTTAAAACCCAGGTTTGACTGACTCCTTAGCCCTTGCTCTTAACCACTGCTTTCAGAAATCTGAATGAAAGTATTGTATGATTTGAGAGGTCCCCCGAAACACCATAACATTTGACACCAACTGCAATTGCAGGGTCTCCGAGACCATAGTCAGGTTCATTAATTTGCCAGAAGGACCCTCAGAACTCAGCAAAGCCATCATCCTCTTGGTTAGAACATATTACACTGGAAGGATACAGAGTAAAGTCTGCCCAGGAAAGAAGCACATAGGGCAAAGTCTAGAGACCCTAAGGCGTGAATGTGCAGTTGTCCTCTCCCAGTGGACTTTGCAGACAGTGTGTTCATTCCTCCCCGAAACACCTGCAGCAATACCTTCAGAGTGTTGCCAGCCAAGGATGCTCGCCTGAGCCTCGGTGTGCAGAGTTTTTATCGACACACACCATTTAGACTTGCTCGACCATCCACGTGACCAGTCTTAACTCCAGATCCTCTAGAGTTCATGGTTCTAAGCCTCCAGGTAAATAAAGACTCTCTTATCAGGCAGGACATTGCAAGGGATTAGAGTTGAACTCTCAGAACCCAAGTGCAAAGGCCAAACCTCTCTTTGAGCAAGGTTAGTTTTTTACTGCTGGAGAAGGAAATGGCACCCCATTCCAGTGTTCTTGCCTGGAGAATTCCAGGGGCAGTGGAGCCTGGTGGGCTGCCATCTATGGGGTCGCACAGAGTCGGACACGACTGAAGCGACTTAGCAGCAGCAGTAGCAGTTTTTTGCTGCACAGGTATTCTGTTTTTTGCTAGAGATTTTGCAGATACACAACATGGTTGTTGCTAGAGGTTTATAGGCAGAGCCAGCATTTTCAAGAGGAAAACATATGCTAAATCTTCATGATTCATGTGTTATTACTTCTGTGTACCACCTTATTTGTGTTGATTGGGTTGAAGCCTGAGTCTTCTGTTTAATTAACATTTGGTTAAACCCAACCTCAGGAAGCTAAAGAGATTGACTTTACAACATTTTTTTATTAATAACGTGTATGTGTGTGTGGCATTTCCTATCTCTAAATATGTGTTTCTGTTGCTTTATTTATTGGTTATACTTTTATAACTTGACATAGGATCACAAGATAGCTGAATAGTTCTGTGAGAAATTTCTCAAAATAAATGCACTACAATAAAGGTTTTTCACCTTTCTTATATTTTTGTCCTACCTCCTTTCGAAGACAATGGGCTGCTTTTCTGGGCGCCTGATGACCTCAGCTAGCGATCAGAAGTTGTTGTTTTTTTTTTTTTTTTCCCCCCTTTATTTATTTATTTATTTTTTCAGTGGGTTTTGTCATACATTGATATGAATCAGCCATAGATTTACATGTATTCCCTATCTCTATCCCCCCTCCCACCTCCCTCTCCACCTGATTCCTCTGGGTCTTCCCAGTGCACCAGGCCCGAGCACTTGTCTCATGCATCCCACCTGGCTGGTGATCTGTTTCACCATAGATAATATACATGCTGTTCGTGAAGTTTGCTCTGCGTTCAGTTATTCTTTTGATGAATTTGTAGGAGAGAAAGTGGTCTCCCCGTCCTACTCCTCTGCCATCTTGGCTCCTCCCCCCTGGTTTTTCACCTCTCTTAAAAGATCATAAATTCAGTAGATTGGAATTGTTTTTAGACTATTTTAAAGTTAGTAAACTAATGTCACTTTGATTCATATTATCAGTATAAGCAATTAATTTAATGAGATATTGGTGTTAATTCAGATTGTGATTTAGCCTGAGGTTTTTTTTAATCTTTTTTTCTCATTAGGGTATCATTTATTATGTTACAACCTCTTCTAAACTAGAGGAATGGCTAGCTAATGAGACAATGCAGGAAGGACTGCGCCTGTGTGCAGATCGAAACTATGTAGATGTGGATCCAACATTTAATCCAAACATTGATGAAGACTATGACCATCGACTGGCAGGCATATCCAGGGAGAGTTTCTGTGTGATTTACCTCAGCTGGATAGAGTACTGCTCTTCCCGAAGAGCAAAGGTGGGTGATTTACCTCAGCTGGATAGAGTACTGGTCTTCCTGAAGAGCGAAGGTGGGTGTTTTACCTCAGCTGGATAGAGTACTGGTCTTCCTGAAGAGCAAAGGTGGGTGATTTACTTCAGCTGGATAGAGTACTGGTCATCCTGAAGAGCAAAGGTGGGTGATTTACTTCAGCTGGATAGAGTACTGGTCTTCCTGAAGAGCAAAGGTGGATGTTTTACCTCAGTTGGATAGAGTATAGCTCTTCCCAAAGAGCAGAGGTAGGGGTTTCTTTGTTTCATTTATAACTCTCTGAGTCTGTTTTTCCAGAGGAAAGAATACCTCTATTTGTTATTATGTCAGTTTTTCTAGATTTTCTTCTTTCAAACTATCTGCATAAGAAGACCTGTGTGGTTCATAATGGTTGGGCCAAACCAACTCTTACCAAAGCAGATTAGAAAGAGAAGCCGTCCTCATTGTTTGACCTGCAGTGTCACAGTCTCGCTGTCTAAATTGCACCGCCTCTACCTGTGCGTGCACATACATATAGGTTGTAGATTACATGTAGAACCTTCTTAAAGACTGCATTTTGGAGCACCTCCAGCCCCAAGTCCCCAAACACACGTACCAGACTTATGGATAATTTAATAGCTTTGTCCCAAATCCAAAGTCTAGACCAGTGCTAATAGAATCTTCTGCAGTGATGGGAACATTCTGTGTTGTTCCAGTATCATAACTACTAACCCCCTATATCCAGTGGATTATGAGACACTTGAGATGTAGTCAGTATGACTAAGGAAATGAATTTTTAAGTTTTATTTAATTTTAATTGATTTAAATTTAATAACTCATATAGGGTAATGACTGCTGTACTGGACAGTATTCATCTAGATTATTGACTTTAAAATGTTAACGTGGATAAAAATGATGTAGGAATGAGTGAAAACACAGGTTCGTGGGCCTTGCCTGTGAGATTCTAATACTGTAAGACTAGGCTGGGAACCCAAAATCTGTATCATGCTGGGTGATTGTAATTCAGGTGGTTCCTAATCCACACTTCAGAACACCTTGTCTTATCCTAAAGGAAAGGTGAGTTGTAAACTTCTCCAATTACTGTTTTCCTGCTAGGTCTCATGGCTCTTGTGGCAGTGTTGCTCCTTCTGATCAGACCCCATGTACCATAACCACAGTACCAAGGCCTGTGATTCCAAAAGCTAACTCCTGTATCACTGTTGCTTCCCAAGCAAAAGTCTTGCATAGTTGAACCATTGGTATCCTATGTACAGGATTATTCTGTATCATGGAGCATAGGGAGCCAGCTTGACAACCAGTGCCTTTATTGTGGTCTGGGATGTACACGCTGATGGACTTGAAGTGTAATACCATGTTTAGTCCTTCTTTTACAGCTACTCAATTAGAGTAAGGCACCCCATCATATCAGCCCGTTTCTCTTTACTTCATCAGTAAGAAAGGGAGCATCCTATAATTCCCCTCCAAACAGTGACCTCTGAGCGTTTATATTGGGGGCACAGAGGTACTCAGCAGAGCAGCGTATATTTAAAGGACTAAGGAGAGAATAAAGTAACCTCATAAGAGCTCAGGAAAAGCGTCAGTGGACAATGTCTGGAAATAGAGGACCTCAAAGCTTACCATCTCTTCTTTCAAACACATAATTCGCAGTTTGTTTGTTTGTTTTTTCATAAATGAAATATACTTTTAAAATGCTTTGCATGCTACTCTCAAATCCTTGGACTTATTTCTTGGGGCAACAGGGGACAGGGAGTGATCATATTATTCAAATAGCCTTTCTCTGGCTTGGACTGTATTGGTTACTTTCGTTTTATTTAACTGTGGTCGTCTGGGCTAGGAGCTCATTGTCTTCCCACTCAGAAACAGGCTCCATTCTTTCTAAATTTAAGGAATACATAATCTCTTAGAGATTATTGCTGAGGTCGTGGACATATAGTAGCTCAAGGAAGTCATTCTCTTAGTTGCTAATAAGTCATATTCAAAAGGTTTACCTCCAAACTTGGGTATCCCCAGTCTCTTCTGAGAGCTTTCTATCCCTAGGTAATTATGGCTTATAGTCTACTCTTGTAATCCCCTTTTAGAAGAAAATTGTCAGGAAAGATAATTCCTTCGTGCTCCAGTTTTTTTAAGTTGAACAATATTATCCCTGCCTCTTTAGAGCCATGCGTTCTGTTTTCTGAATCACCGTTCCCGGAAGAGCCTCTTCCCAGGGAGGTTAATCACAGCAGGAAGGTTTGCCGACTCTATATTGTTGTACCCTCACTTGAATGTTAATAAAGTTGCCTTCAGATGTTTTCCCCCCATAGTTTCCTTCCAAGATAGTTTTCCAAGTTGCATGTTGTACAAAAATAAAAACTCATTCTCTCCACCTTCTCTCATTATATGTATTCTTGGAGGAAATAATCTTTCATACAATAGCTGTACCTGTCTTCTAAAGAGCTTGAAATAATGTTTTTTGTAAGTGTGGCCCTGGATTAATTGCATTAAAACCACTTGGAACACTAGACTGCAAGGATTTTCCTCAGCTTGACTTTGCTTCCTGCTTCTTAAATGACTGTACTTTTCTTTCACCTTTGTTAGTGTTAGCAACCAGTCTGAGAATTTCTAAGTCAGTTGAGGATATAAGACACATGCCTTCTCCAGCCATAACAAAATAGAGCTACTATGGTTGAACCAATTTTTTTTTTCTTTGAGTACGTTAGCAACACGGCTACGCTTCCTCTGGCTTGCATTGCTTCTGATGTGACATCTGTAATCATTCTTATCTTTGCTGTTCTGTACAAATAATAAAGGCACACCTCAGAGATATGGCAGGTTTCATTCCAGACAACCACAATAAAGCAAATATCACAGTAAAGCAAGTCACACAAATTGTTTGGTTTCCTAAACCATTGTAAATATTATGTTTACATTTTACTAAGTACCCTTTTAGGCTATTTGCATCAGATGACCAGTATCTTGGATATGTGATGCAAACGGCCAACTCACTGGAAAAGTCCCTGAGGATGGGAAAGACTGCGAGCAGAAGAAGAAGGGGGTGGTCAGAGGACGAGACGGCTGGATGGCATCACCAGTGCAGTGGACGTGAGCTTGGGCAAACTTCAGGAGGTGGTGAGGGACAGGGAAGCCTGGCATGCTTCAGTCCATGGGGTCGCAGAGAGTTGGACACGACTGGGAGACTGAACAACAACCTATCAAGTTGTTTACATATTACCTTATGTAAAAAACGTAATGATGTACATTACTTAATTTAAAAATACTTTATTGCTTAAAAAATGCTAGTCATCATCTGAGCCTTCAGCAAGTCATGATCTTTTTGCTGATGGACATTTTGAAATATTTGGAGAATTACCAAAATGTGACCTAGGGACATAAAGTGAGCAAGTGCTATTAGAAAAAATGGTGCCAATAGACTTGCTTGAAACAAGGTTGCCACAAACCTTCAGATTAAAAAAAAAAAAGTATCTGCAAAGCACAATAAAGCAAAGTGCAGTAAAACAACATATACTGGTATATGTCATGTAATATGTGTTTTTTTTTTTCCCCCACTGGCTCATTTTAAGATTTTTCCTTGCATCACTAGTTTAAGCAGTTTATGCTGTTTTCTTCATGTTTCTTGTTCTTGGAATTCATTGAGCTGCTTGAATCCTTAGGTGTGTATCATTTTCATCAGATTTGGGAATATTTCAGTGATTGGTTTCTCAAAATGTTTTTCTGTTTTCCTCCTTGCCTTTGTGGGGTTGTGGGGGAACTCCAATTACATTTATATTAGGCTGTCTAAAGCTGTTCTATGACTCACTGATGCTCTGTTGTTTTTTTTTTTTCAGTCTTTGTGTTTAATTTTGTGTAATTTCTGTTGATATATTTTTAGATCATTTATTTTTTTCTTCTGCATTAATATCATTAATCTCATCCAGTGTATTTTTCATATTCTCAGACAGTGCATTTTTTTTAATCTCCTGAGGTTTAATTTGTGTCTTATATAGACCTTCCATGTCTCTACTTAGCATCCTGTCATTCCTCTGTCTTTTTGAATGTATGGAATACAGTTATAATAACTCTTTCAGTGTCCTTGTTGGCTAATTCTAACATCTGTATCATTTCTGGGTCAATTTTGATTGAGTGATTGATTATTTTTCTAATTGTGGGTTCTAGCTTCCTGCTACTCTTGCCTGCCTGACAATTTTTTATTGAGTGCTAGACTTTGTGAATTTTGCCTTGATGAGGCTGGGTATTTTTGTATTCCTATAAATATTTTTTTCCTTAATTTTTTTTTAATGTAGACCATTTTTAAAGTCTTTATTGAACTTGTTACAACATTGCTTATGTTTTATGTTTTAGTTTTTCGGCCATGAGGCGTGTGGGATCTTAACTCCCTGACCAGGGATTGAACCCTGACCCCCTGCATTAGAAGGCAAGGTCTTAACCACTGGGCCTCCAGGGAAGTCCCTAAATATAATTTTTTTAATCTTGAAAAATTTATTTGGCGGCACTGGGTCTTCATTGCTGCACATGGGCTTCCTCTAATTGCGGCAAGTGGAGGCTACTCTCTAGTTAGAGTGCCTCATTGAGGTGCCTTCTTTTGTTGCAGAGCGCAGACTAGGGTGCAGAGGTTCAGTTGTTGCAGCTCTAGGGTGAGCTGGCTCAGTCGTGGCTCACGGGCTTAGTTGCCCCACAACACATGGGATCTCCCCAGACCAGGGATCAAACTCATGTCCCCTGCATTGACAGGTGGATTCTCAACCACTGGACCACCAGGGAAGCCTCGTATAAATATTTTTGAACTTTGTCCTGTGACAGTTAAATTCCTTGGGGACAATTTGATCTTTTCAGGGTTTACTTTTAACCTTTCTTAGGAGGGACCAAAGCAGCCTTTAGTCTGGGGCTATTTTTTTCGCATTACTGAGACAGTATTCTTTTGAGCACTAGCCAATCACAGAACTTTCCATTCTTTCTGCATTTTTCTGTTGGGTTTTTTTCTTGGCCTTGGGCCTTGGCTCATGTGCTGATCAGTAATCTGCTGAATTCACAAGGGGCCTTCTACTGGTCTCCAGAGCTTGCTCTCAGTTTAGCTCTCTCCTTCTTGGCACTGTGCCCTGCAAAACTGTAGCCACTTTGACCTTTCCAGACTCCCAGCTGTCTTCTCAACCTGGAGATTACTGGGCTCCTTCAGTCCTCTTCCTTATACCATGGCCTGGAATCTCTTATAGGGCTACCTCCTTTGTTTCCCGTTTTCCAGAGATTAGTATCCACTGTCTCAATATATTCTTTCTTGGTCATTTCAGGTGCAGGGGTGTTGTTGTTCGGTTGCTAAGTCCTGTCCAACTCTTTGCAGCACCATGGACTGCAGCACACCAGTCTCCTCTGTCCTCCACTATCTCCTGGAGTTTGCTTATACTCATGTCCATTGAGTCGTTGATGCTATCTAACCATCTCATCCTCTGCTGCCCTCTTCTCCTATTGCCTATCTTTCCCAGTTTTGGGATTTTTTTTTTTTTTGAAGTTATTTATTTTTTATTGAAGGATAATTGCTTTACAGAATTTTGTTGTTTTCTGTCAAACCTCAATATGAATCAGCCATAGGTATATGTATATCCCCTCCCTTTTGAACCTCCCTCCCATCTCCCTTCCCATCCCACTCCTCTAGGTTGATACAGAGCCCCTATTTGAGTTTCCTGAGACATACAGCAAATTCCTATTGACTATCTGTTTTACATATGGTAATGTACGTTTTCATGTTATTCATGTTCCATATGTCTTGCCCTCTCCTCCCCTCTCCTTATATCCATAAGTCTATTCTCTATGTCTATTTCTCCATTGTTGCCCTGTAAATAAATTCTTCAGTACCATTTTTCTAGATTCCGTATATATGTGTTAGAATATGATATTTATCTTTCTTTTTCTGACTTACTTTACTCTGTATAGTAGGTTCTAGGTTCATCCACCTCATTAGAACTGACTCAAATGCATTCCTTTTTATGGCTGAGTGATATTCCATTGTGTACATGTACCACAGCTTCTTTATCCATTCATCTGTTGATGGACATCTAGGTTGCTTCCATGCTGTAGCTATTGTAAATAGTGCTGCAATGAACAATAGTATACATGTATATTTTTCAATTTTGGTTTTCTCAGGGTATATGCCTAGGAGTGGGATTGCTGGGTCATCTGGTGGTTTTATTCCTAGTTTTTTGAGGAATCTCCATACTGTCTTCCATAGTGACTATCAATTTACATTCCCACCAGTAGTGCAAGAGCGTTCCTTTTCTCCAGCATTTATTGTTTGTAGACTTTCTGATGATGTGTTTGTTAGCCATCTGTATGTCTTCTTTGGAGAAATGTCTGTTAATGTCTTTTTCCTACTTTTGGATTGGGTTGTTTGTTTTTCTGGTATTGAGTTGTATGAGCTGCTTTTATATTTTGGAAATTAATCCTTTCTCAATTGTTTCATTTGCTATTATTTTCTCCCATTCTGAGGGTTGTCTTTTCACCTTGCTTATGGTTTCCTCTGCTGTGCAAAAGCTTATAAGTTTAATCAGGTCCCACTTGTTTACTTTTGTTTTTATTTGTTACTCTAGGAGGTGGGTCATAGAGGATCTTGCTTTGATTTATGTCATCAAGTGTTCTGCCTGTTTTCCTCTAAGAGTTTT